>NC_133158.1:29915909-30539545 GCF_040802235.1 Manis javanica | reverse complement strand
ACTCCCAAGAATCGGTACCAGCTGAAAGGACTCACACCTTCATAAAATGATACAACCAAACTCACAAATATCAACTCATGATGTGCTGTTTTAGGACGACCTAAATCTCTGTTGAGGTTGACAACAGGACAAACATTTTGTTTTAGTATGAGTCCCACTTAAGCCTGGGACCCCCTTAAAGTACCCCTAATTCACATCTCCACTGAGAATGGCCCAAAAGGCTGTTTCTCATACCTGAAGGACATGACACCAGATGCAGGCACAAACAGTGGAGGCAGAGCCAGATCTGAGCACACCAAGGCTTTGGGGAGGGGGAGAGGGACAGCTGGGTATGGCAAGGAATATGGGCAGACCCTCCTGGGAAAGACAGAGAGGAAATCGAATGGTAGGGTCCAAGGAGGGCCCTCCTGCTTCAGACAAGTTGCACGTGAGGCTGAGTTCTGACACTTACATCCTGGCCATGTGACCTTGAGCAGGTTCTGGACCTCTCTAAACCTCAGCTTCCTCATTCATAAAGTACAACTGCTATCAAGATCAAGTAAGATAATGTGTGGAAAAACGCTTTGTAAGGTGGAATGTACCATCAAATGTGAAGGATCATTGTTGTATTACTGAGAGAACTGAGGGGCCAGCTAAGGGGGAGCGCTTGTACATTTACCTGTGCCTCTCATTCAATCCTCCTGGCAGCTCCGAGGCAACAGTCTTCATTGTACCATCACTTCTATTGCACTGCTATACTCTTCAGAAACTGAGTCAATGGGGTTAAGTGCACTGCCCAAAGCCACAGACGGAGTATGTGGCAGAATTGCAAGCAAACCCAGGCCTGTCCTGATTTTAAACCTTGTGCTTTTTCCTTGATACTCTGCTACTTCCTAGGCTGTCAACCAAAAATTAGAATGAGAGGCTCCCTGCCACAAAAGGATGTGGGGCATAGGAGCAGAGCAGTAAATGAGACTCACCAGTGAAACTGTCATCCTGAAGGCAGAGGGCCCAGGAGGGAAAAGAAAGGAGAGAAGTATTATTAGTAGGGATTCTCAAAAGGAGCATTCTCCCTGTGGTTGTCACCTGAAATCACCTAATTCTGAGCTCATAAGCTCATAGCCCATCCACTCTCTTTTCTTCCCAGCTCCACCCTGCCAGGGCCCTCAGTGCTCCAAGATGTTGGCTACCCCTTTGAGACCATATAGAGGACACATGACACTGCCACCAGAGCATAGGGACTTGGATATAGGAAATAACAGGCAAGGAGATCGAGAGTTTTATCAACTTATGCCAGGCATGAGTCCCCATCCGGCACTGGCCCCTTACCACGTGAGAGGCCCGCAGACAGCAGGTGCTCCAGCAGGGCAGGTAGGGGCAGCCAATCCCAGTGGAGGCAGAGAAGCCAATGAGCAGCAGGAAGAAGGCAGGAGCAAGCCTGCCAGACTGGGGCCCCCCATGGGCTTCTGTGGAGCAGGGCACCCAGAACATGGCTGCAGGGCCTGTAGGTGGGAGGCAGGGCCTGGCTGTGCAGCAGCAGAAAGTGCAGTGCCAGAGGCAGCCCTCCCCTCAGCCTGCCCCCGCCCTGCCCCAAAGCTCCTGGATTCCAACCAGCCTACCAGGCCACATTCTATTTTCTCCAGGCCGAGGGACGAAGGGAGGCTTGCCCACTGAGAAAACCCTACCACTCCCACCTGGAGGGTAAGGGCCCCCCTGCTCTGTTAGAGAAATAACAAAGAGGAGTCCAGCAAAAAGTTAGGGGGATGGCAGGCTGTACCCATTTCCTAACCCCTCCTACTCTTGCAACACCCTGCAGATCTGACCTGCCCATTAATATACTCTTGCACTTGGGTCTCTCCTGGACACATGCTTCATCCCCTCACTTAGAGAATTTACAGAGCTAAAAAGCACTACACTGCTTTGGGTGCTAGAGGCAGAGGCACCATTAAGAGTTGGGCAGAACAACAAAAAAGGGCTATAGGACACACATAAATCTTAACATGCACCCACATGCATCCTGGTTCCCCACCTCGCTGACTCTTAGGACTACAGCCCAGCTTTCTCTCTCCACCTGTTGACCAGTTCCAGCCCTTCTGGGACAAGGGCTCCACGCCAAAGGATCCACTACTCAGTATAGGCTGCTCAGGAAACCGCAGAGCTCATAGTTGATCCCTGGAGCTGAAGGAGCAGGCCCCACACACTGATCTGGTTTCCTGTGCTTTCTGTTGCTGACAGGGCTCCAGTCTTTGTGGGGACCCTCCTCATCATCCCACAGCTTCCTCCTGCTCGTATAGCATTTGCTCTGCTTCAGTCCTCTTTGGGGACACACACAGCCAGAAGAAAGCTTGGGGTACACCTACCGGGTTAAGGCATCTTGAGATTGTTACTGTCCTTCTGCCTCTTTCAGTAGCCTGACCAGAGTCTCCTTTGGGCCAACTCTAGCTCCTAAAGCTTCCAGTCCACTGTCCAAGTATCCCATGAATTCATTATCCTAGAAACACCCCCTACCTTTTGAGTTCCTTATATGGTAAGGACCTTTCCTTATTCTTTATGTTTTTCCAGTGCCTAGCAGTGGATATCATGGGTGAAATGGGAGCTTTGTAGTTGAATAAATGTAAATCAAGATACATTTAAGTAGCAGTTTATGTTTCATATTTCACATGCACTTTTCACATTTGAGTAAAATATGAGACAGGTTAATGAGAATTAGGTTTTCCATTTCACAGACAGAAACAAGGAAGTAGGAGAGGCTGATTTCGTCCAGATCCAGGTCTCCAGCCCAGGGAGCTCCCATTCTGCCAGCCTCTCGTAAGTCGTTTCTCTGTCTACTATCTCTGGTCTCTCCTCCTCACTGCCTCACCTCCCTCTGCTCCTGGGAACCCAGAAGGGCCTGCCTGACACAGTTCTGTCCTTTGGCCTTAGAGTCCATCACTGCAAACAACTCAGTAAGATATGAAAGGAGAAAAGGGTGTCTGGTCATACTAAGGATAGATCAGGGAGTCTTCTCTCAACTTTTACCTAACCACAGTGGTTTAGAGCGACATAAAGGTTGTTTTCCAATGCTGGGGGCATGAAGTGAGGCCTTGGTTCCATTCTAAAACACTTCTCTTTCTTGCCCCTTACATCTTCTGATCTCTAACAGTGCAAACATTTTGTTAATTAGTCCTTGACCCTGGCTAAGGTATGGTAGATGCAGAAAATAAATAAATGGGAGACACAGTCACACAAACGAAAGAAAAAAAGATGAAAGAATAGAAAGGGAAGAAAAGGAGCACATAGAAAAGGAAAAGAACGAAAATGAGGAAGGGGGAAAGAGAGGAAAGGAGGTCTGTGTTTTATTAATTTTCTTACTACCTTACTTATTTATTGTGGAGCCTATTCCAAAAGGGATTTAAGGTAAAAAGCCCAGCAGGTGAATTCTAACACAGGCTGGGGAAGGAGGGGAATCAGATCAGTATTTGCTAAGCTCCTACTATCAGGCTCTGGGCCATGTGCTTTGCCTATTAGGACCACAACTCTTGAGGTCAGTCTTATTAAACCATTTTACAGACTGGGAAACACTAGGAAAATAGACGAATCTGTCCAACACAAAAATGGCAAGCAGGGACTCACCACCCTATCTTTCTGCTAGAATGCATTGCTCAGGGAGATTTGTGGGAAGTCAGAGGATTTCTGGGCTCTGTAATCCACTACAGAAGTACTAGATTTAGCAGTGTGATGTAGTTGGTAGGGTTGACAATGAATTTGAAATAGTAGAAAGAAAATAGGAAAGTAGGTTTTATGATAATGAGTTACCAGTGGTCAGTCAGCCTTTTAGGAATAGGGATTGTCAACAAGGGAGGAATAACTCTGTGGCTAGCACAGAAGTGGCCAACTGGAGGAAGAGCAACAGAGGTGAGTGGCAGGCCTGCAGCAGAGGTCCTGTCCTCTTGGGAGGAGGCTAAGACCTGTCTCACCTGTGGTTTGTGTCTGAATGAGCTGACCCAGACTTCATGCTCTAATTACCTTGACTTGGGGACTAAGCCAGCTCAGGTCTTGGCAGGCCCCTGCGCATCCTCGGGTACAGAGTACACTGTGGAGGATGTTTTTCTTGTCAGAGCCTTACTCACACATGGACTCTAGTTAGACCATGAGCACCATCTCCAGGCTCTTCCTATAATGGCTGATTCCTAAGGTCTGTTGGGCAACTGTGCCTCCTATCAGGGCACCCTGGGCAGGAAGGTCCAATTAGACCAATATAAACCAAGAGTGGCTAAGTGTCCCTTCCTCACTTCCAGAAAAGACCAACCTTCAGACAAGAAATTATGCCTAAGAGAACAGGTTGGGACGTCCAGTCTGAGAGGGAAAAGCTAACACTGCTCATCAGGGATTTTGCTATTTATTAAGCACTTACTATATATTAGACTGTTCATGTTTTTTTATTTAATTCTTACGACCCTGGGAGGTAGCTACTATAATCCCCATGTGTCAGATAAAAAACAGAGGCTCAAGTATCTTGCTCAAAGCAAAACATAGTAAAATGCCTGGCTAGAATCCCAACCTAAGTCAGTCTAGTATCAGAAACTGTTCCACTACATCACACTGCCTTTCTCATGGACTAGATGCTCTCTAAGGGTCCCTTCAACACCTACACTCTATAGATCTACAAACATCAGGGAATGATAACCATTCCTCACAAAATAGTTCACAAAGCACCTTCACAATACTCCACCTTATTTGATCTCAATCCTGTGAAAAAAATCACAGTTGAAATTGGCCACAATTAAGTGTGTTGGTACTTAAACTTGTCTTCTGACCCAAATACAGTGCTCTTCCCACTAAATCAATGTCCCTTTCAAAGGGGATCCTGTTTGCTTCATGGAATACTACAATCATGAGGTAAGAAAAAGTGACGAGAAAAGCAGAATCTCAACAACCCAACAAGCAGAAAGCTAAAATAAACCAAATAGCTTTTTCTTTTGCATTAGCAGTAACTTTCATAATGGGGCTTCAAAGGCATTCCAAGACTATAAAGTACCATTCCAATAATCAAATTTTCAGCTACATTTTTACTAATAATTATTTGCATTCTTTGAAAATTAGCAATCTCTGAATATAACTCCATTAACCACACATTTCCATCTGCTCCTTTCTGCTCTCCAAATTCCACCCCTGCTTCAGTCTTGTTCTTTCCTCTGTGAAATACATCCTAACTTTAGTCTATTTCAGTAAGTTCAGAGTGCACTGTTAGGTACCAAGCAAGAAGTAAGGAAAAGACACGTAAACTAATAATTCTGTCAGTAAGAGGCAAAATAAAAATGCCACATAAATTCAAAGAAAGAACTCTCACTCTTTGAAGGAAACAGAAAGCTCCAAAATGACTGTATAAACTAGATATTGAAGGATAATAAAAGAGTATACATAGAAAGGGGGCATTTTCAAGCAAAAGAAACTGAGAAAATATCCTGTTATGGGGATTCTTTAGAGGTTCTGTTGACTGAGGAAGTCAATTTGTGAGTTCTTAGGGAGATAATGCAGGACTGATGTAGTGGGATCATACTTTGGAAATATCTGAAAAAAGATTAAGGAATTTTGGTTATTCAAAAAAATCACCTAGTAGAGACTTCATGGCATTGACCCAGAGCTGTGCTTTTGATATACTCACTTGCACACAGGGATGCAGGAATAGGTACAGATGGGAGGTGGAACACAGAGCTAAGTCTGGGACACACTGAGTTGGAGGTGACCACCAGGACATGTAGAGGATGAGGTTTTGCTGTAGAAGTACTGCCAGTACTTGAGTGTCTTGAGTACATATTTAATGTTTATAGAATAAAAAAAATTATTTATGGAACAACCTCTGGAGAGGGCAGGAATCTGTTATGAGGAATCTGGGCATCACCCAGAGACAATAAAGTCAAGTGGACAGGAACAAATCTTTTCATGCAATATTTACTATGTGCCAAACTTAGGGGTGAAAAGGGCCTTTAGTTCACAGATCTCTCTCCCACTTCTATTTTTAACTTATCTGCTCTACACCATTAGATACTACGTTCATTAGCTGTTTTACATGCGTATCATGTCTCACCTAGATTGCAAGGTCCTTATACACAGAGTAGGATTGAAATTCTTCTGGATATCATAATACCTTGTTAGACATATAACTGACCATCTATTAATACTGAATGATAAACATGAATACACCAAAAGAGCCCATACCCAAGTTGGATAAATGAGACTGCACCATTTTACAAGAGGAAAGATTAAATGTACATGGTAGTTCCTGCCAATTAGCAGCAGAGTTGCAACTATGACTTAGGTTCCCTACGTCCATTTCATTTGTCTGTGGCCACTGCCGGTTTTCTCAGGGATCTTCTACCTATCTCCTAGTGTCAAAGTCCACCCAAGCAACGTGCTTTTCACACTATTAAATCCCAAACACAAGGCACAGGGTCAACAGGGAGGTTATAACTTTATTGAGGTTCCTTTTAATTAAAATGCTTCCCAGTAGAGACCACAGCCTGCAGGGGGTGCAGCCTTCAAAACATTTCCTGACCTACAGATTGAAGCAGAATTTGATTTGACTTATTCCCTATCTCCTGCAGTCTCCGAAGTGAAGCAGTAGTGGACGCAAGTGGAGAGAATGACCAGAGGAGGCAAGGAAGAGGCAGAGTCTTAAAGAAACACCCTGAAGGGCCTCAACTTCAACCAGCTGGTTTGTTTTATAGCTGTTGACTGCCCAGTTCAAGCAAACCAGGAATAAATTAAATATGGTTTTGCCATCTCAGTTGATGGTAATAGGAGGGGCTTCCCAGAACTTGGGTCTAGTTTGCAGTAGCTGCCAACATGACAGCTGCCAAAACCACCCAAGGATATTTCAGAGCAGCTCCTCTACCCTCTCACTCTGCCCAGTGGGAGGCCCAGGCTTCCCCCATACAGCAGTCCATCAGGCAGGCTTCATTTACGCTTCTTCTCCTGTGTGCTGGTGAACCAAGAGTCTAGGAGCTTCTTGCTGTAGTATAGCTGCCAGGCGTGCACTTGGACCGCCAGCACCAACACCAGGTACATGACGGAGACAGCAGAAAAACCAAAGAGGAAGCGGTAGGCCTTACCATGCCGGTAGAGCTGCTGTGCAGCAGGGAACATCTCCATGCTGCCATAAATGAGGGGAGCGATAGAAAAGAGCCCCATGCTAATCATGGAGAGCACCAGGTAGCTAATGTTATTGCGGGGGAAGGAGAGGAGGCCCAAGAGAGAGGGCACAATGCTCAGCAAATACGGGTACTCCCACTGATAGGGCATGGCCACCTGATCATATGACAAGAGCCTCAGGTGTCCCACGCTCATCTTAGCAACCAGCAGCAGCCATAGGACCAGATGCACGTAGATCAGCTTCTTGATTTCATACTTGAGGGTCACACTGTGGGGCAGAGCAAAGGAGAAATTTCATTCAAAATTTTCTGACCACCAATTACATGCCAGGCAAATGTACTGGAGACTGGAATACAAATATAAGCTATAGTCCTTGCCTGGAGGCTTAGCACAAGGAACAGAAGAAAAAATAATTAGAAATGAACTAGAAGAGCTCTAGTAAATATATGTTGCAAGATATATGGACTCACAGGAAGTAGTAATCAATTTGGCTTAGGAGGGCAGGGCTCAGAAAGCTATCTAGAGGAGGGTGATTTCTGAGCTAGGCTCTTAGGAGTGGGTGGAAATAGGCATGACAAGCATAGGTAATAGCCTGAATGCAAAAAGGCATAATAAGCATGTGCGTTCCAGGAAATTGGTAGGGTGTGTCAGAAATAATTGGTAGTGGGTAGGGGAGTAGCAAGATAAGAAGTTGCAAAGATTATGAAAGAGTCAGTTGAAAGACAGAAGAGTAACTCAGATCCACGAAGATGACTTTGCACCATAGGAGTAGAGCCTAGAGGAAGGATGTATTGGCGGCAAGGAAACCAACTCTGGCTACCCATTCTTCTCCAGCTAGAGCAGATTTTTCATCTGAAGGAGGAACACATTTCTCTTATACTTCTCATTCTTTCAGGTCCTAAACTATATTTTCTTAACACCTCCAAGGGCAGGCAAAAAACAAAACAGAAAACTTGCCTGCATTGAGAGGTCCCTTAGGCAAGGATCTAAGGATAAAAATGAAGTGAGGGTCCAAAGAACTTGTCATTCTTCTGGACTCTTGAAAGATGCAAAACACATTCTAGGAGACTTTGATGGATTTAAGGTAGGAAAATCTCTTTTTCAATTTTTATTTTTAAAACAGTCATTGTAGAAAATGTGGAAAGGTGGGGAAAAAAATCAGTCACCTCCAGACTTCATGCTCCATGAAGGCAGGGACCAGTTTTCGGTTTTGCTGTTTTTTAAGAAACTTTTTTACTGAAGGTGTAACCTACATACAAAGACCAGATCCACTTTTTCTCACTATTATATCCTCAGTGCCTAGCACAATGCCTGATGGATAAGCGCAATAAATATTTGCCGAACGTATACACAAATGTAAAAAATACTCCCTATATGCAGTGTTCACAAAGTTCATTTTCGGAAGGATATGTCTAGATTTTATGGTCCGCATCCCTCAAAGGGCCCAAAATAAAAGTTACCAAGTCTTGAGCAGACTCGTATTATGTGCTAGATCTTATGCTACGTTGTTCACACGAGTTATTCTTCACCAAAACCTAAAAGGTAGGTTACTTTTCCCTTTGCAAATGAGGAAACTGAGGCTCAGTTAGAAATTGGTTTTCCGAGGGCACACATTGGGGCCAGCATCGTTGCGACTCCGGGGCCCCGGCAGCCTGGAGGCACAGGGGGGATCAAGGGGTGGAGGTCACGAGAGCAACAGGCTTTCTGGGACTGACAGGCCCGGGCCGTCACGGGAGAAGGGAACATGGCAGGTGCGCGGGGGGCTGGCGGGGGAGTAAAACCCTGACGCCGAGCCGGCGTCACTTCCCAGGCCCTACGGATTCCCTCCGGGGAGGCCTCCGTGCTCCTCGCCTCACTTCATACCTCATCTGGTAATGCATGGCGACGCGCTCGCGGTGCTGAAAGTCGCTGCCGTCCGTGCCGGCCGCTCGCGGGCCTGCCCGAGATGCCATTGTCCCCGCTCACTCAGGCCGACCCGCTGGAGCAACTACCGCGCCAATCCGTCTGCAGCGTCCTGTTCGCGCCGCCTCGCCTCGACCACCCAAACAGGCAGGCGGCTCTAAGAGGACAATTTCCGGCCTCTCTGTCTCTGGAGGACCAACTCGGTGGTCAAACACCACCATCCCCCCCCCCTGCGCACGCGCACGCGCTTTCTGTTTCAGCCCCGCCTGGGCAGTTTCTTGTCCTTTCTCATGCGCGAGAAATTAAGTCCCAGCCCTGGTATCTTTACGCCATCTGCCCATAACATATTTCCCAGTTTCTCGGGCACTTTCACGTTCTTAAACCCTAGAGTTTAAGAATGTCCTCGCTTTACAGATGGAGAAACCAATTCTTGGAAGGGTTCTGTGACTTCCCGAGAGCACATCATAGTCTCGAAGTCTCACAGTATCTCCCAATCGATTACTTGATCATTGCAAAGAGAAAACGGTGACTTTACAGTGGAGAAACCTGGTGCGCACCCTCCTAACCAAGTAAAGTTAACCTGACCAGTAATGCAACAAACTGACATCTCATGCCTCCTGTTACATTGACTACACAGCATCACTTTGTGTGATATTCCTGCCAAAAATACTTAATCTGAATCTAATCATGAAGAGATGACAGATAAACTCAAAATGAGGGACATTCTATACAACTAGACTGCATTTTTAACAAATGGGGTATGTCCATAAATAGAATATTATTTGGCAATTAAAGAGGATACATGCTATTACACGGTGAATATTTAAAATACTAAACTAACTGAAAAGCTAGTCACAATAGACTCCATACTGTATTATTCCATTTATAGGAAATGTCCACAATAGGTAAATCCATAGAGCCGTAAGAGTATTGTTGCCAGGGAGAAATAGGGAGTAACTTGTGGGTGATAAAAATATACTGGAATTAGTAGTGATCATTGGACAACTTTGTGAATGTACTAAAAGTCATTGAATTACACACTTTAAAAATATGAACTTTATGGTACAGGGATTATATCTCATTATTATATCTCAGCCATTATTTTATAATGCAAATGGTCATCAGGGAAGGATAATAATGGAAAAGCATGATCATTTAGAGCATAGGTTTGTAATGGGATGCAGCCTGGAGAATCCTACAGACCCCTTCTCAAAATAATGTTTTTAAATGCACAAAAGATACTTAGGATTTTGAAGAAAGCAAATTATATCAAAATTATCCAAAATTTAAAAAATGTATGTAGTGAAAAATCCCACTGTCAACACTGCTCCACATCCTCCCAGGTCTCAAACCAGTCCACTCGACTCCACCCAATCAAAGAACCACTTTGTTTTTTTTTAATGTATACTTCTAGAGTCTTTTTAAACATACCAGAAAATGTAAAGCTATATTCTTATTTTACTCTTTAAATACAAAGGGTGGTATATTATACACACTATTAAAGACTTTGCTTTTTGTTTTAACTGGACGATGTATCTTGGAGAATTTTCCCATGTCAGCACATAAAGAGCATCCTCACTTCTTTTTGTAGCTTCCTCATGCTATTCTATTATAGGAATATAACATTATTTATTTAACTTGCCCCTCTTGTAGGACATTTGGATCATTTATAATATTTTGCTATTAAAAACATAGCTTTAGTTAATAACTTGTACACATATCATTTCACTTAGGGGCAGGTAGATCTACAGTCTGGGATCCCAGAAATGGTATTTCTGGGTCAAAGAATATATTGTGTTTGTGATTTTGATAGATCTGACCGCATTGCCTTCCATAATGGTTATACCAATTACATTCTCACCAGCAATGTGTGAGTGTGGCTGATTCCATTTTCTCAAATTGTTTTGCCAACATTTGCTAGTCTGATGGATGAAGAATGGCATCTGTGTAGTTTAAGCTGCATTTCTATTTCTATATGTGAGATTAAAGCATCTTTTCATGTTTGAGGGTCATTTATACTTCATTTCCCTGAACTGTGTTCATGTTCTTTACCCATTTTTCTACTGTGTTGTTAGTTTTAAATTATATATAGTAAGAGGAGGGAGAAAAGAATGAAAGAGATAGAGACAGGAGATTGGCCTCTTGCTTATATATAAAAGCCATGTTAGGAAAGCAGTATAGTTTTCCTATTCTAAGTCTTTTGACTTTGCTTATCATATTACTGTAAGGTTGGAGGCACCAGAGGGAGGGGTGAGAACGTCCAGCACCGCCAACTTGCCGAAGTCCCCAGCTGCAGCCACCTCCCAAACTGAAAAATGTGCCTTAGGCTAGCCAATCCTCACACCACTGTAAATCTAAGCTCTGCCTCCCCCTAGCTTCTTTAAAAACTTACTGCCTGCCCTGCTGAGCATGACTTCCCCGGCCTGTGATAGCCAGACTGGGGAACATCACCTGGGAATTGCGCTCAAATAAACTGCATGGCCCTTTGTTGCCTCTCATCACCTGCTTATTTCGGTTAGAATTTATCTTACATTTGGTGCCGAAATCCCAGGAAGGAGCGTGAGTGCGGGGCCCCAACCGGCCACCAGCGGCCCTGCCCCCTCCTTCCCTTCCCCAACCCAGGACCTCAGCCTGCTCTCCGCTGCGTGGACTATTTTCCGGTGAGTCCCTCAGTTTCCCCCGGTCTGCTTCACTTCCTAACGCCATTTCACCTGGTCCATCCAAAATTGTAGCTACGTCCAGGTTTGAGCATCTGGCCCATCTGCTGAGGGCATCCGGGATACCCACCCCTGGCCCTGCGGTGGGGGAGACGTCCCTCACCCAGGCTCCCAGGCTGTCTTCCCTGACTTGGCGCACTTGGGACACTGGGCCCTCCTCTCAGCAGGATTAATTGGGAAGTGGCGCAGACATGGGGAACCAGTCCTTGAAAGCAGAGGCTCAGACCCCATTGCGGTGTCTCATTTCTAACTTGGCTACTCTATATTTGTCCTGGGAAGTTCGTAAACAGAAGCTAGTCTTTCTTTGCTCTGAGGCTGGGCCTCAGTATCCCTTGGACAATCAATCTCGCTGGCCTCCAGAGGGAACTTTTGATTATAGCCTCCTCACTGACTTGACTAATTATTGCCACCAGAGCGGAGAGTGGGGTGAAATCCCATACGCTCAGGCTTTTTGGACTTTGTGCTCCTGCCCAGACCTTTATGTTAAGTGTTCAATGACTCAGGTTCTCCTGGCCCAATCTCCAGTTAAAGATTGTCAGCCTCTTACTCTGCCCAGTCCTTCTTCCTTTTCAGATCTGCCGGAGGACCTTGGTCTCTCACCTCTCTCAGCTCGCTACCCCCACCCCTCTCCACCACCATCTTTTAGTTCTTTGTCCTCCCCTGTGTTGCTGCCATCTTAAAGTCCTACATTCTCAACCATGCCGTTGTCCTGTTCTCCTCTTCCAGTGGCTGCACAACCCCTCCCCCTCTCCTTCTGCCTTCACCGCCCTCTTGCCCCACCAGAACATGCTCCTCCCTCCCTCCAGTTCCGGAAGCCACAAACGAGAAGCGAAAAAGAAAGAAAGCGATTAAATATCAGTAACTCAAATCTTTATATCAGTTTGTCTGTGTATATGTTTTTATATGAAAAGTGTTGCTAACTGTAGTCATTATGTCTCAATTTGTATGTTTGTGTGTCTAAGTGTGTAAATGAAAAATATTTTCCTACCTCTGGATGGTATTAATAAAAATTGATTTAAAAACAAGTGCTTGTGAAAATTGGGCATTCTAAAACTTCCAAAAAATCTAATAAAAAATATTAAGCATTAGGATTGGCAGAGCCAAGATGGCGGCGTGAGTAGAGCAGGGAAAATCTCCTCCCAAAACCACATATATCTATGAAAATATAACAAAGACAACTCTTCCTAAAATAGAGAACAGAGGACACAGGACAACATCCAGATGACATCCACACCTGCGAGAACCCAGCGCCTCGCGAAGGGGATAAGATACAGGCCCCACACCCGCGGGACACAAGTGCGCCTCCCCCCAACTCCCAGCCGGAGGAGAGGAATCAGAGAGGGGAGGGAGAGGGAGCCCAGGACTGCTGAACACCCAGCTCCAGCCATCCGCACCACAGCGCAGGCCCAAGGCATGCATGGGGTCCTGGCAACTAGGGAACCAGGGCAGCAGGACAGGTGAGAGGGTGCCTGAGGCCGACACCAGAGAACAAAGAAACGGAAGCAGCCATTTTATTTTATTTTATTTTTCCACTTTTTTTATTGGTGAGTGCTTTTTGGAAGTCTTAAAGGGACAGGGATCCCAATACTAGGGAAAAGGGTGGCAAGACCGGTGAGCGGGTGCCTGAGGCCTGTGCCTGAGGACAAGAAAATCGTGCGTTTTTCTTTTTTTTTTTAAATCAATCAATCAATCAATCAATTGATTAATTAATTAATTAATTATTTTCTTGTTGTTGTTTTGGTTTGCCAAGTCCTTTTTGGAAGTCTTAAAGGGGCAGGGCGGGACACTTAGTCCAGAGGCAGGGAATCTGGGGATCTCTGGCCACTCTAACCCCCTGGGCAGCAGGGAGCACGGAGACCCGTTACGGAGATAAATAGCCTCCCGACTGCTCCCCCTGAAACGGGGCTCCACCGTTTTGGAGCAGCAGCCCGAGCCAGGCCATGCCCACAGCAACAGCAGAGATAACTCCATAGCATCCGGGCAGGAAGCAGAAGCCCTGTCTGCGCACAGCTGCCCAGCACAAGCCACTAAAAGTCGCTATTCTCCCACGAGAGGAAGGCCACGAACCAACAAGAAGGAAAGCTCTTCCAGCTGTCACTCGTACCAGCTCTGCAAACTATCTCTATCACCATGAAAAGGCAAACCTACAGGCAGACAAAGATCACAGAGTCAACACCTGAGAAGGAGACAGACCTAACCAGTCTTCCTGAAAAAGAATTCAAAATAAAAATCATAAACATGCTGACAGAGATGCAGAAAAATATGCAAGAGCTAAGGGATGAAGTCTGGAGGCAGATCACAGATGCCAGGAAGGAGATTACAGAAGTGAAACAAACCCTGGAAGGATTTATAAGCAGAATGGATAAGATGCAAGAGGCCATTGATGGAATAGAAACCAAAGAACAGGAACATATAGAAGCTGACATAGAGAGAGATAAAAGGATCTCCAGGAATGAAACAATACTAAGAGAACTATGTGCCCAATCCAAAAGGAACAATATCCATATTATAAGGGTACCAGAAGAAGAAGAGAGAGGAAAAGGGATAGAAAGTGTCTTTGAAGAAATAATTGCTGAAAACTACCCCAAACTGGGGGAGGAAATAATCAAACAGACCATGGAAATACAAAGAACCCCCAACAGAAAGGATCCAAGGAAGATGACACCAAGACACATAATAATTAAACTGGCAAGGATCAAGGACAAGGAAAGTTTGAAAGGCAGCTAGATAGAAAAAGGTCACCTATAAAGGAAAATCCATCAGGCTAACATCAGACTTCTCGACAGAAACCCTACAGGCCAGAAGAGAATGGCATGATATACTTAATGCAATGAAACAGAAGGGCCTTGAACCAAGGATACTGTATCCAGCACGACTATCATTTAAATATGATGGCGGGATTAAACAATTCCCAGACAAGCAAAAGCTGAGGGAATTTGCTTCCCACAAACCACCGCTACAGGGCATATTACAGGGACTGCTCTAGATGGGAGCACTCCTAAAAAGAGCACAGAACAAAACACACAACATATGAAGAATGGAGGAGGAGGAATAAGAAGGGAGAGAAGAAAAGAATCTCCAGACTGTGTATATAACAGCTCAATAAGCGAGCTAAGTTAGGCAGTAAGATACTAAAGAAGCTAACCTTGAACCTTTGGTAACCACGAATCTAAAGCCTGCAATGGCAATAAGTACATATCTCTCAATAGTCACCCTAAATGTAAATGGACTTAATGCACCAATCAAAAGACACAGAGTAATAGAATGGATAAAAAAGCAAGACCCATCTATATGCTGCTTACAAGAAACTCACCTTAAACCCAAAGATAAGCATAGACTAAAAGTCAAGGGATGGAAAAACATACTTTAGGCAAACAACAGTGAGAAGAAAGCAGGGGTTGCAGTACTAATATCAGACAAAATAGACTTCAAAACAAAGAAAGTAACAAGAGATAAAGAAGGACACTACATAATGATAAAGGGCTCAGTCCAACAAGAGGATATAACCATTCTAAATATATATGCACCCAATACAGGAGCACCAGCATATGTGAAGCAAATACTAACAGAACTAAAGAGGGAAATAGACTGCAATGCATTCATTTTAGGAGACTTCAACACACCACTCACCCCAAAGGATAGATCCACCAGACAGAAAATAAGTAAGGACACAGAGGCACTGAACAACACCCTAGAACAGATGGACCTAATAGACATCTATAGAACTCTACATCCAAAAGCAACAGGATATACATTCTTCTCAAGTGCACATGGAACATTCTCCAGAATAGACCACATACTAGCTCACAAAAGGAGCCTCAGTAAACTCCAAAATATTGAAATTCTACCAACCAATTTTTCAGACCACAAAGGTATAAAAGTAGAAATAAATTCTACAAAGAAAACAAAAAGGCTCACAAACACATGGAGGCTTAACAACATGCTACTAAATAATCAATGGATCAATGAACAAATCAAAATAGAGATCAAGGAATATATAGAAACAAATGACAACAACAACACTAAGCCCCAACTTCTGTGGGACGCAGTGAAAGCAGTCTTAAGAGGAAAGTATATAGCAATCCAGGCACACTTGAAGAAGAAAGAACAATCCCAAATGAATAGTCTAACATCACAATTATCAAAACTGGAAAAAGAAGAACAAATGAGGCCTAAAGTCAGCAGAAGGAGGGACATAATAAAGATCAGAGAAGAAATAAACAAAATTGAGAAGAATAAAACAGTAGCAAAAATCAACGAAACCAAGAGCTGGTTCTTTGAGAAAACAAACAAAATAGATAAGCCTCTAGCCAAACTTATTAAGAGAAAAAGAGAATCAACACAAATCAACATAATCAGAAATGAGAATGGAAAAATCATGACAGACACCACAGAAATACAAAGAATTATTAAAGACTACTATGAAAACCTATATGCCAACAAGCTGGAAAACCTAGAAGAAATGGACAACTTCCTAGAAAAATACAACCTCCCACGACTGACCAAAGAAGAAACACAAAAGTTAAACAAACCAATTACGAGCAAAGAAATTGAAACGGTAATCAAAAAACTACCCAAGAACAAAACCCCGGGGCCGGACGGATTTACCTCAGAATTTTATCAGACACACAGAGAAGACATAATACCCATTCTCCTTAAAGTGTTCCACAAAATAGAAGAAGAGGGAATACTCTTAAACTCATTCTATGAAGCCAACATCACCCTAATACCAAAACCAGGAAAAGACCCCACCAAAAAAGAAAATTACAGACCAATATCCCTGATGAATGTAGATGCAAAAATACTCAATAAAATATTAGCAAACAGAATTCAACAGTATATCAAAAGGATCATACACCATGACCAAGTGGGATTCATCCCAGGGATGCAAGGATGGTACAACATTCGAAAATCCATCAACATCATCCACCACATCAACAAAAAGAAAGACAAAAAACACATGATCATCTCCATAGATGCTGAAAAAGCATTTGACAAAATTCAACATCCATTCATGATAAAAACTCTCAGCAAAATGGGAATAGAGGGCAAGTACCTCAACATAATAAAGGCCATATATGATAAACCCACAGCCAGCATTATACTGAACAGCGAGAAGCTGAAAGCATTTCCTCTGAGATCGGGAACCAGACAGGGATGCCCACTCTCCCCACTGTTATTTAACATAGTACTGGAGGTCCTAGCCACGGCAATCAGACAAAACAAAGAAATACAAGGAATCCAGATTGGTAAAGAAGAAGTTAAATTGTCACTATTTGCAGATGATATGATACTGTACATAAAAAACCCTAAAGACTCCACTCCAAAACTACTAGAACTGATATCAGAATACAGCAAAGTTGCAGGATACAAAGTTAATACACAGAAATCTGTAGCTTTCCTATACACTAACAATGAACCAATAGAAAGAGAAATCAGGAAAACAATTCCATTCACCATTGCATCAAAAAGAATAAAATACCTAGGAATAAACCTAACCAAAGAAGTGAAAGACTTATACTCTGAAAACTACAAGTCACTCTTAAGAGAAATTAAAGGGGACACTAATAAATGGAAACTCATCCCATGCTCATGGCTAGGAAGAATTAATATTGTCAAAATGGCCATCCTGCCCAAAGCAATATACAGATTTGATGAAATCCCTCTCAAATTACCAGCAACATTCTTCAATGAATTGGAACAAATAATTCAAAAATTCATATGGAAACACCAAAGACCCCGAATAGCCAAAGCAATCCTGAAAAAGAAGAATAAAGTAGGGGGGATCTCACTCCCCAACTTCAAGCTCTACTACAAAGCCATAGTAATCAAGACAATTTGGTACTGGCACAAGAACAGAGCCACAGACCAGTGGAACAGATTAGAGACTCCAGACATGAACCCAAACATATATGGTCAATTAATATTTGATAAAGGAGCCATGGACATACAATGGCAAAATGACAGTCTCTTCAACAGATGGTGCTGGCAAAACTGGACAGCTACATGTAGGAGAATGAAACTCAACCATTGTCTAACCCCATATACAAAGGTAAACTCAAAATGGATCAAAGACCTAAATGTAAGTCATGAAACCATTAAACTCTTGGAAAAAAACATAGGCAAAAACCTCTTAGACATAAACATGAGTGACCTCTTCTTGAACATATCTCCCCAGGCAAGGAAAACAACAGCAAAAATGAGCAAGTGGGACTACATTAAGCTGAAAAGTTTCTGTACAGCGAAAGACACCATCAATAGAACAAAAAGGAACCCTACAGTATGGGAGAATATATTTGAAAATGACATATCCGATAAAGGCTTGACGTCCAGAATATATAAAGAGCTCACTCGCCTCAACAAACAAAAAACAAATAACCCAATTAAAAAATGGGCAGAGGAACTGAACAGACAGTTCTCTAAAAAAGAAATACAGATGGCCAAGAGACACATGAAAAGATGCTCCACATCGCTAATTATCAGAGAAATGCAAATTAAAACTACAATGAGGTATCACCTCACACCAGTAAGGATAGCTGCCATCCAAAAGACAAACAACAACAAATGTTGGCGAGGCTGTGGAGAAAGGGGAACCCTCCTACACTGCTGTTGGGAATGTAAATTAGTTCAACCATTGTGGAAAGCAGTATGGAGGTTCATCAAAATGCTCAAAACAGACTTACCATTTGACCCAGGAATTCCACTCCTAGGAATTTACCCTAAGAACGCAGCAATCAAGTTTGAGAAAGACAGATGCACCCCTATGTTTATCGCAGCACTATTTACAATAGCCAAGAATTGGAAGCAACCTAAATGTCCATCGATAGATGAATGGATAAAGAAGATGTGGTACATATACACAATGGAATACTACTCAGCCATAAGAAGTGGAAAAATCCAACCATTTGCAGCAACATGGATGGAGCTGGAGAGTATTATGCTCAGCGAAATAAGCCACGCAGAGAAAGAGAAATACCAAATTATTTCACTCATCTGAGGAGTATAGGAACAAAGGAAAAACTGAAGGAACAAAACAGCAGCGGAATTACAGAACCCAAAAATGGACTAACAGGTACCAAAGGGAAAGGAACTGGGGAGGATGGGTGGGCAGGGAGGGATAAGGAGGGGGGGAAGAAGAAGGGGGGTATTAAGATTAGCATGCATGGGAGGGAGGGAGCAAGGGGAGGGTGGGATGCACAACACAGAGAGGACAAGTAGTGACTCTACAACATTTTGCTAAGCTGATGGACAGTAACCGTAATGTGGTTGTTAGGGGGGACCTGATGTAGGGGAGAGCATAGTAAACATAGTATTCTTCATGTAAGTATAGATTAAAAATTAAAAAAAAAGAAAGAAAGAAAGAAAGAAAGAAAGAAAGAAATGGGGGATTACTCCTTGATAGGATAAAACTATTGGTAAATCAAAGATCAACGCATGTTTTAAATATCCTTAATGTTGATCACTTAAAGGGTGTCAGATGATCAGCTATGGAGGTACTCTTTTCTGATAATATTCCTTTCTCTTAAAAAAAAAAAAAAAAAAAAAAAAAGCAGTCCCTGTGTGCTGACCTCCAGTGAGTTCTGCACAGTGGTATAGAGGGCATGTCAAAGTGTGGGCAAAGGGTCTGTTTGTTTCTATGCAGAAGATCAAGGCCTAGCTTGGATACCCAGAAAATGAAGTAAGATACGATATGAGGAGGAGCTTCCGGCATCAGCACTCTCTGGAGGACTCGTGCCGGAGGATGATCATCAAAAAGCCTCCACAGGGATCCGGACGATGCTGCGGTTGTGGCTGCATCCAGCCCACCGTCTCCTGGACTTGCCGTAGGAATAAGGAGGGAGATGTCTAGGCTGGCATGTGCATACAGTGAGACAACGAATTTGACTGGATCTGTACTGTTGGAACTCAACTAGGAGTTGGGAGGGGTGCAAGGTGTAGCACTCCAAAATCTTATGACTATAGACTATCTACGGTTAAAAGAACATATGGGATGTGAACAGATCCCAGAAATGGGCTGCTTTAATTTGTCTGATTTCTCTCAGACTGTTCAAGTACAGTTGGACAATATCCATCATATCATAGACAAATTTTCACAAATGCCTAGGGTGCCTAAATGGTTTTCTTGGCTTCACTGGAGATGGATGGTAATTATAGATTTGCTTTGTTTATGTCACCGTATTCCTATTATGTTAATATGTGTGTGCAAATTAGTTAGTAGCTTAAAACCTATACATACTTAAGGTACTCTACAAGAAGATATGTCAAAGAAATAATCAATCCTCCCATGTTTCCTTCCATATGCTACATCTGTAGCTTTTCTTCTTTCTTCCTAATTACAACCCTTAAATAGAATTCGTGCCTCATATCGAATTTACCGAGTATCATAATTCCTCCAGGTGGTAAAGATACCTCGACACAAGTGCTGGGCATAGAAGCCACAGGGCATAAATCTGCAAAGAACTAAAAAGCTAACCTTTTCAAACAATATGGCTTCTCTCTCACTTACCAACTTTACATTTCCCTGTATGGCCCCGGAAGATGACTGGTTAGCCAGAGACGGGTAAGATTCCTCAAGGGAGGAACAACCTAAGACAGGCACAGTCGCAGGGGGGCCATCAGGTGAGAATTTGGGGATCAACAGAGGTGAGGCTCAGAACCTCACCCCCCCTGCTTTGAGAGAAATCTTCTGCATCCGTGGATGTCTTGCTGCCCTTGTCTAGCCTGGATTAATACTTGGTCCATAGGCACACACCTGATCATCTGATCATCTACATTTGCCCTCTTACAGCACTAAACTATGTTTTCTACCTTTATCTTGCATCTACCTACCACTTCAGCATTTTATTAAAAATAAAAATAATAATAATAATAGAGGGAGAAATGTGGGATCAACATATAAAGTACAAAAATCAAATGAATATTCATATTTGACCTGATTGTTTATAGGTCATAATGCATGATCAAAACCGAAACTGCCCTTGTACTGTTCACCATGTAAGAATTTATTCACTATGTAAGAATTCGTTCACCATGTAAGAACTTGTTCGTTATGCTTCAGAAGATTGGAGACTGACGAGAATTAGGCTTGAGATGGATTAATGATTGTACATTGAGCATTGACCCCCCTATACAGAATTTTATTGTTAACAACCATTTGACCAATAAATATGAGAGATGCCCTCTCAAAAAAAAAACAAACAAAAAACAGAAAGACTGGGAAAGGGGCACAGGAGAACTTTTTAGGGTAATAAAAATGTTCATTTTCTTGAAAAAAAAAACAAAAAAACTCGCTGCCTGCCCTGCTGAGCATGACTTCCCTGGCCTGTGATAGCCAGACTGGGGAACATCACCTGTGAACTGGCGCTCAAATAAACTGCCTGGTCCTTTGTTGCCTCTTGTCGCCTGCTTATTTCGGTTAGAATTTATCTTACAATTACAAGTTTAACATACAGGATATTTTAAAATGTAGTTGAATGGGTAATCTTTTCTTTTATGGCTTCTCAATTTGGGGTCATAGCTTAAATCCTTCTCCACTCCAAGGTGTCTCATATGATTTTTATGCACTTCAGGTTTTGAGAATCATGCTCAGACATCTGCCTCCTTGTAAATCTGGGGAAAGGAAATCCCAGGGCAAAATACCTCTAAAAATCAAAATCAGTCAAAGGGCATAAGAAAGTTTAAAATCCATTTATTGCTTACAAACTGCAGTCTGGGATGTTCTCTCTTTCCTGCTCCAGCAGCAGTAAAACCAGCCCTTCCCTCACCTCTCTGGTACAGATAAGCCCTCCTTGCCCAGGTAATCACCCATTGATATGGAGATGACTTCTACTCTCCACCCCTGAATGATGCAAATGTACTAAAGTCATATTTCTCTCCACCTCTGAATGCCTATTGATATGCAGATGTCCTAAAGCCAGAGGAGACATTCTGGAAATGTTAGAATTTTACCCACACTCCTCCACAAGAACATGAGATCCCTAAAAAGGGACAAGACCCTGACTGTTCTGTACCCCCAGCAGCTCATAGTGCCTGGCATGCTGTAAATGCTCAAGAAAATGCTTGTCACATAAATTCCAAATGAACCCAAACCACCCTCTTCTAAGCACTGTGAAGAATCCTCAAGTTCTTGAGTCATCCTCCACCCTCAGACAGATGCTCTCCAGCTTTAGCTTGTGGTTGGGTTGTCTATTTCTTTTCTATGTCTGCTTCGTACAATGTACTGGGAATTAATCAGGGCCAGACTGTTTCTGAGTCATCCATTGGCCTATCATGGGACACCAATCATATGTTGGACATTCAATAAATGTTTGAGGCATGAATCTCCAAGGGAGGGGCCCCAACCTTTCTACAGAGGTTCCTTGCTATAAGTCCAGGGAGAGGAAACCCCAGAGCAAAATACCTCTAAAAACCGAAATCACTCAAAAGGAGAAATAAAGTTTAAAATCCGTTTACTGCTTACAAACTGGAGTCTGGCTAGTCTCTCTCTCCTGCTCAAGCAACAGTAAAACCAGCCCTCCCTCTCACCTCTCAGGTAGATAAGCCCTCCTTGCTCAGGTGATATGATGGAGATGAACTCCTTACCCACTGATATTGAGATGAGCTTCTCAACTCTGAGGAATGATACAAATGAGGTAAAGCCATACTTCTTTCCACCTCTGAATGCCTATTGATATGCAGATGTACCAAAGCCAGGCTGAGATATTCTGCAAATGTTACCATTTTAACCCACAGGCCATCCCTCCAGAAATCTCCCCTTACAATTTACTCGTCCCCCCTCTTCCGATCAATCTAGTAACATACAATAGCAACAACAATAAAATCTTGATAATCCTCAAGCCTGAGGATTCAGCCTATGCAGATAAAGTAAATGTACTTTACAGCACAATCTCTCACTAAGCACAACATATGTTTCTACACTTGTTTACTCATTCGCAACAACCATGCTAGACTGCTCACAAAACTTTTAGCAAACATTAGACAAAGTCAAGCCTCTCTTTAAACATTATTTTCTTGACAACAGCGACACAATCATAATTCTCAAGCCAGAGGATTCAGCTAGGTTCAAAGTCCCATGCAGACTAAGTCCAAAGCTCATCCATTCCAGCCATCAGGCGGCAGCTGCAGCCAAGGGGCGCATCCAGGACACAAGGATTGTAGAAGCAAATAACTGTGATTGTGAGAGGCCTATTTGCTGTTATTCCAGGAATGCACAGGAGGCCAGCTTCCAGGCCTTTTCCCCAAGGTGCCAGAAGAGCTAGCCATCACCAGTCCATGTGTTGAAGTGTCCAAGGCCACGTCCATTTTATTCCTAATTGCTGCACCCATCCTTGCAATGCATGCCCAATAAAGTGGGTGCCTTGATTGCTCTCAATCACCGGTGATCCGCCATAGGCTGCAAAGAAACAGTCTAGGCCCCTCTTGGTGGTTTGCTGATCTGCACAACGTGCAAGGCATTCCTTCCAGGCCGGGCTGACTTCTTCAAAGGTGAAATGCAAGCCCTGCCGATGGGCTACAGCCCACATTGTCTTTTGCCCCACATGCAACAGACACTGCTGTAGCCATTGGGCCACATCAGAGCCAGGCTTTCCTTCCAGTCAGCCCACTTGGGCCAATGCATCTGCTTCACCATTCCCTGGGGTTGCCAAAGGCAAATGGCCAGTCACATGATATACAGCAGGTGCCTGTGCCACACCTCTCTGTGGCCTTTGGGTCAAGTCTCTTCACCCACCCTGCGATGGGATAGGTGGTTATTACCTTGGTCAGAGCTGTTCTGGAGATGGGCTCTGTAGCCAGCAAGGCGCAGTACACAGCAGCCAGTTGCTTCTGTATCAAGATGACTCAGACCTCTGCTCCTTTTCATAGTTGTCACCAGACTCCGGCTGGCAGCAGGGGCAGCAGCAGTGGCAGAAGCAGTAGCCTGAGGCTCAGGCCACGGGCTGGGGTTGGTGCGGCCAGCAGCGATGGTGGCACAGGCACCTGCTGTATATCATGTGACTGGCCATTTGCCTTTGGCAACCCCAGGGAATGGTGAAGCAGATGCATTGGCCCAAGTGGGCTGGCTGGAAGGAAAGCCTGGCTCTGATGTGGCCCAATGGCTACAGCAGTGTCTGTTGCATGTGGGGCAAAAGACAATGTGGGCTGTAGCCCATCGGCAGGGCTTGCATTTCACCTTTGAAGAAGTCAGCCCGGCCTGGAAGGAATGCCTTGCACGTTGTGCAGATCAGCAAACCACCAAGAGGGGCCTAGACTGTTTCTTTGCAGCCTATGGCGGATCACCGGTGATTGAGAGCAATCAAGGCACCCACTTTATTGGGCATGCATTGCAAGGATGGGTGCAGCAATTAGGAATAAAATGGACGTGGCCTTGGACACTTCAACACATGGACTGGTGATGGCTAGCTCTTCTGGCACCTTGGGGAAAAGGCCTGGAAGCTGGCCTCCTGTGCATTCCTGGAATAACAGCAAATAGGCCTCTCACAATCACAGTTATTTGCTTCTACAATCCTTGTGTCCTGGATGCGCCCCTTGGCTGCAGCTGCCGCCTGATGGCTGGAATGGATGAGCTTTGGACTTAGTCTGCATGGGACTTTGAACCTAGCTGAATCCTCTGGCTTGAGAATTATGATTGTGTCGCTGTTGTCAAGAAAATAATGTTTAAAGAGAGGCTTGACTTTGTCTAATGTTTGCTAAAAGTTTTGTGAGCAGTCTAGCATGGTTGTTGCGAATGAGTAAACAAGTGTAGAAACATATGTTGTGCTTAGTGAGAGATTGTGCTGTAAAGTACATTTACTTAATCTGCATAGGCTGAATCCTCTGGTTTGAGGATTATCAAGATTTTATTGTTGTTGCTATTGTATGTTACTAGATTGATCGGAAGAGGGGGGACGAGTAAATTGTAAGGGGAGATTTCTGGAGGGATGGCCTGTGGGTTAAAATGGTAACATTTGCAGAATATCTCAGCCTGGCTTTGGTACATCTGCATATCAATAGGCATTCAGAGGTGGACAGAAGTATGGCTTTACCGCATTTGTATCATTCCTCAGGGGTGGTCTCCATATCAATGGGTAATTACCTGGGCTAGGAGGGCTTATCTGTGTCTGAGTGTTGAGGGGAGGGCCAGTTTTTGCTGCTGCTTGAGCAGGAGAGAGGGATGGGCTGGACTGCAGTTTTGAAAGCAATAAATGGATTTTAAGTTTTATTTCTCCCCTTGACTGATTTCGGTTTTTAGAGATATTTTGTCCCAGAATTTCCTCTCCCTGGACTTAACAGCCTCTTAGCATGCTGAAGTGAATTTTACACATGATTCCAAATGATTAGCATAATAAAAAACATGGGCTACTTTCCTTTATCTGGTGAATATTAACTGATCTCATTGAAGAGTGACTCTAGAGCTTAATGGTTAGCATGGAGTTTGGGTAGTGGGTTTTTTTGCATATAGTTACATTGCTCTGACTGTAATTATCTTGCTTGCATTTTCCAGAGGGCTTCACCCTATTCTGTCTAAGCCCACAGTCCCTGTCTCACTGGTACACCATAGCTCTCTTTCTGCTCTCCCAGTGGCTGCCTGTCCTGTGCCCCCAGCTTCTCAGGAGGAACTCGGGTGATGGATCCCTGGTGACTGGTGGACGCCTGACATACCAGGAACAGAGGAGAGAAGGGAATTGGTGTTTCCTCTCCACCCCTCCCCGGGGCCAGCAGTCCCGTGACTGACCAGTCACTCTGTCCCTGGTATATATTCAATAAATGTGCAAACATGCTCTTATTATATACACAGTGGGTGCTATTAAGGCCAGGTGGGAGTGTCAGAAAGTTTCGTTTTCCTCACAACATATGTTTTTATTTCTTTTGGGTCTATCTATCTATCTATCTATCTATCTAACTATCATCTCTACCTGGGGGCAGAATTGCTGGGTCATAGATCTTACACTTTTAACCACTACACATTTTGGCTTGTCTCAGTCTGTGCTGTTATTAAATAATTAATATTATCAATAACACTAATATTTGCTTCCATTTATGAAGTGTCTCTGCTGAAGAGCCCTTGCTTTTATTACCACCGATCCTCACCTCAGTTCTTTAACACAGGAATCATCATCTCTGTTGTACAGGTAAGAGAAACAGGCTCACGGAGGTAAGGCAACTAACTTGTCTACACTCAAACCATTAATGTGGGTGGAGCTAGAACCACGACCCACATCCGCCCCTTTTTGGTGCCCTCTGTGCTTGATATCATGTCCTGGGCCATACCCTCTCCCAGAGCTTTTGAAACATTTCAAAAGCTTTCAGGCCTTTTCTGGAAATTAGGCTGGCTTGAAATTCCAAGGGTGGGAGCTGCCAGTCACTCTGCTCTTTTCCCCGGGGCTGAAGGGGAGGGGCTTCCCTGGAGCTGGACATAAAAGGGAGTGAGGCCTATCTCAGCCGGCCAATACCAAAGGAGGTTAGGAGGCTGTGAGGGGAGGCAAGGAGTTTGTTTCGGCTTCTGGAGATCAGGTGAGTTGGAGGTTGTTGGAGTTTTGCTAAAGAGAATGAGGAGACAGGCAGAAGCAAGCCGACTGACTTAAAGAGTATTAAATGGGGGCAGCCCTTTTATAGACAGGACTGGCCTGGGAGTCCTCCAAGGTGCTGGAAGGAAAGAGTGATTCTACCTGACTGGGGAGGGAGTTTTGTTCCATAACCGTTCCTTGAGCCCCTTGCTCTGTGCTAGGCACTCTGCACTGGGTACTGGCAGAACATCTCAAGGCAAGGCACCCAGGGCTTGTGGGGGATCAGGCAGAAACACAGTTTGCTAGGAAGTAGGGACGAGCAGGAGGAAGAGGAAATTCTGTGAGCCTTAAAAAGGCTTTCCTTAGAGAGGGGTGAAATTGAAGCCTTGGGGCTTCAAGACCTCAAACATTAGTCCTAGGCCAGAAGAAGGGTTTGCTGGTGGAGGGAGCTGCCTGTACAAAGGCTTGGGACATGCACGGGCTGAAGCAGGGAGGTTTAGGAGAGAAGGTGGCAGGTGGCCCAGGTCTATAGCGGCTAGAGCTCTGCTGTCCAGAATGGTTGCTAGCAGCCATACGCCATAGTGACTATTTCAATTTAAATTAAAGAACATTAAGTTGAATTCAAAATCCAGCTTCACAGCAACATTTCAAGTACTCAATGGCCATGTGGGGCTAGTTGCTATGGTATTGGGAAGAATAGGATATAGACTGTGTCTCCATCATCACAGAAAGACCCTTTGGCTAGTGGGAAGCCTCAGGAAGGGTTCAAATTGCTCAATGACCCACAGGAGAGAGCAGGCTTAGCTGGGCTGCCTGGCTGTGAGATCCTGGCCAGTGAAGTTCCTGGGCTACAGGTGAGGGAATGTTCTCCTGCAGCATGAGGTGATGTGACTCACCTCCTGCCAGCGTAAAGTGGACTCTACCCCCCGGGACCGGGAATTACCCAGACAGGGCCTGGGATCCCTGATCAATGTGCCCAGAGCCAGGATCAGAGAAACATGGAGTGAGTAGTCCTGGGAGGGAGGGAGCTGCGGCTGCTGAGTGGGGCTGGGCCTGGGCATGGACGGGTATCCAGCTTGGTGACAGTGGGCACATATGGGGTTGAACAGAAGGGCTGGGGAAGGTGTGTGAGTTGACAGGGGGGATGAGCATGGGGGCCGGCTGTGTGAAGGGTGGGGCGTCAAATGATGAGAGAGGGAGGCCTGCCATCCCACCCTAATGAGCTGTTCCTTCCCAGGTCGTACATCATCCAGTTGACAAGGATGGAATATGCCATGAAGTCCCTCAGCCTACTCTCCCCCAAGTCCCTGGCCAGGTGAGGGCAGCCAAGGGTGGAAGGGATGGGGAACTACTGGTGAGCTGTAGGGCAAACCTCAAATTTCAATAGGTACACAAATCACCTGGCACGTGTTAAAGCACAGATGCTGCTTCAGGAGGTCTGGAGTGGGACCCAAGAATTTGCTCTTCCCACAAGCCCTCAGGTGACACTGATGCTGGCACCTCCACCCCCACCCTGCAACACACACACACACACACACACACACACACACACACACACAGAGTAGAAGGAGGTAGACATTGTGCTTGGTGCTTTCATTCTCAATCTCATATAAACCTCACCACGACTTTGGGAAGTGGGAGTCTTTATACCAAATTAATTGATGCTGAAACTGAGGCACAGAGTGGGAACTCTCAGTCACCTAGCAAATGGGTAGTTGAGTCAGGATTCGAACTTAGGTCTGCCTGACTCTCCAAAACCCAGGGTCCCTGCAAACCTTTGATTCTTTCTACATGGTATACATCAGAGTTCAAAACTACCTGACATTGACCTCAGCCTTGCTACTTCATCCCACTTTACAGGTGAGAGAATGAGGCCAAGGGAGGAAAGTGGTCATCTGGGGAATGTGGGTGGGCCTTCTATCACCTTGCTCCTCCTCATGGTCAGCCTCCATCAGCAGCGTCGACCTCACTCGGGAACTTATTAGACAAAGAATCTTAGAACCAACTGAGACCAAGTGAGTGGGCATCTGCATTTGAACAAGATCCCTGGAGGGCTGTCCACTAGAGTTTAGGATGCACTGAGCGAACAGGTCTTTGAGTAAGACCACCTAGAGGAGTAACATCATGAGCTCAGCATAGAGGAGCAGGGGAGTAAGTTATCCTGTAGTGGGGTGGGGGCTGGGAGGTAGGTAGGTCATCCTGACTCTCCCAACTGCCCCCAGGTATGTGGCAGTGAGCACCTCGGTGGTGAGCCAGCAGCTGCCCAGCTCAGAGGCCCCCAAGGCTCGGCCCTACAGAGTAAGCACTGCTGACCGGAAGGTGCGGAAGGGCATCATGGCGCATAGTCTTGAGGACCTCCTCTGCAAGGTGAGGAAGGAGTCTTCCCTGGGCACAGCCCAGCTACTTCCCAGCCAAGGGACCATGGCCGAGAGCTGACCTGCCAGCTGCCTCTGTCCTCCAGGTCTTGCACTGGAAGTTCATGGCTCAGATGGTGAAAAGATTTCCCTTCCGATGCCAGTCCAAGGGCTGGTAGTGCCTGCCTGAAGTGCTGTCCAGTTACTCAGTGATATGTCTGGTGGCAGGGAGAGGGCAGTATACTGCTATTCTATAGTAACAATAGGTCACTGATATTTTCAGAGCCTATTTTTCTTACCAGAAGGACCCTTAAGTTCCCCTTTTCAGTAGTTCTTAAATTTGTGAAGTACCCAGAAGTTGGAAAAATGGGCAAGATTTTAGACTCCCTTCCCTATTCTCTTGCTTTTAACCAGAGCTGTTCTCCTTCAATCTGTCTCCTATGCTGGCCTTCCACATAAGGCTTCATTAGTAGTTGCGGAGGACTTTCTTCCAACTGTTGATCAGGCAGGCTTCCAGAGCAGGAAGTCACTTGGGAACTTATTAGACAAAGTTCCCACTCTTGGGGATGGTAGCACCAACAGGCAAGAATGACATCCTTCCCCATTTCCAGGCTCCCTCTCCACTACTTCTCCCACTGCCCCTCCTACAGACTCATCTAATCTGGTTCCCAATTAGTCACGTGTGCATCCCATTAGCTTATCAGCTCCAGGGGATGGGATCATTGCTTCTGCTCATCTGCAAGGCTGAGAGCCTGGCACAGATCAAATGTCTAGATGAGGCTACTAGAGTCTGTTTAACATGCAGAAATCACAGCTGACCTAACCCTCTACTCCAGGTTCCCTCACCCATTTCTTTTAATTAGGTCAAATCTTCCTGAGAGACAATTTTCCCTCCCTTGTGAGGCTTCTGGCTGTGTCAGACTACATTTCTTGTGCCTTGACTTAAAAGGGCTCTTTCACATTTGAGTCTAGACTCTGCATTGTTTTTCACTCTGAGGTCATGGGACCACCTCCTGTATCAAAATAGCCTCATTACACAGGGCTTCCCCGATTTCATCCTTGGGGACTGATTAGGTCATGAGTGAGGCCCAGGAGTTGTCATTTTTAGCAGCTTCTTCAGGAGGTTCTTGTAGCCACTGAGCCCCTAGTTTCCTAGTACCTTAGGGTCAGGGAACCACTAGTCAGTGTCCTAACTCCAGAGAGGGGAACAACAGCGAGGGTCCATCTTTCCAAGGCAGAACACAGGTTGGAAATAGGTCTTACCAGTAGAGCAGGGAGGCCATCAGCCTATTTAGACTGCTTTTCCAAGTTTGGCAAGCAAAAGAAAGGAGCAGAGAGAGTGATGGGGAGAAGGTACAGTGATATGGCTAGCAGGGACCATAGTATGAAGTCCCGTACTGGCCATGCCAAAGAGCAGTTGGGTTTCATTTTTTAAAATAACAATGAGCCACTGGGAGACTTTAAAAATTAATTTTGAAACAATCTCAGACTAACAGAAGTTGCAAGGACAATACAGGATTTCCTGAATCACTTGAGAGTAAGTTGCCAACCTGTTGCCTATCATTCTTGGATACTTAAGTGTGTCTTTCAATTGAGGAATGGATTAAACATGTGGTATACCTATAGAGTAGAATATTATTCAGCCATGAAAAGGAATGAATCATGCTACAACATGAATGAGTCTTGAAAACATACTAAGCAAAAGAAGACAGTCTAAAATAAACATGTATGATTCCATTTATATGAAATGTCCTGAATATGAAAATCCATAAAGACCATAGAGTAGAAGTGGCCATAGGTTGGGGTATGGGGAGTTGACTGCTACTGGGTACTGGGTTTCTTTTGGGGTGATGAAATGTTCTGAAATGACATAGGGGTGGTTGCACAATTTTGTGAATATACTAAAAAACACAGCTGTATACTTTAAAAGGGTGAATTTTATGGCATATGAATTATATCTCAATAAAAAATCATGTGACACCCATTATATATTTTTTGACAGCACTGTTCTAGAATATTAAGGCCAGGTACGAGGAAGTACCAAAAACCGAGATACCCCAGCAACAGCCTGGGTTCCAGTCTCAGCCCACAGATCCTGGCCCACTTGATCTTTCCCTGACAGTTGAGGTGATGTGATGTAGATCTTTCCGATGCACTGTAGCTGCATGGGGATGGCAGAAGCATCACTGATCTTATTCCTTAGGCCCAGGACACCCTGATGCTGGCAGACAAGCCCTTCTTCTTGGTGCTGGAAGAAGACGGCACAGCTGTAGACACAGAAGAGTATTTCCAAGCCCTGGCAGATGACACACTGTTCATGGTCCTCCAGAAGGGGCAGAAATGGCGGCCCCCATCAAAGCAGGTGAGGTCTCACCTGTTGGGGGAGACCATTGGGAGCCTGGGAGGTGTCGCTGAGGAGTGCCAACCACATGATTGTCTTGATGCAGGGCACTAGGTACCAACTCTCCCTCTCCAGTAAGCCTGCCAAGAAGATTGATGTGGCCCGTGTAACCTTCAACCTGTACAAGATGAACCCACAGGACTTCATTGGTTCCCTGAACGTGAAGGCAACTCTCTATGGCACATACTCCCTTTCCTACGATCTACGCTGCTACAGCGCCAAGAGAATCATGAAGTGAGTGGATTGGGATTAGCTGAAGACAGGGTGGGTATGCAGCAGTGGGAGAGCCCCCATCTGCTTAGATGGACCTCAGCCTTCTAGGGCCTGGGACTGGTGTTCATGCAGACAAAGCATGACAGCGTTCGTCTAGAACTTTACGGTTGAACTAGTGCTTTAAATTGCACTAGTGTGTGCCAAAGGGATACATATACTCCTGGTGGAACCAAGATACATTTAGTTTTTTCTAATCACCTTCTACAACGACTAGTTTTTTTTTTTCACCTAAAATAGCAAATTTTCCTATGTAGTTTTTTAAACAACTTTTTAAAAGTGAACATGGATCAAATATTTTATGGAACTTGTTAATTAATGAGAGAACCAGCAAGAAGATACAATCAGTTCAAAGTGGAATTCAAAATTCCACCCGTATCTAGGTCTATCGAGAATGCTGAGATAAATTTATAGATACAAAACTGAATTTTTCCATGGGGGTGGGAGGGATGAAATAACTGTTCTTCTGCAGAACAGAATCAATTTGAATACCTATGGACAATAGTCATTTGTATTGTCTAATGAACTCTTTTTTAACTTTTTACTTTTGAAAGTCTAATCAGGTAACAGAAGGCATGAAAATATGTTGAATCATAAGGCAAGTACTGTTAAGGTAGTGTTTCCCAAATTCAGCTGCTCTGGTGGTGCTCTAGAAAAATCTTACCTCAGTAGGTAGATGTAACTACTGAGGCAGAGGCATCAAACCAGTCCAAACCTACAAAGCTAGAGTGTTGCAGGGCACGGCCTCTTGCCAGTTTCTTCAGACAGATTCTACTCCTCCTTGTTAATTATTATTTACTGAGCACCCATTACATGTGCCTGGCCCAATGTCATAAACTAAGGATCGAAGATAAACAAGATGTTAGACTAAGTTTCATGAGGGCAGGAATTTCTGTTGCCGAATGAAGACACATGTGATCCTTGTTCTTAAGGAGTTTTTGAGAAATCCTGCTCAGGGTCCAGGGTCCCCACCGTTCTGCCAGAACATATGTAGCAAGAGCATATCAAACCTTCTTGGCCTTCTGAGTTTATTCTCTGCATACCCAGTCTACAGATGGCAGACGTGAGGTTGTGTGGTTCTCCTTGCCAGAGATGACACTCAGTGGTAGGTCTGAGCCTGGTTCTCTGAACTGAGAAGGTGATCTAGAAGTTCCCTTTCCTCCTCTACCATATCGTGTCCCTTCTTGATCTGGGCTTGCTGCCAGCAGTTTTCAGATTTCAAAATCTAGAGGAAGAAATTACAGCCTTGGAACTCAGTCCATTTAGGTGAAGTGGTACTCTCAGACCTAAACACAGTAGATATGTTGGAATAAAAAAACAACAGCAAGCTGGAGTCAATACAGCGACTTAGTGGTGTCAGCTAGGTTGGTTCGGTTTGGGGTTGTTTTGTTATGTACTTATACATAACATAAATTCACCAATCATTTTCAAGTGTGCAATTCAGCAACATTAAGCACATTCACAATGTTGTGCAACTGTCACCACTACCCATTCCCAGAACGTTTTCATCACCCCAAAATGAAACTCTGTCCCCAATGAAACTCTCTACTCCCCTTTCCCCAGCCCCTGGTAACCTCTATCCTACTTGCTGTCTTTGTTAATTTGCCTGTTCTAGGCATGGCATACAAGTGGAATCATGCACTTTCCTTTTTGTGTCTGGCTTGTTTCACTTAATATAATGCTTTTAAGGTTCATCCTTATTGTAGCATGTATCAAAATTTCATTCCTATTTATGGCTGGACCTATTCATGGTTTTAAGCCTCAGCTCTCTACTTCGATAAATGGGTATACTTCTCAGGTACAGCCTTTAAAATTGTACAATATTTTCACATTAGATATTTATGGTTCTAGTTGTCTTTCTGCCCCTCTATACCTCGACCATAGCTCATTTATTGAATGAAGGTTAACAAAGGACTAACATTTTCATATCAGTCAGAAAATATTTTTTTCCTTTTATTTTTCTCTCCCTTATCTCTAGACAAGCCACCTCTACTGACCCTCACCTGTCTCTTTTAAACAGATTTGAATAAGAACTTGGTTAAAGTAGTCAAACATTCAGCCAGCTACTCTTGACTCCCCATCAAGTGATTTTTGTTATTTTAGTCTCATAATCCTGTGTGGATCAAAATGGTATGATACCATTTACCAGATGAGAAAACAAGCTGAGAACTAAAGCAGTTTCCCAAAGTTCACATACCTAATAAGACTGTAGAACTAAGGCCTGTCTGATTGAAGTTCTGTTCTCAGATCACTGCAGTACCAGGCACAGGACCGTCACATCTAGCCCAGTGAAAATTAGCTAGCCCACAGATGACTTGGAAGGGTGTCAGAGTCTAGAACAGAGGTCATGAAAGGCAGAGCCCTGCTATGGAGATTCATCTGGCTGGTCTAAAGTAGTATTACAAAAATAAAAAACCTTATTAAATCAGCTTGAATTTTGCATAAGAAAATAGGGAGGTTATGGACATCTCAACTGAGGTGTGATTGCAGGTAATGCCTATGGTCTCTTTCCCATTTGCTGAGGGGAGGGAGCATCTGTTCCAGTTTGCATATCATTCTACAATTTACAAAATGATGAAAATGGGGGAGGAGACATTTAGGGAATGCAGGAAGGGGTTTTCTTTGTGTTTTGACTCTAGTGCCTTCTTTTTCCCCCAGGAAAGCTCTTAGCTGGACCCTCTTCAGCATGCAGACCACTGGCCATGTGCTGCTCGGCACCTCCTGTTACATGCAGCAGCTCCTGGATGCCACAGAGGAAGGGCAGCCCCCCAAGGATAAGGCCTCATCCCTCATCCCAACTTGTCTTAAGATACTGCAATGAAGGCCCAAGTCCTTGGAGGCCTTCCCCAGACAAGAACTAGACTGGAGACCCCATGCTTAGCTAGTAACACCCATAAGCTAGCAGCTAAAGAGCTTATTATCTCCCCACACCTCCCTCACCTGCACAGAACCATGAATGAAGTTGGGGGAAGTACAGGAAACCTGGGATGACCAAAGAAGAACTGAGGATTCTTAGCCTGGCCCAGCTCCTTCCTGCCCAAGGTAGCTTAGCTGACCAACGCTGGTCAGTAGCAGGCTAGACACGAAGTCTGTGCCTCAGCTACCCAACTTCACATGCTGTACACTCCCTACCTCCTAGCCACTCCTCCCCATCCCTAATACTCCTGAGTGAACTGTCAAGTCTACACTACAGTGCATAATATTAGAGAGTTTGCAATAGATTATGCTGACACCTCTTTTTTGCCTGTACTCTTTGGGGGGTGAGGGTGGGATTTTATTTAGAAGGTTGTAAAAGTCTAAGGGAAGAGAAGAATCTATTGTCAAACCATTCTTCAAAATATGGGGTAATAGGAAACAGTTCTTTAAAAAAAAAAATTTGCATTTGATTTTGGAACTGATGTCTGCTTAACCAGGGACTTGAGCAAACTATGAAATCAATATTATAAATTACAATTTCCAAACTAAATTTGCTTATCAGAAAGGTTTGATTGGCAGGGTAGGATTAAAGCACTCTTATAATTTCAAAGTGCTGCATTTGATAACAACTTTCAAGTGTTTAGTTGGGAAAATACTAATTCAACTGTAACAATTCTCCATCAATGCCTCCCCTAGCTTACCAAAAAGCTTATCTTTCTATGTTCAGAACTTTCAAGCTCAGGATTTCCAAATGAGCTGTTAGGTCACCACCAAAAAGAATATTAGTTTCTCATCACTGAGCTGGTATTTTTCAGTAAAGGACAACTCAAACAAGACAAGTAAGAAAGACTAGGTTTGTAGGTGACTGTGCTTTAGTCTATGGCTCTCAGATTTTAAAACGTGTCATTTATGACCCATACCATAAAACCTATTTGGGTTTATTAAATACATAGACAAAAGCCTATGTTACTAAAGCTACAGTCTGAGGAGTAATTTTTGGCAGCTGAACCATACCCTACAGCCATGTGTGGGAGGAGCTGCCAGAGCTAGCAGGAAAACTTTCTATTCTGGGCTTTCCTGCTCTTGCAGTTTTGGCTTGAGGTCTGGCTCAGTGCCCTCCTGGCTCCATGGGGTGGACCTTCTGGCAGGGAAGCACAGTGTTTACGTCCGCACAGAAGCTATTCTTGACCAACCCTTGCTTTAGGCTGCAACCTACCTGCTTGTCTTGAGAAGTTAGTCCAAACTGAGTCAGACTAGGGTGGCAGAAGTTTGGAATTTGTCCCGATTCCCTTCTTCCTGAGATTCAGCCTTTCACACGTGAGTTTTGAGTGACTGATACTGTCTCTTTGCACCAAGCGCTCTCAGTCCAGGAAAAATTAGGTTCTTCCATTTCTTCCAGGAGCTTGGAGGCTAATGGAGTTGTACCAACTGTGTGGGCGGTGAACAGAAGAAACTTGGATGAGGCCGGGGCTTGTGGAAGGAAAATTCCAAAGAGCAGGGCTGCTCAGGAGGGCCAAGGGCCAGTCCAAGTCTGGGAATAGCCCCCATCTGGGGCCAAGCGCCGCTAGCTGTGAAGAGGTCTGCTGCAGTTAAGGCAGGTTGTGCCGCAGCCCCTCGGCCTTAGTTTTTCCCCTCAAGCCAGTACTTACGCATGCACAGGAGACCTTTCAGAAGAGGGATTCTCAAATACCAACGCGTCTTATGACAACGCACACAAATAGCTGAGCCCAAAACAAGATAAAATCACTTGCATTCTTGCCAGATCTGTCTATGCACATCTATTAAAAATTTATTTAAATCTTTCAATTAAAGTTTCTTCAGGTTTAATTGACATACAATAAAACATATCCTTTTAAGGTATATAGGTCATTAAGCTTTGGAAAATGTATAGTTATGTAACCATTATTGACAGGAGGCCAAAACACTTCCTATGCTTCTTTCTTGTCAAGCTTCAGTCTTGATGCCTCAGTTTCCACGAGTGGCGACGCGAACTTCGGCAATTCCTTCCAGGGCAAAGGCAAAGCCCCACCTCCCTACGGCTCTGAGCCCCGCCTGCTCGTTATTCCGATTGACAGTCAATCTTACCAATCAGCGCGCTGTGCGAGCGGGGCTGCCCTTTTGGACACATGCGCACTTCTCGCATGAGAGATGAGGGGCTGCAGGGTTTGGGGCCGGTTGTGGGGTGGTTGTGGGCAGACGCCAGGGGTCCACGCAGCGGCAAAGGGCTTTGGCACTGAGGCCCGGTAATTACACTCCTCATCTTCGTGTTGGAGGGAGGGAGGGAGGGTGAGGCCGGGGAAGGTGCGTGCGCGCTGTGGAGTTAGGTGGATACGGATTCTAATCCCACCTCTGCTGCGTGACCCAAAACTAGTCACTTGGTCTGTCTGGTCCTCAGTTCCTTCTCCCAAAATGAGGCTAGGCATACCTGAATTTTCAGGAAGTTCAGCCAGTCTGTCTGAGACATTTGTAGGAGGCAGCAGAATTTGGGAATAGGTGTCTGAGGATAAGATGAGCGGCACCTCAGGAAACGAATGATTCCTCTCTTGCTTACTCCACCTTTTCCAGGCATCATCAGCAACCTCGAGGTTCCAGCAGACAGTCGGGGCCCCTGAGGGACCAGCCCTTCCCAGGGCTGCTGCAGCCAGAGAACCTCAGCCGTGAGGAGTTGGTTGATGTGCTGAGGGCAGCCGTACTGGATCAGAAAGGTTGAGGAGTGGGAGGGACAACTGCAGATACTTAGAAGGGGAGCCTGCTGTTCCTAACCTTCTGGGGAGCCGACTGGGCTCCCTCCTAAAGCCTTTGGGGTCAAATCCTGGTTCTGCAACCCACTAGAGTCATGAGCTGAAACCAGCCCCTGCATAGTAATCTCTTAGATCCTCAGCATCATGGCGATGGTGGTGTGGATGGGAGAGTGTAAATAACTAGAGTCCTGAGCATACTAGGCATTACATAATGGGTATTGCTATAATACATTGTTTAACTGATGGACAAAACACAGGCTTTAGAGTCAGCCAGATAGATCTAGACTCTGTAATCAGTTTGCTGTGTGGCTTAAGGCTACAATTTCTCTGAGCCTTGGTCTCCAGTGATTTATTGATTTTTCTCAACTATTTATTAAACATAGACTATGTCCAGGTACTGTTCTAGGCATGACTACACCATGCTGAACAAGATAAATATGGTTTATTTTTTTAATAATAATAAACCTCTCAGGGAGCCAACATTTTGGTGGGAAAAATGGATTACCCAGGAAATAAACAAACAAGGCCCTTACTAGTGATCAGTGCTATGAATAAAACAGGGTGTTATGATGTAAGGAATTACAAAAGGGGGCAGCCATTAGATTGGAGTTTCAGGCCTCTCTATGGTGGTGACATTTGCACCAAGATGATATGAAGCAACCAGATACAAAAATCTGGGTCAGAGAGAGCAAGTGCAAAGTCCCTGAGGTGGCAGCGAGCTTAACATATGAGAAACAGAATGATGTTCAGTTTAGGGTGTGATTGATCATTCACATCTGAGATTGTAGTGGGGCCACATAAGATGAACTGAGAAAGTGCCTTGTAAACTCTAATTGCTGCTTTTTACTGTGGATGATGTTCATGTAATATATGTTTCAGGACCTCTAGTGACGTTGAACAAGCCACAAGGTCTGCCAGTGACAGGTATGGATGGGGAAGGGATGTAGTGAAAGAGGGTTTGATGTCCTAAGGGAGGGAATATAGAAGAGAAGGGGGTGTTGGGATGAAGCCAGAGGCCTCTGGGAGCAGCCTGTACTTCTTCTATTTTTCCAGGAAAACCAGGGGAGCTGACATTGCTCTCTGTGCTGCCAGAGCTGAGCCAGTCCCTGGGGCTCGGAGAGCAGGAGCTCCAGGTTGTCCGAGCACCTGGAAAGTAAGTGGTGGGGATGACAGGAAGGTAGGAAGGCAGGCATCCATCTGGGATAGGAGAACAACTGCTGGGGAATAAACAGACATATTCCATAGGCTGGTTTGGGATCACAGAGGTGTAGAATACAAGGAAAAGGAGGGAGTGGACAGATCTGGATTAAAAAATCATGCACAAGCTGTGTGATCTTAGTTAAAGCATGAAACCTCATTGAGCTCAGTTTCCTTAATCATACAATAGAGCTAATAACACCTTTGCTCAGTATATATACTGATGGCAGGTATTGGGATATTCTGATACCCTGATACTCTTTCCTCTAACTGCCATCAATTAGAGACAGTACTTGAGATGAAATATTTCTGCAGTTTGACAAACTCATGGGCTTGTTTGTGAGGGATTTAATTATTTAAGAGCTCATATATATAAAATTCCTAGTATAGTGCCTGGCACATGGCAGACACTCAGAAAATGGCGATAATTTTTATGTCTGGCTCTGAGCTCCCTGGGGGCCAGGGCAAAATGAAAAACACATTAAGCTAGGTTGTCTTACTATCAAACATGAGGAAGCCTTACTTGTTTCTCAGGAAGAGGTCTGGGTTATACTGTTGGTATTACTGTTTGACTTTAAGCAGGTCAATGTTTCTTTCTAGGGGCCTCCTTTTTTTGGTGGGTGAGCTCAAGGGACTTTGACTTTTATGATTTGTCCCCTTCCTCCAGGGAGACCTCTGGGCTTGTACTCCTCTCCAGTTGTCCCCAGACAGCAAGCCGCCTCCAAAAGTTCTTCAGCCACTCCCGGAGAACCCAGAGACCCACAGCTACCTACTGGTGAGGTGCAGGGGAAGCTCCTAGGGCAGTGGAGAGGTTCCAGCAAGCCACTCTGTGACCTCTTCCTGCCTTTCTTAGCGCTGTCACTGATGGGATCCCAGCTACTACTGAGGGGAAGATCCAAGCAGCTCTGAAACTAGAACACACTGATGGTGTCAATCTTGTGAGTTAGGGTCTGGGTGGGGAACAGGAGAGGACCCTGCAGACATATTACTCTACAGAAGAGTCAAGGGTATAAGTTTGGGGTGGCTGGCCCTCTTGTTCCCTAAAACAGGCAAGTCACCATTGCCTCTACTATGGCCCTGTCCTGAGTCCATGGGAACAGGAAGGGTCTGGGTATAGCTCCCAGGGTGTGGGTATATGTGAAGCTTGTTCCTTCTTGGGGGCTGACACTACAGGCAGTTCCAGTGAAGCCCCCATCCCGGAAAGACATCCTGGAAGGTGTTAAGAGGACCCTCAGCCACTTCCGTGTGATGGCCACAGGCTCTGGCTGTGCCCTGGTCCAGCTGCAGCCACTTACAGGTGGGTCTGGAGCCCCAGCCAGCCTTGACGGGGGGAGGCAAGAGGGTAGGAAGAAGGTGGTGGTGGTAGCTGCAGCCTGGGGAACATCTGCTGGACCCTGAGGGTGTATGTGATATGTGACCAGGCCCAGTGGGGGGAGGCAGTTCTGCTGCTGTCAGTCTGGTGTCATTCCTTTGTAGCTCATCTGGTTTTTTTCTTTGGAGTTACTGATTTCGGGATCTTCTCTTTGCTTTTGATATTCTGTAGTTTCACTATGATGAATCTAGGTGTGTACATTTAGTTTTATTTATCTTGCTTGGGATTGACTGTGCTTCCTGAATCTGAAGATTAATGTATTTCATTACTCCTGGAATTTCTTTGACTCTTCAAATGCATTCTCTCTGCTCTCTTCTTTTTGAATGCCTAATAGACATCTAACCTCATTTTATTATCTGTGTCTGTTTTTTTTGTTTCATTTCTTTATGTCTGCTGCATTCTGTGTAATTTCTTTAGATCTGTCTCCCAGGTGGATTTTTTAAATTCAGTTGGGGCTAATCTGCCAGTTTAACCTTATCCATAGACTATTTTTCACTTCTAGAAGTTCTGTTTGGTTCTTTTACAAATACAAATTGCCTTTAAAATACTTTCCCCTGCCCCGCCTTACATTATTTGTTCTTGTCTTTAATCATTTTAAACATATTATATTTCTATAAATCCATTGTCTGAAATTCTTGAGGGGCCTAATCTTAGTGAATTTCCTGCTGACTCTCACACTTGGTGGATTGTTTCCTCTTGTGAATTCAGGTTTAGTTGGGCCTTTATCTGTGGAAATCCTTTGTTGTCTCATTGAAGGTGGGACCCTCAGGAGAGGTCCTGCTTGCTTCTGCTGAATACCCCAGGGCTATCTCTGCTCCAGGACCTCTCTAGATATTATGTCTCAGTTGAAAGTTCACAGATCACTCAAGTAAAATTTGAGCCCTAAACCTGTTTGATAGCAGACTCATGGTTGTGAATTCTTAGGGGAAAACTTTTTCATTCCACTCATCCAGATCTAATCTGCCTTCATTGGTGGCTGGCTTCTCCTGGGCCACCCTTTCACTGAAAATGAAACCTTGAGGGGTTTCATTTTGGCTCCAAGGTCTCATTTCTGGCACCTAGGTAGCTACTTAAATGGATACCAAGATTGGCAACACTCCTAGAAGAGATGAAATGTTGGCTCTCATGTGCTTTAGATTTATTTTCCTTTTATATTTTGGTTACAGGCACCTTTCCTCTTTGCCCAGCTGTGTATTTAAAAAGGATTTTTGCAGTGTTTCTAGGTGGTTTATAGCAAGAGGGTTTTTAGATTATCCAGTCCACTGTATTGCCAGACAAGGAAGCAGAGTACAGCTCCCGGGTACGAGTCCTGGCTTACCACGAATCACTTCTTTTAAAAGCTTTGGTATTTCTGTGTTTAAGATGGGAGTGATGATAGGACCTGCCTTATAGGGCTGTCAGGATGAAGTAAGCTCACATATGCAAAGCACTTCATACCATACCTAGCATGTGGTCCTCCATTTCTCTTATTTGTCCAGGTACTTTTGTTTGTAAGTTTCCCAAAAAGCAGTTCAACTTGGTTTAAGCCAAAAAAGGGGATTTACTGGCTCATGTAACTGAAAGTGCAGGTCTGGCTGTATCCAGAGGCTGACGATGTTATCAGGAAGCTATTTCCCATTTCTTGCTTCTTGCCTCTTGCATGTTGGCTGCTCTCTCCCACAGGCTCTCCTTTCTCTCCAGGAGCTCCAGGTTTGCACCCCGCCAGTTTAACACCCCAGCAGGAAAGAGTGTTCCTTATCCCAGTTGCTTCAACAATAAATTCAGGGTTGCATCTCTTCATGAGTGAATCTCGCAGGCCTGGTGGATTGACAGCTGACTGTCCTGAGCTAGTTGTGCACCTGGCTCTGGAGGCAGGGGTGGTAGCATAGACCTCACTGTAACTACATGATCTGAGAATGAGGGGTGGTGTTTCCCGGGGGGAGGAGAGAGGGACAGTACTAGGTGGGACAGGAAGAGCCAGCAGTCCCCCCTCCATCTGTCCCATCTCTTCTGTCTCCCAGTCTTCCCCAGTCAGCTACAGGTACATATGGTTCTACAGCTCTGCCCTGTGCTTGGGGATCACACATACTCTGCTCGTGTGGGCACTGTCCTGGGCCAGCGCTTCCTATTGCCAGCTGAGAGCACCAAGCCCCGAAAACAGGTACCAAAGCCTGCCTGTCTGATGCCTTCTGGGAGTAGGTGGGGGGGTGACGGTGGGCAGCATCTCCAGACATTGATTATGCAGATTAGGGACTGGGAGGCAGCCCTCTTGGTTTCCAAGGCTATCTGTAGCCCTATTTTGCTGTGTGACCTTGAGCAAGTGACACCCCCTCTTGTGCCTTTCTCCCAATCTGTCCAATAAGGGAGTTGAACTGGCTGATTTTAAAGGCCCTTCAAAGTCTGCCATTCTTTGAGTCTGTTTGGTGTAAAGTAAAAGAGTTGTATGTGTGCATTAACTCCCGAAGTACCAGAGTCTTAATAATTTCCCTCCATGTAAAGTCTGTGGGAGTGGGGTAGGGTGAGCTTTGCTTCAAGCAGTCATTCAGGGATCTGGGCTGTTGCTACCCAGTTAGCAGCTAAAGGGAGACAGTGCAGTGCAGGTCCACGTGGGTTTTTATGGGCCAGGTTTGCAAGTGGCATACATACTTGCACTCCTATCCCATTGGCTAGAACTCAATCACATGGCCTCACCAAACTGCAGAGGGGCTGGGAGATGTAGTTTAGCTGTGTGCTCAGGCAGAAAATGATTTGGTGAGCCCCTAGCCAGAATCTGCCGTAGCATGAGTGTGCATGTGAGCATGTCTATGTGGAGAGAGGAAATGATCATGGTCGTGGAGGAAGTATACTTGCCTGGCACCCATTTTGGTTAAAGCTGGTTGTGACTCAGTTGGCTAAATGCTGGTTTGCCTCTCCCACCCCAGGTTCTGGATGAAGCTCTCCTTAGACATCTCCACCTGACACCCTCCCAGGCTGCCCAGCTGCCCTTGCATCTCCACCTGCATTGTCTACACCTCCCAGGTGCCAGGCCCATGGCTGCCCCCATTGAATTTCTGGCCCCCCTGCCCTCTTATTTCTCCAGGACCCTGCAGTGCCTGGGGCTCCACCAACCATAGTCCTGTTCCGTGTTTCCAGTGGAATGCTGTGCATTGGGCAAATGACTTTACCTCTCTGGACTTAGATAATAAAAGTACCTACCTCATCATATGGTTTTAAGGATTTGCTGAGAAAGTATTTATCATGTCAAGATGCTTTGTGCTGACTTTAATATATGGTCTTTTGTGGAGGCTGTTTCTGTCCCAGTTCTAGCTGCAGAGGACATGTCAGATTTTTTTGTTGTGGTGGTAAAAACACCTACTAAAATATACCATCTTAACCATTTTTAAGTGAATGGTTCTGTGGTATTAAGTACATACACATGGTTGGACAATCATCCCCACCACCATCTGCAGAACTGCATCTTCCAGAACTGAAACTGTCCCCATTAAATACCACCTCCCCATTGTACTCGTCTCTATTAATTTGACTGTTCCAGGGACCTCATATATGTGAATATTAGATCTTTCACTTTAAAAAATTGTGAAATAATGTCAAACATACAAAGAGTGCATAAAGCATCTGTGATTTAAATAATTACAAGGTGATACCCATATAACCACTAGTCAGGGCAGGAAATAGAAACATCTCTCTCTTGCTTATAGAGCAGCAGTTCTCAACCCTGGCCCCCATGTTAGAACTCCCTACCCCACCCCCTCAGGAAGCTTAAAAAAAAAAAAACCCTTGATTCTGCCCCCCACAAAACACTGGCTTAATCGGTCTGGAGTGGAGATCTTGGCATCAGCCTTTTTTTTTTAAAGCTCCCAAAGCAATTCTATTGTTCTGTCTAGGTTAGAAACCACTGTTCTGACTTGGAAGGATTCTTTGTTATGTCGAGTTCATATATATATGTATCCCTAAACAATGTTTCATTTTGCCTACTTTTAAAGGTTTCCATAAGTAGAATTATGGTGTATATATTCTTGTGATTTGCTCTTGCTCCATACTGTGAAATGCATTTGTGATGTACTGCGTGGAGTTTGAATTTCAGTGAAGAAAACAGTTTATCATTTCTGCTGTCAGTGGACAGTTAGCTGGGCTGTGACCACAGTGCTGCTGTGAACTTGTGTGTCTGTATTTCCTGGCTCAGTTATTCAAGAATTTCTGGTCAGAGTATATTTATCTTCATTTGACTAGTGTTATTAGTTTCCTAGAGCTGCTGTAATCAATTACCACAACAGAGTAGTTTAAAACCACAGAAACCGATTCTATTATAGTTCCAGAGAGCAGATGTGTGAAACCAAGGTGTGAGAGCTCTAGGGGAGAATCCTGCCCTGCCTCTTCCAGTTTCTCTCATGGCTCCAGACATCCCTTGACATGTGGATAAACCACACCAGTCTCTGCCTCCATCTTCACATGGTCTTCTCATGTGTCTTCCCTTCTGACTTTTACAAGGGACATTTGTCATTGGATTTAGAGCCTAGCTAGATGATCTTGGTGATCTCAGGATCTTGAACTAGTAACATCTAGGATGACCCTTTTTCCAAATAAAGTCATATCTACAGGTTCCAAAGAGACATCTTTTGGTGGTGGTGGTAGGTGGGGGGCTACCATTCAATTTATTACAATCCATACCAAACTTGCAAATGGCTGTGGCTTGTTAGATATTCTTTCTAGGTGACCTTGGCCCCTTGCTGAAGAAGGGACAGACTCCCTCCCTCCGGAGTAGGGGTGGGGTTAGGCAAGGTCCACCTTCCCCTTGTGTCTCATATTATAAATGCAGTGCCCACTAGATGTCATCCTGCTGCCAGCCCAGCTCTTCCTCTGGGCTTGGGGACTGGGAGGGACTCTCAGTGGTCAGCAGTGCTGGTTGTGTCCCAGGTTCCTCCTCACTGCCACGTGATCTTGGGCAAGCCACTTCTTGTTCAGACTTTCCTCATCTATAAAGTGAGGATTATACCCCAACCCAAAGATAGAGATGCCAGGGGAGTCCCTCAATGGGAAGCCCCATGTCTGCCACTAAGTGGTAATTCTGGGCTTCGCATGTAGAGGAGCTGCTGATGGCCTTTACCTACTGTTCTGAACGTTGGGGTACTGCCCCCTTCCCTTCAGCCTCCAAGAGAAATGAAGCCAAGCCCAGAATACTTCACTTGCTCCTTTTTATCTGCAGCATCACCCAGGACAGGGGCAGTGAGGATCGAAGCAAGGGCTTCTCTTGCCTCACATCCCCTATGCCCCCCAGCCCCCTGTATGCATCAGTAAAGGCCAGGGGCCCTGGAAGGCTCAGCGTCTTCATGAGGCATGTCTCAGCCTTGGGTTTGGCACAGACTCTGGCCTTGAACTTGCCTTTGGCCTTGATCTTCCTGTGGGTGCCAGGAGGAGTTCCAACTTCAAGGGGCAGATGACACAAGGCACTTTCAGGATAGGGACCACGAAGGTGCTGGGAAGCAATAGCCTCAGTGTGAAAGGAGGAGAGAGGGGAAAGAGAAGTTCAGGAAATCTGTCCAGGAAGAAGCTTCTGAGGGGAACAAGTACTTTCCATGGGGCTACAGCCAGCCTGGGGACAGCCCTCTGCCCATGCCCTCCAGTCCTGACCCTGGCACTCAGCACTGCCCTCCAAAATGTGAGTCACAGTTCAAGACCCACCTTTCTTGGTTTCAGGATGTTGGTTGCCAACTTGAGCTCAGGGTTATTTGGAAGGGAAATCAAAACTTTGGCAGTAGGTAGAGTCATCGAGGCCTTGGCTGTGGTCGACAGGGCCTTAGAGCCCACCAGCTTGCTGTGCTGCAGTCTAAGGACCTGCCCCTGGGGTCGGAGTGTGTGGGGAGGAGGCAGCTGAGCCTTGGTGTGGAGGCCTGGGAAGTGGTAAGAGGCTGTGGGAGAAGATGGGCTGTGAGGGCCTGGGGAAAGCCCAAGGCTGGCCAGCTGCCCCTCAAGGTGTGCATGGAGGGAGGGGATGCAGGGGAGATGAGGGCTGGGGTGTGTGAGGGCAGATGGAGCCTTCCCAGTTCCTCCTCCAGAGCCAAGGGAAGAAAACAGGGTTTGGAGTCCAACAGACCTGGGTCTGCACCCTAGCTCTGCCACTTCGGAGCTGTGCAACCTCGGACAACTTCCTTAAACTTCCTGATACCTTGGCTGGAAAATGGGGATAATAGCACCTACCTCGCTAGGTTGTAAGGACTAAGGAACTGGTTAGGTAGCAGCACAGTATAAACTGTTAAGCGCTGTATATATGTTAGTTCCTTTCCCCCAGAGGCGACATTGCATGGAGGCAAACGCAGGAAAAGCTTGGACTCTGGAGAAAGATCGACCTGGTACTGAGTCCTGGTATCTTTAAAATAAGTACAGCTGCCTCACAGGGTGACTGCTTTGGAGGGGACAACACTTATCTGGTTGTGTATTTTTTAAAAATGCTTTATAAGCAGTGGCTTTTACTTGCCACTAGTGGCTCTTTGGTGGGGCTCTGGTGGGGGGGCAAATGTGGGTGGCTAGGAGGGGCTTGGAGAGCAAGAAGAAATTGCCTGGGGACCCTGGGGTGTTTTGGGGGAATGGTCTTACCCAGGGCCTGGGGTAAGTTCTTCGGACTCAGTGGCAATCTGTTCAAGGGGTGGGGCTGCCTGTCCCCACTAGCAAAGGTCATGGTAAGAATGCAGCCCATCCTGTTGCTGGGGGGGTCCCACTGCCGGAAACTAGAGTGGACCAGGGCTGTGGCACTTTTTGCCTTGCCTTTCTCCCCCTTCCCAGGGGCTGAGGTGGTGGCAGCAGAGTCTGGCTTCTCATTGTGCCCCAGGCTCCTGGCCCCAGGAACTCTCCTAGGAGCTGACCTGTGGGCAAATGTCCCCAAGTCCTTGCCTTCCCTAGAGCCTCGCTGGATCAGGAGGTGAGGGAGTGTTGGGCAGGCCCCCATCCGCTGGTGACACATTGCCATGGGCTTCTTGATGGTGGAGCCCTCTACCTGGAGCCGGATACCCACATACTGGGGCACCTCCACGGCAGGCTGCGGGAAAGAAAGACAAGGCCTGCTCAGACAGTGGTGCTGGACTCCTAAAGGCGATGGCATTAATTTCTGGGTCAACTGGTCAGGAGACAATTCTGGGCTAAGAAACAGGAAGCCCACCTCTGTCCTCTAAGCAGTCTGGCTCTGGAGGCCTGAATCAGTACCTAGAGAGTCACAGAGCCTCTGGGATTAGTAATCCAGAGAAATGGAGGGGATTTGGTCATGCCTCCACTAGCAACCCTGCACCCCCTTGTTGCTAAATTGCCCCAGCCTCTGCTGGATTGTGTATGGCTCTACTCCACAACTGCCAATAGACAGCTTTTTGATATAGTCAGATTCTCTGCAGAGAATCTGAGTTATGACACCCAGACAGATAAGAGGGTTGGAGAAGCCTGCCTGAAGCCTGTCTAGAGCCTTGTATGAACCCAAGTTACAGAGAAAGACACTAAGAGCCTTAAAGAAGGCATTCTATGGAAGTCATAAAGTTAGCAAATATGCACAAGGAGGCGGAGAAAAAGGTCCAAGAGAGGAGCACCAGTACAATTTTCAGTTCCTATTAAGCCAAGCTGTACTTCCTACAGCTGGACTCCAGGAGAGGCCTCTGTGATGGTCATAACCCTCCTTTTATCCGGAGCTAGTCTGAGGTGTTTTCTGTGTCATCAAAGGATCCTGATTAGAATCTACCCAAACATCAGAGTCACTTGTAGCTGGTTAAAAATACAAATTATCAGTGCTCCTGGAAAGCCCAGTTGATGAGGGAAAGCTTACCCTTGAGGAAGAATCTCAGCTAATAAATATAGAAGGATGACAGAATTAATAATTTACCATTTTACAATGCTAATAAAAGGGGTAAGAATCAAAACTGGGTATCAAAACAAGTAGGGGAAGGAATGACAGGAAAATGTGTTATTTGTACAGAGTCCAAGTATCACCTTATGAAGTACCTTTGCAAAGGGGAGGATGCAGCTAACAATGGAGGTCTCGTAGCCACCACCTTAATTTCATATAGCCAGACTCAGCATCACTGGTCATGAGAAACTCTGACAGTCTGTGCCTTGTGATGCCATACAAAGCACCCAGCTTAACCTCTCAGCTGTTCTTGCCAAAAATGTGTAACCTGAACCTCATCAAGCTGACCCAACTTCTAGTTTACAGGACATTCAGATAACAGAAGAGTAAGTTAAACACCACCATGAGGGAACAACCAGATAAATCCAGAATGTGGGACAGTTCTACAAAACAACCAATCTGGTCCCTTCAGAAGATCCAAACTATGGGGAAAAAAGTGGTGGGGCTGTCCTAGATTTAAAGAGATTGAAGAACATCAAAAAGAATGAAATACCTAGGAATAAATTTAACTAAGAGGTGAAAGATATGTACACTGAAAACTGTAAGACGTGAAAGAAACTGAACATGACACAAATTAATGGAAAGATAGTCTGTGCTCACGGATTACAAAAATTAGTATTATTAAAATGTTCATACTACATAGAGCAATCTATAGCCTCAGTGCAATCCCTATCAATTTTCCAATGGCATTTTTCACAGAAATCCAAAAAGCAACTGAAAAATTTGTATGGAACCACAAAAGATTCCCATCAGCCAAAGCAATCTTAAGAAAGAACAAAGCTGGAGGCTTCCCACTCCCACATTTCAAACTATATTACAAAGCTAAGTAATCAAAACACTATGGTATTGGCATGAAAGCAGACATGTAGATCAATGGAAAAGAATAGAGAGCCCAGGAATAACTCCATGCATATATGGTCAATTAATTTACAGAGAAGCCAAGAATATATAACACAGAAAGGATGTTTTATTCAATAAACGGTGTGGGAAAACTGCACAGCCACATGCAAAAGAATGAAACTTGGACCACGATTTTACACCACACACAAAAATCAACTCAAAATGGATTAAAGACTTGAGTGTAAGACCTGGAACCACAGAACTCCTGGAAGAAGACAGGCAGTAAGCTTTCTGGCATCAGTTTTGGCAATGATTTTTTGGACTTGACACTAAAAGCAAAAGTCAACTAAAACAAACATGAACAAACAAGTGGGACTACAGCAAACCAGAAAGTTCCTGCATTGCAAAAAACTACCAACAAAATGAAAAGGCAACCTATAGAATGGGAAAATTTATTTGCAAATCATATATCTGATAAGATGTTAATATAAAAATATATAAGGAACTCATACAACTCAATAGCAAAAAAAAAAACTAAATTAAAAAAAGCAGAGGATCTGAATAGGTATTTTTCCAAAGATGACATACAGATGGCCAACAGGTATCTGAAAAGGTGCTCAATGTCACTAACCACCAGGGAAATGCAAATCAAAACCACAAAGAGAGATCACCTTGCACCAGTGGCTAATATCAAAAAGACAAGAAATAATGTGTTGGCGAGGATGTGGAGAAAAGGGAACCCTCGTGCACTATTAGTAGGAATGTAAACTGATGTGGCCACTATGGAAAACAGTACAGAGGCTCCATATGATCCAGCAATTCCACTTCTGGGTATTTACCTGAAGAAAATGAAAACACTAACTCGAGAAGATAACTGCCACTGTATAACTGTATGTTCATGGTGGCATTATTTATAATAGCCAAGATATGGAAACAACCTAAGTGTTCATCAGTGGATGAATGGATTAAAAAATGTGTATATATGCACACTGGAATGTTATTTAGCCATAAAAAAAGGAAATCTTGCCATTTATGACAACATGACAGCCTAGAGTGTAGTGTGCTAAGTATAATAAATCAAAGACAAATACATTATGTCAATTACATGTGGAATCCAAAGCAAAAAACAAACTAACAAATTCTGAACTCACTGATAACAGAGAACAGAATGGTGGTTGCCAAAGGCAGGGGGTGGACAAAATGGGTGAAGGTGGTTAAAAGGTACAAACTCCCAATTATAAAATAAATAAGTCCTGGGGATGTAATGTATAGCATGGCCATTGTAGCTAATACTGTACTGTATACACTGTATACTTGAAAGTGGCTAAGAAAGTAAATCTTAAGTTTTCATCTCAAGAAAGAATAATCTTAACTATGTGTGGTCATAGATGTTATCTAGACTTATTGTGGTGATCATTTTGCATTATGTATAAATGTCAAATCATTATGCTGTATACCTGAAATTAATATGTTATATGTCAATTATACCTCAAAAAAAACCCACAAAACTTCGAGAGATCTAAGACATGCCTGGTAGGCCCTTTAAAGCAGCTACAGATCTTTTAAGCATCCCAAGGGCATACCTGTAGGTCTTATGTTTTGATCTTTAATACATTTTGCCTTAGCAGAAAGGGTTATTGGCCCTCTCTGTTAACAGCAGGGCTTCTACAGTTTTGAGGGCTGTTGTCCTAGAAGAGTCTCACCAAGGAGAGAACAGCTTATCTCTAAGATTTATAGACATGGCTTTTGTGTAACAGAATGGATTTGAAAATGATATGTAAGAAACAACATTTTTAAAAATAACTTGGACTGAAAGGGCCAGATACAATATGAAATGAAAGAAGTTTTTGTACTCTCAAACTTCTATGAGCAGGTGACAGACTGATAACTATTAGTAATGGTCATGGACAAGGAAGGATGAGTCAGGGCTGAACTGAGATCCCAGTGGATGGAAGCAAAAGCCATGAACTCTAGGAAGCAAAAAGGGGTCCTAATAGCAACACTAGAAGTATGTTCCAGGCTGGATTTCAGAACCGCTATGGACTAATGCCTCTCCTGTACTCTCCACTCTGCCTCTCCTTTTTGAGGGAGAATGTCTATGAAAAGACAGAGATTAAAACCAAACGACCAACGCAAAATGTGAATCTTGATTACATGTTGGTTTAAAACCAAAACCAAAAAAGTCAACTATAAAAGATTGGGGGACATTTGAAAAATGCAGATTCCTAGTCTTTAAGCCAGACATTTTCACATCAATCTCTGAGAGTGGGCTTCCTGCACCAGTATCACTGGAAAACGTTCCAGGTGATTCTGGCCTAGGAAGCAGTCTTTTGGGAACCATTGTGCTAGAATGTTCCCTTTCTCTATGGCTTTGTCTTATTTTCCTGCCTTTATATCTCCTCATTATATCTTGGGAAATCAAAATATGATCAGTAACTGTGACAAAGACCAGGACACTTTGCTCAGGTGACCAGCACATTCTCTCCCTGGGGCCAGGGGGAAGCCAAATTCTAATCAGGAATAGGATAATTAGTTTAACTGCCACAAAAAATTACTTGCAGAGCTCAAAAACCCTTTAAGTTGGTTTTCTGACTGATTTTTTAAATCTTACCCTATCCTGATAAGTGGACTCAAATCTCTCTTTGAAACAAGGTAAGTAAAATAAACTACCAAATGAGGACAACAATAATAGTAAGAGTGGCCTTCCACTAATTGACTCTTACTCTATTTCCAGGCACTTTACAGGTAATACCTTTTATCATGAAACACCTAACAACCTTATTTGGTAACAATAGCTAAAGCCTGTGTAGCATTTGCTATATGCCAAGCACTATTATTAAGTGCTTTACCTATCAACTCATCCAGTACTCACAACCTTATGATGTCGGTACTATTTTAGTTCCTGCTTTACAGATGAAGAAATTGAGACCGTCAAGGTTAGGAAGCTGTCCAAAGTCACAGAGCTCATAGTTCTTGAGCAGGGATTTGAACCCAGGGAGGTTCCAGAGTCTATCCTTTTAACACTATGCTATACCTCTCCAGAAATACTTTTCACCCATACTAACTCATTTTATCCTCCCAAACCCCAAGAGAAAGATGGTGATAGCATCTCCATTTTGCAGATGGGGAAACGAAATGGAGGCTCAAAGATGTGAAGGCTGGACTAAGTCACTGTGGCAGGACCTGGACTCCAGCTGGTTCTATCTGCCTGCAGTGCCCTTTGCCTCACTATGGGGATGCCTAGAAGGGGGACAGACTCCCTGGGGTTGTGCCTGGCCTGGCCACCTCACCTGCTTGTAGATGAGCTCAAAGGCTCCTGTGTCACAGCTGCGGTCCAGCCGCCGGTCAATGACCACACGCAGGGTGTCAGCTTGCACACCAGCACAGAGCCGGGCAGTAACAGCCGTGGAGGGTGCCATGGTGGGGCTGGCATTGATCTCAATCAGCCAGGGCTGGAAATCCTCACCAAACACAAAGTCAGCACCATAGAGCTCAAAGCTGGCCTTCCGACATTGTACAGTGTCTTGGGAGGTCTGCAGGGCATGGATCACGGCAGCTTTCATGCCAGGCACAATGACGGTGGACCAAGCGTTTGGGGCCCCCATCTCCTGCAGGTGGGCCTGGAATTTCTGACTTGACCACATGTTGTTGGAGGGCAGCAACGGGTGCCGATGACATGAATTCTCCAGGTGCTTCTGGATGGAGTTGTTGCACAGGTGCACCGAGCTGGAGCAGAGATCAGAAAGCAGAGGTCTGGTCCCCTCTGCCCTCCCACCCAAACTTGGGCGAAGGGTAGGCAAACCCTGGAACCAGCCCTGGGCCACCCTGGAGCATTCAACCTGAGATGAGTCCTCTGGGGAAGACAAGAAGGACAAAGCCTAGGCCCTGTCATAGTCTTCTAGGGCCAGAACCATCATCTCTTGGGACCTCTCTGAGGGCGCTAACTATGGGGGCCACAGGACTAAGTGAATTAGTGTCAGTTAATCCTGTAAGTGTCTGGAAGATAAGAAGCTGGGTAAGAGTATGGGCCCTGTTATTACCCAGACATATATGTTTTCAGGTCCTACACCTTCACCACTACCTGGTTGTGAGATCTTTGGCAAGTCATTTAACCTGAGTGCTCTTTTCATATCTGGGAAATGAGGGTAGGCACAGTACCCACTTCACTGAGTTTTCATGAATAATTGATGTAATATGTGTGACGTGCTTAGCACCTGTCATATATGAAGCACACACAAACTGACAGCTATAATTATGAGTTTCATATTACTGCCTCCATTCTTCAGATGTGGAAACTAAAGCTTAGGCAGGTTTCACTTGATGAAAGTCACAGAGCTTGGAAGCTGGAGAGATGGAATTGGGCTCAACACAGCTTCCTTTCACCCTGAGTTAATACTGCAACTTGCCTCCTTCTTCTCGCATGTTTCCTGACGCCCTTTACCCTGCTCAACATAACATTTTTTCTTCATAACACACATAACCTTTTAACCTGTTTGACAGTTTTACTTATGTTCATTGCTGTTTTTCCCTGGATTGTGAACTCTTGAAAGCTGGGCTCTTGTTTTGTTCAAGACTGTATCCTAAGTGCTCAGAGCCATGAATGGCACAGAGAAGGTAGGTACCTGCTGGATGGAAGGATGGTTGGATAGAGGGAGGCCTGCCTGCCTGCAGAGTCTGTGTTTGGAGCTCAGCATTGTCCTGGAGCCACCTGATCCTTGCTAGCTCAAGTAGACTGGGAACTCATGCGAGATGAGTAATGGGGCTTACTTGTCCAGGTTTTTCAGAGAGAAGGGCTGAGTGGAGAAACGGATATAGCTGTCACGGTAGAACCACACGGTAAGTGGGTTCCAGTCAGTCACCAAGAACCACTGTCTCAGGTCAAACTTGGTGCCAAAGATGAGCAGGGGCCGTTCAATATACTTTTGCACCACCCACTTGCTGTCCTTCATCATCATGAGGTTGCCATCCACCAGCTTCAGCATCTCTTCCAGGTGGTCCATGCACATGATGCCTAAGGGGAAATGGGGTGGTCAGGGATCAGGGCAGGTTTGGGTTAGGAGAAGGGCCAAGGGATCATGAACAGCTTGAGAAGCTATTATCCCTCAAGAACTGAATGCCAAGTAGGTAAGGCCGCCTCCCTCAGTCATAACCCTGTTCCCTGTGGGAATGCTGAAAGTCTGCTACAAATTTTAAAAATTTTAAATTAACCAGTTTTGTTTGATTGAAAAAGATAAAAATTCTAACAGCATTGGGCTTTTAAGCCATGCAAACTATATGACTTGATTAGTTTTTTCCCAATAATTAACAGAATATAAAACAGCAAAACCAAAAAATAAACAGTTTAAAAGGATATACAGTGGACAACTTCCCAGAAAAATACAACCTTCCAAGACTGACCCAGAAAGAAACAGAAAATCTAAACGGATCAATTACCAGCAACGAAATTGAAGCAGTAATCAAAAAACTACCCAAGAACAAAACCCCTGGGCCAGATGGATTTGCTTCGGAATTTTATCAGACATACAGAGAAGACATAATACCCATTCTCCTTAAAGTTTTCCAAAACATAGAAGAGGAGGGAATACTCCCAAACTCATTCTATGAAGCCAACATCACCCTAATACCAAAATCAGGCAAAGACCCCACCAAAAAAGAAAACTACAGACCAATATCCCTGATGAACGTAGATGCAAAAATACTCAACAAAATATTAGCAAACAGAATTCAAAAATACATCAAAAGGATCATACACCATGACCAAGTGGGATTCATCCCAGGGATGCAAGGATGGTACAACATTCGAAAATGCATCAATATCATCCACCACATCAACAAAAAGAAAGACAAAAACCACATGATCATCTCCATAGATGCTGAAAAAGCATTTGACAAAATTCAACATCCATTCATGATAAAAACTCTCAGCAAAATGGGAATAGAGGGCAAGTACCTCAACATAATAAAGGCCATATATGATAAACCCACAGCTAACATCATACTGAACAGCAAGAGGCTGAAAGCTTTTCCTCTGAGATCGGGAACAAGACAGGGATGTTCACTCTCTCCACTGTTATTCAACATAGTACTGGAGGTTCTAGCCACGACAATCAGACAAAACAAAGAAATACAAGGAATCCAGATTGGTAAAGAAGAAGTCAACTGTCACTATTTGCAGATGACATGATATTGTACATAAAAAACCCTAAAGACTCCACTCCAAAACTACTAGAACTACTATCGGAATTCAGCAAAGTTGTAGGATACAAAATTAACACATAGAAATCTGTGGCTTTCCTATACACCAATAATGAACTAATAGAAAGAGAAATCAGGAAAACAATTCCATTCACAATTGCATCAAAAAGAATGAAATATTTAGGAATAAACCTAACCAAGGACGTGAAAGACCTATACCCTGAAAACTATAAGACACTCTTAAGAGAAATTAAAGAGGACACTAACAAATGGAAACTCATCCCATGCTCCTGGCTAGGAAGAATTAATATCGTCAAAATGGCCATCCTGCCCAAAGCAATATACAGATTCGATGCAATCCCTATCAAATTACCAACAGCATTCTTCAATGAACTGGAACAAATAATTCAAAAATTCATAGGGAAACACCAAAGACCCCGAAGAGCTAAAGCAATCCTGAGAAGAGTAAAGTGGGGGGATCTCGCTCCCCAACTTCAAGCTCTACTACAAAGCCACAGTAATCAAGACAATTTGGTACTGGAACAAGAACAGAGCCACAGAGCAGTGGAACAGAATAGAGACTCCAAACATTAACCCAAACATATATGGCCAATTAATATATGATAAAGGAGCCATGGACATACAATGGGGAAATGACAGTCTCTTCAACAGATGGTGCTGGCAAAACTGGACAGCTACATGTAAGAGAATGAAACTGGATCACTGTCTAACCCCATACACAAAGGTAAATTCGAAATGGATCAAAGACCTGAATGTAAGTCATGAAACCATAAAACTCTTAGAAAAAACATAGGCAAAAATTTCATGGACATAAACATGAGTGACTTCTTCATGAACATATCTCCCCGGGCAAGGGAAACAAAAGCAAAAACGAACAAGTGGCACTATATCAAGCTAAAAAGCTTCTGTACAGCAAAGGACACCATCAATAGAACAAAAAGGTATCCTGCAGTATGGGAGAATATATTCATAAATGACAGATGCAATAAAGGGCCGACATCCAAAATATATAAAGAGCTCATACACCTCAACAAACAAAAAGCAAATAATCCAATTAAAAAATGGGCAGAGGAGCTGAACAGAAAGTTCTCCAAAGTTCAGATGGCCAACAGACACATGAAAAGATGCTCCACATTGTTTGTCATCAGAGAAATGCAAATTAAAACCACAATGAGATATCACCTCCCACCAGTAAGGATCACCATCATTGAAAAGACAATCAACAACAAATGCTGGCGAGGTTGTAGAGAAAGGGGAACCCTCCTACACTGCTGGTGGGAATGTAAATTAGTTCAACCATTGTGGAAAGCAGTATGGAGGTACCTCAAAATGCTCAAAATAGAAATACCATTTGACCCAGGAATTCCACTTCTAGGAATTTACCCTAAGAATGCAGCACTCCAGTTTGAAAAAGACAGATGCACCCCTATGTTTATCGCTGCACTATTCACAATAGCCAAGATATGGAAGCAACCTAAATGTCGTGGTACATATACACAATGAAATATTACTCAGCCATAAGAAAAAAACAGATCCTACCATTTGCAATGGATGGGGCTAGAGGGTATTATGCTCAGGGAAATAAGCCAGGTGGACAAAGACAAGTACCAAATGATTTTACTCATATGTGGAGTATAAGAACAAAGGAAGTATAGCATAAGGAATATAGTCAAAATATTGTAACAACTTTGTATGGTGATAGCTGGTAGCTAGAATTATCATGTATATAAATGTTGAATCATTGTGTTGTACACCTGAAACTAATGTAATACTGTATGTCAACTACCCTTTAATAAAAAATAATTATCTACAAAAAAAAAAAAAGAACAAAGGAAAACTGAAGGAACAAAACAGCAGCAGAATGACAGAACCCAGGAATGGACTAATAGTTACCAAAGGGACAGGGACTGGGGAGGATGGGTGGGAAGGGAGGGACAAGGGCAGGGAAAAAGAAAGGGGGCATTATGATTAGCATGTATAGTGAGTGTGGGGCATGGGGAGGGCTGTACAACACAGAGAAAACAAGTAGTGATTTTACAGCATCTTACTATGCAGATGGACAGTGACTGTGAAGGGGTATGTGGGGGGGACTTGGTGAAGGGGGGAACCTAGTAAACATAATGTTCTTCATGTAGTTGTATATTAATGATACCAAAAACTAAATAAATAGATAGATAGATAGATAGATAAATAAATAAATAAAAGGATATACAGTAAAAAATGTCTCCCTCCCCAGAGGTAGCCAACTGCTGCTGCTTCCAGGACGTGTGGTTACAGGAGAGTATTTGTGCCTCAGTTTCACAGACTCTATACATTTAAACACATTAGGAATTTACAACAGTGCTTGGCCCATGGGAGCATTCAGTAAGTTTTAACTCATATCATTATTATTAGTTACCTGTATAATAAATTTCTAGTTGTAGATTTACTGGCTCCAAGGGGACGTGCATTTTTTTCATTTTATATTACCAAAAACATTCTACCAACTGGCACTACCAGCAAGAGTATATGAGATTGTGTGTCTGCCTACATCATACCCAGCACTATTGGTTATTCTGGCCATTCTCCTAGGTAGAAAATGATACATTATTTTATCTCTGTTATAACAAGTGACATTAAGTATCTTACGCTTATAAGCATCATTTTAATGCTGGCAAATATCCAAATAACATTGCATAGCAAACACTCACAAATCAATCTCACTCCTTCATTGTTTGGCCCCCAAAGCAGCCTGCCTGTCTGCCAATGGCACAGAATAACTTGTGCCTGGTTCCCAAGTCAGATCCTTTCTCAAAAGGCGAAACTGATTCCCAAGATTCCCCAAGAACATGACACCTTGTATAATCAAAGTTTAAGACTATGCATATCCCTTGACCCAGCAATTTCATTTTCAGGAATCTGTGCTGAGGAAATAAATGGAAAGGCCATGATATTTGCATAGGATGTTCATGGTAGTGTTGCTTATAACAGCAATCAATGTATCAATAAACAAGTAGGAAAAAAACTATCTAAACATATATCAGAAAGGCATTAGGTCAAACCATGACAATACATCTAAACCAGATTGGGCTATGCAGCTGTAAAATACAATGAGGTAAGAGAGTACATGCTGTATTTTCACATAAAATTCAGAAATAGGTAATAGTGAGCTATGGTATTGTAAGTCAGAATAGGGAATACCACTGTGGGGAGGTAGAGGCTGGGAGTAGGCTCTGTAAAGGTATAAGTAATGCTTTGTTTCATGATCTGCATACTCTTTCCACTACTGTGTTCACTTGGTGACAATTCATTGAGTTCTATAGGCACAATGTGTAGGTACCCTGTTCAATGAAGCACACCATATATACATTTCAATTAAGCTTTTCTAAAAAATAGAGATAAAATGTTGAAATGGGGTGCTAGGTACATGAGGATTCATTGTGTTATTCTCTTGTAGTTTTGTATATTTTGAAAGTGTCCATAACAAAACAATAAGCTAAAAACAGAAGAAAAAAAAAAAGCAGATCTAGATGTAATGAAATGGAGTGACCTCCAAGATCCATTAATAGAAAGATGCAAAAAATAAATGAGTAATAGTAACTGATATGGAAAGTTACAATTAGTGAGAAAAGGCAGCTACAGAATGGTATGTTCTTGTTTACAATAAAGCAAAACACACACATACCAAATGCACAGAAGTGTAGAAAGAAACACACCAAAGGTTAACAATAGTTCCCTCAGTGAAATCAAGAGTGGTTTTTGCTTTCTTCTATTTTTCTGTATTGTCTAATTAAAAAATATATTAAATACATAATTTTGTAATTGGAAAAAGCTAAGAAAACTTTTTCCAAGGTGGAAAAAGAAAAAACCAAGATGCTGGCTTTGGAGTGACATCCTTAAGGGGAGTGTTCCACAGTGCGGAGCCGCCACACATTTACTTAGACATGAACTCACACAAAGGCGGTATATGGAGATATCAGGTGCCAAAAGTCTATTTTCTATGCCTTGAGAGTTCTTAACCAGCTGCACTTAATGCACCCCACCCCCTAGATTGCTGCTTTCTTGTTCAAATTCCATTCATTATTATTATTCTGGGCTGAGCAACCAGAATAATAGCTAAAAATAATAGCACTTATATAGCAGTTATTATGTGAAAGAATAGGATCTAAGTACTTTACATATACTATACTCAGTTAATCCTCATGGGTAGGTATTATTGGCCCATTTTACCAGTGATGAAAATGAGGGCACCCCCCAACAAAAAAAGAAAATGAGGCTCAGAAGAGGCCCAAAGTCTTATGGATAGCAGGAAGCAGAGCTTGGGTTCGAACCCAGGCAGTCTGGCTCCCAGTATCTACATCTTCAACCACTGTGCTATACCTCACAAGGATATAATGGCCAAATCCAAGAGTCCTTAGGTGACAAGCAACTGCATGCTGAGCATCACCAGACCTACCTAGCACATTAACCCAACTCTGAGGGAGGGAGTAGGGGAGTTGGCACTGTGATCACAGCAGTGTTGATGGGGTGATCACACTGCACAGGGCACTCTGCTTACCTTTAGTGCCTACTTCATCTAATCCTCACCTCATAGGAGGTATTATCATCTCTCATGGCTGAGACATCTATCTGCATTTCAGAGAGGTGATTAAGACTTGTACAAGGTCACACAGCGTATTAGTCACAGAGCTGGGATTTGTATCCAGGCAGTTTGCCTCCAACAGAGCTGACACCGTTAACCTCCCTGGCCTCTCGTTGGGGAGGCAGACCACAGGGTGCTGGTGCAGGAGGCAGGGACTGATCCCCACCTCGTCCACGGGACTTGGCTCCCGGTTTCACGATCCAGACGTTGCGATCTCCTTCCATGTCTATCTGGGGCACCACAGCCCGCAGCTGCTGCAGGATGTCCTCACAACGCTGAACCTGAGTGTCGAGGTGCCTGAGTTCTGCCCCCTCACTGTAGGGAGATGATGGGATTTGGTCAGGGCTGGTCCTGGGAACAGCCTGGTGGACAAGACAAGGGGAGACACAAACACCCAGCCATGGTCCAATAGGCCCTGGCTGTACCCTCCCTCTAGAGATCTAAAAAGTCTCTTCCAAACCTCCATCCCTACCCTCAAGCTGCCCCCTCAAATTCTTCTCTGTCCACGGCACCATCCTAGACTGCTGGAATGGGAAAGGATGGGAAAATCCCATTTCTTACACCCCTCACCCACTCCAACACTCCATCTTCTGCTACCTCCCTTTCTATTACATTAAAACTGCCTTTGGCAGAATTTAAGCATAGCACAATCTAATGATGAGGCACCACTATGTACCAGGCACTGTGCCAAGGGTTACACATACATTATCTCTAATCCTCTCTATGGCCCTTCCAGGGAGATATTACTGGTCCCATTTATATAAACATAAACTGAAGCTTGGGGAATTAAGGCACTTGTCCAAGGTCACATATTAAGTTAAGTGGAAGAGCCAAGAGGCAACCCCTGTCCGGCCTGATTCCTCCACCCACAGGTACTTTTCTGGGGTTCATTCCCCTCTGAATCTGGACCTAACTCTGGTTGACAGGTGGGTTCCTTCTTAGTCTAATTCTTCCCAAACACATCTGTATTGTACAGCTCCTTGATTTATTTCTCTGCCCATCACTGACGACATGACACCTGTGCTTATTGGGTTACTGTCTATCTCCTTCACTGGAAGGTACGCTCCATCAGAGCAGAACATTTTGCACAGTTGTTATTCTCTGTTATACTCCCATCCCCAGGCAGTACACCTGGCACTGATTAGGTGCCCCCTAAAATTCTGTTCAATGAATGAATGGTTAGATAAGCAAGTACTCTGACAGGAGTTTGCCTCAGTAACTGGGCTATGCAGATAGGGGTTCACAGACAAAGGGATCCTGTTCCCCACAGGACACAGTGTCCTAAACTAAACCAAGTTACAAAATACCCTAGGATGGTTGTCTCATTCAGACTCTCTTTTCTTCTGACTCAAAAGGAAGGAAGCTTCCACTAGATGCTAAGCTCCCTTCAACATCTTAGCCTCTTGGCATGTCTCCAGCCATGGAGAGCTTATCTTTCTTTTAATAAGGAGGCAGAAGCAGCCACCAGGGCCGTGCCAGGAATGGGGACAGCCAGATGGAGGGGGCTTGGCAAGGCCTCTTAGGAACATTTATACCCAAATCCTGACCCTTCTTTTCCAGAAGGTTTGCTGGCACCTTCCATGAGCCACAGCATAGAGAATCTGCTCAGAAAATCTGTGACTTAGCCCAGGAAAGTGTCACGTAGGAGAGGCAGGGGCATGTGCAATTTGAAAAAGTATATTAAACACAACAATATGATTTTATATTTAAGAAAAAGTTAAAAACAACCAGTGTTGAGCCTTTAGGAAGTTTTCAAGGAGAAATGATAAGAGGCAAGTAGAATCAGGGTAAATTTACCAGTAACAACCAGAGAAGTGAATGCCTTCTCTTCACTGCTTAGATGAAATCTTTCTTAACTGCTCAAAACCCCTTGGAACCATCCCCACAAGCATTGCCTATTGTGGCAAGTGGCACTTGGCAACGGGGCACCAGTAAAATTTGTAAAGAGTGAAGCGAGAAGGCCACTTCTTTGAAAGTTAAGTGCACTTACCCACAGAGTTGAGATTCCAAAATTTGGAATGAATAAATGAATGAATAAACAAGTCTTACATAAAAAACAATGACTGTTAAAAAGACTCCTGAGAGGAGGCTCAAGATGGCGGTGTGAGTAGGGCGGTGGAAATCTCCCCCCAAAACCATATATATTTTGAAAATACAACAAATACAACAAGAGAGACCAGAAGATACAACACAACAGCCAGGCTACATCTACATCTGTGAGAACTCAGCATCTCACAAAAAGGGTAAGATACAAAGCCGTGACCTGGCAGGACCCGAGCACTCCCCCATGCCAGCTCACTGGCAGAAGGAAAAGAATCCGAGTAAGGAGGTAGTGGAAGCACAGGACTGCTAAATAACCAGCCCTAGTAATCTGCACCAGGAGCACAGACACACATTGCATGGTATACTGGATATTAGAGAAATGGAAAAGTAAAATCCTAGATGGAGACTGTGAGTGGGTCCCCACAGCCTGCTCACCTGGGACAAAAGAAAAACAGGCACTTTAAAAGTCTTAAAGGGACAAGGGCTTAACAGGTGAACAAAATCATCCCAGCACACTCAGCCCAGCAGGCTGAGAATCCTAAGGAACTTCAGGTGCTCTAATCCCCGGGTGGCAATGCAGCTCCAAAGCCCCTCACAGTGATAAGAAGCCTCCCGTTCACTCCCCACTACCCGTCGCCAGCACTGCAAGCAAACTGGCTGACCTGCCATTGCTGCGGACCAGCCAGGGAGCAGCCCCGCCTACAGCAACCACACAGAGTCTTCTCCCAGCATGCAGCTAACTGGGTCAACCCAGAGGCTGCTGCCAGCACGCAGCTGCCTGGCACAGACAGAGGAAGCCAGGGCAAAGTCCAGAAGGCACAAAGGGGTGCCATTCTCACAGGAGAACACACACCACATGCCTGCGACCCCTGGCAGAGCCCTAGGCCATCCCGAGGACCGCCCCAGGGAATTAATCCTGAGACTGCTTCCATTGTGCAGGTAACTGGCACAGGCAGTGGAGAAGGGCAAGGCGACCAGCAAGCAGGAAGGGACTTTGTTCTCCCAGCTGATACATGTACCACTTGCCAGTGATCACCTCTATCGCCATGAAAAGGCAGAATAACCTGGACCATTCCAAATAAAACAACCCCAGAGAGAGGGCCTAGTGAGATAGATAAAACCAATCTTCCTGAAAAATAATTCAAAATAAAGGTCATAACCATGCTCATGGAGCTGCAGAAAAATATGCAAGAGCTAAGAGATGAAGTCAGGAGCGAGATAACAGAAATGAAACAATCAATAGAAGGACATAAGAGCAGACTGGGGGAGGTACAGGAGACTGTTAATGGAATATAAATCAGAGAACAGGAATACAGAGAAGCTGAGGCAGAGAGAGATAAAAGGAGCTCTAGAAATTAAAAAGAATATTAAGAGAACTGTGTGACCAATACAACCCGAACAATATTCACATTATAAGGGTACCGGAAGAAGAAGAGACAGAAAAAGGGATAGAAAGTGTCTGAAGAAATAATTGCTGAAAACATCCCCAAGCTGGGGAAGGAAATAGTCTCTGAGAACATGTAAACCCACAGATCTCCCAACACAAGGGACTCAAGGAGGACAACACCAAGACATATAATAATTAAAATGGCAAAGATCAATGACAAGGATGGGGTATTAAAAGTAGCCAGAGAGAGAAAAAAGGTCACCTACAAAGGAAAACCCATCAGGCTATCATCAGACTTTTCACCTTAAATGCCAGAAGAGAATGGCATGATATATTTAATGCAACGAAACAGAAGGGCCTTGAACCAAGAATACTATATCCAGCACGATTATCATTTAAATATGGAGGGATTAAACAATTTCTAGATAAGCAAAAGCTGAGGAAATTTACCTCCCACAAACCACTTCTACAGGGTATTTTAAAGGGACTGCTCTAGATGGAAGTATTCCTAAGGTTAAATAGATGTCACCAGAGAAAATAAAATCACACCAAAGAAAGCAGACCAACCAAATACTGACTAAAGGCAAAAAATAAAATCAGCTACCCACAAAAGCAGTCAAGGAAAGCACAAAAGAGTACAGAATAAAACACCTAATATATAAAGAGTGGAGGAGGAAGAATAAGAAGGGAGAGAAATAATCATCAGATTGTGTTTATAATAGTGGAATAAGTGAGTTAAAGTTAGATGGTTAGATAGTAAAGAAGCTACCCTTGAACATTTGGTAACCATGAATCCAAAGTTTGCAATGGCAATAAGTACATGTCTATCAATAATCACCCTAAATGTAAATGGACTGAATGCACCAATCAAAAGACACACAGTAATATAATGGATAAAAAAGCAAGACCCACATATGCTGCTTACAAGAGACTCACCTCAAACCCAAAGACATACACAGACTCAAAGTGAAGGGATGGAAAAAGATATTTCATGCAAACAATAGGGAGAAAAAAGCAGGTGTAGCAGTACTTGTGTCAGACAAAATAGAACTCATAGCAAAGGAAGTAACAAGAGGTAAAGAAGGACATTACATAATGATAAAGGGGTCAGTCCAACAAGAGGATATAACCATTATAAATATCTATGCACCCAACACAGGAGCACCGACATGTGCGAAACAAATACTAACAGAATTAAAGGAGGAAAAAGAATGCAATGCATTCATTTTAGGGGACTTCAACACACCACTCACTCCAAAGGACAGATCCAACACACAGAAAATACGTAAGGACACAGAGGCACTGAACAACACACTAGAACAGATGGACCTAACAGACAGAACTCTATGCCCAGAAGCAGCAGGATACATATTCTTCTCAAGTTTACATGGAACATTTTCCAGCATAGACCACAAACTAGGCCACAAAAAGAGCCTCAGTAAATTTAAAAAGATTGAAATTCTACCAACCAACTTGTCAGACCACAAAGGTATAAAACTAGAAATAAATTGCACAAAGAAAACAAAAAGGCTCACAAACACATGGAGGCTTAACAACATGCTCCTAAATAATCAGTGGCTCAATAACCAAATTAAAACAGAGATCGAGCAATATACGGAGACAAATGACAAGAACAGCACAATGGACCCACTTTTGTGGGATAGAGCGAAGGCAGTTCTAAGATGAAAGTATATAGCAATCCAGGCCTATTTAAAGAAGGAAGAACAATCCCAAATGAATAGTCTAAAGTCACAATTATTGAAACTGGAAAAAGAAGAACAAATGAGGCCAAAAGTCAGCAAGAGGGACATAATAAAGATCAGAGAAGAAATAAATAAAATTGAGAAGAATAAAACAATAGAAAAAAATCAATGAAACTAAGAGCTGGTTCTTTTGAGAAAATAAACAAAACAGATAAACCCCTAGCCAGACTTATTAAGAGAAAAAGAGAATCTACACACATCAACAGAATCAGAAATGAGAAAGGAAAAATCATGATGGACACCACAGAAATACGAAGAATTATTAGAGAATATTATGAAAATCTATATGCTAACAAACTGGATAACCTAGAAGAAATGGACAACTTTCTAGAAAAATACAACCTTCCAAGACTGACCAAGAAAGAAACATAAAATCTAAACAGACCTATTACCAGCAATGGAATTGAATCGGTAATCAAAAAACTATCTAAGAGGGACTCTCTTGTCCCCTCCTGGGGTGAGCCAGGAGCTCTGTCCTTTCACTTAATCTCTAAATAAAAGCCTGTACCTTGCTCTCCTAAAAAAAAAAATTAATAAAATAATAAAAAAAAAAACTACCCAAGAACAAAACTTCCGGGCCAGATGAACTCACTGCTGAATTTTACCAGACATTTAGAGAAGACACAATACCCATTCTCCTTAAAGTTTTCCAAAAGAAAGAAGAAAAGGGAATACTTCCAAACTCATTCTATGAAGCCATTATCACTCTAATACCAAAACCAGGCAAAGACCCCACTAAAAAAGAAAATTACAGACCAATATCCCTGATGAACATAGATGCAGAAATACTTAACAAAATATTAGCAAACCGAATTCAAAAATACATCAAGAGGATCATACACCATGATCATGTGGGATTCATCTCAGGGATGCAAGGATGGTACAACATCCAAAAATCCATCATCATCATCATCATCCACCACACTAACAAAAAGAACAGAAACCACATGATCATCTCCATAGATGCTGAAAAAAGCATTTGACAAAATTCAACATCCATTCATGATAAAAACTCTCAACAAAGTGGGTATAGAGGGCAAGTACCTCAAAATAATAAAGGTCATATATGACAAACCCACAGCCAACATCATACTGAACAGCGAGAAGCTGAAAGCTTTTCACCTAAGATGGGGCACAAGACAAGGATGCCCACTCTCCACAGTGTTGTTATTCAACATAGTACTGGAGGTCCTAGCCACAGCAATCAGACAAAACAAAGAAATAAAGGGCATCAAGATTGGTAAGGAAGAAGTCAAACCATCACTATTTGCAGATGACATGATATTGTACATAAAAAACCCTTGAGACTCCTAGAATATCTGAATTTAGCAAAGTTGCAGGATACAAAGTTAATACACAGAAATCTGTTGCTTTCCTGCACACTAATGATGAATTAGCAGAAAGAGAAATCAGGAAAACAATTCCATTTACAATTGCATCAAAAAGAATAAAATACTTAGGAATAAACCTAACCAAAGAGGTGAAAGACCTATACCCTGAAAACTACAAGATACTCTTCAGAGAAATTAAAGAGGACACTGTAAATGGGGTATGTGGTGGGGTCTTGATAATGGGGGGAGTCTAGTAACCATAATGTTAGTCATGTAATTGTACATTAATGATACCAAAGATAAAAAAAACAACAACCAGTGTTTCTGTGGAAAGTCAGCCTTGATAAGAGCCTGGCTGGTGAGTCATGGAATTGTTTCAAAAAGTTGAGACACCATAGCATTGGTGAATTCACTGAATATTGAATGAATTCATGGATGCTAACTATTTGTACTGAGTATCTCAACACTGTGTATATCATATGATGTAATATTTTATGTAATCCCAACTTTTGAGAGGTCCCTACAACCCTCTAGAACTTGCTCCACACCCAAAAAAATGAAGGACTCATGTCCTTCACACCTAATGTTCTAACTCAGTCTTGGTAATTCTTAGTTTAAGAAGTTTTCTGGTAGTTGAGGGGAAAGTATAAGGTCATCTAGGTTTTCATTTCCTAAACAAGAAACAAATGATTTATTTATCTATGATGTTGAGTTTGCTCAGTATGTCATTCATTCCAAGTTCATTTATTAGATCTTCAGTGTCCCCTATCAAATCAGTAAATCTGTCGCTTCCTTTCTATCAACACCACTCCAGTTGAGGCCCTTAGTACTCAGTACTCCCAGCTGGCTTGTTCTAAGAACACCACACTTGATCTGTGTGCTCCCTCAGGGCAGGGAGTACACTTCATTTCTGGAGCCTGGAATAATGCTCAGCACATAGGAAGTGCTCGATAAAAAGCTGAGCATTTTCCTCCCTCAGAGCACTGCTCTCTCTATTCTCTTACATACACCTCTGATGAAGGGCATCTCCCTACAGTAGCCAGAATCTCATTTCAAGAACCTGCCTTTGCTCAAGAATCTTTTTCCCAAAGTGTGTTCTGAACACGTGACCCCTCAGGATGCCTGAGGCAGGGGTACTGGGGTCACATAAGTACAGGATATACTACACACTCTCTCTCCCAGAGGTGTATACCACCAACAGCTTCTGAGAAGTCCTGCATCAAGGAAACCTATTTTGACAGACTTTAATCCAATGTTCTCTAAATGAAACTGACCACAAAAGCCCTTTTCTCACAAAATCAACTTGCATCCTATAGAACTAGCACCTTGTGTAACACTTTGGGGAAACACTGGCTTCCAGGAAAAAATCTAAATGGCTTAATAGATTCTTATTTTGTGAGTAAACACTATGAATCTGTGCTGAGCATGCAATACAAACTATCCTGTCTAATAGTACCTTTGAGGCAAACAGTATTTTAAAATCTATTTTGCATCTGAGAAAAAGTAAAGCCAGAAGTAGAAATCAGGTTGATCTAACAGCACAGGCCCTGACCTTAGTGACTATGTGCCAGATCCAGGAAGAATGGTTTGGACCCTATCATGAAAGCAGTGGGAACCCTTGAGGATTCTTGAGCAGCAGGGCAAAAAAAAGGGAGAGGCTTGGGAAGGAGTTGGGGGGCTGCACTAGACAGAGGGTCTGTCTACGAGCATTAGCCCAAAACATGGAAGACCCCTGAGAGCAAGGGACACCTGCCCACGACCCTGGCTATAGAGGTACTCACTGGATCACTTGGTAGTAGCGCTGGAGGAAGAGGGACCAGCCCTCAGGGCTGAGGTACAGTGGGGCCTCTAGTTGCTTGTCGATGTCCATGTGGGCCAGGTTGCTAAGGTGCTCCTTACAGGCACACAGAGCCTGATCCACAAACTCTGGGGATACTGCCACTGACTTTTTCTCCTGTTTCTTCGGCTGCTTGTCTCCTGAAGAGGTAAGGGGAGGCCTATTGCTATCTGACATGCAAGGCAGGTAACCTGACACATGCCAGTCTCCCACTGCCCCAAGGCCTGTCATTCACCTGACACCTCACCCTAAATACATCTGAGGCCCAGCACACAGCTGCATTTCCTACTTACTACTCTGGGACCTGTCATTTACCTGAGGCTTTGTTCTAAATTCACCTGGAACCCTAGTGCTCACCCTTGGCTTTCAAGACCTGTCATTCACTTGAGAGTCCACCATAAATGTCCTCAAAGCTTCTTGGCCTTCTTGGCACCTACAACCCCAGCATACAGCTGCAGCCTCTCTCCTCCTGAGACCTCTGATACACCTGAGGTCCTGTGACCCTGATCCTGGCATACAACAGCCTTCTTTGCACTTGACACATCCAGGAGATAGCAGCATGGTGTTCTCCTCTGAAAGAGGTGGGAATTATCCTCCTTCCATGTAGAGCTTCCCCTAACTTCCCTGACTCCCTGGCTGACAGGCCCCTGAATAACAGGATGGGAGCTTGGAGGGAAAGGGCAAGCGATGGGTTGGGCCAACATGCCGTGAGGGATTCTCTGTGTCCTCAACCACAAGGCACGACGAGTCCTCAGACCATGTGAAACTGCACAGTTCACTGCTTCCTCCTACTCAGAGACCTGAGCTCCCCAAAGGCAGGGATGGATCATGTCTTTTTAGTCTGTCCTCTAGAGTGCCGGGCCACATGCCAGGCCCATGGGAGGGTTTAATAAGGCCATGGATCAACTGACAAATGGATAGGAAGCAGATGGGTGGGTGGTTGAGACAGAAGAAAAGATGAGTAGATGGACTGGAAAATAGGTGATGGCTGGGAGGATGGAAAAGTAGGTGGGCAGATGGGTAGACAGATCTTTGGAAGAACAGGTAGGAAAGTAAGAGGAGTAGAAAAGAAAAACAATATGGAGCATAGAGCTGAGAGAAGCTAGGTAAACGAGCAGATCATCAGTAGGGGGAAGGTGGAGGAGAGATGAATGAACGGATGATGGGTAGGTGAATGTAAGGTCACTGGGTGGGTGGGTTAATAGATAGGCAGATGGATGCATGGACATGTGGGCAGATGCATGTATTGATGGGTTGGTGGAAGGGGTGGTGGATGGGCAGCTGGATCTGGCTACGACATACATTTGTGGATGAATAGACGGATAGATGGGTGGGAAGATACATGAGTTGGGGAGTGGAGGTAAGCACAGTTCTTACCTGGGATCTCTTCCTCTTCTGCCTGGATAGAGTATGACTTCCATTCAGACTTTACCACCAGCTTGAGAACGTTGCGGGCAGCTGTCAGCCAGAAGTCCTCTACTCGCAGGCAGGGGATACCCTGCTCAGTCCCTAGGCTCCTGACCTTTTTCTGGTTCCAGAACCTGATTATGACCTGCCCCATTCTGGACCCAGAACCTGACTACCTTCTGACTCTAGAACCTGGCTCCTGTTTCAACTGCATTACCAGACCCAGAATCTGGCCTGATTTAGCTCATATTCTGCCTTCAGAATCTCACATGGACCTGTTGTCTGTTTTCTCTCTTCTGTCCCTGATCTACTTTTGATACTTACTCTACCCTGAGAACAAGACCATGGCCCAAAACCTATTTCAGATTTGGAGACTAATTTAAACCTAGCATCTAATCTGGACCCAAATTCTGATCTGAATTAGAACATGTTCTGTAACTGGAAACTATTCTGTTTCAGAAGCCCAAAGTCTGGAGCCTTTTCTAGATTGGAAACTGACCTAGCCAGGAATTTGACACAGGCCTGGAACCAATCGGATTACAAATTCAACCCAGAATGTAACCTAAGCCACCTCAGCTTTCTTGAATGTCTGGGTTGACCAAGCTAGGAAGGTCATTAAAGGAGGCACATTAGGGAAGGATAAGGCCTGCTGATGGAGGACGAAACCTGCTGGGGTAGACAAGGGCATGAGGAGAGAGGTCCCTGCCCCTCCATGAGCCAGGGCTTTAGCCCTCATCCTTCAGCCTGAGGGGTCCAGGCATGGGGCTGGGCATCTCCTTACCTATGAAGGCCTTCTTGTCATCCTCAGCCCCCAGGCGGTAGCAGCGCGGGAAGAACGAGTCAGCATCAGCCTCATCAAACCACGGCAAATTCCGGAGATTGAGACACAGACCCACCTATGGAGTTAGCCACTGAGGGGGAAGGCAGGGACTTGCCCTCCAAGGGATTCCCCGTACTCAGCTGTGCCCAGACAGCTCAGGGAGACTGCTTGTCTATTCTAAGAGCCTCTGCCCCATCTCTAGGCCTGACTCACTCATATCTATCTCCGTATGTTTATCCTTGGGGTTCCCTCTAACGAGAATGCCTCACATCCCTTCTGTTAACCCTTTCGCATTCTTAACTGCTGGCTTCTCTAGGAATCATTCCCAGCACATGCCAGTAATATATGGACAGGTCCCAATTATAAAGCTCTTCATTCTTGTTATAACCCTAGAAGATAGGTCTTCCTGGTATTCTTATTTAAAGATGGGGAAACAGGCTCAGAGAGGCGAAGTCACTTGTTAATGAACCCTTATCAGATCTCATCGGCCAGATCTCCTCTGCTTAGGAGGCAAGGGACCTCTTGCTCACAGTCATTGGACTTGGTGTTCATTCTGGCTTCAGGTCCCATCTGGATGCTGGAGTCTATTTTAGTCTTTATGTCTACATGTGGTGGACATGCTATAGGGCTCCGATTTGAACCAAAGCCTCTCTGACTCTAAACCCACTGAAATACATACCTTCCCCCATGTGAGAACTCTCTCTTACTGACAAGGAGCAGGGTTGCCAGCCCAAGGGCTGGGGGGCTTACAAGCTGTCATGCCCACCTGCCTGGGGGGCCCACCTTTGTGGTAAAGGAGCCTGCCCGGGCATAGTGGTTTATCATCTGATCCTTGGAAAGGAAACGACAGTCCAGCACATCCCGCCGAGTGGTCCAGATGAAGTAGGGGATCGCATGCCGAACCATGCGGGACTAGGGAAAGGGAAGAGACAGGGAGGCTGGGGTGGCAGCATAAGACCTGAGGAAGCTTCTCTCTGCCCTGCTGAGTAGTGGGGGTGAATGGAAGGCAGATGCTTCCAAGATGGCCTTTAGCCCACATACCATCTTTGTGTAAGGTAAGTAAAGACAGCTTTTCCCCAGGGCACACACTTGTTAAGCACAGAGCAGGCAGGCTTGCAGCCTTCTTTGGTCAACGTGCCCTAGGCAGTGACTCAGCCACAATACTGAATGCCCCACCTTGTTCTGGCACATGGCCATCAGTGACCTGCTCTGTGGCAGAATAGAGACTCCAAGCGATGGGCACAAAGTGTGTGACAAAGGCTCTCTCCCGGGCTCTATCTTTCTCCATCTGTTCTATAACTCTGGGAGATAGGATTATTAATAGGCAGTAACAATGAGCCAGGGCCTGTTCCAAGTACTTTCCATGCCAGTTCCTTTAATCCTCGCCACACCCCTGTGAGGTAGGTGCTAGTGTTATCCCCATTTCACAGATGAAGGAACAGGGGCAGAGGGAGGCTCACAACTGCCATATGAAACTGTCAGGACACAATCTTTCCTGACTTGCAAATATGGTGATTTGATACAGTTCAACTTAGAAAGCAGTGGTACCCAGAAGACAAATGTTGTCACTTCAACATACACATCTTCCACACCATCACATCAGGCTCTTTCAAAGCTTTTTAAACCCCTACTTCCAGCCTTCACTTGCCAAGGGCAGAGGGAGGAGATGGAACTATGGGGTTTTTATTTGGAAGGGAATTAGTAGACATGGAGGTTGTGCTGGCTTCAACCCGGCAGAGTTTGCCTGGCCCCACTGTGCTGGCTTCAATCAGCCTTGCCTGGTCCCACTGTGTCCCTCACCACTCTACTGGTTCATCCAGGCTTTGGAGAAGCAATCAGTTCTTACTAGAGATGGGGAAACTAAGGCCCAGAGGAGGAAAGAACTAGTCTGAGGTCACTCCACTGGACTTGAGTGCTCTCCTTCCAACTAAGAAGGCCCCTCCCAGCCCCCTAGGCCCTTACCATCAGAGCATGTGTCCCATCTAGGTCAACATCAAAGTTGAACAGCTGTGGTGGCTGGAATGCCTCATCCTCATCTTCATCCTCTGTGGATGCAGCGCCCAGGCCTGGTGAGGCCTTTGTCCCTGCCCCACAGGCCCATACCAAAATCTCAATCCTGGGACAATGGGAACCAACGGAAAGGGACTCAGGAGGGGCAGCTTGTGGGCAGGAAGGGAACTGCTCACCATCCTCTGTGGTGTCACTATCACCCATTACGGAGCTAACCAAAGCCCTCTGCGGTGATGGCAGGGTGATGCCTGGATGGTGGACCATCTTCTTCTCCACCCAGCCCCTCTGGCGCAGGAGGTACCGGATCACTGGGTAGCGGCCTTGAATCATAAAGATTTTCTTCTGCTGTAAAATAAGAAAAGGATTCTTGTTTAGTTAAATATTGTGTAAGTGCCAGACACAGCAGATATAATGCTGAACTAGACACTTACTGTCTCTGTCTTAAGAATTTTTTAAATTCCAGTAAGGGAGACAGATTATAAACAAGCCGGGAAATAAATATGCATAGTAATAATTATAATGGTGATAGCTAATAATTTTTTAGCATCTACTCTGTGTGAAGCACTTATATAGATTACTAACAATAGATTATTTTAATAGATGCTATTATCTCCATTTACTAGTCATAAAACAAGCATAGAGAGGTAGTGTGGCCACACAGTGGTTAAGTGTAAGAGCTGGAACTTAAGTCCAGGCTGGCTGGCTCCAAAAACTGGCTACTCAGTGGGGAACCCTGAGAGACTAGAAATACATACAAAGTCAAGATAAGTCGAGAAGCAGCCATGAATGTACAGAGCTGGGCAAATGGCACTTCAGGTGGAGGGAAAAGCATGTGCAAAGGCCATAAGGCTGGACAGAGGTTAGAAGGAACTGGAAAGAAGCCAGTGTGAGTGGAGTGTGGAAAATGAGAGAGGAGGTAGTGGCTAGACTGTGGAAGGTCCTGAAGGCCTTGGAAGAGACTTGGATTTTATATTAAGAGTAGCATGAAGCAATAAAGGCAAGCTGAGGAAGTTGCATGATTGAAGCTTTGTAAGTTTGGCCTTCTGCTCTATGGAGAACAGACTGAAGAGACAGGATGCAAGCAGGGAGACCAGTTAGAGGGCTACTGTGGTCTGTGCAGAAAAGTAATTACAACACCTAGAATGAGGGTAGTTACAGTGGAGATGGGGATTAAGAGATAGAATTGAGACTTGTTTTGGACATAGAGATGACTGTTTTTGCTAATGGGATTAGATGTATGGGTGAAGGAACAGAAAGATCAGGTTTCTGGCTTGAGCAGGAGATGTGGAAGACCAGAATAAGGACGACAGGTTTAGGCAGGATAATCAAAAAAGTATGGTTTGGTACATGGGTTTGCAATGTTTTAAGTTCTCTGGGTGGAGAGGTGGATAGGGGGGTTGGATCTACGGAGTATGGAGGCAGAGGATAGGGTTGGCTGGAAACGGCACGGAGGATGGCACAGCACAGCGACTGGATTCACAGCCAAAGAGAAAGGTGTAGACAGCAACCCGGTGAACCACGGGAGTCCTGAGGAGACTTCTAAGGCAACTGAAAAGCAGCAGCCAGAAAACTAGGAATGTGCAGCCAAGAGGGAAGGGTGTGTGGGCAGACAGTGTAGAATGTATGAATCCAGACTGGGACAGAAAAGGGGCTGCTGGATTTGGCTCCTTGGAGGTCAGTAGTAACTTTGACTAGAGTGATTGCTAATAGGAGTAGGGAAGAGCCTGGAACCAAAACGGTGGGAGTTGAGGAGTAAATCGAAGGTAAAGTGGTAGACAATTCTAACAAGAAGCTTGGCTGTGAAGGAGTACTGAAAAATGGGGAGCTATCTGAAGATGTGTGTGCGATCAAGGTTTTTGTTTTTTGTTGCCTTTTGAGGACGAAAGAAAAGAATTCAGAGACGTAGGATGAGTCACCCTCAGGGTCCTTTCTAGGCTCCCAACCCCTCCAACCTTGACGGCTCTCTCCACGTGGATCTTGGCGTTTCTGAGCTGGCCCATCCGGTGAGACGCCTTGGAGAATCCTCTCCAGAGGACACGGGAACCTGCAGAAAGATGTGGAACGGGGTGCGGGGAGGGGCCTCAGATTGGCGTCTCTCCCGGGCCCCAGTGCCCACATTTCTTTCTCCACCCTTCATCCGGATGCCCTCCAACTCTTCTCCCGACCCCCATTCCCTCCACCCCAAGCCTCTTCCGTCCCGCCGTCCGGTCAGCTGCAACAGGAAAGGAGGGGCCGCAGTGGGCCTCACCGTCCTGTGGCGGGGCATCATCCAGGGCCGGGATGTGCGGGGGCCCCAGAGGGTGGGAATCCGCCGCTCTCTGGGCGTGAGTGCAGTGGGTCAGCGACTCGAAGGCGCAGCCTAAGCAGCGCGCAGAGGGAGGGCTGCCGGCCCAGCGTTCGCCGCCTTCGCTAGTTCCCTCCGGCCGGGCGGAGGCGGTCCCGGGCCAGAGTAGCTTCTGGGGAGGTAGGAACTCGGTGTGGCGCGCCCAGGGCCAGGGGGCGGGGGAACCTGTGCGTGGCTCCGGCGGCTGCGGCTCCAGCAGCCAGCTGCACACCAGGACGCTTTCCCGGCGGTACCAGGCGGCGGAGTCCGGGTGGGCGGCTCCCAGCTCCAGCAGCGCCGCGCCCGAGTCCGGTTTCCGCCTCTCGCGGAGCGCGCCCCACTAGCACTCCAGAGCCCGCCTCCCCTCTGCACGCAGCCGCCTCTTGCGGAAGGGGCCTGCCCCAGCCCCAGCCCAGCACTCCGCTCCGAGGCCCCGCCCACCGCTTGCAGTCGCCTTGGAAACCATTTCCCTGCACAATCGGGCCACGAGTGGCGAGTTCGGGGTTGGACCAAGAGGGTGATTCCTTCCGAGTGCCGAATTCCCGACCTCACTTGCCCCACGCTTTTAATGAGTGAAGACACTGAAGGTGGAAGTGCAGAGCATCGGGCTGCCGGTTATCAGCGTCCTGCTTCCTCACTGAGCTCTTCCTGGGGATTGAGTCATTCCACAGTATTTCTAAGGAACCATGTGTAGGTGGCGGCCTAGGTGCTGGGGACAGGTGGAACAAGCTAGACCTGACCTCATGGAGCTTACAGCCCAGTGGGGGAGAAAAAGAGCAAGCAACCAAGGAATAAAACAGCTGTATGTATTTAAGGGCAATGAATTGAAATCAGGAAGGGGGCATACTTTAGTTAGGCAGTCAAGGATTTCCTCTCTAAAGGGGTGACATTTGAGCTGAAGCCTATAGTATGCAAGGAGATCAAGAGCTGGCTAGGGAAGGTGAGGAATAGCATTCCAGGGAGAGGAAAGTCTCAGCAAGTCTTAGGGAGAGGAAAACACTGAGGAGGGTAAGAACGTTTCTGGGGAACTAGAAGGCAGCCAGAGTGGCTGGAGCCTGCTGAAACCAGATCAGCTCTGTAGGGCCCAGCAGATGGAATAGGGCAAAGTCCTTGGGGAGAGATCTGAAAACCAAGGCAGTACATCGAGGAAACAATGAAAGTGCAGAGGCCGGTCCCACACTCCACCCCAGTCCCCAAAACTTGGAAAATAGAAAAACAGATCATCATGTGAATCAATTGCAGAAAGAATAGCTATGCACAGCCCTCAAGACTGCAAGTCACCTTTTCAGAGGTAGTGGCAAAAGTATTATCCTCAGAGGTCACAGGTGTGATAAATATGGCTTCAAAATGTTAAATCATTTGCCTCAAATGACATACCAAAGCCAGCATTGGAACCCAGGTCTGATTCCAAAACCCCTCTTAAACATAAACACTCAAGCATTAAGTCCATGTTATTACTCAGGTGAGGTGACCTATTGGTCATGGAATACCAAATTGGCAGTTTGAGGGGCAACCTCTAGCAGTGCCCATTCAGAATCTAGAGAAGATGGTATCCTGGTCCAAGAACCCAGCTTTGTTAGACACTGTGTAAGATCTACCCGTACACTAAAGGTAGACCCACTTAGCTGTCCAGCCAACCACAACTACAGTGTTTCCTAACCCTGCTTAAATGGTGGGTGACTGGGCTTTACAGAAGCTATGTTCGCAGAAGAGGGCAAGCTGATTAGCAGCCAAGCATCCAGTCTGTTCACATCAGTCTGCCAATTTGGCTTTAGGGGCTATGGACCCTGGGAAATGCTTCTGTCAAATGTATTCTGGTCGGCTCACCCAGGCCATGTTGTCCTGTCAAGGTTGAGTGAGCAGCTGCCATCTTCTAGTGGACATCCAGCTTCACGGTGAGCACCTTAATAGTCACTGTGAAGCTAAAATGTAAGTCATGTGCCCTAGAGGACACACCTAATTCTGTAAGGCAGGAGTGGGAGGTCACAGAGGTAATGTCATAAAAGCGATGACGGCTGTCCAAGCTGTGAGTCTCAACCCCTCCTTTAAACATTACCTTGTCCTCTGTTTCGAGACTTCTGGCTATCTGCAAGAAACTTCAAAGTTCTGCTCAAAGGCCAACCCTTCTGAAAGTTTTCTCCTGATACCCCCTTTTATGAGTATATCCTGGGGGGAGAGAGGGGGACTCACAGACTTCCATTCATGAATATGAAACACTTCAGTGCACCTATTTACACACCCAGCTCTTACTAGTTCCCAAATCTCTCCAAGACAGGGATAAAAGGTCATCCCCCATGCCTAGCATGATGGAAATTATCAAACAGCTTGGATATTGGGCTGATGGAAAAATCAGCTGTTCTTATTCAGTGCCTGTATGGCAGGTAGGCACTGTCAGATTGTTTAATCTCACTTTATAGATTTAAGAAACCAACACACAAAATACAAGTTGCTAAAATTCAGGACCAAGAGTCAGGACTCAAACACAAATGTTTTGGTTTTTACTTCAAGGTATCACTAAGGTCTAGTGCCGTCCAACTGAGCTTTCTGCGGTAAGTGAAATGTTCCATATTATGTACTATCTGACATGGTAGGAATCAGTCACCTGTAGGTACTGAGCACTGGAAATGTCTCTCAACTGAGGAAGTGAGTTGTAACTGACTTACTCCATCGCAGTAATTTCAACTTAAATAGGCACATGTGGCCAGTGATTACTGTCTTATTAGCACAGGTACAGGCTGAGGCCTTGGACCTGAAGTCCAAGGTCCCACCCTCTTGCTCACTGGCTACATTTGGGGCAAGCTGCTCCACCTCATGGAACATTTTCCTCAGCAATGAAATGGGGTCTTTATTTCTCTGAGGTTACATTTTAGCCCAAATGAACTCATTATATGCAAAGGACCAAAGCTCTGTATAGGCAGAGAGCAGTTTAAGGAACAGGTGGTGCCCGGACTGTGACAGAGGTCTCTGGGTGGGGGCTCCCAGAGGGATGCCAGGGACCAATCAGGAGACTGCCTGTGTGGGGACAGCTAAGTTGTTTTGGGAAAGAAAAAGCTTCACTTGCCCTCCTTTCACATACACAATAGAGCACAGACCTCATGCAGCCCCAAAGGGGCAAAAAGAGACTTTAATTAGGGGAGGCAGGATCCACCAGAATAAGAAAAGGTACAGCGAGCGTGGGAGCAGAAGAGCCAGAGCAGGCAGGAGGACCCCTGCCCAGGGAGCTCTGGAGGACTCACTTCTCTGCCTCTAGCAGGCACTGCGCTGACAAGACGCAACAGCGGCCCTTTTCAGTGGGGAGGGCACGAGGCAGCCCCGTGGCCAGAAGGTGCCTGGCTTTCAGGACTTGGCTCCTAGGCATGGTGGGTGGCCACCGAGTCAGCCACTGTGTCCAACCAGTGCTGGGTGGCCATCTTTAGGCAGAGCTCAGGAAGCTGGCAGAAGGTCTCACCGCTTCCACAGGCCCAAGGAAGCTTGCAAGGAAGAGGGCAAGGGAGAGGAACCGGAGTCTGAAACCTCCCTCCCACCCAGCTGGGGTGCTCCGGGAAGGAACAGTAGTCGCCTTCTGGCTCCAGGCCTGCCCAGACCCACAGCGACCAATAAGATACAATCACTGGGACCAATCACAGCCAATAAGAGGTGGAGGTTGTTTAAAAAAAAAAAAGAAAAAAGAAAAAACAGGTTACAGTCCCCTACAAGCATAGGGTTTAAATTTCAAGGCGTTAAAAAAATGTCCCAGCCCAGGGGACTGAACATCAGAAGCCAGCCTGACCAGGCACATGTGGCCTTGGGGCAGGTCCACTGCTGCACTGCTGCTGAGGTAGCAAGGACACTACCCCTCTCCCTCATCTAAGGCCCACCCCACCCCAGCTCCCCTTCGCTGTTGTCGCTGCTGCCACTGCGGCGCTGGCGAGTAACTCCAGGACATCTTTGCAGACACACGGGGGAGTCTGAGGGGGAAGGCCACAAGATCCAGCCACATGGTTTAAAACTGTCAAGAGAACCAAAATGTGGTGAATGATGGTTATTGCTGTATCCTGGCAGGTTCGCTCTGGGGAGGAGGGCTGATCTGAAAGCTGCCACTGTGCTCAGATTTCTGGGTCCCAGCACACCTTGGAGTTACATGCCCTCTAACCAGCCGGCATTCAGCAGTGACCTTTGGGGCACTGGCCTTAAACTCAGCACTAGAAAAGGCAGAGCAATTAAAGGTTGAGTGGGCTTTTCCTCAGCAACCGCTGGCTGTGTCGTGGAGGCTGCCATAAAGCCCTGTCTCAGTGCCTTGCTTGGTGAACTGAAGTTCACTACTTGTGATGGGGGTGTTCATATGCAAGCGCTTGAGGACTCAAGAAAGCCAAGGGCAGAGGGACCCGGAATCTAGTCTGGTACTTTGTGTCAAGCTCTGGGTGGTTCTACAACTAGGACAAGCCCTTGCAATGTCTCCCCTCAAGAATCCCTTATGGTATCTAGATCAACCCTGGACATTTTACAGACCAGTTTGTGGACCAATGGCCCAGAGATTGAACTTAGCTCAAAATGAGCACTGATTGGCCTACACAGTGTTTAAAAGAATATGAATTAGTTGCCAACCTTGAAAAAATGGGAGACACTGCATGCAAATTCAGATATTGGGATTCTTTCGAAAAGCTGGAAGATAAAGCCACAATAGATCCAAAGCTATGTGGTGGTGATACTCTGGCTGAGGCATCTGGTCCCCAGGTCACCAAATAGCCCATTTCGCTGTTTCATTACCTGCCCGAACCTTGTATGCACCTGTGTGTGTGACCCCTGACAGATGCTGTAGTACTTGTAGATCTCTAGTCTGAAATCCTAGCTGCAAGTCCTGTTTCCTCTACTTAGTAGCTGAGGAACTTGGGGCAGATGACTTAACTTCCAGAGCCTTTTGCTCAACTGGAGAATGGGACAACACCTGATTCAAAGACTTGTTTTAGGTAATAGATAAGTGAATGTGCTTTTTTAGCACTTAACTATAGAAATGCAATTACCACAATAAGTAAAGATTGTCAAATGAATAAGCCAAATATTAAACTGGGACAAGAACTATTTTTCTTCAGCTGAACCTAGAGGCCTTTCCAGTGCCCTGGCCATAGAACTCTGGTGCTCAATACACGGAAAGCTTACCATGTACTGGGTGATAGGTTTTATATACATTTCCTCATTTAATGTTCAACCACACTGAAGGTACTTATTAATAGTCACATTTCACAGCTGAGGCTTAGTTGAGAGGTTCATTAACATGCCTGAGTAGGCAGAAGAGCCGGACTCACACACAGGTGGCCTGACTCCAGTCTGTGATTTCAATGAGCATACCACCCCATGTGCACAGTTCAACTACTCTGTAGGCTGGGTGCCCTCGGTATAATAAAGCCCAGGGGAAGTGGCTATCATTTCCATTTTTAGGAATCTGAACTACTTCTGGGCTGAGTCTGTACACCCTGGAAGTAGGAATAAACACTAAATCTACTACCTAGGGATAGTAGTCAACTCTGAGCAGAACATGTCAACAAACCAAAGACTGTTTGGAAGAAGGGAGAAAACAAAAAAAGAAGGCATGTCCTGAATATCTAAACAAGAACAACTGTGTCATCAGTTTATCCATGTAAACAATTCCTCCTCTTCAGAGGGCTGCAGGCTCTTGCAGTTCAGAAGGCATAAACAACTGAAGATGGATCTGGAGGACTTGAGCCATGAAAGTGATGGAAAACAGGTTAAAAAATCATGACTTTAAGTATGAGAAACAGCTGCTAAAGGAAAATATTTACATATGTTTGAGAAGCCAAATTCCACTATGATTAACTGTCTCATATTCCTAGAAAATTCACATGTGGATTTAGCTTGTCTTATGTGGAGTTTGAGCTAGATATAGGGAAGGACTGTGTGCACTTTGAGATCTAAAATGAATGTCTAAGTAACCACAGAGAAACTAGGAGAGGCATTCTCTAGACACCCAGATATGAAAAACGCCCTGATGAACCTCAGCCCAAAATGAACCAAAAGTGAACCTCAGGGCCTTCAGCCCCAAGGCACCTGGCTGACCTGTTGCCCACCATGTCCCAGAGGACTCAGGGAATATTCACACACTGTTGGCACCACTTTCCCACCAGATGCTAAGTTCTCAACACAAGCCATGGCTCCTTCTACTTCTGAAAGGAAAGCAGGAAGGCCCTTACTTACATTCTTAAGGAACTCTTCAGCCACGATGCGTGCACGGGCATTAACCGACAGCTTCATCTCACTGATCTCTTTGTCGATCTCCTCCATGAAGTGGATCACAAAGTCCACCAACTTGTGTTTGTACATCTGCTCTGTGTGGAAGTTGGTGATCAGAAAACTGATGTCATACCCCTAGGAAAGGAAGACATTAGGGAGGAGAAAAAGAATAGGAAGGAATTAGCATCCCAGGGGCACTTAGCTGGCCATGTCCACTCAGCCACATGCTTCCAACTGGCTGTGATCTTTTCCCAAACTATATGACCTTCAGTCAGCAGCCCACATGCACTGGTGGGGTGTCTTTGTTGGATCCAATTTTGTGTCTGTCAGATGTCTCATGAAGACTATCTGTGGCACAAACAGTTGCATTCAGAGTAAGTCAAGGGGGAGAGAAGGGATGTGAAATCTTACGTTAGAATCTAATCAAACAGGAAACAAGAGGAGAGACGCTGCAGGAGAAGGATGGGATTGAGGTCTTTGGTATTAGATGGGCTGTATGTGGAAGAACAATTTTATTTACTCTGGGTGGCCCCAAAGGTTAGGTCTAGAATAAGGAGATTTTAGCTCAGCATGAGAATAAGCTTGACCAATATGTCTGATAAGTCTGATAATGGTGCGTGCTGCTCTGCATGGCACTTACGCACTCACTGAGGATATTTTAAGATGATCTGCTAGGGAGGGTATGGAGGACTCAAGTACAAAGTTAGCCAACAACTGAGCCAATGTCACTGTGGCCTTGAGAGACTATGATTTAGTTGGTGACACAGTTTAGAAAGGATTTGATTCCTTGTGCCCTTTCTGCCACTAGACTGCAAGCTCTGGGAAGATGATGCAGTTTATCCTTTTTGCCTTTTCCATGGCTGAGGTAAACCCAACCTCTCCTAAGCTTCTGATCCCCCTTTCTCCCGCACCAGCCGAAACAAAGGCTGACTCTCAACTCAAGACAGTGGTGAGCATCCTCCAGCTGGAGAAATAGCAATCCCAGTTCTAGTAATAATCCCAGGGACTCAGTGGTAGAATCCCAGGTGTTCACACATGGATCACACAGCCTCACCTCCACTGGTTTCCTTCGAAGGATAAAGAAGTTCTCTGCTCGCATCATCATGAAGCGCATGAACTTGTGGCATAAAATCTTCTCGATCTCATCAGCCTGGTGAGAGCAAAGGAGAAACTTGTTTCCCTGAAGCTAACTCCCTAGACCAACAGAAACCTGTAGCCTGGTCTTCTCACCCCCCATTTTCCCCAGGCTTGCTAGGAGCAGTGGGGTTGGTATTGGGAGAGACCACTGCCTGAACTTTGAACTACAGGGCATTTGGCTGCCAAGTGGAAGGACGGTCAACTACATTAGAGCCTCACCAACTTAATGGGACATTATCATGATCTCATCTTCACCCATTCCAGAGACATAATTCCAGCAAACCAGTCTTTTATATGCTCATTCCAGACTCCACAACTATATTAAGAGCTGCCTTTCCTTTTCTCATTGAAACTAGTGCTGCATTTTCCAAAGTCTGGGATACATATCATCCAGTGCATCAGAGATGACTTCAGGTGGTCTCCTCTTTAATAACTCTGAACATAAAACAATCCCCAAAGGTTCTCCCTGCTTAACTCTATTTCTGGAGGAATTTTGCAGCTGAGTGCTGGTATGCCCTTAACACCCCCAATACTTGTTAATCTCCCTTTTAACAAAAAGCACTTCCCTGGGTGCAAACCTTTGAAGGCAATAGTACGTAGTCTGAACTTAGTAATACTGTTTTGTTTTCACTGTGTTTATTTTTTTAAGTGCTTCCTCTATTTGGCAAGTTCTCTATTTTTCCACTCAGGGCATAAAGTTTCTTTTCCAAATTTAAGTGAAAGAAAGTCAGTCAATTTAAAGAAATCTATTAAGCAAGTAACTGTCCAGGTAAAAATTATGGGGGTAGAGGTGATGTCAGACATTTGTGAAATGCCTCCTGAGGAAATATAAGAAGTGTCACTTTGTTTTTTAGCCTAATTTTGCAGAGTTTAGGGCTATCAAATTGGTACTGACCCTATTTGTTTTCCTAAACTGGACTTACTCTTCATTCCTCAGGCATGGTTCTATGACCTGACACCAATCTGACCTATGGCCTTGGCTGCTACATTTCCTGACTTCTAATCCACAGAAAGACCTAGAAGATGGGGTCACTCTCTCTTTATTCTACTGACCTGCTGAGTCTGGCAAATCATTTCCTGGGTACCTTCAAGAAAATAAAGCCTAGGTTACTGTGAACCCTGATTCTGGCACAACACTCTTTCGGATGAGGATCCCTGGCCTCCTGAGGAGGGAAGGACTCGGTGGTGAGCTCACCTGTTTCACAGCAATGCTGACACGGACAGAGTTGATGGAGCCCTCAATCAGAACCTTTTCCTTCTCATTCCTGCTGATGGTCACAGGTTGTAACAGGAGCTCTTTGCTACTCCTGAAAGCACAATGTCACAGAGGCCTCAGTACTGTGGAGGAACAGAATGCTCAGGGAGATCCCACAGCAGGTCCTGGAATTACTATCTGAGACCACAGTCCAAGAAATAGGAGACCTCAAGCAGGGGTGCTCCAAGATGGGGAGCAGCAAGTGTGTTCTTCAACAGAAAGAGCACAGGCTCAGGGATAAGGAAGGAAAGGTTTTGATACCTAGCCTCCCCTGTTACTGTCCTTGGGCAAGTTACTCCGTAGGAATCTCAATTTCCTCTTCTGTAAAATGACTCTGATTCCTTACCATCCGCAAGGACTAAGAGATCAAAAAAGGGTCAAGTATCTAATAGCATGCTTGGCACATGGTAGAAGCTTTACAAACAGCAGCTCTTATTTTAATAATCATAAGCAAACCCATACACCATTTAGGGAATGAGAGAAGAGAGGCTACCTTAGAGATCAGAACAAAATATAATCAAACAGTTTGGCCTCCTTTAATTATCAATCCAGAATGATTCAGTTATTTGGCATTAAGACCCCTCTCTGCTCAGTTTCCATTTTGATGCCCCTGAATCCCCAATATTTATAGTGGTAATTAACTGTGGTTATGTTATCTGTAAAGTGTTATTTTAAAATGCCTAGTGGAAATCAATGTTAAGCAGTTTAACAGAGCACATGCTAACATCCTGAGTTTTTAAAAATTCATCAACTGATTGACAGTTATACATGTCCCAAACTAAACTTTAAAGGGAAAAAATAATAATTTACTTGTAAGACATAGACTAGATGAGGGAAAATAATCCAAACTATGGAATTTTGGAGTAGGTGATGAGAATCAAACTGGTGTAAGGGGGAAATCCTTGATCTTTACATTAGAAAAGGATGTGAGATGGCACCTCAGGTAAATAAATTCCTCATCTTCTCCTTAAACTGCCAGCAGGTTCAATAATGACACAGAAGGTACTTCACAAACAGCCCTACTCTGGAAAGTCATGTATCGTGTCAAGCAATCTCGGCTCCAGAGTAGTTTCTTCCCTAGGCTTTGTTCTGCCAACCCACTGACCCTATTTTCTGAACTTCAGAATGAGAACCATTGTTCATCTGGCAGTAACACAAAACCCATGAACTGTAGTTATCCTGACAAAAGTTCATGGCACCCTCTAGAAAAGAGTCATCTCTGCATCTCTGCACCCATCGCTCCCACCATGACCTTTCCCTTCCCTACCTGACTTCCACCTCCGGCTTGTTGTGTCGTTCCACAACCTGGGAAGAGAAATTCTCCAGGCAGAGAGCAGCCTGCAATGTGGCCCGCACGGCACTCAGGTAGGGGCGGAGAGTGGCAGTCTACAGGAAAAACCACAAGGGTGGATCAGAATCTGTCTCATCAAACCCACTTGCCCCCTACTCCAGCTACATGGATGCCTGACTCTCAGACACGACAGTAAACAGAAGAGATGAGGTCTTAAAGGTACCATTTTAAGTCTAGTGCAATGGTTCTCAACAGGGGACCATTTTGCCTGCCCAGGGAACATTTGGCAACATTGGCAACATCAAGACATTTTTCACTGACATAATGTGGGGTGGGGGTGCTACTAGCATTTAGCAGACAGAGGCCAGGCATATCACTAACCATCCTACAATGGATAAAAAGAATTATTCAGCCTCAAATAGTGCTGCTGTTGAGAAACTGGTCTAGAGGCCTATGGATGCCCCTATATACTCTGTCTTTTGAGCCAACAAATGGACAAGTCTACTGTGAACCAGGCACTGATTTAGGGGCTGAGAATTCAAGATGATTAGACTACCTCTACCCTTAAATAGCTCAACTGGGCCAGGGAGACAGAAAATAACCACACTATAAAAAAGGATGAAATGTGACATAATTAGGTTTACAAGTTGTATTTGCAGAAGAAACTGCTGTTGAAGATGAAAATAGAATTAGGTGGATTTTACAGTGAGAGAAAGTAAAGGAGGACATTCTCAGTAGAGGGCTCAGCTGCTAGCTACACCAGTCCACCTTCAGTTCCCTATGTTAGCCAAGTTCTTTCTCACTTCAGGACATCACACAAGTCGAACAATCTATCTGTAAGCCTTTTTCCCTCTCTCTGCTTAAGTCATCCTTCAGATCTTGGCTTATATGGGGAAGGTCTCTTCCTTCCCAAGCTTTTCTTTACTTCCCCCTTCATATTTATTACAACCTACAATGACACATTCTTCACCAGAATTTAAGTCTCATGGTCAACAGACATCTATTTTATTCAAATCTACATATCCCACACCTAGCTCATTCTGTATCTAGCATAGACAGTGGCTTACTTGTTTTCTGAAGAATATTTAAGTTATGAAATAACTTAAAAATGGTTAGAATAACACAAAAGGACATAAGGATTTCCAGCAGTAGTAACGGGTACCATGTTCCTGTACGTATGAAACATTTCAGAGCCAGCCAATGAGGCTGCAATGGTAGCCTGAAGATTCATGGGGAATCTCAAGTGCCAAGTTACAGAGTGTATCTTTTCTTTTGAGGTGGTAAGGAACTGTTAGAGCTTTCTGAGGAGGAAGTTATACAACTACAGCTGCATCACAGCTCTGTGGAGAATGGATTAGAGAAGTGAAACATAAGGCAAAGAAGATTATTCAAGGAAGGCTGATGAGAGCTTGGACTGGGGCCATGAAGAGGACAAGCAGAGTTAGCACAGGAATTGTACTGACGTTAAGACGTAGAAGATAACAATAAAAAAAACACCTCGTAACAAACTGTGATCCATCCATATAGCAAAATACTACTTAGTAATAAAAAGGAGTAACTACTGATACACAACATGGGTGAGTCTGATGCATTATGGTAAGAAACCACATTACAAAGCCTACATACTGAAGAATCTCATTTATATGACAATCTGGAAAAGGCAATACTGTATGAGGAAAAAAAAAAACATCCAGTGGTTGCCTGGGGTGTACGGGGCAGAGGGAGGGAACTTTCTGAGGTGATAGAAACGTTCTGTATTTTGATCTAGTAATGGTTAAATGATTGTGTTTGTCAAAATTCATAGATGGTAAACTTGCAAAGGGTGAATTTTAGGTGGCCAGCCTCCTGACGCCTCCCCATTCACAAATAAAGTAGACACTGTGTCATGTAATTCTTCAAAAAACTTGACTTTAAAAAAAACCAAAGGGTACTTGCCTCAATTAGAAAAAAAGAAATCCCAGGTTTCTAGCTGAGGTAAGAGGACACAAAGCCAGCATAAGGAACATAGGAGGAAGATCAAGTTTGAGAGAAGATGAATTTTGACGGCCCAATTTCAAGGTGTCAAGAAATCCAGGCAAACCTTAAACGAGAGCTAAGAAGACAGATCCAGGAGTCACCAGACTACACAGGTCATCAAAGCCAGGGGACTAGACAGGTATCATCAGGGAGAGTAAAAAGACGAAGGTGGTGAGCCAAAGTCTCAGCTCCCAGGAATACCTATATTTATCAAAAGGAAGGATTTCCGGGCAGGGAGGGATCAGCAGTAATATAATTCACATACTGCAATAAGGCTAACACGGTTGAGTTCTGACCAGGAAGGGGCTTGGGTAGAGGCAACATAAGAGAGCCTCCATTGGGGCAAAAGCAAGGCAGGGGATAAGGAGGAACGTGGTACAATAGACACTTTCCTTGGGAAACTGTGGAGTCAAGCGGTGGCAGGAAGGAACAGGGCAGTGTGTTTAGTTAAGTCTCCTACGCTAGGTGGGGAGGTGGCCCTACTATAATGCCGCGGCAGCCCTACTACGGCGCTGTGAGACCACCTACACGCCTTCGGGGCTCTACCACAAGCCAGGAGGCCCCGCTTCCGGCTTCCTGTATCCCTCAGGAATATTCCCTACCTGCCTCGAAAGCCAGACCAGAAAGCCAGTAAGGACTACTTCTCGAGAGGGCGTACCCCGCTCGCCCCTTCCTCACTTAGCCCCCTCCCTGCTCTCTTCCTCCCAGCCTCGTTGCCCCCACACTCCCCAGCATCCCTCAGCCCCGGGCCTCTCCGCTGCGAAGCCGCATCGCCCCCAGGACCCACAGCTCTGAAACAAAACAGCGGGGGTCCCTGGCCCGGGGGCCCGGCTCGCTCACCATCGCGGGCGCTGGCTGGGCCGGAAAGCGGAAGTGCGGAAGTGGCCAGCTCCGCGTCGCCTGCCCTTTCGCGAGAAGCGCAGCCTCAGTCTCCGCCCGGACTTCCGGACGGCACTATCTGTGCCCCGAGCGGGGAAAGGAGAGTCTGGGAACGCTGGGTCCCTCGGAAGTTTTCCCGCTAGGACTGTCTTGGTATCTTTAGGCCCCTGAAGTTTCAAACAGGTACTCAAGCTTCTCCCGTTATCCATACATCCCTCGCTTGTGACTTTGGCCTTCTTGGTGTCTTTGCCGCCGTCTTTCCCCATAGTCATGCAATGGTGCAGCCCGGCCTCACGTTGGGCACCATATTAGGACAAGGCGAGGCAGAGGAGCTCTTCGTTCCTTCCGGTTCTGCGCCCCTATCCTTCCGCGCCCCTCTTACCTGCACCCCCCTGGGGCTCGGCGGGGAAAACTGCCTGGCCGAGGACCTGGCTGCCGAGCCCCGCCCCCCAGCTCTGAGCGATTCCCTAGGGTAGGCCGGAGGCACACCCCAGCCCCACCTGCAGTAGGCTCACTTGCGGCCCTTAAACCCTTCCCCGCAAGCTAGAGTGGGCTGGCCCTCGCCATTCCCCTCCTCGCGTCAACTGCGGGGGCCCCGCCCATAGCCAGTTCCGGGGCGGTTGCTCCCATCGACCGGAACTCCCCGCCCCCGCCCGTGGCCTGGGGGGCCGGAGGAGGCCGCTTTGAGGAGGTAGAGGGGGCGGGGGCTGCGTTAGGGGGTCCCTGGAGGAGGGAATCCTGTGGGTTGACCCACGGGTGGGGCCTGCTGTTAAGCAGTTCCACTTCTTTTGTGCCATGCACTGAACTGGACTCTTAACTGGGCTCTTGAGCATCGTCTCTTAATTCTCACAACATCGCAGGGAGGTAGGTACTCTTGGTATCCCCACTTTATAGATTGAGACTTCTTATGGGAGGATAAACACAGACTTTTATCTCTGTTTTACAGATGGAAAAACCGAGACTCAGGAAATTTAACATGTTCAGGGCTACATAAATAGAGAATGGTAAAACCTGGACTTGAACCTAGGTGTGTCTGGCTTACCAGCCTCTTCTTAACCACTGTCAAGGGCAAAGAGAAGTGGCCAAGGTGGAAAGGCGTGCCCCAAAGAGTGGCTGGGAGGCACAGAGAACATTAACATTGTAAAAATGTGGTGGTTGGAACTCAGGCTTAGCAGAACCTGGGCGGAGTAGAACAAAAGGGAAGTACATCAGAAGACCAGGCATAGTATGTCATGGTGGTTAAGGGCACAGACTCAAAACTACCTGGATTCAGACTGCATCTTGGTGAACTTCGGCATGTACAACCCTTACAAAATCTCAATTTCCTTAATCTGAAAAATAGAGATCACCGTGGTCCATGCTCATGAGATCGGGTAAGAAATTCAGTGAGAAGCTGGTGAAATGTCTGTACCCTGCTTGGTGCACAGTAAATGTTGAGTAGGAGCTGTGCGATCAACCTTTTCAGTAGGATACTGAAGCCTGGCTTCCTCCTTGAAGCTGTCCCTGGATGGAGGGAGACATCTTGGGCTTTTCTTCTCCCATTTTTATGTCCCATCAATGGCTCTCTCCACAGGATCCCATATCCTGGGCCATGAGTGAGCTGAAAGACTGCCCCTTGCAGTTCCACGACTTCAAGTCTGTGGACCATCTGAAGGTCTGTCCACGCTACACGGCGGTGTTGGCTCGCTCTGAGGATGATGGCATCGGTATCGAGGAGTTGGACACTCTACAGCTGGAACTTGAGACCCTGCTTTCCTCTGCCAGCCGGCGCCTGCGGGTGCTCGAGGCCGAAACCCAGGTGATACCCTACAGAGGGGATATCACCAGGAATGGACTGTGACAATTTATGGTTTGAGTCATTCATTTACCTTCATCTGCTGACGCCTGGGGCATAGGAGCTTAGAGGGAGAGAGAGAGATCCAAACAGGGATTATGTGACTTGTAAAATGCACAACAACATGCATGGTGCTTATCAATTACAATATTTCTAATTCACTAAGCAATTATTGGCCCTCATCCCCCATTATGTTCTCTTTCATAATGCTAGTCATTAGAGGTAGATAATTAGGACAGTTCTGGCCTTTGGGGAGTTTGCCAATTAAAGGGCAGAGCATGTCAGACAAGTACAAAGTGATCCTGTCAGGATACTAGGGGAAGTGGAATGAGGAGTCCTGGATTTGAATCCTGGCTTTAGCACTTGCTAGTGTTGCTGTTTCTTAGCTGTGTGACGTTGGGAAAGTTACTGCCTGTCTTTGAGCATCAGTTCCCTATCTGCAAACTGGGCTGTACCTACCTGAGAGCATTTGTGAGGATTAAAAAGATTTTTTTGCAGAGACTTGGCCCAATGTCTGACATTAAGTAAGCATTTCAAATGTTAATGATTGGTACAGCTGTGATTATTTCTATTCACAGCACAAACATTCCCTGAGCCCTGGGTACCAGGTGCTCTGCCAGATCCTGGGGAATAGAAATGGTTAAGATGAGCTTCCTAGTATTCAGAAACTTATAATTTAGTTGAAAGGATAAAATATGCTGTTCTTCCAGAAGGACTAAACAGCATAATTGGGCCTGTGGTAGAGGTATACACAGTGCCAGAGACTCAGACAAAAAAGGGGCCATTTTACCTGGACCTCAAAGGATCAATAGAGTCAACTAGTGGTCCTTGGGAATCCACTAAAGCTTTTGAGCAGGGCTGTGGCACAGTTGTATTTTAGCCCCCAGGAAGCTAGGAAACTGATGCAGACAGGCTTTCTAATTGTGGTGACATCTGAAGTGAAATTTTGCTGGGAGGCTTGCTTGCCTTCACTGGAAAGTTAAACACCGGCGTATTTTCCTGCGGCTAACTTGCACTGGGGTATGATCATTTGTTTGACCTTTCTGCTGACCACTATATAACTAGTTTGAGTGATAAAGAGGTGAATCAGAGTACAAACAAATGAATAGAATGAAGAGAAATATATGAATAAAGTCCTGTGAGATGGGCACAGAAAAGGAGCTGAGTTTTGAAGGATGAGTAGGAGTTTGCTAAATAAAGAGGGGATGGAGAAAGACCTTGGAGCCTCCTTGAGTTCTTGATCCTCATTCTTCACTGGGAGAAAGAGTTGTCCTGTGTCTTCCCTTCTCCCCACCAATGACAGTCTCTGTGAATTTCAGATCCTCACTGACTGGCAGGATAAGAAAGGTGATCGACGATTCCTGAAGCTGGGTCGAGACCATGAGCTTGGAGCTCCCCCAAAACATGGGAAGCCCAAGAAGCAGAAACTGGAAGGGAAGGCAGGACATGGGCCAGGTCCTGGCCCTGGCCGGCCCAAATCCAAAAACCTTCAACCCAAGATTCAGGAATATGAATTCACTGATGACCCGATTGATGTGCCACGGATCCCCAAAAATGATGCCCCCAACAGGTTCTGGGCCACAGATCACAGTGGGGCCTTGGGATTTGGGCAGTCAAGGCTGTGGAGGGACCTGGGGCTGGGGCTGGTTGGGCAGGGGCTGCCCATTCAGGATCTGCTTCTCCCTGCAGGTTCTGGGCTTCAGTGGAGCCCTACTGTGCCGACATCACCAATGAGGAAGTGCGCACGCTAGAGGAGCTGCTGAAACCCCCAGAAGATGAGGCTGAACATTATAAGGTGGGAACTCTAGGCCATGATAGATGTGAACAAGAGGACTTAGAGGTGCCTCAGAAGCCATGTATCATCTTTCTTCCCATACTCTGCCCCACCTTCTGTCTGCCCACCCATCATCCAGCTCTCTCAGCCTGTTCCTTTTACGCATCCTCTCTACCCCATCCAAGTGGTCACCACATCCGAAGACATCTGCTTCATGAGGTCCTCCATTGTCCTCACATCTCCATGCCCTCTGTTTTGGTTTATGCCTTCATCAGCTTTTACCAGCCTCTTAATACTTTGTTGCCTCCAGAGGGACCTTTCATTTTCTTTTTAATGATGAAAATAAAACAGGTTCCATTAAAGAAAATGTAGAAAGTACAGAAAAGCAGTGGGAGGAACTCTCCTATGTGTCAGCTGTCAGGATCAGTGTAACCCGGCCCTGCTCCCAGGCCTCCCCTGACTTCCGTTACCCTCGGGATCAAGTCCAAGTATCTCAGTCCTTGGTGGCACAGCCCAAGCACCCCTCTGCAGTCTCCTTGGCCGTGCTCCCTCTTATTGCTGCATTTACCAGCCCCACCAAGTCCCTGCCCTTACTCCAGGCCCATACAGGGTCCTTGTTGATCTCTGGGCCTCTGCACATGCCTTTGTCCCCTTGAAACTGACTCACTCTTCAAGGCCCTGATCTCATGTAACCTCCATGGAAACACGTTTCCAGACTTGCCGGCAGAAAGCTGGTGTCTCATTTATGCTGCCAAAACCTCGTTCAACCTCTATCACTTCACTTGTCTGCATTTTTAAAAAAATTATTTAAAAAAGTAATCCATATAGGCAGTAATAAAATTAATCAATACAAAAGATAATTCCCTCTCCTGACCTTAAGGCACTTAGTTCTCTCTAGAGACAACAGCTGTGCCTGCGATGGTCCATGGACAGACAACTTTCCACACCTTTTATTTCCGAAATTGTTCCATATTGGGTTCTGTGCGTTTTTGTTCTTTCTGTACCTTTCTGTCTCCCTTACTAAACTGTGAATGTAGAGATTTTTTTCTCCTTTGTGTCTTCATACCTGCACCAAGCCTAGTCCTCATCCCTGGGGTAGGAGACAGATAAGTGAAGGAATGAAGGAAGATTCTGCTGGCAGTGCCTCGGTGCCCAAAAACTCCCACACAGCCCATGCCTGGCTGGCCAGTGTTTACCCCTTGGGGCTGGGTGGGATCTCTCCCACAGATCCCACCTCTGGGGAAGCACTACTCCCAGCGCTGGGCACAGGAAGACCTGCTGGAGGAGCAGAAGGATGGGGCCCGGGCAGCATCTGTGGCTGACAAGAAGAAAGGCCTTATGGGGCCATTGACTGAACTGGACACTAAAGGTAGGCCTTACTTCCATGCCCACCCCAGGCCATGACTTGAGTTCCCATGACCTCAGCCCACCTCTCTACCACCTCTTTTCTTGCTTCAGATGTGGATGCCCTGCTAAAGAAGTCTGAGGCCCAGCATGAGCAGCCAGAAGATGGGTGCCCCTTTGGTGCCCTTACTCAGCGTCTCCTACAGGCCCTGGTGGAGGTGAGTACCCCAACCCAAAAAAGGAACTATGTTTACTTTCTGTTTTAATGTTTATTTTTTATTGAAGTATATCAAAGATTTAGAAAGGTATGTAGATCTCAAATGTACAGATTGACAAATTTTCCCAAATGAGCACACTGTGTAACTAGCCTTCAAATCACTTGCATTCTAGAAGCTCCTCTCATTCTCCTCTCAGTCTCTAACCTGCCCCAAAGGTACTGACTACCTCAATGCTTTTGCTGAGCGTTGGCTAAGGGCTGAGCCCTGTGCAAGGGGCTTTCCAAACATCCTCTTGTTGAAGGCAAGGACAGTGGTTAGCCTTGTGTTACATAAGAGAAGACTGAGGCTCATAAAAAGGGAACTGTTTGAGGTCACATAGCTGATAGCTAGAAGCAGAATTCAAATCCCATGTTCAGAGTTCCTTTATGCCCACTGGCTGGTCTTATGCACATCCCTTCACCTCGCTGAACTTTAGTTTTCTCTCCGACTTAAACATAATAGTGCTTTTTCTCTCTCATATAATATTCTAGGGTACATGTTCCAGGTTGGCTGAGACTGGGGGTGGGGGAAGATCTCTGCCCCAAACCTTCAGACAGGGACCCCAACTATGGTGACTTTGCCATCTTAAATATGCAGTCTGCAGAAAGTCTCTCTCGGTATGCTTGCCACTTCAATCCCACAGAAAAAGAGCAAGGAAGAGTATTTGAAGGAAGGTTTATGGGCCATAATGGGCTGTGGCTCTTAACTCTTCTGACCACTTTCTCCTAGAGAGAATTTGTCATATGATCACACCTGACTGCAAGGGAGGCTGGGATGTGCAGTGTGGCTGGGCAGCCATGAGCCTAGCTACTGTGGAAGAAAGGCAAGAATGGCTTTTTGAACAGCATCTGCCACAGCAGGGTCTGGTGGACTGCAAACACTTAAAAACCTTAGCTATCTCATTCTGTTGTTGAATGTTACTGTTGCTCTTCTCTGCCACCACCTTGTACTGATGTAGACAGTATACAAAAAGGAATTTCTAAAATGATCAAAGCTTTTTGGAGTCAGTTTGGAAGGCTTCCCAGAAGGGGTGGGGTGGGAAAGATAAAAACTTATTTCGGGTCTGCAAAGACTGTCCATATAGGTCAGAGAGGAGAAGGCAGATGGAAATACTACAGCTTTTTCTCCTTTCACCCCCTTTCTGTGGTCTTCTAGGAAAATATTATTTCCCCAATGGAGGACTCTCCTATTCCTGACATGTCTGGGAAAGAATCAGGGGCTGACGGGGCAAGCACCTCTCCTCGCAATCAGAACAAGCCCTTCAGGTGAGCGGCATCTTATCCACAGTCCGCATTTGGCCCTGCTTCTGCCAACTTTTTTCCATCTCGACATGAGAAGGTTTCCTTAATAGTAAAGCCGAGGGCAGTTTGATGAGCCCAATAAAAGTCTCCAGCATGCTTGCTGCCCCAGTATTTCTGCATGCACAGACTTAATTACAGGCTTTTTCGTCAGCACTGTTCATGCTGTAAACAACCTAAATGTCCACTTGAAAGAGATTGGTTGGCTAAATTTTTGTAACTCCATATGATGAAATAACTTGTAACTATTAATTACATTAGGCAGACAGAGTTAATTGACATGAAAAGATGTAAACAATAGAGTGTTAAATGGGGAAATGTCAGTTGAAGCACAATACAGATAGTATGGTCCTATTTTTAAGATACATTTAAATTTGTACACACATGGAAAAAAGCTGAAATAATATAATACAAGTAGGGAATAATATGTGACAAAACCTGGGTATATATAGTATATATATATATAACAACAAAATATGCGTTTTACTTATTAATAACATATAGCAAAATAATGATAATTATATAATAGTAACATATAAGAAAATAATAGTGGTTTCCTCTTGGTTGTTGGCATAGGTTTTTCTGTACTTTTTTGACACTGGGTATATGTTGCCTATGTTTGAAACAAGACCAGATGTGTCTCTATAATAATTGACATACATGTATAGTTAACATGTACAGCATGATGGTTTGATTTACATATATTGTGAAGTGCTTACTTACCACAATAGGTTCAGCTAACATTCATCTTTTCATATAGATTCTACAGTGGAAAAAGGAAAAAATTTTCTCCTCATGATGAGAATTCTTAGGATTTACACTATCAACAATTTTTTTATACATCATACATCAGTTAGCTATAGTCACAATGTTATACATTAAATCCCTAGTACTTACTTACCTTATATGTGGAAATTGGGACCTTTTGACCATCTTCCTTCAGTTTCCCTTCCCATGATCCTCTGCCTCAGATAACCACAAGTCTGATCTCTTTGTCTGTTTCCACATATAAGTGAAATCATACAGTATTTGTCTTTCTCTGACTTATTTCACTTAGCATAATGCCCTCAAGGCCCATTAATAGAGTTGTAAATAGTAGGATTTCCTAATTTTTTTATGGCTGAATAATAGCTCTTGGGTGTGTATACCACAACTTACTGATCCATTAATCAGTCAGTGGATGCTTCGGTTGTTTCCATGTCTTGGCTACTATAAATATTGCTGCTATGAACATAGGGGTGCAAATATCTTTTTGAGTTAGTGTTTTCATTTTCTTCAGATAAGTAACCAGAACTAGAACTGCTGAATCATACCGTAGTTCTATTTTTAATTTTTTGAGGCACCTCCATACTGCTTTCCATTAGTGGCTACACCAGTGTACATTCCCATCAACAGTGAGGAGGGTTCCGTTTTCTCTACATACTCACCAACACTTGTTATCACTTGTCTTTTGATGTGGCAAGAGATAATATCTCATTTGCATTTCCCTAATAACTAGTGGTGTTGACATCTTTTCATGTACCTGGTGGCCTTTTGTATGTCTTTTAGAGAAATGTCTATTCATGTCCTTCACCCATTTTTTAATTTTTTTTTTTTGCTATTGAGTTGTATGAATATGTTTTGGATGTTAATCCCTTATCAAATTTATGGTTTGCAGATCTTTTTTTCCATTTTATAGGTTGTCTTTTCACTTTGTTGATGTTTCTTTTGCTGTGCAGAAGCTTTTTAGTTTGATGTAATCCTACTTGTTTACTTTTTTTGTTGCTTGTGCTTTAGATGTCGCATTGAAAAAATTATTACCAAGACTCATCTCAAGCTTTATTTCTAGATTGTCTTTTTCTAAGAGTTTCATGACTTTAAGTCCTATATTTTCTTTACATTTTTATATCTAGATAGATATAGAAGGGGTATCCAAAGAGAAAGTGTTCCCAAGTGCCCCTTGGGAACCTCTGAGGGGTCCTCCCTCCAAGCTGGCCCTTGAACTGAGGGCTGTCTTCCCCTGCAGTGTGCCACATACCAAGTCCCTGGAGAGCCGCATAAAGGAGGAGCTGATTGCCCAGGGCCTGCTGGAGTCGGAGGACCGCCCTGCAGAGGACTCAGAGGATGAGGTCCTGGCGGAGCTGCGAAAACGGCAGGCTGAGCTAAAAGCACTCAGTGCTCACAATCGAACCAAGAAGCATGACCTGCTGAGGTAAGTGTGGACAGGATGGATAGGTTGGGGGTGGTTGGTCATCTTTTGGGGGCTTTATGATAGGCTTCCAAAACCTGGCAGGGCCTGTAAATCTCCTGGAGAGCCTTGAAAAAATACCTGTCGGGTGGTGTCGGGCACTACACCAGCACCAGTTATGTCTCAAAAGATTCTAATTCCACAGACAAGGGTTAGGTGTATGCAGTTTATTTATATTTTGACTTACAATTGTGGTTAAAAACACATAATATGAAATTGCTCCTCTAAACCATTTGTAAGTGTACAGGCCAGTGATGTTTTTGAGGAATCTCCAAGCAGTTTTCCATTGTGGCTGTACTAATTTACATTCCCACCAACAGTGCACAAAGGTTCCCTTTTCTGCACATCCTTGCCAACACTTGTTAGGCCTATCTTTCTGATGATGACCATTCTAACAGGCATGAGGTAATATCTCATTGTTGTTTAAATTTGCATTTCCCTAATGACTAGGGAAATGACTAGTGTGATTAATTTTTTTAATCTTTTGCATGCTTTTTTCTTTTCCCCCCAAAGTATTTTTATGAAAAATTCTATACATACAAAATCTGAAGCAGTACAATTAACACCAAAGTATTCTCCCCCAAGATTTATCAACTGTTAACATTTGTTGGATATGTATGATGATTATTGGCCCTTCACTAGAAGTTGCCCAGTGTCATAGGACTAGCTCTTCAAGAAATTGGTTGTGATGTCATTCATTTTGTATTGACTCCCCTCCGTCTTTGCCCTGCATTGGCCACAGCAAGGGTATAGGTGACATCTGGAGGGAGATTATGGTGGCGGCTGCCCTTGTACTGGCCCAGCTTTTCACAGGCAGGTGCTGTCTGTGTCTCTGCCAGAGCCCCAGCAGGGCAGGGCACACTCATTCATTTGGCCAACTCTGTTGTCTCTTAGATGTTGTGTTTGGGGCTAGGAAGAGAGGCAGAGGGCTTGCTGTCTACAAATGGATGATTGGTAAAGACCTGCACCATTAAAAGGAGAAGTAGTTGCTGACAAGCTGCTAGAGTATTTCAGGGTAAGGGTTAATGAGTGCTTACTGTGTACCAGGGGCTTTATTTACCCCCTCCTCGACTAAGTCCAGGGGGTAGGTGGTATCTTTCCTGTTGACCAGATGAGGAAATAAAAACCCAGTGAAGTGAGTGCTCTGCTGAAGGTCACAGCCAGTAGACAGCCAAGCTGTGACTTGAGCCCAAGGCTGAATCCAGAGTTCTAGTTCCCTCTCCAAGGAAAGGAAATACAGATGAAAGAAGTAGAGGAAGTAAGGGGGAGGGGAGAGGAAGACATTAAGTCAGAGAGAGAAGTGGGATGTGCAGATACCAAAGGAATGGGCAGTACAGAACTGGCTGGGGGCTGTTGGCAGCCAGAGCTCAGCCCCAGCCCTGTGGTGGGCCAGCTGCAGGGCTGTAAGCAAGGCATCTCCTGCCCTGAGCCACAGCTTCCCCTTCAGGGAAATTAACAGCTTAGAATAGATCAGATCTCTAAGCCACCTTCCAGCTCCACCATCAGTGGAATTTATAGGTCAGATACCATTCAGAGGGGTCAGTTTGGCATCTCACCCATCTTATAGACTTCAGGCTGCTGAGACCCTTAGGTTGCTCTGGAGTTTGGTTGCCAAGTAAGCAGGTCTGCTGGCACCAGAACCCCTTTTTATAAAGATTGTTTCAAGCTTATCTCCTTGATTCAATCTCCTCCTCACTTAGTCATGGGATCTTTGGGGGTTTCCTTACCTGCCTTGAGCCTCAGTTTCATCACTGGAGGCACAGGAATAAAATATTATAAAAGCTTAAGGCAATAGCACATAGCACAATATAAATGTGGTTCAGTAACTGCTTTTTGGTGTGCAACAGTCCGCAGCAGTGCCAACCTGGGGTGCTGGGCAGGCTCAGTCTGAAAGACAGAGGGGCCCCACTCTGGAGATGGGCTTTCTGCAGCACCTGGCTGGCTGGTTCCCACAGGTTGGCAAAGGAGGAGGTGAGCAGGCAGGAGCTGAGGCAGCGGGTCCGCATGGCAGACAATGAGGTCATGGATGCCTTTCGCAAGATCATGGCTGCCCGGCAGAAGAAGCGGACCCCCACCAAGAAGGAGAAGGACCAGGCCTGGAAGACTCTGAAGGAGCGTGAGAGCATCCTAAAACTGCTGGACGGGTAGTGCTCACCCCTTCTTTGGGCTGCTGGAACCCTCAGCCTGTGGCTGCCTGTCAAATGGTGACAGTCTCTAGAGGACTGTGGCCTTTCCCTGAGGTCTTTTTGGCCTAGCTCTGTATAGCCAGGACATGGGAGGCCCAGCTGGGCTGGCCTGGGGCCCTGTCTCTGCTTGATCCCCAAGATGAGGGGGGGACTTTATTTCTGGGCCTTCCTCTTCACCAACCCCCCATTCCCCACCCCCACCCCTCTTTCCCTCAAGGACTTCTCCTTTGTGGTTTTGTAAAAGTACAAACTTAAGAGTGAAGTGACTACTGTGGTTTTTAAAAAAGCATCCAGCATCTCTGAATGTCTGCTATTGTGGGGTGGAAAGGAACTGGTGTGGGTGGCAGAGGTTCAGGAGGGCATGCCTAGTGGTTCTCAGCCTGTGACCACTCACCATGTCATTCATTTCAGGAAGAACTTCTTGAGGATACTTGTGGCTGCAGATAACAGATAACAAAACACCTCCAACTCAAATTGGATTAACAAGAAAGGGTGTGGCTAGGGGCTTGCTGGCCCCGGGGCAGATTGGTCCCCTGGGTTGGCCAATCTAGCAATTCAGCAGAGCCATCAAGGACCCAGATGTTTCCAAGCTGCCCTTGCACAGTGTCAGCTTTCACCTAAAGTCGGTTCCCCACAGATGGTCAGTGGCAGGCAGCAGCAGCTGACAGAGGCCAAATGCTTCCTCATTTAGGTACATCTTGAGAGGACAGGAGGCAGCCAGCTGGCTTCCATACACTACCCGGAAGAGCAAGAAGCCTTTCCCAGACATCCTTATGACTTACCGGCCCAAAGTAAATCTCACTATCCCATTCCTAACTAGTCACTGGCAAGGGATGACTCTAATGGGTTTAAATTAGTGAGAGTGGAATCTGCTTGCTGACTACGTCCAAGGCAGTCGGGGGAGAGGGTGGAACCTACAAAGATCTGAGTGGGAAGGGGAAATGGACACTGCATAGGCCACCAATAAATCCTTCCACAAGCTGGGCGGGAAGCTAGGCAGATACAGATGAATAAATAAGCTCTTGTCCCTGCCTCAAGTTGTTCCCAGACTAGTCAGAGTGTGAAGGTCGAGGTTCACATGGGAGAAGGGAGGGGAAGTTTCCTGGAGAAAGTGACCTGTGAACTGAGCCACAAAGGATGGTAAGGTCAGCTAACATTCTTGTATGCCCAGCACTTCTTTTGTAAAACTGCCTCTTCCCCATTCCCTGTGGTTTTGTAGGGATGTCAAACTGGGGTGGATATATGACCCCAGCTTAGCCAATCACAGTACCTTATCCCTTTAGCCATGATGATTGGTCAAAAGAATGGGCATGTGACCTGAGCTGAGCCAGTCAGAGGCCTTCCATAAGATTGCTCTGTGGATGCGGAGAGGATGGTTTTGTTTTGGATCAAAAGCCATAGAATGTAAGGTTAGACCACCTGGTGATCCACTTCCATCCCACATGGAAGAACCTGAGAATAAAGCCACCTCACAGAAGCAGAGGCAGGAGATGGAAAAGGAGAGTCCACATGATGAAGCTAGAACCCTAGAATCTCCATTGGTTCTTCCAATGGCGGCAGCCCACACATGCTCCTTTTGATTTAAGCTAGTTTGCTCTGTGGAGTTGTGCCATTTGTCAACTCAAAAAGGGCTAATAAAAGTGGATTTAGCAAAAATAAATATGGAGTAGGGCCTTGAGAGAGAGGGCAGCATGGGGCCTTGCCTTCTGCTAGGTACAGGGGTGCGGGGCATAGCTGTTGCAAATTTTCAGTGACTCATTGTCCCCAAGTTGCTTATAGCCATCTCATAAATAAAAGATACCCACACTTAATTTACATTAATTTTAACTACTCAGCAAATATTAGCTCTGTACCAGGCACATTGTAAGCTCATTAAACAATCTTTTCAACTACTACATATGGCAGGTACTAATAACATCCCATTCACAGATGAGGATATGGGAGTCTTCTAAGGTTATATACTTTGCTTCATCAAACAGCTGATAAGTGGTTGAGTCAAAAATCAAACTCAGTCCATTTTATTTGCAGACACCCTCTTTACACAACTCACTGGAGCCCTACTCCCCTACAGTACTCCTAAGCTTAGGCAGTGCACCTGTGCAGCCATATGTGGCAGCCCTGCATGCAGACCCCATTTTTAATTAACCACTCACTTCTATATTCGTTAGGCCAGTCCCAAAGTTCTTTATGCATCCTTGGTAGAGCATTCCAGATACAGAGATAGTTTTGTGGAAGAGGCAGGATGGGAGCTGAGATCCCAAAATTAGGTAGAACTGTGAGAGGGGAAGGCAGATATTATAGATATTAGGAAGAACCCTAGTACACTGACTGGGCCCGGTTCATTAGGGAAAAGACAACTTTCAAGGATTAGTTATGAGAAAACTAGTTATTCTCTATTTCACACCTACTCTCTGCCTGGTTCTGTGCTGGGCTTTACTCCAGGATTTACTTGATTCTCACCACATAACGACAAGGCAAACAGTAGTATTTCCACTCTTGGAAATGGACCACTCTGTCTCAGAGGACACTGAGACCTAAAGACTTGAAATGCCTTCTGAGGCTACCCTGGTGCAGCAGCAGTTACCACCCCCAGATGGCATCATCCCTGACAGCTGACAACCACAGTGGGGCAGGGAGTCTCTTATGCCGTATCTGTGTCTGCTGGAGCCAAAGGGATCTGGAGGAAGCTAGGTTCCTCATGACGAGGGGGAGAATAGTTCCAACATCTCAAGGCTCTAATTTAACTTGAAACAGTCCTAACATGGACTGTTAATTAATCATTAATTAGGGAAAAAGCCTTTTGTGTCTCGGCCCTGATAGGCACCCACCATCATTGTTTCTCCAGGGTCCCAAATGCCTTACAACTGACTTTCAGAAACACCAGGGCACATGAGAACAGGGAGGATTAGGTGGGGTTTAAGCCCTGACATTGGGAATATGAGCCAGTTTGTGTCCCCAGCCCCTCTCCAGCTCCTGAGCACTCTGGGGGACTGACTCAGTGGATCCTGGGTCCCAGCTGACTACTGCTAGGAAGGAAGGGGTGGCTGGAACTTTGTGGAAACATAATCAGAGAGTAAATTCCTTCCCTGGTCTGGGACTCAGGATTTGTTGGAGAGAACGAAGTACAGATGGACCATAATTCATGCATGCATGAACTCACCATTTCTTCTCTTTACTCTCCTAGTTCGTTTATTCACTCCATCTATTCACCTCTGTTTTCTCATTCATACTTTTGTTCCTTCATTCAGTGACCCTGTTGCCATGGCTAAGAGCTATGTAGGTGACTAAGGCTCCAGTGTTGGGGAGACAGCTGGGAAGACATCAACACACAAGGCATAAGAGCAGTAATAGAAGAATGCACAAAATCTACAGGAAGCCGGGGCAGAGAATGACTTACCACCACCTTAGAGGAGCAGGAAAGGCTTCAGGGAAGATGTGGGAAGGAAGTTGCTGGGCGGAAGACATTCTACACAAAAGGAACAGTGAGGCAGGGGGGTGTGAACAGCTGGCCTGCTTAAAGAGAGGTGAGAGCTTCAGTGTGACTGGAGCCCTGCGTGTGTGGTGGGGGAAGGGGAAGGAATGAAGCTGGAAAATGGGTTGAGACTGGCTGGCATAGACTGAATGCAGGTAAGAAGCCTGGGCTTTATTCTCAAGGTCAGTGGTTCTCAAACTGGCCCCTGGACCAGCAGCATCAGCCAGCATCACCTGGGAACTAAGATGTGAATCACGAGCTCCTGGAGCTGAGTCAGACACTGGGTGTGGCCCAGCCGCGTCTGTGTTAACACGCCCTCTAGGTGATTCCTGATGCACACTGAAGCTAAGAATTACTTTTCTAGGTAGCTGGGAGCCAGGGGTTGGTTTGTGAGCAGGAGAGTGCCATAACAGTCCTCTGAACTGGAAAGCACTCTGGTAGCAGCATGGAGACTGGTCTGATTAGAGGGGTTGAGAGTGAAATTGAGGCAGATGGGAATCCGACCATGTGCAAAGAAATACATTTGAGATTGTATATGTGGCAGAAATTGGTAGATGGCCTCCAAAATCTGTTCTTTTTTTCTTCTACAGTTAATATAACAGATTTTTAGTAGTGCGTATACTTCTGAAAGACTAAATATTCCAGCTTCCCTTGCAGTTAGGTGTGATCATGTGACTAAGTTCTGGCCAGTAGGATGTGAGTGGAAGAGATACATGTAACTATGAGGTCATGAGTCCCAAGGATGAGGGAGTTTGCCCCTGGCTGGGATAAGACACGGGGTGGAAAACCATCTTGAAACATATGGTGAAAGACAACACCATAGGTACAGTGGAAGAACAAGATAAGAAGCCAGGATTCCTCTTACCTTGTAATCATTATACCAGACCAAGATTACTTATGGCCATATTGTTATACATGTCCATTTTATTTAAGTCAATTATTTTGAGTACTAGAGAAAATAAACCTATAATGTAGCAGATACAGTGGGCATATGGCATGCTAAGCACTCTTTTCAAACTATACCTGTTTCTTTCCCTTCCTTCTTACCTATAATCTAGCTGATATAGTGGGCATATGATATGCTAAGAAATCTTTTCAAACTATACATGCTTCCCTTTTTCCCTTCCTCCCTCCCTCCCTTCCTTCCTTCCTCCTTCCCTTTCTTCCTTCTCCCCGAGAAAGTTTATAATTGAGGATGTGTACAATGAGTTTCATAAAATAAAAATATAAAGTTAAGCCCATCAGATTTGATGGAGCTGTTATCATTAAGCATCAGATCTTGGAAACCAAGGCAAAAATGGAAATACAATGAATCAGTGTCAAATCATTTGATAAGAGAGGAAAGGGCATCTCCCAGTTTTCCTAACCAAAATTCTAATAATTTCTCATGCTGGAGAAATTTCTCAACTGGACTCATATATTGCTAATATTCTCCATAAATTTGACAGCAAATGAGAGATTGAGTTTCACATGATTTATTATCATAACCTTTGATGAAAGCATATTGTTAAATCACAACTTAGGGAGAATGGTTCTGCAGGGACCGAACTAGGGTGGTGCCAAGCATGAATTCTCTCATTTGCTCCTTTTAACAACCCTACATAGAGCACATACTACTAGTGCCTTTATTTCACAGATGAGGAAACCAAAATACAGAAAGAGGAAGGGCAAGTCAGATACCTGGTGGTAAACCAATTTTGTAAGCCAAGTCACAGACCTTGAGGCCCTTTTCTAAATGTCTGTCTGTGGGCCTGCAGGTACCATAACACAGAAAATTGTAGGTTTTGTGAGTTGAGATTCAGAGAAAAGCACAAGAATCGTTGCCCCAGAATATACCTGTGTTAGCCAAAATAAATCAGTGAGATCTGGGAAATACTGGAGGAACCTCTTGAATCTCCTAAGATGGGCTGAGGCTGAAAGGGTGAGAAAGTAAGAGTAGGCACCATGAGGGCAGAAAGGAAACCCCAAATCTGAAACTTGACTAGAACATGTGGGGCTTAAAGAATGGAAGGAGAAATAATATTGAAGCAGCTGTCCTCAGGGAACTGATGTCTAGAAAAGGAGAAGAAAACTCTCATTTCTTACTAAGTACCAAGTATGCACTAGGTACATGCTGGGATCCCAAATGACAAGGGAACTAGCCTGTGGACTAAAAGGCACTTTCTAAATTGTCTCATTCTCAAAATAATCCTACAAAGTAGGTCTGATTATGCCATGCTATAGATGAGGAAACTGAGGTTCAGAGCAGTGAAATGACTTACCCAAGCTCCCTCAGCTGATAAGAGGTAGAGATGGAGTTTGAATCCAGGTCTAACAAACTTTTAATGTGCCATCACTGTTTCAATAGTAAGAGAGAAAAGATGTTATGGATCTGACATTAAATTCACTCTTTGTTGTTTAAAATTTTTAAAACATCAAATTGGTATACAATTTTTTGCATAGTTTTTTAAAAAGTGACTTTGATTATAAAGTTAATACTCAACAAAGAAAGTCTGGAGAATCCAGATGTGTAGTGAGATGTAAAAGAAACCAAATTGGACATAAATTTTTGACCGATCATTATTATTAACATTTTGTGGTGTTATTCTCCACTCTTTGCTATAATTTGTGGTTTGCATTTTACATTGAAGTTATCAAACTGCACATCTGCTTAACATTATAAGCATTCTTTCTTTTTATTAAGTAGGTTGCTTATCATCTGCTTACCAGCTATGAGATATTCCATCTGATGGGTATACCTTATGTTTATTGATCATTCCCTTCTTGGTGGTTTCTTCTAAATTACGCTATTATAAAAATATTTCTTCAAACATCTTCAAGCATACGGCTTTGTCATCATTTAGGGTTGTTTCTGTGAAACTGATTCCCAGAAGAGGAATTCCTGGGTCGAAAGGCCTGGACAGCTTACATTTTTTATTCCTATTGCCAAATTGCTTTCCCAGAAATTTTTAGCAAATCATTTTCCCACCAGAACTGTGTATCCATTGCTTACACTAACAGTCTTCAATCATACTAGTTTTTAAACTTCAAATTTGAAAGGCTATAAATGACCTATTCTTTTAGTTTGTACTTCGGTTACTTGTGAGGTAGAAAATGTCCCATGTTTATTGTGTTTCATCTGTCTCCTTTAACCGTTTATTGGTTCCTAGTCTATTCATTATCAATTTTATATGTTCTTACATAATAGAAATATTAACTCACTGTCTGTAAAACATTTCCCTGGTCTGATGTTTGCTTTTTAGTTGGCTTGATTTTGGAGTAGGGTAGGGTTTTTTCGGTGTGTTTCCAGCAACGGAAGTTAAAACAATTTTTGTTTTGTAAATAAACCTGTCCATCTTTCCCTTGTGATTTCTTCCATGTTCTCTTATCTTAGAAAACATTCATTCCTCCAAGGGTTTATTTTCTGTAGGGTTTAAAAACTGATGGAAATGTGTGAGCTGTTCTGTCACCTTTTTAATAACAGAAGGTAGAAGAGTATTATATACTTTTTTTCATGTATCTGACTTCCAAAAACTCATTTTTTGTTTTAGTACTTTGAAATACACTCACTGGGGGTGAAGGCTGTAGGATGCGTAAGTGCCCTCAGACATGCTCAAAAGCAGACAAAATGTAATACAGAGCATAAAGGCTGTACAAGTCCTCCAGACACAGGCCATCTCATCACCCTGGGCATGTTGTCAATGAGATAAACAGGAATTTGTGGTGAAACAACTCCAGCTCAGTGGGTGTGTTGGGTGGGCGTAGGGGAGAGAAGGGGCTTGCTCTGGGAGAAGTGGGTTTTTCCATAGACTAGGGAGTCTGAAATACTGATATCTGAGGGAGGGAAATTGTCCCTTAGCCCTCTGTCCCTGGACAAGCCAAATCTCTTTTCTGAGCCTCAGTTTATACTAAGTGTAGCTCTCATATTTTGAATTCCTACAGTATTCCAGACGCTTCACATCCATTACCTCATAGAATTCTTACAATTCTGAATGTCATGAATGTTCCTTCCTATATTCCAAAGAAACTGAGGCTCAGAAACGTAGAGTGTGACTCAGATAAGTCCATCTCTAAAACCCTTCTAGTAACTTCAGCCATCTTCCTCTCACCTGCAAAATGGGCATATAATAAATTGAACACCTTCTGACATAGTCCTGAGGATGAGAAAAGCCAGTTGAAATAGAATAGGGGTAGGCATTGTCCTCTTCCCATCCTCAGCTGGAAAATGCAATTCAGGAGTGGGAGCAGCAGGGGGATGTGATGTTAGTGGAGTGAGGGTGGGAATAATTTGCCTCCTCTGACTGGTCCCAGTCTGGCCCACCCTCACTTCCTGCATGTTGCTCCCGCCCTTTTAGCTGGTACCGAATTTCTTCCCAAGGCAGGCCTTGTGCAAGAGGGCCTTCGCCGGGTCCTTTGGCCCCCTGCCTGCTGCCCCAGGAGTGGTGTGCCCCACCCTCTCAACCTGGCCCCCAGCCATCAGTCCCTGGCGCCTGCCCAGTCACGTGGCACTTCGGTCCTCTTTGGCCTGCTTCCTTCAGGATCCTGATTTAACTCCTCCTGCTTCCTCCTCCCTCCCACCCCCAGTCCATGTGAACACTACACCATTTTGAGGGACAGGTGTAAAGGACCGGGGCCTCAGCTTTGCCTCGCTGAGGGACCCTGAACGTCAGTTTTCCCCGTTTGTCAAAGGGGCCCTCGCCCAACGACTGCCTAGATTCTCTACATTGCCTGCTCTTGCGCCGTCTTTTCCTTACTTCCCCTTCCCCCATCTCCATCAGGCTCCAGAGCCTTACCAGGGCCTAATTCCCTTCTGGGCACTGGTGGGAAGGAGCAGGAAAAGAAGAGAGGGGAGACAAAGCCCAGGAGCCCTGATCTGAAATTGGTCTGAAAGAAGCTCCACAAGCCGACAGGGTGAAATGGACCAGTTTCTGGCATCAGACAGACTGGGGTTCGAATCCGATTTTGGCTCTGACCAACTGCTGATTTTGAACCCTTCATCTCTCTGGGCCTCAGCTGTTCCTTCTGTGAAACTGGGGTCCCACCGGAGACAAGGGGCGGGAATAGTCCAGCAGAGGAGCTGACCTTAACTCGGGGATACGTCCCCAAAGCACCGTCTGCCGCGCCCCTTTCCCAGCCCAGGAGCGGAGCCTCACCTCCCAGAGCCCAGTCCCTTCACCGCAGGCTCCTCCTCCACTGACATCAGAGCCGCAGGCGGGCGGGGGGAGCCGGCACGCCCGAGCCAAACCCCAGGGAGAGAACGGGCGGGCCGGGCGCGTAGTGGCGCGGACGGTGGCCAGAGCTCGGCGCCAGCCACCTCGGGCTTCCTAGCTAGCCCCGCGCGGGGCAGCCGCAGGTACAGCCCGGCAGCAAACCCGCCCTGCACCCCTGGTGCTGACTAGGGGTGGCGGGACCCTCCGGCTGCTGAATACCCTCCCCCAAGGATGGGAGGAGTGCCGCCGGGTTGGCTTGGACTCTGGATGGGCAGGGCTGGGCCCTTCCCCCGAACCTTTGCCCAAGGCCTAGCAGGTGGTAGGCGACCGGTCGTGAGCTCAGTGGTTAACAGTAGTGTGGGAGGGTGTGTGTGTGTGTGTTTGTGTACGTGTGCCTGTGCGCGCACACCTGCATTCAACAGAACTTAAATGTGGAAAGACTGGGCATTTGGAGGTGTAGACGTGTGGGGACTCCGTTGGGCTGTGCTATTTTACCACAGGCATGTGGATCAGTTATGGGTTGCCCTGTGTTGGTGCGTCGGGGTATCCTTAGGGGTGGGGATGTCTAGGAATCTGTTTTTGTTGCAGATGTGTGTCCAGGAGTTGAGTGTGCTGTTATCTGGCTTAAAGGGTAACGAGTTGGGAGGATATACTATGTTACAAGTTTGGTAAGGAGTTGGGGTTCAGTTTGTTTGGTGTACTGCTGTTTCTAGAGTGTTATAGGAGCTGGAGGGTGAAGGGTATGAGTGAAACTGGGCTGTCTGGTATACAGGTGATGGGTGTGTCTGTATGATTCTGTCCAGGTGTGTGCAGACAGATGTTTTGGGATGTGTGAGGGATCTGTGTGAGGGATATTTGGGTGTGAAGATGTGTGGGGGTGTTTTGGACGTGTGTGTTGATGTCTGGCTGTGCATGGATGATCAGTAGTCAGGGTGTGTGGATGGAGTGTGCTGGATCTGGGGGTAGGTGTTTGGTTCAGGGGTATGGGTGGAGCTTGGTATGGTGTGTCTGGGTGCAGGGGGATATTGTGGAATGTGAGGGTCCTATTTGCCAGGCCTCCAGGTGGGTTTTAAAACTGCTTCTAGAGCTTACCATGTCTCCTTTCCTACCCCTAGGATGGGTGGCCAGGCCCCCCAGGAACAAAGTCCCGTCCAAGGAATGGTATCCTACACCAGGGACTCTAGTCAGGGCACCTTCGCCTCAGTCTCCAGCAGAGAAAACAGAAGGAAGGTGCCCTCTTCTGAAGTCACACAGCATGCCAGGGTTGTTTTGGCCTCACCCTCTATGGGTCTGGGATGGGATTGAGACTGTGTTCTCTGAATGGGCCGCAGTATTGCTGCATATTGGAAGAAGCAGCTGATGGCAGCCCCCTCCAGGACCTTTGCTCTCAGCAAGCTAAGCTAGGGCCCCAGCTAGGCATTATTTGGGCAACTCTGGACCCAGCCCCTACCCATCACCAACCTCAGTCTCCTTATTTTCCATCTGATAAATGGGGGGAACTCTCACCCTCTCCTGCTGATAGGGGTCTCACTAGATTAAAAGTATGGACTGGATCAGTGTCAGATGAAGTCAGGAGGTGACAGGCTGGGTGGGACCCAGATAGGGAGCTGGGGAGAGGGGGGGTAATAGGAGGCCTAGGGAGCTCCATCTGTAGCTGCTGTTGCTGTGGTAACAGTGCAGAAGGAGCTATTTAAAAACATGACTGAGATATTGCTGGAAGCCCAGGCTGCCGGAAACCTTATTTCTGAGAGGCTGGGCAGGAGAAAGAGGAGGAGGGGGAGGAGACACCCCAGCAATCTCCAGGGTGGAGCTGGGACATCTCTGGTTCTGGGGACAGTGAGATCCTCTGGAGCTGTGTGCTTCTACAAGCTGCTCTGGGGTATTTTCTGCTGTCCTCCCAGAGGTCAGGGTCCCCCTGGGATTTTGGATTTGGAGATAAAAACTGGGAAGTGAGCTGAATAAATGAATGACTTTGTTGAATAAGGAATTTTGATGCCACCATGAGGAACTTTCTTCTAGGCATAAAGATTTGCTGAATGAATGTTGGTAAATGAGCAAATGAATGGTGAATGATTGTTTGATGATTTTGTTGAATGAATTAATCAATGAATAAATGCAGGCTGAATGACTGAATGGGGCCCCCAGGAAGCTTCCACATAAAGGTGGGGCCTGGGTCCCCACTGAATCCTTTGCTTTCATTCCCCTTCCCAGGAGCCCTGGCTGTGGCCAGGGGGCAGCGGGCCATGCCGGGGGCAGTGGAAAGACCCAGCTGGAAGCAGGCGGAGGACATTAGGGACATTTACAACTTCCGTGATGTTCTGGGAACGTGAGTCTCAGTGCAGGCGAGAAGGGGGAACTGACTGAGCTGGGGGCTGGGGTTGGGAAGATCCTCACTTTTGGGCCTGGCTGGCTGGAGAGGCTGAGTCCAGGTTGGTCATTTGTTTTCTCTGGTCAGTTGATCATTACTTCCTGTTTCCTACAGCCCAGGCTTGCTGTGGCCCAGTCTGGCTCCACCTTTCCACATCTGGCTAACAGTGGGTGGAAGAGAGGCAGTTTTTTTCTTTTTCTTGGTATCATTAATGTACAATTACATGAGCAACATTATGGTTACTAGACTCCCCCCATTATCAAGTCCCCACCACATACTCCATTACAGTCACTGTCCATCAGCATAGTAAGATGCTATAGAATCACTACTTGTCTTCTCTGTGCTATACTGGAGAGGCAGTTCTTGCCACAGCTCTGGGTTCCTATGAAGAGAATAAAGTAGGGGAGAACGGAAGAGACAGTTTTCCCAACTTGCTGCCAGGAGCTGGGGATTTTGGCCTAGTTTGGGGAACTAAAGCTGGGCATGGCTCTGTTCTCAGTGGTGGAAACCCAGAAATAACTTGAACCTGGTCTCTGTGCCTCAAGTTGATCCCAGACATGTGAGGGAAACAGACCCATGGAAAATGACAACTGTATACTGTGCTCCAGTAAGTCAAGAATGAGGACTTTGTAGAGCCCAGAGAGAGTGCTTGGGGGAAGGCTTGCTGGAGAAGGGGGCATCAGAGGTGGGTACTGAAGGATTGGTAGGAGTACACTTGTCAGAGAAGGGCATTACATAAGGGAGTAACATAAGCAAAGGTACAGAGGCATGCTATGTGTGGAAAGAGGTGAAGAGCTTTATAACCACAGGCTGGGGGTAGAGTGGAAGAGGCTGAGAAGACAGAGGAATGGTCATGGAAGGTCTTGAAAGCCAAGCCTGGACTTTATCCCAAGGGCCACAGGGGGACATTTAAAACTTTTGGGCAGGTCTGCAATTCAGGATGGTCACTCTAGCCACAACACGGAGGGTAAATTGGAAGGAGACAAGACTGGAAATCAGCAACGTGGCTAGCAACAGTCACTAGTAATTCTGATGACTGAGATTTCACCATGAGAGAACCTTCTTGAATCAGTGAAATTTAGTGCAAATGAGTTTTTACTAAGAGCTTGTTGTAAAACATTGCTTCTCAAACTTCAGCGAGCATGCAAATCACCCAAGGATCTTGTTAAAATGCAGATTCTGATTTAATAGGTCTGGATTGGAATCTCAGATTCTGCACTTCTAAAAAGTTCCCAGGTGATGCTGATGGTTCTTCAAGGTTCCAAAGGGTATTAAATAACCCATGACTCAAATTGGTTTTGGCAAAAAAAGGAAAGAATTGTTCATGCATAAATCAAAAAGCCTAGGCCTAACCTTTAGGAATGGCTGGATAGAGGGGCTCACATATTATCAGGAATTGTCTTTGACCATTTCTCAGCTGATTTCCTTTGAATTAGCTTCATTCTCAAGCAGGCTCTTCTCAAGTGGTGACAAAGATGACTACCATTAGCTCCAGGCTTCCATCTTAGCCAGAGAAAGACCCTCATTCTCAAAGTGCCAGTAACCTGGTTTTGTATCACATGATCAAATTACTATGGCCAGGGGATAGACTACTCTGATTGACCAGGCCTGGGTCATGTGATGGCACCAGGGTTGGATGAGAGCTGGGAGGAGGAGGCTCATCCCTCCTCTTTGGTCCAGAGGTGGTCATGTTACTCAGAGGGAGATGGAGAAGAGGCTGGAAGCTGAGGTTCCACTTCTCCACCTCAGGAGTTCTCTCTCCTTGTAGGGGGGCCTTCTCAGAAGTAATCCTGGCAGAAGATAAGAGGACTCAGAAGCTGGTAGCCATCAAATGCATTGCCAAGAAGGCTCTGGAGGGCAAGGAGGGAAGCATGGAGAATGAGATCGCTGTCCTACACAAGTGCGTGTGCTATAGCCTGTCCTGTCTTGGGCTGACCCTGCCTTGAACCCTCCCATTCTCCTCCTGCCTCTGCTTTGGGAAAATCATTTAACCTCTCTGAGCCTCAAGTTGCTCATTTACAAAATGGGGTAATAATCTCCCCTTAGGTTATGGAGCATATTAGAAGTTCTTAATTTCAAGTGCCTGGCACAACAGCTAACATGACAGATGTGACTGAGATGTCACTGCTTATTTACAGTGGTTCAATCTGTTCAGAGATCTAAAGGTCAATTCTTGAACATGGCTTGAACCCACAATTCTCAACGGGTGTTACTGCTAGACCTACCTCTAGTTTCCCCTATATGTTAGAGCCACTCAGCAAGTTTAAAAATGCCTATCTGCTGACCACCTGACTAAATCAACTATGGACTGGTCTATGAATTGCTCATGCTGATGTGAAATCTGCTGCCCTCACTGGAAAACTTATCATCTCTACTTCCAGTTTTTTCCCTAAGCTTTTACCCACCCTAGGCAGGGAAGAAATGGCCATTTCCTCTATTGAGGGTGTGGTGGGGACTGAGGCCCAGAGAGGGCAAGTGACTTGCCCAAGGTCACATGCAAGTCTGTGGCAGAGCCAGGCTTCCATCAAGCTCATTCACCACCACTGGTTCCCTTACTGTTTCCTGTGTGCCAAGCACTGTGCCAAGATTCCTACTGGCATTTTCTCACGTGGTTCTTACCTCAGCTCCCTGAGGAAAGTACTATTACTGGTTTCATATTATAAATGAAGAAACTGAAGCTTACTATTCAGTGAATATCAGTGAGCACCTACTCTGTACCAGGTCCTGGAGGAACACTGGTAAGCAAGATAAAGCCCCTGGTCTCGTGGAGCTGATATTTTGGTGAGGGAGGTTGACAAACTTAGGAACATAGAAAAATTTAAAAATCATCTATTTTTAATGATGTGCTATGAGGTGAAAAAACTTGCTCCCCAAATAGCACACGGTAGAGGCAGGTTAGGACCCCGGTCTGTCTGATGCCAGAGCCTAGTATTCACCTCTGTGCTCCCCTATCTTCTATTATATTAGAATAAATCATAAGTTAGCTTTTCCCTTTGGGACCCAGATCCTTGGTCTGTCCTGCCCAGGTGTGCAGGGGCTGATTCCTCAAGGAGAGAGTGGGACTGAGCTGTTCTCAGCTCTGAGCCACTGTATTTCTCCTTTCAGGATCAAGCACCCCAACATTGTAGCTCTGGATGACATCTATGAGAGTGGGGGCCACCTCTACCTCATCATGCAGCTGTGAGTGGCCCTGCCTCTGCCCCTTCCTCACACCTCTCCCTGCTGTCCCCACCCTACCTTGCTCTCTTGGCCAGAGTGTCCTATCCCTGGCTGCAGGGTGTCAGGTGGGGAGCTGTTTGACCGCATCGTGGAGAAAGGCTTCTACACGGAACGGGATGCCAGCCGCCTCATCTTCCAGGTGCTGGATGCCGTCAAGTACCTACACGACCTGGGCATAGTACACCGGGACCTCAAGGTGGGGTGTAAGGGTGTGTGGTGAGCTGGAGCACCCAGGGGTGGGATCTCTGCAAACTCCTGTGACCCTGAGTAATCTGCATCCCCTTGCTGAGCCTCTGCTTCCCATCTGAAAATTGGACCTTATAAGCCTCTGAGCTGCCTCTTCCCATTCCAGTTCAGACATTCAGATGGACACAAAGGTCCAGATAACCTCTTATCTTTTCTAATAAATGTCCCCATTTGCTTTATAGAAAACTTGGATGGGACAGAGAAATGCTGAAAAGCCAGAAATCCCTGAAATCCTACTTCTCAAGAGATTATGATGAGGTTCATTTTGTAGTACAGCTTATTCCAATCTAGAAGAATGAGTGAGACAGATCTGGGTTTGAATTCTGGCCCTGCTACTACTCCCTAACTGAAGTTCTCAGGCATGGCATTTTGCCTTTCAAGGCATCAATCTCTTCATCTGTAAAGTGGGATTACTCAGCCTGGCCCAGCAGGATATGGTAACGATGAGATGAAATCAAGCACTAGCACAGGGTATGGCACATCGTAGGTGCTCAACAATCCTTAAGGTCTTCATAGTACTCATCTGAGGTTTACAGATAATTCCCTCACACACATCTGAGGCCCTGTCCTTTCTGGAATTTTTAACCTCCTTGAGAACTTCCTTGAGTTTCCTGTGCCTCCAAACACGACAGCTGTGAAGCCACACTGACTTTTGGAGGGAGGGTCACTGTTTCCCAGGAGCTGCTTGGGGAGGCAGAAGGTTCTGCCAGCCTCTGGCCATCCCTGACTGTGCTTTCTCCTCTCTCCTGCCCTCCAAGCCAGAGAATCTGCTGTATTACAGCCTGGATGAAGACTCCAAGATCATGATTTCTGACTTTGGCCTCTCCAAGATGGAGGACCCCGGCAGTGTGCTCTCCACAGCCTGTGGGACCCCAGGATACGTGGGTATGCAGTGAGTGGGCTGGCGCTGGGGGCAGGGGAGGAACCAGGAGTGGTAGGGTAGAGATTTGTCACTACCACGTCCCCTTCCCTTTATAGCGCCTGAGGTCTTGGCTCAGAAGCCCTACAGCAAGGCAGTGGATTGCTGGTCCATTGGGGTCATTGCCTACATCCTGTGAGTGGGGGCTTGGCCATCATGCCATATGGCTCCAGAAATTCTCCTCTCCCTTTGCTCTCTTCTTCCTGCCATCCATATTTATATCTACCAATTAATAACTAATAGCACTTCATTCAACAGATACTATGTTTCTGGCACAGTGCCAAGCGCTGGGGATTTAGCAGACAAGTGTCTGCCATTTGGGAGCAGACACTCTAGAAGAGACAGACAATAAAATAAAGCTATAAAATGCCGGGTGGTAAAAAAATTACTATGAAGAAAAATCAAGCAGGGCAGGGAGATGGGGATGGATGCCATTTTAGATAAGGAGGTCAGGGGAGGCCTCTCTGAGGAGGTGATATTTGAGTAACATTCTGAATGAAGTGAGGGAGCCAGACATTCAAGGTGTGGGGGAAGAATGGTTTAGGCAGAGGGGACAGCAAGTACAAATGCCCTGAGGAAGGGAAGATGGTGGCACGTTAAAAAGCAGAAAGGCTAGTGTAGCTGGACAGTGAGCAAAGCAGAGAGGGGTAATTTCCCTCCCTGACCCTACAGACTGCCTCCAAAGCTCCATCCTGGAGCCAGTGGTTGCACTGAAAGTTTCTCCCTGCCCAGGCTCTGCGGTTATCCACCCTTCTACGACGAGAATGATGCCAAACTCTTTGAACAGATTTTGAAGGCCGAGTACGAGTTTGACTCTCCTTACTGGGACGACATCTCTGACTCTGGTATTGGGGGCTTTGCCTTCTTCCCCTGGTCTCAACCTTAGGTGCCATCCTCACTTGCTTTGGTGATCTCCTCACTGCCTTCCTTCAGTCAGATTCCCCAGCCCCAGACTAAGAGCTGTTTTTGAGGCCAGACCCCACATCCTAGGTGCTTCTCTCTGCTTGGCCCCTGAAATGACAAACTCACAGGCATTCATTCATTCACTCGGCCTCCAAACATAGTATTTTTCAAAATATGTCCCCTGCTGACTTCCTAATGCCTAAACCACCACCATAAAACTTTTCATCTGTCCTTTTGTGCCTCCTATTAAGAGGCAAACCTGAGAAGCCATTATTAATCATTTACGTATCAGTATGAGTACAGTGAATAGAAGTGGTTCTAAGAACAAGTTTTTCTTAAGGAGAAAAAGAAAGAGCTGGAAGGCTGGGATGGGTGGGGGTGCTTAGAGAAACAGTTTGGGTGTGGTGAGGTGGTGCATGGACAGATCTAGCCTTTTGTCTTGCTTGGATGCCAGGACAGACATGAGAGGGTAGAGTCTGTTTTAGGGGTGTCCACAGGCACTGCCATGCCATTTTTTTTTTCATGCCATTTGTTTTTGCTCTTGTGTTGGGGGTTCAGCTAAGGACTTTATCCGGCACTTGATGGAGAAGGATCCAGAGAAGAGGTTCACCTGTGAGCAGGCCTTGCAGCACCCATGGTGAGAGTTCCCATAAGCTGTGGGCTGGGGAGGAGTCTGGGTTCCCCAGGCCTGCCTCTACTTTCACAGACAACGTTCCACATATGCCCATCCCAGGATTGCAGGAGATACGGCTCTAGATAAGAATATTCACCAGTCGGTGAGTGAGCAAATCAAGAAGAACTTTGCCAAGAGCAAGTGGAAGGTAAGCCCACATCCCCGGTCCTGGGTCCCAACCTCCCCAGGACCCCTCCCCACCCCCATCCAGGCCTCAGCTTGCACAGCGCCTAGGACAAAGTTGGGCACACAGAAAGTGCTCAGGGATGCTTACTGAAGAAACCTCATTCATTCAGTGCTCCCTGATACCTAGTCTCCTTCACTGAGGGTCCCTGACCTCCAAGTCTAGAAGGAAACCTGTGTGTAATTTTTAAGGAGACATATAATCCAACCTACGACAGGTCCTAGGAGGGGCAGAAAGGTGGTGATGGCCTGACAGACATGACAGCTGAATAGGAATTAGCCAAACACAGTACAGTAATGTCTGAGGCAGAGAGAACCATAGTGCAAAGAGCCAGGGGCAAGAGTGCAATCATTCAAGGAAGTGCAAGTGCTATGCCTGGGTGGACTGCAGGGACTGGGGGGTAATAGGGGATAAGGGGCTGAGAGGCAGGAGCCCAGGCTGGAGAAGCAGGTAGGGGTTAGGCCACTGAGAGCCTGAGTGCCACAATAGAGCACAGACTTGATCTTAAGGATGCTGAGGAGTCCCAGAGGATTTCAGCAGGAATCTATCTGCCCTTTAGAAAGGGGTCTCAGGATGTAGAGAGAAGCACTGAATGAAGACTGGAGATCCCTTAGGAGGCTGTGACAGAGCTGCAGGGAGGAGACAGTGAGGGCTTGGGCCAGAGTAGTGGCAACAGGAAGAGAGAACAGTGGTAGGTCGTTCAGGAGGTAGAACTGGCAAGAAGTCATGGTAGAATGAATATTGGTGGCGAGAGATGTCAAGGGGCTGACCCAAGGACAAGGTAGACAGTGGCACTGTCACTGAGATGGAGATCCCAGGAACAGAAACTCATTTTGGGGAGATGATTTTGGTTTTGAACATTGTGAATTTGAGGTGTATATGGGACATCTCAGTGGATTTCTTGAGTAGAGAATGATACACATTTGGGCAAATTCCATAATTTCTTTGTGCCTCAGTTTTCTCCTTTGACAGTGGTGACACTAGTAGTGTCCACCTCAAAGACTTTCGTGAAGATTAGATGAATTACTATGTAAAGTGCTTAGAACAGTGCCTGATGCATAGTTATACTACGTATTTGCTATTACATTAATTAGTTATATATATATATATATAAAGTGATGTCTTTATATATAGTTTATATATGTATGTGTATGTGTGTATAAATATGTAACATGGCTGAATGTAATTTAATAAAGCCTTGTAGGGGTTTTTGGGTTGGTTCGGGGATCAATCAATAATATCTGAATGAAAATAACAACCGTTGTAAGAATCCTATCACCAGATGCTGTCCTATGATCTCCTACTCTGAAAAGTCCCTTCTTCCCACTCTCTTCACAGCAAGCCTTCAATGCCACGGCCGTGGTACGGCACATGAGGAAGCTACAGCTGGGCACCAGCCAGGAGGGGCAAGGACAGACGGCGAGCCATGGGGAGCTGCTGACATCAGCAGCTGGGGGTGAGGAACAGAGCTCTGGGGAAGACCATGCATGCCCCACACTGGAGTGTAGGGTCTGCTCCTACAGCCAACTCTGTTCTTTCCACATAGGGCCAGCAGCTGGCTGCTGCTGTCGAGACTGCTGTGTGGAGCCGGGCCCAGAACTGTCCCCACCACTGCACCCCCAACTCTAGATCTAGACCCTGGGTCCAGGGTCAGGATCCCTTGTATGGGAGGCTTTGGGGGCCACCTGGTTCCCTTCCCTCCCTGAACTGGGGAGTTACCCTGCCCCAACCCCTCCCCAACCAACCCTACCCCTCTTCCACTGCATTTTCCATACAAATGTTTCTATTTTATTGTTCCTTCTTGTAATAAAGGGAAGAAGATGAAACAACATGCAGCTCTGTCTCTCCAGATAACCCCCACCCCATATTGTTGTGCAAACTGCTTGACTTGAGGGAGCCTGACCCCTGATATAACTGAAGGAAGCCTCCATTCCAACACAAAACTGGATGGAGGAGAGAAGTGGGGAATGGAGGAGAAAGGTGTTTGGGGAATCCCTTTGTCGAGTACACCCTGCCTAACCCTCTGGCCCTGTGGATCTCTTTCTGCGCTTTGCTAGTAGCTCCTGAGGCTGGTGGGTTTGGCGCAGGTCAGCACTGAACAGCACCTAGGGGCAGCAGGGAGGAGTCAGTGTGAGAAGAGGGTAAGCTGGGGCTGGTGGCCCTGTGGGGAGGTAGAGTCCATGGGGAGCAGGGTCAGGGCAATGAGAGTCCACTGGAGTCAGGGCTCAGGGGGGATGGAGAGTCCTCTAGGTGCTGGGAGAGAGACAGTGATGGTGGAAAGGTCCACTGGGTCAGGGCTGAGGGACCCTAAGGGGTCTGGACTGAAGGAGGAGCGGAATCCTAGGTACTCACTGCTTGGGCCCAGCCAGCATAAGGTCCCCATAGGTTCCGGAAAAAGTTTCCTAAACCAGAAGCAGTGAAATGAAATTAATATGACTTCCCTGCTCTCCATTCACAGGGTGGCATTTTAGGGAGAGGTGTGAGATGTTGCCACCACCTTGGCTCATTGCTAGCCCCAGTATCCCACCCTCTCTTTTTACCTAGTTCCTTGTTGGCCCGGGGGCTTGGACCCTTGGCCTGGGTTGTGGCGGGGTGCCAGCCATAGTCACGTTGAGCAATCTGCCACATGTGGACGTCCACAGGCACGGCCTGGGTCTTGTCTAGGGCCATCAAACAGATGCAGTCTGCCACCTTTGACAGAGATAGAGCCACAGAGGAGAAATGGCACATCCAGCAAGCATCCTGCTTCTAGCCGCAAAGCCAGCTGCCAGATGCTTCTTCCTCCACTCTGAGGTTGTTACTCTTATTCTATATTCTCAATCATTCATTATACACAATGTATTAACAATTTAAAAAATATATGTGATGAGAGTGCTTACTGCATGAAAATCTATGTGGGCCAGATTTTCATCATAACTTGGGAAGAAAGTAGTATTATATCTATTTTGCAGACACGAAAACTGATATTCTAAAAGCTGAAGGGACTGGCCACGGTTTCATGGCTAGAAAAAGGCAGAGCCAAGATTTAATATTAGGCTGGAGATCGGTGCCCATTAGAAAAAGTTCTTTAAACAAAAATTCATTGTTTAAACTACAGAGAAGTATAAAGAAAACAATAAATGCCACATTCTCAATCATTTTACTGCTAGCTAACCCTGCTGAACATTAGACAAAAAGTCTTATCAGTACGTATGATTTCAAGAGAGGAACAAAATAAAAATAGAAACATCTATTTATCTTAACAGGTACTGAGTATAACGTTTCCTGGTTCCTTCTAGAAAATTTTACATACACATAGTAGCGTATACATGTGTCTGAACAAATGGCTTCTAAAAATGCATTCAAAGGGCAATGTCTTTTATACCCTTTTTACACTTTGCATTGTCTCTAATAAAATACCTGCTTGTATCTTTTCTCCTTCCTGCTCTGCCTCTGAAAGCCAATCCTGCACCTAGCTCTCAGGCCTGCCTTGTCTCCTACTCTGCTATTCTGCATGGGTGGTGAGGGCAGCTCCTGTCTCTCTTGGGCCTTACCTTGGAGCCCACCCCAGGCAGGGTGCAGAGGGCCCTGTGGGCTTCCTCATAGGGTGCCTTGCTCAGCTGCTGCAGCCAGGGAAGCCCACCTTTTTCTTCCAGGATGGCTCGGGCACTGGCACTCACATAGCGGGCACGGTACCCCAGGCCCAACTTCCTGAGCTGAGCCTCCACCTCCGGTCCTGTGTGGGGGTAGGAAGGGGAGCAGGGTTAGGTATCCTCAATCTTTCCTGTCCTTAGACTAGTATATGTGCTCTCCACCCCCACTGGAATGCTTTTCTTTAACAACCTTCTCCCACCTCACCACTTCCTGGGAGACCCCATGTGCAAAGCTTGGGTTCTATCCCTCTACAATGTTTTCTGAGTACCTACTATGGGTGTTGGGCACTGAAGAAGGGACTGAGGACTTGCTGTCCTGAGGAACTCCCCAGTTGAGTTCTTGAACTTTTCCAAAAGCCATTCACACCCATGATCTAAAATAATAATAATAACAACAATGGTAGCTTCTATTATCAAGTGCTGGAGACCAGGGTAAAACTGAATAGACCCTGAAAGCTACTGGAGGGCCTCGGGGCAGGGACCCAGTTACTCCTCACCAGCTAGGGCCTGCAAACTGGGGAAGCCATGATAGGTGATGTCATCAAGCTGGATGAGCCGAGGTCCAAAAGCCTGGCAGAGCCTTTCCACCATACTAGTGATTCGGGCAATATTGTTGTTGGAGGAACAGATGAAGGAGAAAAGGCACTCAATGGGGTCCTGTCGCAGGAGTCGTACACCTGGGGACAAAAAAGGAGGGGGAGAGGAATAGCACCTGCTGTTGGAGTGTCCTCCTCCTATACCCTCCGATTCTAGGTACTAAGGCTCAGAGGGGATCCCAGGGGAATGAGGAACAGTGTTGATAGAGACAGCCGTATTAGAACTCTCATTCCTTAAAAGCATCTGTGAGGTCTGTATTATCAGTCCATTCTACAGATAAAGGAGCCACAAAGTAAGCACTATGAGGGTGAGGATTTGTGTTTTCTGTTCACTGCTATATCCCTAAGTCACTAAGCTGATGCTCTGCAAATATTTACAGGATGAATGACAGACACCACCAGCCCCAAGTCACATAGCCAGGATTTAGCTCAGTATCTTTGTCACTCCACTACAGTGATCAGCAGGACAATAATAGTAGTAGTAACAATGACTATGTGTCAGGTGCTATTCAAAGCCCAGGAGCCCAGGCTGGAGAAGCAGGTGGGGGTTAGGCCACTGAGAGCCTTAAGTGCCACAGTAGAGCACAGACTTGATCTTGAGAATGCTAAGGAGTCCCAGAAGGACTATTCCTCATAAAATCCTATGAGGGAGATATAACCCCTATTGTACAGATGGTGAAACTGAGTAACTTAACCAAATTACAAGAAGCCCAATCCCTGCCACAGGCACTGCACTCACCTTGGAATTTCTGAGCCACCTCTTGAAAGTGGGGGTCCACAGAACTCCAACGTCGGTACAGTTGAGCCAGGCTGACGTCCAGCTGGAAGTACTGGCGCACAGCCTTTAGCTCTTCTAGTGTGGGCCTGCCAATCTGGGCCTTGTCTGCTCGGTACACAGTGCAGCAGAGCTGCTCCTCAGTCTGGGTCAGTGTCCATACCTGGTCTGCCAGGATGCCACTCCAGTGCGCAGGGCTCTGCTCCCTCCACCTGAGCCCCCAAGCATATGGCAGTCCTAGTATTCAGTTTCCCTTCTTGCACCTTCTGGGGGCCTCCCATCCTACAACCTACTCCACATACAACACTTATTTACAAATTGCAAAGTAAAAGTGCTTTCTTTTACATCAGTTTTATCATTTGATCCTCACAACTACATTGCCCAGGCTTATTAACCCTACTTTATAAAGGAGGTAACTGGCTCGCCACCCGTGCCTCAGTTGCCTCTTTTGTACCCTAAGGTTTCTTCTTTCACCCCTAACATCCTTTGCGCCACAGACCTGCAGTGCTGAGGAGCCAGGAGCCAGGGTCACTCACCGGAAGGACTGTCCAGAAGCCAGAACCAGGTCCAGGCACAGCTCAGAGAGTGGACAGGGGATGGAGGCAAACAGGGCTGGCACGGAGGTTAGAGTACGATGCCCCATTCTACCCAGCAGAAAGGAACAGACTAATGTTTCACATCCGGCTGCGCCCACAACGTCCTCGCCCACTCAGAACCAGACCTACCTGCCGCCAAAGACCACGTACACACGGACCACGCCCTTAAGGCGGTGCCCTCCAAGTCCTGGCCTGTTCGTGTTTAAGATATTCCCAGTAGTATTTAATTGCTACACTCTCCGCAAGTCCCGCCCACTGCAGTCCGCCAAGGCCGCGCCACCCGCCACCCAGCGTCCTTACGAATCTTCTGCCTGACACGGCCAGCCGGTGCGTCCGAGATTTCTGCGTTGCGGCCCATTTGGGAAGCGCGCGCCAGACAACACTTCCGGCTTCTACGGGACCTGACCTCGCTCTCACCGGATGTAAGACTTCAGCCCGATTTATTGAATTAAGTAGCCAATGAGAACAGTGCGTGTTGGCGAATGGGCGGGCTTCCCTGAGGCGCCACAGCGTATGGCGCGCGCTGGGCTCGCTGCCCGCTCGGCTCGCTTCCCGCTTTCAGCGTTCTCTGGGGTTGTCTGCGCTGGGCAAGCCAGGGCGTCCAATGCCCGCGGACGCAAAGCAGAGTGCGCCCTCAGGCCCCAATGCTCACTGCCTGAACTGGGATTCCTCAGGGCCCGCCGCCCTGAGAACCAAATCCTATCCCCCGTCTTCCTGAGGACCGCTCTCCAGTGAGAGCCTCTCCACAGTCTGTATTCACCCTCAAGTCCGCTTCCCGGGAGCCCCCTCTTCACCGAGAATCGGACCCGAACACGGCTCCAGCCCTTCCGTGTCCCCGTGAGGTGTCTGCACAGCTTCTAGAGGATTCGGCCTTCACGCCCGTCCGCTGAGCTGCCGGCCCTCCACGGCCTTCTCACAGCCTCGCCTTCGCCGTCACAGGCGTCCTCACAGACTTCGCTCTTTCAGGGTGCCGGTGTCCTGGGATTGTCCCGCCTTGGCCTCAGACCGCCAGCCGCTACAGCTGTTCCCTTCAGTCTCTGGGCATTCCTTCAACAATACTCCACCACCTCACACCCCTGCGCCAAATGGGGCCTTTCCCCGGAACTGGGCCCTGTGGCCGACAAAGGCAACTCAATCCCAGAACAAGTGTGTGGCCCTGAAGCAGCCTATCTGCTTAGCACACTTGCCAGGGCCAGCTGACTGGCCCCAGGAAAAGATGTATTATGTAATTTCTTCCCTTCTGGAGAAAGAAAAAACAAGGAGCTAGGAGACATGAATTTCAAGAGATTTTTCACCTTGTAGCATAGTGATTTTTGGTTGCTCTATGTGAATGATTAGACTGCACAATCTTTAGGGACATGATTTGCAGCTGATTTGTATCCCACCCACAGTACCTAGCACAGAGAACTATAAGCTTGGCATCAACAAATGCTGTCTATGTCTTAAGTTCCACTCCTCAGTAGCTGCAAGGCCTCTGGGCAACTACTTCCCATAACTGTCTCATCTGTAGGCATGCTAGCCCATGGGTGCCTAGAACTTGGAAGCCATTCCTTCAATAAATAAATGAGAAAAGAAGGTGCCAGGGTTGGGAATAAAGAGCAACCTTCCACGTTCCTGCTCTATCCCCAGTTGAACAGGGGAAGTTCACAGCTATAGTGACCCTGAAGCATCTGGACCATCCTACTGGCAAAGGACTTAAAACATGTGAAGTTCATGAAGGAATAGGCAGTAGACTCTTCCTCCAGCAGTTTGGCACACTGGTTAAAAACCAGCTTTGCAGACCTGAGTTCAAATCCTAGCTCTGCGACTTCCTACTTATGGGAACTTAGGCAAGTTGCTTAATTTTTCTAAATGTCAGTGTGTCTTTGTGGAGATAACCCTATTATTAACCTTCCCCATAAATACTGCAAGAATTACACACAACTGTGTATCTAAAGATGCTTAGCAAAGGGCCTGCCACTTAGTAATTGCATGGAAAATGGGAGCTCTCATATGATCTTTGCTGTTGTCTTACAAATGCAGCATGCACAGCAGTCACCCACCACTGGGCCCAATTATTTAACTGTCCCTCGGGGACAGAACCTCCCTTTTTATCCCTTTGCCCTGGCAGAAGGTAAGAACCAAGAATTCCAAACAGACCATTTATTTTCTAAGAATCAATATATTTTCTTCTTTTGAAATAAATACAAACCAGTTTGAAAGGTGGGGGAATCTATGGGAAGAAGGGCAGTGGGGACAGGCCCCAGTCTTTTTTAGTACCAAATGACTCTGGCGCGACCCGGAAACGCAGTTACAAATGAGAATAATTTAAATTCTCCGCTAATTACAGTATTTACAATTGCAGGGGAGGGGGTCACCTAGTGCCCCTCTTCCGGGCTGGACAGACATCAATCCCACCGCTAAGCTGGGCAGATGCCCACTCACCTCACCACTTGCAGGGGTCTCAGGCCTTATAGGCAGTTACAGATCTCCTGGCACGAGCAGGCAGAGGTGGTTGGGATGGCCTGTTTTATGCAGTGTCCTAACCTTGGCCCACCACCTGCACTACAGTGCTGAGGTCTCTGTAGATTTCTGGCCTGTGAGACCTCCCCTCTCCTTGCACAGAGCCACCATGGGCCTTTGGAGTGTTTTGTACAGTCCAGCTGCACTCAGGGCGGGAGGGACCTCCCCCACCCAGCTTCCCCTGAGACTGGTCCCAAGACCAGGAATGAGTCAGTGCAGAGGCCGGTGCCACTCCAGGACAGCGAGCAAAGGGGAGGAGAGAGGTGGCAGGGCACTGTAGGCTGCTATGGGCTGGGCTGGGCAGTGTCAGTCACTGTCGCTGGTCTCGCTGCTCTGCTCACCCTGCACCTTGCTGCGGTGCTGTAGAGCCCTGTGGTAGGCAATCTGCACTGACTTTCGGATGTTGGATTTGCGGCCCTCCAGCATCTTCTCCTTGTCAAGGTCCTGGTTCACACCCAGAGGAACCAGCTTGGTCCTGGGGAGCCACTGCCTGTAGGATGAGGTGAGGGTCAAATAAGTGCCCTCTGGCAGAGCAACAAGCACCAGGCTTCCTCACTCCTTTGCAAATATCTCCTGAGCACCCACCCATTCTGGGCCAGGCTGTAGGGGGAGTTGAGGTTACAGAGACCTAGCCCTTGCCTTCAAGGAACTCTCAGTCTAGAGATGAAAAGAACTTAGTTGATGGTCACACTGGGAGTAACCACAGGGTATTTAAGGGTGTAAAATGGAGGAGCCCTGACCTAAAAAGACTACATATGTAAATATGACAGAATAGGGATTGAGAGCCTGAATGTTCATCCCTGATTTATCCCCTTCTTGCCACCATGGAAGCAGAGGTGGCAAAACTAAGCCTAGAAGCCACCTGAGTCTGGGTGGGGAGCCACCCCCACATTTGCCACAGTCACTGATGGTCCTCTGATTTCTAGCTATGCTGTCTGTTAGCTGCTGCCCACTTGGTCTCTCAGACTCATAGGTCAACACAACCCTTTTGCTCAAAGATCTAAGTTCCTCCCCTGATTTGCAACAGCGCAGTCTATTGCTGGAATTTCCTGGCAGCCTGACCCAATACCCGGGGTTGCATCTACAGCTGTGAGTCACACCAAATGCTATCCTCGCTCCCCTCCTCTCTTACCAGGTTCGCTTGTTGTCAAAGAAGAGGACGAGGTAGAGATGCTCTCGGGCTTCCTGGGTCATCTGTTCCCCAAGTTTCAGCACCTCCAGTGGGGGCACAGGGATAGGAACCCCATGGTGGAACATACCTTCCCGGGGCATCTTTGGATCAATGATCTGAGGATGTAATAAGACCTTGGTTCAGTTCCCTTCTCCCCAAGACTTAGCCTACCCAAGAAAAATTGGAGACTCCCTGTGAAGTGGGGACAGAGAAAGGTCATTGTGCTGTAAGGGGTACAATGTTGACCCTTGGCTTCTTCCCATGATCAACTACTTAAAGAGCCCAGGGGGTAATGAAAAAGGAAGAGTTGCAGAAAGTAACCAGGGACATCTAAGTGTTTACTGTCAAAGACCCTTGTACTCTTCAGCTCAGCAGAGAGTGGGAAAAGTCTGCTAATTGTGAGTCTGTTTACAGCGGTTGGGAGGCAAGGAGTATGTCAAGAAGAGTGGAAGCCTACCAGAGCTGGGTATGATGGATACCCTCGGCATTTGGCCCACACCAAGTCCAGAGCATCCAGTGGGGAGTCCTCGTCCTCCGACAGCCAGCCAGCTCCCCGGCCTAGACTTTTCCTTACCACTTTGCAGGAATGGGAGAGAGGGGGCGAATCAGCAGCCAGGGAGCTGGCAAGGCCAACACTGGCCCCCGGCATCCCTGGCCTTGGGCAAGGGTACTTACTGCTGTGGCCCACACTGCGGCCAGTGCCCACGGAATAGGCCTCGTTCTCAGTGCCTGAGGTATCTTCACTGCTGTCCTCTGGGAATGTGCCCCGAGAGAAGGAGGGCTTGCCCCGGCCTTGTTTTGAGGGTGTTGTGCTGTGGACAAGACAATGAGAGCTCACCTCAAAAGAAGGGGATGAGTGGGTAATGGCATGGTAGGTGGGTGTCCTCTCTTCTTTAAGCTGCCAGATCTATGACTTGGAAAGCAGAGGATACTTGAAGAATTTCAACTCAAATGCCCGTGAGTCTGGCAGTGATTTGACTGACCTGGGCTGGGCTCAGCAGTGGTTGTGATTAGTGCATGCCCTATCTAAAAGCAGTCCTGGGCAGATATGCCAGATCTGACTTCTGAAGAGAATTTTATATGGCATTTCTGGATTCATTTTTTTAAAAACACATGTTGGCCAAACAGTATGTCTGCAGGCCAAATCCAGGCCACATGGGTACACCTTTTGCTTTAAAACATCAGCTTAACCCAGGAAGGCTCCCTCCATTCCACTATAGTCACATTCTCATGTTTTCTATTTATTTTGCAGAGAAGCGTTTGTTTTACATTTGAGGCATCTTCATCAGGCTAAGATGGCTGATGCCTGCTTCCCCAGGCCCCAGAAGGGCATCAGAGGCAGGCCTGGGCTGAAGGCTGGCCTGGGCAGAGAGGCCAGCCCGGGTGGAGGCTGGCATGAACTGGAGGCTGGCCTGGACTAGAGGCAGGCCTAGGAGGAGCCTGGCCCGGGTGGAGTCTATACCTGGTCCGGTCGGAGGCGGCGCTGCTGCTGCTGCTGCTGCTGGACTCGGAGTCCGAGCTGCTCCGGGGGAGACTACAATCATTACGGTACACCAGGAAACTCTTCTTCACTGGCTGGTTTCCACTGCTGAAGCCATTGGCTGGTAAGTCTTGGTTGGAGGAGGGGAGGAGGGAAGGAATCGGTCAGGAAGATGTAGATCAGAGATGGCATGGGGGCAAGAGGGGCTGAGAGCTTGGCTTCCCCTTGTGCTGGGAAATACCTCCAACCTTGGCCAGCAGAGCTCAGCCGGGCATCAGCCAGCCACAGCTGCACCCACCCACCCTTGCACTTCCCTTGACAGTTACTGGCCTTGTAAGAAACAAATGGTTTAAAGGGCAGGAGATCCCCAAAGAGGGTGAGAAGAGAAAAGGTGAAGTGATATGATGAAGGAGGCCCTGGATGGCAATCTAGCTGGGTCAGTGTCTCTGGGCTTCAGTTTCCCCATCTGTAAAATGGGATTGAATTAAAGGCTTCCTAAGGGCCCTTCTAGCTCTGATATATTATGAGGAAATGAAGGGACAGGTGGAAGTGATGTTGGGAATAATGGCAGCTTTGCTCACTCTCTTGGGGAGCTGGGTGATGGTGAGGCTCACCCATTGGGGGGTCTTCTGTGGATTTATCACTGTCGCTGTCTGAGCTCGAACTGGGCCGGGGGCTCCTACCCCGCTTGCGCTGGCGCAGGGAGCTCATGATGGGGAGCTGGGGGGGTCCCACAGGACTGCCTCCGTGGCTGGGGGTCATCTGGCTCTCCCGGTTTTTGGGGGGCCGGCCCGGCCTCTTGGGCGGTCCAGCTGTCTTCGGGTTCTTTTTGGAGAACAGAACTGAGGTTCTCCTGCCCACCTCATGTGCGGGGGTTGAGGACATGTTGGGACCCAGGCCTGGAGCAGAGAAAGAGAAGGAGAGTTGGTGAGGGGCCTAATGTGCAAAGGGTAGAAGTCCAGGTTCTGCCCAGGGTGATAGGACCATTACTCCAGCTAGAGTTGGGGAGATGACTTGGGGGACATGGAAGTGGGAACATGTCTCTTATACAAATAGCCAGAGAGGTGGCTGAGAGGCCCCTGATTGGGCAATGAGGGAGGAAATGCAGCTAGTTGTGCATGGGGGGACCTCTGCCTAGGGGATGGCAGGGGCCAAGTGTGTGCTGCAGAGTCAAAGTCTGGCTTGCTTTGGGGTTCAGACCTTTGCTTGTCTCCTGGCTGCTGCTCTCCTCGGCAGCACTGTCTGTCTGGCCGTCCTTGTCACATGCTGCTGGGTGGGGTGTCAGGCTGCCCCGGCTGGAAGTGCCGTGCCGCTCAGGTCCATCCCGTCCAGTTTCCCGCTGGTGGGCAAGCTTTCGCCGCAGTGCTGTCATCTCTTTCTTGATCATCTTTGCACGCCGTGATCGGCCCACACTCTGCTTGCTGGCATTCACCTCATCCAGCCGCTCCAGCAACAACTTCAGCTGCTCTTCCACTGGCAGGTGCTTCTGGTTCTCCAGCAGGACCAGCCGCTCTTCCTCTACTGCTAGGGGTAGGGATAGGGGGACACAGTCAGACTCAGGGCAGCCCTCTGGGCCCCTTGAACCTGGACAGGCAGCAAGAAACACACTCTTCTACCCCCAGCTTTTCACCAGGAACAGCTGTAAAATAGCAGCACTAAGATGTGGAATGGTGGACATTGCTATCCATTCAGCCAGTCTGGCTTCTTGGGAAGCATTCCTGGGGGTAGCTTGCCACTGCTCAGCCTAGCTGCTTCCTGCCTACACTGCCTGTTCCCAGGAGGGGACTTTTGGAAAGCTGTTCATCTCTGGCTGGCACTGGCCTCTATGTGTGTGTGTATGACTTATCACCCACCATCTTCAGTGTGGTGTGGGGCCTCTTCTCCAGCCAGACTGTGGGGGATATGCATGCCAGTCTCAAAGTCAATGCCCATTTTTTCTGCCTGGCGCCGGGCCTGGCGGAGCACAGCACCACCCTGCTCACGGAGCCGCACTGCTGCCCGGTAGAAGATGGTATCCTTGGCATTATACTTGAGGCAGTTGCTGACGATGAGGTTGAAGTCCTCCTCAAAATCATCAAAGTTCAGGTAACGGTAAGCCTCCAAGTTCTGCTTCATGGTGAAAAAGTCCATGGGCTTTTTGATGTGGTCTAGGTAGTCAGGTACCTGGGAGAGCAGGGTAGGTATAGCTAAGTGGAGATATGCTCCTGTTCCCCCTGAGCCCATGCTCCTAACAACCCCCCAAGAAATGCATCCAGTAACCTCCTCCCACCGCATTTAGAGGCAGGCATATAGCACAGGGGAAAGGAAAGCTGGATTCTACTTGACTCTACAGTCACAAGCTTGGTGACCTTAGCAAGTCTCTTAACTTCTTTGAGCCTTCTTTTCCTTGCCTGGAAAAGGTGATAAAATTCCAGCCAAATCTACCTCCTAGAGCCATAAGAGGCTTCAGTAAGGAAATGGCTAGGGGAAATCCTCTGGAAGTAATAGCAATTTGTATTCCTATACCTCTTTTCACTTATCATTAAGACTTAAAAGGAGGATCCTGCCTCAGGCCTCTCATTTTATACCTTTTAGAAAGAAGAGTCTGCCAGTCAGGACCTAGGGCTTCAGAGCTGGTTCTTTAGGTGCTGAGCCTTCTAAAGTCTCCGTTCTAGGGTTCAGCACCCCGAAAGTGTCTTCCTGCCCTGGGATTATTCATTTGGCAGACTCAGTCCCTGCCTCTGGGGAAGGAGTGCAGATTGCCTCCCATTCTGGGCCCTTGAGGTATGACAGGGACAAGACAGAGTCCAGGTGATGCATGTGGCTCCAGTTCATCTTGGTGCCCCAGAGCCACCAGCCCCTTTCTTCAAGGTCCCCTCCTAGTCCCTGGCCCAGACCTGCAGCAGGGGTCCAACTGGGAGAGGAACAGAAAGAAGGTGGAGTGAGGGAAGGGATTCTTACTTCGTCCAATTCGGTTACCTCAGACAGAGGGACCGGCTCGCTGAAGATGTTGCCTGTGTCCTTTTCTTGGAGCTGCTCTAAGGTTTTGCGAAGGAGGATGAGGAAAGGGGTCAGCTGCATCTCCATGGCGATCTGCTGGACCTTGATCTGACATACATAAAGGCCCAATCAGCCAGGCTCAGGCCAGTCCCCTGACAGAGAGGTCTGAGGAGATAGTCACAGCTGGTGTGGGAACTCACCTGTCTTCCTTCCCGCCCCCCAAAACTAGGTGTACTCATCCAGGCCTACCTTCTACAAGGCCCCACCCCATAAAACCTTCAGCAACTGTTCTGGCCTTTTCCTTCTTTGAAATCCCAGCACTAGCTACCTGTATCACATAACTGAGGGTTCTGTTTATACTCTCCTGTGACATTCTGCTTCCAGTGGGCATGAAAGCAGAATGAGCACCAGGAGACATGACTCCAGCATGCATGAGCCCTATTGCTTTCTGGCCACAGGACACACGCTTTTTCCTTCTCCTGGATCTACTTTCTTCTCTGTAAAATAGGGCTGGTCCAGGAGCACTCACCGTCTCCCTTTTGAGTTTCTCCCGCTTGCGGATCAGCTCCACCAGCAGCCGAGCTCGCTCTAGGTCATGCCGGAGCCGCTGCCAGGACTTGAGCTGTTCTTTGAGAGCCCAATTCTTATCCTCAGAATCTCTCTGTGGAGGCAAAAAGGGGATCAGGAGATGATGAGGGAACCAGAGGAAAGGCCAAAAGGGAAGAGAGCCCAGGAAACTTGGGTCAAGGACACATAAAGCCAAAAGAGGTAGCATAGTGATTAATTGGCAGGCTCGTCAGCTAAAGTGGGAGGTCCTCAACCTACATGTCCCATGGACCTGGCACAGTCAATGCCTTATATGCTTGTTCAGTGAATGAATGAATGAAAAGAGAAACAGTGCCTTTTAACTGAGCAGATAATCTGTAAGGGTTTCATCTAGAGCCTGGTTTGAGGGCTAGTTTAGAGGAGGAAAGAGCCTAAACCCCTGGACTCTGGAAGCTATAGTCACAAATCTCAGTCCTCGTCTCCCTAGCTCTAGATCCCAGAGCCCACAGGGAATCTGACACAGTACCCCGACTTGGTCACAGTTTCTCTGAGACTGCAGGTGTGTCTGCAGGCGACGTAGCAGGGGGACTCCGTTCCGTGACTGCCGCTTCAGGGTCCAATAGCTGTGCAGCCTCTGCATGAACTGGCTCTTCCTTTGGATGGTCAGGCGGTTGGTGATTTTACTGAGCCTGGAAAGCAGGGGAATAAAGAGAAAAACCTTTTGGACCCTTATTTTCTTAAGCAGAAAAGGAATGAGCTCTTGAATGGGACCAAACAGGGAGTAAGCCTACTGTCAAAAAGGCCTGTGGCAATGGGCTTGAGGCAAAGAAGAGCAAATGGTGCCATCAGTGGCACCTCGGAAGACAGGAAGTCAAGCTCTCAGCACGAAGTCAGATCCCTAAGTCTGTTCACCAGGGGGTCAGGGAGCATGGTCCCTAGGACTGTTCTTGTCACTGAAGCCCAGGGTACTATCTGACCCTAGGATACCCACTCAGACTAAGCCTTGGAAAGTTGTACAGCAGTAAACTATAGGAAGTCGAGTAGAAAGCACAAGAGTTAAAAATAACTGATGATTGCAGCCCTCATTTGGACTCATCTGTGGCAGTAACCACTTCGCAACTCCTTGAGTGTTTCCTTCCCTCTTTTTCATTCCATTTCTCCTTGCATAGTCAGACTGTTTCTTCCATTGTGCCTGTTGCCTATTCCACCCTCTTTCTTCCTAACTTAAACCACACTGAAATCAAAATGAAGGATGGTTTAAAACATCTGTTAAATCTGTCTGATGAAAGTTGAAGTTTCTGGCTCCTAATGTAAAAGTCAGGAGCTAACCTCTTTTGGAATTTTTTTTTTAAAACTTCTATGCTGATAAGAAGATAACCTGTCATTCCACTCAGGGGCTGTCAGTCTCCATGCTGCTTCTTCCCTCATTAGCCTGTCCACTTGCACCCCACATACCTGTGTGGAGGGATGCAGGGCACCGACACCACAGGTGCTGCTGCCCGCTTCTCTGCCAGGATCTTCCGCGCCTTCTTCATCTTGATCCGGGACTTGGCCTTGGCCTTCTTGACCTTCTCTGAGCTCCAACTCTTACCCTCATCCTCCTCCTCTTCCTCCTCTTCCTCCCCCTCACTGTGAGACAGGGCAGGCAGGCGGCGTGCTGAGCCTGGTGGGGTGTGGATGTCGCAGTAGGCCGTCTTGCGGACACTAAAGGAAGTGCCATTGGCACCCGTTTCTCGCACAGGCTCCATCTTCATGTAAAGGCCAGCCTGCTGGGCACATGTCACATGGAATGCTGTGTAGCAGTTGGCCTTGTGGCACTGGATGCAGGCCCCTGAGCCCCGCTGTTTGCAAATGTAGCAGGTCAGCTTCCAGCGAGCTGGTGGAATGTGTTCGATGCTATCGATAGGCTCCAGGAAGACTGTGTTGGCGAAGCAGACCTCAGGGATCCACAGGGCACACACCACGTGGGCCCAGCGCCCATCATCTGTCTGCTTGAAGGCACCACCCTTATTGGGGCACAGGGCACAGTCCACAGCACGGGAGGGAGACTGTAGGCAGCGGCGGCACAGCCATTGGCCCTCCGGGATGTAGGGGACACCGTAGCACTCCTGGTGCACAGCCAGGTTGCACATGTCACAGAACAGGATGACATTGCTGTTCTGGCACTCACCATCATTACAGATACAGCACACGGCATCCTCATCTACTAGGGCGTTGGGGTCACCTTTATTGTGGCTCTCAAAGTAGGACTCCTTCTCCAGCCGGTCCATTAAGTACTCAAAGATTTCCTGTGGGATGGGACTCACACCTTCTGTCTTTCGCCGCTCGTTCATGATATCCAGCCAGATGTAGTCCTCCTCATCCATGTCGTACTCTACTTCCTCGTCTAGTTCCTCCGCTGACTTCTCGATGTACCTACAGTGCACACAGGCAGCTCAACATCATATGGCCAAGATTTCCATACCTTAAAGACAATGGGTTACATTTGCTGAGCACTTACTCTATGCCAGGCCTGTTCCTTTACATATGTTGTCTCACTCCATCCTCACCTTAACCCTAGGTACTATAGGTCCTATATCATTCCTGTTTTGCAAAAGAGAAACCTGAGGTTGGATAGGTTAATTTACCTACCCCAGCTTCCTTGTGAGAAAGTGGTAGCACTGGGATGTGAATTCAAGCCTGCTGACTCCAAAGCTTGTCTCCTAGAAGCTACACTGCCTCCCTTGGGGGAGTGGAGATGCTCAGCCAGATTTCTGAAGGGAGGAGGGTAGGGGAGCAGTGACCCTTGGGTGATGGGCCAAAGAGTCAGGGGTAGGAAGGTCCTCAGATGTTACTTGCAAATTATACATAAAGTTGGTTTAGCACCAGCTGGCAAGCATTGGAGCTGTTGTGGTGGGTCTTCTGTCCACTGGTGTCAGGATCAGTTCAGGGCTCCCTCAAGATCTAGGTAATGTGTTTATTCTCTGGAGAGCTTTGGGAGATCACAGAATAGCTAAGATTTACTGAGCATTTACTATGAACAAGGCATTATGCTAAGTTATCAAATTTATGGGGTCAATGTTCTTCTAGCCCTCATTTTGTAGATGAGGAAAGTGAAGCACTGAGAAGTTAATTAACTGCCCAACACAGATAGGTCACATCAGAAGTGGCAAAACTATGATTCAGACTCCACCTACAGCACTTACTGGGCCAGCAGGACTGGAGCTGGGAGCTGCTCCAGGTGCCTGGGATACAGAGCAGATTCCCCACACCCTTGCCATACTCTGGGTTGCCTGGACTCTGGTACTGCAAAGCCTATAGGGAACTACAATGGAAAGAATGGGGCTTTGGCTTCTAACAAACCTGGATTTAAATCCTGGCTCTGCCATTTTGTGACCTTTAGGACAGCACTGCTTGTTTCTGAACCTCAGTTTTATCAATAACAGAATGAGAATAATGCTACTTATCCCAGAGACACTGTCAGAATTCAGTGGAATTACAAAACTGAATTGGCTAAATCAAGCAACACATAGCAGGCCTTAGGTAAATATTAGTTCCCATCCCATTCCTTCTCTCTCCACAAAGGAAATGGGAGCTCTGAGTGCTAGAACAGCCAGGGGAGCACAGGCCTTGGAGCCATGCTCTCTGTGTGAAAGCAGGTAAATGAGCTGACCTCCCTAGTCCTGTTTTCACATCTGGAAGTGGTGATGATAACCTGAACCTATTTCACACAGCTGTTGTGAGCATTAAATGAATTAGTACAGGTAAAGGGCTTAGAACATTACCTGGCATGGCTCAAGTACTCAATAAATGTTAGCTTTGTCATTAGCTTTTGTATAGCCCTAACCCCTCCTTCTTCACTATAGGATAGAGGCAAGGACAGGTCTGATTCACCACACAGAAATAGGCACTCACTGTTCATTTGAAAGGCATTTTGGGGTTGGAAGGGGGAGAGACTAAAATGTTCTGTTTATATGAAGCAGCTTCTTTCTTAGCCCTTTGTCTTTTCCCCAAGGTGACCACAATGTCCTCATTTTTGAAAAAGGGTGTGGCTCAGAGCTAGTGTGAACCAACCATCCTCTTTCAGGCCTTGGCACCAGCTCTGAACCTTTTCTCTGCAGGACATATATGACATTACATGGTGATGCATAGCACACTCCCATGGTGCACCCAGATTACAGGCCATGGCACAGATAGGCAGGCTGAGTGTCATATACAATTTCTGGCACATCAGCCTACCATTCACCCTCTTTCTCTCTTAGGAAAGCACATCAGATGTGAACAAGAGAAAGTGGGGTTATCAGAGACAACCTCCAGTTTCTCAAATTTATATAAAAAGCAAATCATTTCCAAAACTTAGGCAGTTCTGCTAACAGTGGTAACAAAATACAAACAATCTAGTTTCTTTGTTTTTCCATTTTCTTCCTTCTCCATTCTTTATATATTAGATACCATATTCTGCACTCTGTCTATCCTTTGACTGACTTTGGCGGGAGCTGATGTGATTTTGTATTTGCTTAGTAATTAATTGTTCTACTTTCTTTACTGTGATTTTATTTCCTCTGGTGACAGCTATTTAGCCTTAGGAACATTTCCATCTATGCAGTTCCTCCAAAATACACTGTAGAGATGGTTTGTGGGAGGTAAATTCTCTCAGCTTTTGCCTATCTGGGAATTGTTTAATCCTTCCTTCAAATTTAAATGATAATCCTGCCGGGTAGAGTATTCATGGTTCCAGGCCCTAACAGTAGTAACAAAATAAAATATAACAGACTTCCTGATTGCAGTGTACCAGCTAAGAACTGCTGCACTGGAGATCAGATCTGACCCCCAGGAGGAAAGAGTGCATCTGAGTGGAGGGGGTAAGAAAAGGAGCAGAATAAGCTGGGCTACTTTGCCTGTCAGAGCAGAGTGTTGAAGAGCCATTAGAAAGAAGGGCAAGCCCGCCCAGAGAGGGGTCTCTATGTGCTGTGGGTGGGCATGGCAGTCAGTGCCCATAGAAAGACACAGAGACAGTGGAAAGCCAGAAGGAGGTGGAGCTGGGTTGAACAGATGGCAGAATGGAGGAGAGGAAGGGGAGACTGGCTAACATGTGAACAGGGGAGAGAGGAAAGTGACATACTGGGCCAAATCACTTGGTTCCAAGAGAGTTGATTTTACAGCACTGAGATTAATATAATAGCACATGAATTGTACTTTTGGTAAAAACTACCTTTCATATAAAAACCTTTACAAGTAAGTCCTTCTTAGAGATCAGTCCTTCTGATTAGCTGACACCAAAGATTGCTCCTTAATGAACTCATCCAAATGCCCTCTTTGCCTTGGATGCCAAGAGTCTCAGAGAGAAGTATTACACTTGGTTTTACCTTCTTCAGCTAAAGTTTCTATATGTAGTTTCACCAGCACACTGCCCTCACCCCTTCACTTTTTTACCTCATCTTAAAGGAATTTAACCTTATGCCTATGACTTTATTAGGAGCCACTGTGCCTAATTTTTGGAAGTGGGGTACCAAAAACAATGAAATGAGATAAATAAAGGGGCCATTGGAGGAATACAAAATGTAGGTGATACAAATACTGCTACTGCATGCCAAAGGATGAGTGATAATAACAGAACAAATAATGGAAAAGTTGTTCTGTACATTTACAAATTATTTTAGGACCTTATGAAAGCAGTATTCCTAGTCTCTACCTTTAGGCCGGCAGAGGAGTATTATACCTGCTCTGCAGACAGGACCACTAGAACTCTAGAAGCCAGATGGTTTCCCCAACGGCACACAGTGATGGAATGAAGAGGGCCAGGAACCAGAATCTTTGGATATAGTGGAAATAGTGCAGCTCTGGAGTCAGAGGAACCTGAGTTTGAATCCCAGTTCAGCTATCTACTGGCATGTGACTGGCATGCCTCGTTTCTGGACTGGTTTTCTCATCTATGAAACGAGAACAACACTTATCTGAGAGCATTGTGAGAATAAAAAAGGGAGTGGCTATAACACACCCAGTGTGGGGCCTTGGGGGTAGCAGGGTACAGTAAGTGCCACCATCATTAGTTGGGGCACTGTTCCTCCCATTGTCCTGGCAGGGCCAATGTGCTTCTGCCCTCCTTTTCCCTGCCACTCTCCTATCTGCTTGCTGCCTGTCATCTCTCTCCGGCTCATGAGCTCTGCTTTACCAGTTTTCAGAGTTAGGCGGTGCAGGTGGCCTTACCGGTAATAGGAAGTTGGCCGGGGTGGGGCATCAGGGGTGTCCTGTTCTAACTCCCGGTATACCACCTCTGGCAGCTTGGGAGTGGTGCTCACAGAAGCATTATGGTGATGGTGATGGTTGGAGTCCTTGCGCTTCTCTTTGTTCTTATGCTTGCCTGATTTGGGAGTAGCAGCTGGTGTCTCAGTGTTCTCCTTATTGCTGCCATTCTCAGGAGTGTCCTCAGGGGCCTCCTCATCCTCTGAAACCACATCCAGGTTGTCAAAGATGCTGATGCGGTGGACACGGCCATGCAGGTCTACCTCCACCATACGCTGGGCCTGTGCATAGCTCATCACCTCACGGCCCGGTGACTGGGATACCTCAGAGGGGCTGGGTGACTGCTTGTTGGCTGGGCGCGACTGGCGCCCCTTCTTCTTGTGCTTGCGAAGTGGAGTCTGCTGTGGGGGTGGTGGGTTGTCATGGTCATAGTGGTACAGGTGGTACTCGATGCCACTGTAACTCTTGTATACCTTGCGGCAGGTCTCCACAGGGCACTCATATGGTGGCTTAGTTGCCCGTAAGTTGTGGCAGAAAGTCTTTACATCAAAGTCCACCCCCATGCTGTCACATCTAGAATACAGAAGTTAACAGGGCTGGGAAGAGTTCTTGGCCACCTCCTCCTCATTCTCTGGCCTTCTCTTTAACCAAGGGCCCTGACCAGCCCACCTCTACAGTGTCTCCAAATACTACTTCCTTTAGCCATGGCCATGGTCTGGGCCTCACTGCCTCTTGCCTGGTGATCCTGTCCTATGTCTCAACTTTTCTAGACTAATCTCACATAATGTAGCCAGAGTAATCTTTCTACCAAGTAGTAAGGATCAGATCAATCTCTTTGAGTAGAGATGACACCTCCACACTTCAGGAAATTTCCTATAATGACGTTCAAGGTGCTCCTTTCACTGTCTGGTTCTAGTCCTCCTTTCCAGACTCTTCTTTTCACCACCTCCAGCTGTGCTTCTGTCTACCCAGGCAACTTGCCATTCCCTGGAAGTTATAACCTCTCTTTCCTGCAACATAATCTCTAGTTGGAATGCCTGCCACCATCCTCTGATTGATGAGCTCCTACTCATTCTTCAAAACCCAGCTCAAATGTCACTTCTTCTGTTATGACTTCTTTGTCTCTCCAATGGGGATCTGTGTTTCTACAGCATTCCACTCTCAACTCCATCACAGCACTTACCATATTGAAAGTGCACTGTCTCCTCCACTAGAATGGGAGCCATGCAGTGCCTACCCACCTCTACATGTCCAGTACCTGTCATGTAGTAGACATTCAGTTTCTGGCAAATGATGACTAATGTGTTGAATGAATAGCTGAATGGGGGCATCACAAGATTTGGAGCTGTGAGAGATGGATGAAGGCTAGTGTTAGCCCATGCAGAGGTTTAAACGAGTAGCCAATCATCTAGTCCTGGACTCCACTGGATCCAGAAATTACTGGATTACAGAAAGAAGCAGTTCATTACTGAGGTCTTCAGGGGAAGTCTATGCCCTGGCCCTGGTCTGGGGTGTGGTACCAGACCCTAAGGGTGCAAATAGGAACAAGACATCCAAGCACACCCAACTCCATGCTGGTCCTCAGGACCCTCCCTCCTCTCCAATGTTCCTGGATGAGTAGAGACAGCAGATGGCACCAGCCCCCAGGAAGCCCAGCTTGGTCAGAGACTGCCCAGTTTCTCCAGGCCTAGTTGAGTTCAACAATTCAGCTAGGGACTTGGCACCATTCCAAGCAAAGCTACCTTGGGCTCCCAGACAGTGACCTCTCTTGGCCTCTCTCCTGTGACTTAACCAAACAAGCGTCCAGCCTCTGCGTCCAAGTCCCTGACTTCCACATAAGCAAAACTACTCCCTCAAGTCCAACTAGCTTCTACATCTTACCTGCAGCTGTCTTTAAACAAACCAATCAGAAGCACAAACAAGCTCTCCTCTTTCAGACATGGGTCCCCAGTGAACACTGTGGCTCGGTCGCCCTGACTCCCAGAGTAGTACAGAGCCGCTGGCAGATGTCCCGCTGGGACTGGGCGGTAGAAGCACAGGGAAGGGAGGTGAGAAATTAGAGTTGAAAGCCCGTGGGGAAAGCCCGGGGCACAGGCGTAATCGGTTGCAGAGCCCTGGGGGCTGGAGGAAGTAGGGGGCGGGGGCCGAAGAGATCAGGCCCGGCCCAGGCGGTGCCCGCAGCTCTCTCCCGGATGCGGGGACGTTTCCCCTTTGTCGAAGTGTAACAAGTTAAACAAGGCTCCCTTCCTGCCATTGGTTCAGGCAGCCCTTAAGGATACAGTGTTGCCCCAGAATGCCTGCTGGAAGCAAATGCACTGTCAATTCTCCCGGCTGGAGTGGCCCAAGGGGCACCCAGCCCATGCAGTTCATTGCACCCCTACCGAAAGTAGCCTACCCCTTCCCCGCTGGCCACTCCCGCCCTGGTCCCAGGCCCACACTCACCGGCCACCTCGAGTCCGGGTTCATCGCCGGGAGCGCCCTCCGGGGCTCCGACCCCACTTGGGGAGGCCGGCGGGGAAAGACGGGCCGGGGAGGGGGAGCCCCAACTCCGGAGACCGCAGATCTCGCCACCCCGGCACCCTGCCGCCCCACGCTCTGGCCCGGACTCCCGGGATTCCCGCGCTGACCCCTGTCGCTCCCGGTCCCGCCGGCGCCCCGGTGTCTCAACTCCGTCGGCCGCCGCCCGTTTCGAGGACCTCCAGGTTGTCCGGCCTCGGGATCCGGCGCCGCCAGAACAATGGAGGCTCCCGGGGGCAGCGCGGGGACAGCGGCGGCGGAGACGGTGGCGGCAAAGGCAGTGGCAGCGGCAGAGGCAGGAGCGGCGGCGACGGCGTCTGCTTAGGGTAAACGCGGCGCCGCGGCGCTGCCGAGCTGCACTTTCGCCACAGATCCCCGCCCGCCCGCTGAGGCTGGAGAGGTCATTCTCTGAGACTTGGAAGTGCCCCTGGATACTCCACAGGGCTTCTCTAGCACCTTCATCTCAGAATTGAGTTTCTGGAGACTGAAGTGTCGACATCCGAGACCCGAAGTTTGTGGGCCGGTTGTGGCGAATCTGCGGGCACGGACGGTGAGCGCGGTGCTGGGCTTTAAGGAGCCCGCCCTTCTCCCTTCCCCCTCCCTGCTGCTGGCGCCGAGGCTGCGGTAGGGACCTGACCGTGGTCTCCGAGAAAAGCGGCGAGGCGGGGCCTCAGCCACTGGGCGGGGCTGGGGGCAGGGCCTGGAGCTAGAGGGAAGTGAGAAGGGTGGGGGCCTAAGGGAGCCCCGGAGTTATGGGTGGGGGCGGGGCTGGCTAGAAGAGAATTGACCAGCCTGTGGGGCGGGATTTGTAGAGTGGGCGGGGCTATCTGTAAAGCGGGCCCAGTAAGAAGAGCGGCTGAACGCGGGTAAAAGGGTGGGGCCAAATAGAAGAGGGCCTCAGGAAATAAAGGGCGGGGCTTTGGATGGGCCTTGAAGCGGGAGCTGGACCAGGTAGAAAGGGTAGAGCTGGGAAAAAAGACGCGAAGCTGAAGGGAAAGGGCGGGGGTTATAGAATAAAGGGGCGGGGCTGGAGAGTAGGGCGCTACCGGTTTAGGGATAACGGGGCGTGGCAGAAGGCGTGGGAAGGCGCTGGAAAAGGTAAAGGAGCGGAACTGGAAAGTGGATCGAAGGAAGGGCCCGTATTTGGAAGGCGCAGAGGGCTGGTGGGGTATGAAAGGATTTGTGTACGGTAAAATGGGTTTCAGATGTTTGGGACCGTGTAGGTTGGCGGAGAAATGCATCATGGCTTCGGGTTGCCGGTTGGAAGATGGTGTCAAAGCAGACATATGGTGTCAAAGCCCAGTGTGACTGGGCCACTTGGTAGCTATGTGAATTTGGGCCAGTTAAGTTTCTCCTACCTCAAATTCCTTAACTGGAAAACGAACTCAAAAACTCTTGTCAGTTCTTGGGGACTTGGGACAACTTGGTTGCCAGGCAGAGTCCTCTTGTGAAGCAGTGCTTGTTGCTGAGCCTCTCAGGTATTGCCAACAAAGAGGAGCATGAAAGGGGCTTCCTGGGTTCTAGTGCAGAGCCCAAAGCATCTGGAAGCTTCTGTTTTATCTTAAGACAAACCTTGCATTCCATTCACAGGAACGTATGTATTTTCATATACCACGTCTTGCAAAAATCATCCTAATAAAATTGATACTCTGGGAAGATGTTTTCTGGTTATGGTCTTAGAATCTGGGGTCAAACTGACAAGTTCTCTCCAATAAATGACTTAACCTCTGAGCCTCAGTTTGCTCACATGTAAAATTTGAAAAATACAGTGCCTCCCTCACAGGACTGTTGTGAGGATAAAATGAGATTATGTTTGTAAATCAATTATAGTGTCTGATATGCAGTGAATATTCAAAGTATTAGATGTTTTTAGTATCCTCATCTAAAAAACTCAGACGAAATGTATCAGAGCAGTTACACAGAGTCATCTGAAAGCCAACCCCTTTTGAGGTCAGGAACCCCTTTGGAAGTCTGATGAAAGCTATAGGCCTTTCTTCTCAGAAAAACCGTACACGCACACACAGTTTTACTTACCATTTCTTTAAAGTGTTTGAAGAATGTCTGAAGAAGTGATTGGATGCATGTGTATTAGCATGGGAGGGAACCATAGCTGAAGCTGTCCTTTTTCACTCCTTCTCTTAGTGTGGTCCCAGGCCCTGGGTCCCTCAGTCTCCCTCTCCAGGACCCATGAGACAGAGGTGGAGTACAGATCAGGTTTATTACAGTCATGAAGGCAGGGAGGTGGTGACAATGCCAGGCCCTTCTGTGGGTGAGGGGGTGGAAGATCTGACCAGCCAGCACCAGTCCTCCAAGCTGGCCTCCCAGTGAGGTCCAGGGCTCCAGGTGCCTCTGGGTTTCAGCAGAGGCAGTGGATGTGCAGGTGGGCACATGGCTAGGCATTGGATAGGTGTAGGTGGGCTCTTCAGGGCTGCTCTGGAACTGGGGATGGGCTGGGATTGGCAGCAGGTGGGGGGCGAGGCTGGATGTCCCTAGTGCGCATATAGGACAGCAGCTGCTCTGGAATCTCAGCCAGCACGTCCTTGGCTAGTCGGGCCATACTCAGCACTTGGTTCCCCGACCGGTCGACATAGTCTCGGAATGGGACAAACTGGGACAGGTACAGACAACTGGTGTGGGTGGTGGCCAGGAGAGGGGAGAGGAGGCAGTAGGGAGCCTTCCTATTTGACCCCTAATGTCTCTTTCCAAATATCATATTATCTCTCTTCCCCTGGACAGATTTCTACATTTGTTTTCTCCCCACTCTTTTTTTCACCTTCTGTTCACCTTCAGCCCTTTCCAGTTTCGCTTCACACAGTCTACTGAACTTGCACTTGCTAATGTAGTAGCCCCATGTTCCCGTATCTGTCCAGTGGCAATAACTGTTAGTCCTGGTTTTGTTTGGTTTCTCTAGTTTTCCATTACATTTGGTCATAATGTTCTCTGACATTTCCCACTCCCGACACACCAATCTTTTCTGGGTTTTTACCTTTCTTTCTGGGTGGTTCTCTCCCCCAGCCTCTGCTATTACTCTGTCTACCTGATCTCTATATCTGGTCCTTTCTCTTCTTAGTTCTCTTACGGGGGGATTTAATACACTTCCATGACTTTGAAAGCTGTTCACTGATGACTCCCAAATTTATATATCCATTACTGGTCTCTTTTTTAAGGTCCAGAGCCACATATTTAATTGCTCATATCACATCTCCATTCAGTTGTCTTAGATACCTGAAGCCCAATGTGTTCACAACTAAATTCTAGCCCTTTCTGCCAAATCTGTTCCTCCTCCAGCTTTCCCTTCCTAGTAAATCGGACTATTCGCTCAAGCTAGATGACTGAGTCATCCTTGAAGCCACCCTCATTCCCCATAACCATTTAATAAAAGCATCAACTCCTATAAGTTTTTCTTAACTTTTTTAACCTCCTTTTTCTCTTTATCCTCACTGCTTCTATTCTTGTCCAGATCCCTATTGTCTCCCCTCTACTACTTCAAAGGATTCTTCACTAATGGGTTTACCTCTCTCCTCTCTCATCCTGCTACAAACAGTCCACCCTCCATGCAGCAGCCATCCTCTTAAAATGCAAATCTGACCATCTCACTCCTCTGTGTAAAATGCTTACAAGAACTTCCCATTTCTTTTAGAACAAAACACCCAAATCTTCACCAAGGCCTTGGCTCCCTCTTTTTCTCACTCACTGTGATCCTGCCACTCTGGCCTCTTTTCCATATTTGGACTAATTCTTCTGAGGCTCAGGGCCTTCTCAGGTGCTGCTCCTCTGCTTGTAATGCTTATATCCTCCTTTAGGTTTCAGCTGAAATGTCATTTCCTCATAGAAGCCTTTACTGACTACCCTACCTAAGTCAGGTTCCTTCTGTAGGTTCTCACAGTGGTATTTGCTGTTCCCCTGGAGCACTTATCACATCTAATGAGATATTTTAGCTGTGTGATTATTATTGGTTGCCTCCATTAGAGAGTGGAATACTTGGGGGTCTCCTACACTGTGGATCCACAATAGCTGCAGCAACCTGCCTGTTTCCCAAAAGTAATTTGTCCAATGAATGCAAGAAGGCTATAAGAGTGACAGGGAGAAAGGTAGATAATTAAGAAGGCAGTGAGGAAGAGTGACTACCCATCAAGCCTGTCCTTCCTGCTAGGCCTTTAGACTCCATGACTTCCTCTCCCCTGTTCAGGTTACCTGAACGATGTCCCGCTCTGCGTAGCGTCCCCTAGAGGACACGCGCACGTCATCACCATCCAACTCTTCCATTGCTGCAGAAAAGACACCCTTCAGCTAATTGGCCTCTCCCACACCAACCCATGCTGCCCACCTCCCCTACTTCTTAGCTCCACTTCAGTCACCATGAGAATGCTTAATGGTTGTCTCAAAGTCCAACAAATATTAGGCGGAGTTGTTATTTCTAGTGGAGTTATTATTATGCCTTCCCATGCATCCTCATCCTCCCAGGAACCCCAGTGGCCTCAGTTATGATGAGGAACCAGGTTCAGAGAGGGTCTGTGACTTGGCCAAGGTCCAACACAGGCATCCATCTTATATTTTCTGTGAGGTAGGCCTGGGTGCCCAGATCCTTCCCTATTTCTCCAGTTACTGGTTCCACTCAGACACCCCTATCCTACTCACCCTCAAACATGGCTGGTCCCACACCGACAATAATGATAGACATGGGCAGTGAGGAGGCCTATGGAGGAAAAAGGGTAAATGGTTAGGGTGAGTGGCCCTAACAAGGGAAGTGACTATTGGGAGATAATTCTGTGCATGTGTCACATTTTGGCACATTTTGTAAGCAGAGGCACTGACTCCTTGTGTTCCAGCTATCTTTCCAAGGAGGTCCACGAGTCAAACAGCCTTGAAAGATACAGGGTTTTCCTTTAGAGCAAAGGGCAGGTTTGTTTACTGTCTAGTGTAATAAAATGTCTCACACTGGAACCTTTAAAGGGAAGGTCCCCTATGCTCAGGGTTTCTGTCCTGTAATGCAACCCACTTTGGGTGCAGATGTGATCTGGTTATATAATCCTGTAGAAATTGGGACTTAGAGAACCAGAGCAAATGCTGATACTCGTTATTGCTATTCCTGAGAATAACAAGAGTCCTTTTCCTCTGATCCAGGAGTCTTGTGTCTTCTGCCAGCATCCATGAAACTGTTAGGTTAACCTGTTAGTTTGGAAGTAGGGTAAAATCTCAACCCCTTCATAGTCATTAATGGTGCCCTCTCCCTGCCAACCCCTTCTCCTCAGACTCACACTGACAATGGCCTCCTTGGTCTGTGTCATGTCAGAGATGACCCCATCAGTGATGATGAGCAGGACATAGTACTGGGAACCATCAGAGATCTTGGCTGCAGCCCTGGATAAGAGGCCAAGATTAGAATCCAGCTGAAAGCCCAGGGACACCGAGGGAACATCCTACCCCTAAAGCTTCCACAGCCGGCATGTAAGCAGCAGGCAGGGACTGGGGTTTCTGAAGCTCATATACTTCTTCCCCAGACCTGGCTCCCTGCTCCTGCCTGCTCCTACCTGCCATCCCTCCAGGAACATTTATGGAGCACTTACTATGGCAGATACTGTGATAGGCATTGCAGGTACACAATGAGAAAAAACAAATCCATCCCAGCCCTCTCAGGGGGTGACACTGATCCAAGAATCACAGAAATAGGTATAAAATTATACTTGTGACAGTGTTGTGATGGAAAGGGACAGTGTTCTAAGAGTGTCTAATAGGAGATCCTAACATGGTCCAGGAGGTCAGTGAAGGGTTCTTTAAGATAATAATGTTTGAGGATGAAGAAGAGGCTAAGTGAAGGGAGGTCATTCCAGGAAGAGGGAACGGCATAGGCAAAGGCCCTGTGATGGGATGGAAGGATGCTCACCCTGTCTAGAGCCCAGAAAATGGGGGAAGCATTATGGACCATATAGCTGAGATGGGGCAGGGGCCAGACCATACAGGGCTTTGTTAGCCCCGGGAAAAATTTTGTTGTTTATTCAAGAGCAAGACAAAAGACTGAAGGCCTCATTTTCCACCTCTCACCCTTTTTCTTTTCTTTCTTTTCCTCTCTGCTGACCACATCCCATTGCCTAGACTGGTGGGTCCTCAGCCAGTCTAACAGCTGCTCCCAGAACTCCTTTTCCTTCTCTTACCATCAGTCTTTGAATCCAACATTTTTCCATTTGAAAAGGACTTCCTGAAGTCATTAGGTCCAGTCCTCTAATTTTCCATATAAGAAAAACAAGACCTTGAGAGAGCCATTTAAGAAAAAAGAGACCTGGTCTCTTGATTTCTAGTCTCAGGCCCTGTGTGGGTTGGACAGGATGGAGCTACACTATCTAATAAGATAGCCCCTGGCCACATGTGACTATTGAAATTTAAATTAAGTTAAGCTGAATTAAACATTCAATTCCTTGTTCATCCTAGCTATATTTCAAGTGCTCAAAATTCCCATGTGGCTGGTGGCAACCATATTGGACAGCAGATATGGAACATATCCATCATTGCAAAAAGTTCTATTAGATGGTGCTGGTATTTAAGCTTGATAACAAAAAAATCAGAGGAAAGCATGGTGAGAGTGGAGAATTCAAATAGCTATGGCTCAGTTTGCACAGGGTCCTGGGTAGGAGCAAGCAGGTCATGATCTTCCTTAGCAGCTCCTGCTCTTTTCCTGAATTCTGACCTCAGCCTGCTCACAGGCCTGTACTAGTACTTTTTCCTGTCACTCATTTTACTAAGAGTCATTGCACACCTGCTATGTGTTTGGCACCAAGCTTGGTGCTAAGCTGCAGCACAGAATAAGATATCATGGGGGAGATGGATGCTTACAGGCTAAGATGTACTGAGGTTAGGGGCTTGAGGACATGACATCTAACCTAAGACTTAAAAAATGAGGAGGAGTTAGCCGTGTGAAGGTGGTGGTCATGGCAGAGGGAAGGGTGGGAATGTAAAGTAAAAAATATTCCAGAGAGAGGGACTAATGAGTGTAAATTGAGAGTGTGTTCTAGGAGGTGTGTGTAAGACTAAACAAGAGAAATGAGGTTGGAGCAGTGAGCAAGGCCCCATTCATGAAGGGATTTTGAGCTGGGGCAGTAGGGGGCATGGAAGGGTTTGGGGGCATGGGAGGTACATCTTTGGCATCTTTGGTTTTAGGTACTTGGCATTCCCAAGTCTGTTTAGACCTGGAGGTACGTGACTGGCTGGGGGAGGCTAATCTGTACCCCACTTAGCTGTTAAATGGAAACTATTAAGAGTCATCTGTGGTCATCAAAATCACAGCTGCACACTTGACATACATGATCTAATTTAATCCTCACCACCATTCTATGAGGTAGGCACATTTTTCACTCCTTTTTTAAAAATGAGAACACTGAAGTTTGGAGACATTAAGTAGCATCATCAAAGGGTGCTGAAGCTTGGATCTAAACCCATCCTTGACCAACTGAGCCTAAAGCCTGAGCTTTTGATTCCTTCACTCTCTATTCTGGGCCTGTTCTTTATATCATATACACCTCCATACAGAGCACACATTCTGATCATAGTATACTGTGTATTGTTTCCTGAGCTTGTCCCTGCACACCTCTGGGCTTTTCACATGCGATTCATTCTGCCAAGCCTACTCTGCACCTCTGATAAAGTACAGTCTGCCCTCTACACCCAGCCAAACAGTCCCCTGCCTTGGGTCTAGGTTATATCCTGCCATTCCTCTCCCTCTGCCTTCCAGGATACTGCCTGACAAATGTGTTCTCCCACCCCTGAGGTACCAGCATGTGTCCAGAAAAACCCAAGGCCATAGGATACCTGGAACATCTATTCTACTGTATGATCTGCGGTAAGGCTAAAGGACTCTAAGTACACTTAAAACACTCCTCCCCCCACCCAAATTAAAGCAAACAAGGACACAATGTGAGAAGAATAAAAAATTTGCATGAATTTTTAAAGTGAAATATGGGGACTTCAAAGACATTTTCAGCCTGGCTGCTTTCTGCTGTGCCCCTAGATTCCTCTGAGGGAAACAGTCACTTGCCTTTGCCATCAGGCAACTTGCTGGAAAAGTCTAGGAAGCTCTGGCCTACAGAATGTAATGATTTATTTATATTTCTGTCTCCTGCACCAAGGCAGGAGCTCCCAAGGGCAGAGACTAGATCTGATTCATCCGTGAGTCTCCAGTGCCCCAGCAGAGAACTGAGTACATAGCAGATGCCCTTTGAATAATAATAATGATAATAATAGTAACAGTAATAGCTAACACCCATAGTACTTATGATATGGCAGGCACTGTTCTAAGTCTTCTAATTTAGTTAGTCCTCATAACAACCCTATGATGTGCATATTACTATCCCCATTTTACAATTGAGGAAACAGGCACAGAGAAGTTAAGAGTCTTGATCAAATTCACACAGCTAGTGTGGATGTACTAACTTAGCTAGTCTGGCTCCACAGCCACATTCTTGCTACATTGCCCCTTTACTGAATGTTTATTGAATGAATGAATCAATCAATCAATGATCTTGCCTAAGATAATATTTAAGTCCATTTAGTCATAACAAAAAAAATATGCTCACACTCCAGTATTAAGTGAAAAAACCATTAGTGAAATATTACATGTAATTTGACTGCGACTATGGATGCATAAGGAAAAGACTGTCAAGAACAATGTATGTATCCATATTCCCATGGGCTGTATTCTGGGCAGTTTCTTATTTCATTTCTCCATCCTTGAAATTTCCTATAGCAATGTTATGTTACTTTTATAATTAAACTATTACCCTCATTATGAATTAGAGAAAATACACATTTTTATTAGAGAAAAAGGAAATCTATGGATATACAAATCTCCCTGAAATCCTTCCACTTTTATTCTTTTTGTTTCATCTTTTTACTTTCAACCTTTCTGAGGTGCTTTGTTTTAGCTGGGTCTTTTCTCTTTAGCAGATAGTAGGGTCCACTTTTTTAAATTCATTCAGAAAACCTTTCAATAGGTGAGCTCATCCAATTTATGTTTATCAATATGTTTGGTTTTAGTTCTGTCATTTTATTTACCTGCACTTTAAAAAAAATTTTGATATGTGGTCGGGGTTTTCTTTGTATATTTTTATTCTGAAAATTGGAGCTACTTTTCTATTTTTAGAAGTTACTCTTCTCTTTTTTAATCTGCCATCCACTGAACACTTAATGTGGGCCACACATTGTACTAGTAAGTCTTACATTGTCATCTAATTTTAACTTCCCAGTAACCCCATAAAGAAGGTGCTATTGGTATCCATTATTTACAGGGATTATTATTATCCACCCATTTACAGGGATTAAATGTAGGCTTAGAGAAGCTAAATTGCTTAAGGTCACGTGGTCAGTGAGTGGTGGAGCCAGGATCACTTCCAGGTCCCAAGCTAAAGCTTGTGCCTTAGCCATTGTGCTGTAGGCCCCTCTCTCTTTTCCCCAAACTTGAGGCCTGGGTTGTTGTTCCCAGGGAGTAGGGTTGGGGTAGTTTGTTGACACCCTCTTTATCCCAGAATAAGGCAATATGTAACCTCTTTGTACTACTGGCCAACACTGAAATTTTCATCTTCTCCCCAGAGGCCAAGTTCACCCAACAGTGGTTCTGACTATCCTTGGAAAGTTGGTCCCCTGTCTGGGTCCCTTTATTCCTCCCAGCACACACCAAGTGCCCTTACCTGGCTACTTGGTTGATGACAGGAGCAAAGTAGGTGGGTCCATAGAGCTGCACTGTGCGCAGGCTCTGGAAGTAGCTCTCCAAAACGCCTTCAATTCCCGCACAGTTGGGGTCCTCATCATTGTTGTTCTGTTAAGGAAGAGGCCCTGCTGGGCTGAGCCCACACAGGCTATACCCAGGAGTGCTCTGATCCCAGAGATCCTTCCTTTTTTCCATCACTCTCTTTCATGCTCCTCTCCAGACTCCAGTCCTGCTCCCTTCCCTGCTCTTCCACCCTCCCATAACTTCCTGCTCCTCGACAGGTCCTTGACACTTAGAAATGTAAATAGGAGAAATTCACCACCTTTGGTGGGCCAGATGCCAGGACATGGAGTATAGGTTCTGGCTCATACTATACCAGGGGAAACTGGTGGGATATCCGTCCCTCTGGTGGCAGCTTGGCCCCAAAGCCGTAGGCTGGGAAGAGCTTGTCACTGTCATAGTCCTGGATGATTTCTCCCACTGCCTTCAGGGCCATGGCATAGGCGCTGAGCTGGTAGGGACTCATGTAGTGCAGGGAAGTGGGCTGCAGGGGATTCCCTGTAGGGACACAGGAGTCCCAGCCTTATGGTCACCTTGGTCATTAATCTCATGTATTCCCTCATTATTTTACTCAATCATCCATGTATTCACTTACTCATCTATCTTCCCACCTACCCACACATTCATGGACCTATCCACTGGCCATAAATCCATCTTCAGTCTATCTATCTCTATCCATCTGCCTCTCTATTCTCTTATCCAGCCATCCACCCACCCAGCCATCCATCCCTATCTATTCCATTCATTCGTCTGTTTTTCCTCATATGGATCCATTCACCTGTCCACTCACCCATTCCTCCATCTACTTACCTGTAATTTCCCCAATTTAAACATCTGTCCATTTGTCCGCCCACACACCCATCTATGCATCCATTGGTTCAAACCATTGTATTCACTAACCAACCCATCTACTCAGTGTTTGTTCATCTGTCTACCCGCCTAGTCATCAGTCACCACCCATTCATCTACCCATCTCTCCTGACACACATTTTCTCCCATTTAAGCATTTATTCATCCACTTCTTTAACTATTCTTTGAGTTTTGATCCATTTACCCACCTGTTTTCCTGAACTCTCTGCCCACTCGTATGCCCAATAATCTCCCTCCAACACTCCTGCCCCAGTACTAGACTGGCTGGGCTTTGCCTCAAGCCTGGGCTTCCTGAGTAGGTGAACTCTTATCCCCAAGTCAGAATCCAGGCCAATCCCTAAAGACTTTCTTAGAATTCCTCCACAGCCTATTCCCCCACTCATGCCTCACCATTGGAAGCTGTGAAGTCAATGGCTACTGTGAAGTTCAGCTGTGTCCTGTTGGGGAAGTAGATGGATTAAGAAGTGAGGGACTAATACTTATTATAGCAGGATTTCTTAAACGCCTGTATGCATACAAATCACCTGAGGATTGTGTTAAAATGCAGTTTCTGATTTGGATGGTCTGGGTGGAGCCTGAGATTCTACATTTCTAGTAAGCTTCCAAGTGATGCTGCTGGTCCAAGGAGCACACCTTGGGTAGCAGAATTAAATGCCTACTGTGTGACAAGTGTATTTTATGTAATTTAACTTAGCCCTTACTACCCTGAAATAGTAATTAACATCACCATTTTTCACAGGAGAAAAATTATGTCCAGAGAAGGAAAATACCTTTCCCAAGTCTGCCTTCCTCCACTGAACCAAGTGAATGTCCCCTATAATCTGCCTGACTTTTCTGTCTCTCTTGGCCTTTGCCTCTTGCCTGGCCATAACTTTTGTTTAGGCCCTAGTCAAGGTACTGGGGCCACCTTTGAAGACTGTTGGTCTGGCATCTTCTCAGGGGGAACTGCAAGCTAGGGATGAACGAAAAGTCCATAAAGAGAACTAAGATGGGCAACACTGTGCATTTTACAGATCACTTTATAGTTTGCCAAGTGTTTATCTCTGCGATCTCATTAGACCCTCGGCATTCATAAGAAAACTAAGGTTCAGAACTGGGAAGTTGCTCGTTGGGCTTTCAGCCCAGAGCTTGGTCTCTGACTCACCCTCCCTTGATGTAATCGACAAAAGTGAATTCAGAGTCCACAGAGAAGGAGAGCAGCGTCACCTGTGGGACAGAAGAGGCAGCCTTGCTACTTTGGGAAGCACAGTTGGGATGGCAGACGTGAGACAGGCACAGGATTCCACCCCATCCCACCCTGTCCAGCTTCTGAAAGGGCAAAAAAGGGAAACTGTCAGAAACATTTGGATTTCCAAAAGTATATTAAACTGGAAAATACAACTAAAGTTGTTTTAAAAAATTCTGCAGAAGAGTGAAGATAAAAAATTTCCTCAGGTGAGAAAAAAACAAAACGCCTTAAATGGTGCCACCTTGTACCCAATGTTACCATAGTTGAGTAATCTGTGCCCACAGCCTTCTCTTACCCTCAACATTTGTCATGCTATGTCAGTGAGGTTAGAGACAGAAGGATCAAGGGAGGGCCAGAGCTCCAGGGAGCACTTACAGTTCCCGAGTTGACATACTTCTTCTTCTTACATTTCTTCCGAGGATTAAGTACCTAAGTAAGGAGGATAGCAGTGATGGTGGGAAACAGAGGAAGGGAGCTACGGACTGAGCACGCTGGGATGGAGAGCCTGGGCAACCTGGGAAGGGCTGGAGTGCTCACCTCATAGACTGTGAACTGATTCTGGGCCTTGCTCAGTTCTCGGTAGCTGGTGGTGAATTCACCAATGAAGTCGTGGCTGCAAGGAGGCCAGGGGTGGATGAACACCAGCTGCTGCTGGCATGAACCAGGCCTGAAACCAGTCTTTTATTCCCACAATCCCTTTCCTGGGCTGCAGGCCACTGGATTGGGGCCAGAAGAGGGGCAAAGCTAAGGGGAAGAGAAGGGAAGAGGCAGTGTGCCAGAGAGACAACTGAGAGTATCAGTTGGACCCAAGGTTCTGGCATCTGGCATCACCCTTTCGGGCTCCCAAGGTGACTGGGGTTCCTACTGGATGTTCTATACATTACAGAGAATCGTTTGGGTTAGATACAGGAGGAGGCAGTACTACGTGGGGCAGTTCTACCTTCCATCCCGGTCCCAGTCATACACATCAATCTTCACAGTTCTGAAATGCAGGAGATAAAACACAGGCTTGGTGTGTATGATAAATCCTAGAGATGTTGCCACCCACTTAACCATTCACAAATCATCCTCTTGGCCTCCCATACCTGCTGCCTTCAACCTTCCTCCCATCCATCCATCCATCCTAGCCATTCACTGGTCTGTGCACGTACATAAGCATCTACTGCCTCTACCACTAGTGCCACTACTACTGCCACTTACTGGGTCTTATTATATTCCGGGCATGGGTCTCAGTACTTTTACAGATTGTCTCATTTTATTTAATAATCATCCTATGAAGCAAGTACTATTATTCTGATTTTTGGATAACTAAACTGATACATAAAAACAGTAACTTGACTAAGGATAATAACAGTAAATGACCGAGCTGAGATTTTAATTCAGACATCCTGGTTCCAAAAACCCTGTACTTAGCTACTATGCCTAAATCATCCCATATGTCCATCCATCTACTTATGTGGCAGTCCCATCAGCCACCTATCTATTCATCTAGCCACCCATTTACCGACTTTCACCAATCCATTGCCTATTAATTCCTATTTTTATCCACCCATCTAACTATACATCCTGCCATTCACTTATTCACTGATGCATGCAAACATCTGTCCATTCATCTATCCAACCAAACACCCAACCATCTGACGTCTGTCCATCTGATCATTCATTCGAACCATCATCCATTTATGTGCCCACCCACCTATCTTCATACTGCCCATTTATTAGTTCATATGGTCAGACTATCCATCAGCTTTGTACAAGTCTGTCAACTAATTTCATCCACTAATCCATCTACCCATCTACCATTCATTCATCTGTCCATCCATCAGTCCACCTATCACCCCACCTTTTTATCCTCCTGTTCTTCCAGTCAACCCTCTGCCTCTCCAGCCATTTGCCAATCACTCATATACCCATCCATCCACTCATTCATTTACTTATCCATCCATTAACCCATTCATCATGTTCATCCACTAATCTCACCAGTCTACTTAACCATTCATCCATCCATTCATCAATCTCCCCTTCTACCAACTCACCAGTCCTCTTACATAGTCATACACACAGCCATCAATCCATTCACCATTTTCTCTGTCCATTTGACCAGCCATCTATGTATCTACTCATTCATTTGTTCATTTGCTCTTTCTTCTACCCATTCATCCACCTGTCTGTCCATTTGGCTATTCATCTGCTTCCCCATCCACCCATGTTCAGTCCCAAAACTCTGTCTCACTGATCATGATCCTCCAACACTATTATGACACTTCTGCCATCATTCTGGGCCCAGAAACTGCATTCTCATGTGCTTGTCCCCTTACTCCTTAGCTTATACTAAAGCAGACCTGTCATAGTCTCCATTGCATAGGGCACGCACAGGGATGCTGAAGGGCTGCCACACAGGGTTCAGTGTGTTTTTCACAACCTCTGTTTTGTGGCAGATGGTGAACCTGCAGAGAAGCAAGAGGATTGAATTATGCCTTTTAAGTAGGACTGAGCCCAGAGATGGGACCTGATATCCTTGGAGATTCTTGGTGCCCTCCCACTTAGTAGGCACATATTGTGTGCTGCCTTGAGTGAATTCTGGGCCCAGGTTCTGGTGGAGTCTGATATACCCCACACCCAACCTAAAAGCCACAGAGGGAGGGGAGGCATCACTGGAGAGGGCAGTGACTCACGTGCCATCCTCATTGCTCCTGTAGAACACAAGGAAGGGGTCTGATTTCCCAAAGAAGTCCTTCTTGTCCAGCTTGTTTGCACACAGCTGCATGGTGGCAATGTCCTAGGGATGAAGTTGAGCTGTTCAAATTACCCATAGGCTCAGTCAGCCCATTAAAGGGAGTTTGGGGAGAGAAGGGATCCTTGTGGGTCTAGCATGTGGCCCTTACTGACCCGACAATTGCTAAGCTCTTCTGCAGTCAGCAGTATGGTCCCACACTTCTTGCCTGGTACACCCCTGGAAACAGAAAAATCCTCTTTGTGAGGAAGGAGAGGAGGCAACAAGGATTGGGGTTCAACCTGGGTTTCAGTGGGCCAATTTTCCATTTACTGACAGTTCCCTAAATGTGTCCCCTTCTGTCCTGGGTGGCTCCAGGTGGGGAAGTTCCTGACTCTGACTGGGGAGAGTTCTGTAGTCTGGAAAGAAGGGGGTTACCCTAGTCCTGGTGGATATCTCATAGTGGTAGCATGGGAAAGACATAGGATTTAGAGTCTTGGGCAAGGTATTTCCTCTTTCCTTCGGCCCTAGTTTTCTCTATGAAATGGGAATCATGCCTACATCTCAGGGCTGTGAAGAGATGTGAATGGACGCATGGAAGGAAAAGCAATTGGGAAACTTTACTGATGCGGAGGTGGCTCTATTTCTCAAGGCAGACCCTGGTATCTGCTTGGTGCCAGTCTCGGGGCTAGGTATGGGTTGGTCAATTGGCACTCTCCAGCTCTGCTAGACCCTGCCCTCAGGGAGCTTCCAGGGAGAGGTGGGATGTCAAAGCCGGTAGGCAAGTTGAGTGTGATGTAGCAGTCCTGAATGAGGGAGAGGAACTTTTATCCAGACCCTGAGCCAAAAACCTGTTTTATTAGATCAAAGATGCTGTGCTTCCTGAAAACTGTGAAATGAAATGGTCAAAGGAAGCTTTATCCTATCCTGACCCAAGAAGGGACACTTCTGTATGCTTGAAGAGTGCATACCAGGACGTAGCAGGATACCCATTCTTAACCTGGATGTGGTAGCCCTGGGTCTCCAAGCAGTCAGGGTCTTGATGAAAGGGACTTGCAAACCCTCATCCCCAAAGGGATCCAAAGTGTAGCAGAGACAAAGCTAGATCAGGAGTGTCCTGGGTTCCAGCCCTGCCTCCAACTTGCTATGTGATTTTCCCCATCTTTAAAATGAAAATGTTGAAACATTTCTTTGGCTCCTTCGATCTCTGACTCTTTGTGCTTTGAAAAGATGGAGCATGATGAGCACAGGGACTCTGCAGCTGCACATCCAGAACCTGTCACTGATTCTACTGCCTTCTTGCTGTTCTTTGCCTCTTTGATGTTCTCCCTTATCTCCTCATCCAGTGTGAATTCCAGTCAATGATTATAATAATCACTCCCTTGCATCCTACCTCTTTTCCCTTGCCCTTCTCTCACTTCAGCATACTTTCTGGCAGTAAACACAGACCTAGTTAAATCCAATGCTCTGCCTAACCCATACTGCACCTGTGCAGTATGATCACAGGAGAACATACACTCATACTAACTGGTCTCATTTTAAATGCATGACCACAAACCTCAAGAGGGTCCTCAATCACAGCATACATTCTGGTCCTTACATTCTTTTGTTCTGCTAGATGGCAGTTTCACTCCTCTCACATCAAATCTGAAAAGCCTCCTCCCCCATCCTCGCTCTCAGTCAATGACCTTGTTTCCTACTGCACTGACAAAATGGAAGCAACCAGAAGAGAATGTCCACAGACCAACAGCTGTACCTCCCTGGCGTCCAGGATCTTCACCTGCACTATGGTGCCTTCCTACCATTGCTATAAATGACTACCCAGTGCCTGTTTACCCCTGCACTGTGTGCTACATTTTACACCCTCTTGCCTGCACAAGGACATCACTCAGCAATTCTCCCCTTGTTTTGTCAATTTTCAGTTTCTACTGTGTCATTTCCATTAACATACAAATGTTAGTTTTTCTCATGTTAAAAGATTGCAAGCCTATTCTTGACTTTACTTCCCTCTTTAGCCACTCCCTCCTTTTCTCTTCTTTTTGCAGCAAAACCCCTTGAAAGTTTCTTTGACTCCCATTTCTCTCTTCCATTCTCTTCTAAACCTCTTCAACCAGGCTCTCACCTATACTTCTTCAAAACTATGCTCGTCAGAGTCACCAGTGACTTCCATCTTGCTAAATTCAATGGCCGATTACCAATCTTCACCTTACTTGACCTGCAGCTGCATTTGACATGGCTGGTCATTCTCTCCTTGTTTGATACATGTCCTTCCCTTTGCTTCCAGGACACCTCCACCTTCTCTTAGTTCTCCTACTTCACTGATGCTTTCTCAGTGTCCTTTTCTAGTTCCAACTCATGGAGTCTTGGTCTTTGGTCTTCTCTCTCTCCTCACTTCCTTGGTGATCTCATCTAGTCTTAGGCCTTAAAGAACTTTGACATGTCCTCTCAGAAGGGTAATAAAAATCATGAAATTCAATACCTTAGACTGAACCTGATTGAACAACCCTGCCCCCAACTTACTCCTCTCTCATTTATTTATTTATTTATCTAACCATTTCAGTATGGCAAGTCTGTCTTTCCAGTTGCTCAGGCCAAAGGCCTTGGTGCATTTTCAGCTCCTCTTTTCCTCTCACATCCATATTCACTCTGTCAGGAATCTGTTGGCCTCCACTTTCAAGAGATATCCAGAATCTGACTACTTCTCTCCTTCACTGCTACCACACTGGATTACTACAATAGCTCCCTGCTTCTATCTTTGTCCATCCAAGGGTTAATCTCAATTCAGCAGCCAGCATCATCCTTTGAAAGCATCATCACATCAGGTCAGCCCTCTGCTCAGCACCCTCAAGTGACTGCCAACTCAGAGTAAAAGCTAAAGTCCTCACAGTGTTTCCAAGGCCCTAACTGTTAATTCTCCAACTTCACCTCTTTGCTTCCCCCTTGCTTACTTGGCTACAGCCAACTAGCCTCCTTGCTTACTCTTTCAACCTATCAGGCTTTTGCACTGGCAGTTTCCTCTGCCTGGAACATTCCTTCTTCAGATATCTGCACAGCTTACTCCCTTACTTCCCTCAGGTTGCTACTCCCCAAGTACTTCTCCATGGAGCCTACTCAACCACTTTATTGAATATTGCAACTCCCACCCACTCAGCATTTCCAATCCCCCTGATTTTGCTCAGCTTTTGTCTTTTTTCATAGCACTTAATGTCTCCTATTAGGTATTATGTCTCTATATTATATAATTCACTTATTTATCATGTCTTTTGTTCTCTCTCCCTTTCCTTCTATATTATAAGCTCCCTGAGGGCAGGAACCTTTGTTTTGTTCACACTAATATATCTCCTATAATGGCTGACATAGAGTATATGCCTAGAGTATTTGTGGAGTGGATAAATCCCTGGCACCAAACACAGGGTATGGCATACAAAACGTGTTAATAAATATTTAGTGAGTGAATGTAATGGGAATTCCAAATGACTTGATTTAGTGAGGTTAGCTTCCTGTAGAAGAAGAGCTTGCAAGTACTCCATAAACGTTGAATCAGACTTAGTAAAAGAGGAGAGAGACATGTTGGGCCTGAGACTGACTTGAGCAAAGCAAAGCCCTGGAAATTGGACTTCCCAACAAGGGTAATGGGAGCCATTTGAAGGCTCCGAACCAGGGTGGATCCCAGCCTCCCTGCTATTGGGTTAGCAGCATCTTTGGAAGAAGAAATTAGAGGTGCCACCCTTCCCCAGCACCCCTTCTGGTTAAGCTCACGCGAGGGGTCGCTCCACGCGGCTGCCCTGGCCTCCGATCACCTCTCCCAGGGCCAGGAACGCTTGTCCCAGGAAATCCTGCACCGGGGGGCACAGAGTCAGGGAGGACAGGAGGGGCTGGGGATGCAGAGACCCAGTCCAACCCTGATGCTGCTGCCCCACAGACCGGGGTGTTTCTGGGCGGTGGGACATTGCAAGAACCACTGCCTGGCCTTGGTTTAAATGGAGAGGGGAGGGGTCTCCAGGCAAGCGCCATTTTTCGGTCCTGCCATTCCCCCAAGTCCCATTCAACCTCACCTTCTGTGGGTCCCAGAGGCAGCCAAGAAGGAAGAGGAGCAGTAAATAATAGTCATAGGCTGTTAAACGAACAGGAGAGGAGGGCTGGGAGGGTGGGTTTGGGCAGGAGAAGGTAGAGTCACGGCTGAAGGGTAGAAGGATTGTGGGGGAGGGTCGTTTAACACACTGAGCACCGCCGGTGTGCCTGGCCAGCCCACGAGGGGACGCTTGCTCACCGGTTTGGAAATGTTCGTTTTGGAGTCGACATTGTACCTGGGAAGACAGTGGAATCAGTGTGGGATAGGGCAGGTTGGAGAAAGCCTGGAAAGCGGGGGATCGGGTTTCAAGTTCTGGTTAAAAACTGTGGGTGAAGGGGAGGGTCGGCCTTGGACCCAAATTCAACCTGGGTTTCCTTTGGAGCAGGAGTCAGGGTCAGAGGGAGTCAGGCCTGGGGAGAGGCCTAGTCAGCTGCCTGGTGTCGCGTGTGGGGTAATCATGTCACCGCGGGACCTAGACCGAGGTGGGGCTAAATTAGGGAGCAGAGTTGTGGGCAGGCCCAGGCCTGCGGAATGAACTGGATTGGATCTGAGCTAAGGGCAGGGCCAAACCAGGCTTGGGGGCGGAGCTAAGACTATCCCGGAGCCCTACGGCGTGAGACCATAGTGATCCCGGGAGGAGGCAGGCGGGGAGGCCAGGTGGGGCGGTCCAAGCCAGAATTCTGGGCGGGGCTCACACATCGAAGCGTAGGTTTTGCTTTTCCTCGAAGAAATAGTCGAGGACAAATTTGCGCACGAAGTCTGGGTTCAGCGTGTTGTCGATCACCTCGGTCCGTCCAAACTGGGTGGGGGGCGGAGAGTCAGCGCCGGGCCTGCAAGGGGTCAGGTGATTCCCGGGAGCGGCTCTGAGTTGGGAGAGGGCTGTCGGACTCACCTCCCGCCACTCTTGGCTGGCCCGGCTCTGCGTGTAGAGCACCACCACTGCAGGCGGGAGCGGGGGCGGGGAGGGAAGGACGTCAGGTCTGCCCCCACCCTTTCCCCGCCCCTCAGTCGCACCCGGACCCCAAGTCGCCCCTCCCGGTCCTAGTGCCGCCTACTGGGGTCGGACTTGGAGAAGGTGTCGAGGTCCAGCAGGTTCCTAGAGAAAGAGACAGACAGGCGGACAGAGGGTGGGTCGTCCTGGATCCCACAGCCTTTACTCTGCTCTGAGTTGGGCACCGGGGGAGGCAAGGGGCTAAAACCGCACCTCCCCCTTTAAAACTACCAGCTTGGGGTTGGGGGTTGGGGGGTCCTGTAGATCGGCGTTGTCAGCACCCTGGACAGCACCGGAAATAGCCCAAGAACCTTGTCTCTAAAGACTGGACGCGTACGTGTCCACACTGTCTCTAAGGATTCAGGAAGGAGGGATTAGCCCCCAGAGCTTGTCCCCCGGGGGCCCAGATCCTACTAGAACCCCGAGACCCATCCCTTGCACCCGCAGGCAGAACACTCTTTTGCTGTTGGGCTGTTCAAGTAAATCCCTTCTCCGAACTACCACGACTACCGAGTCTGCATTCGCGATTTTCTGGTCCCGGATGCTTCTCCCCGAGGGGTAGAGCCCCTGTGCGCGCCGAGCCCCGGAACTGCCTGGTGCTGGAGCAGTGCTTAAGCCCTCCCCAGGGTGGCCCGCTCACCGGCAGGACACGGTAATTTCAATCTTGGTGGCCGGGACGCTGCGCTCAGAGGCTCCGCTGAGAGACATGGCTGGTCGAGTGGCCGGAGCCGCGCGGGAGGCTGAGAGACCGGGGCTTCCGGGACTGGGGGCGGCGGCAGCCGCGGGGCCAGCCCATGTGCAGCGGCAGCGGCTGCACTCCTTCCAGCCTTCCGTGCGCTCCCGCCGCTCGCGCCCTGACTGTGGCCACCGGCGGCTGCGGTTTCAGAAGGCAACACAGCCCCGCCCGGCCCTGCGGGTGGCCCCCGCCCCATTGGAGCAGCCTCGAGCCGGCCGGGAACCTTATCCAGACTCAACAGCAACTCACACCTTGGGAGAGTCCTCGCAGTGCACTTCTCCTGGGAGAAACCCTAGTCTCCTGAGAGGCGCAGTGTTTAAGGTTTTGGGGCGTCTGTTCTTCCTGAGGGGCCTCCCTCAACTATCTGCTTCTTCCCCTCCCGCTCCTGCCATGCCCAGCTAGGTCTCTGAATAGGAAGAATTACACATTTTTCTTATTAGCTGTGTGACCTTGGGCAAGTCACTCGACATCTCTGTGGTTCAGTCTCATTGGTAGAAAGGCGGTAATAGCACCTACTTGGGGTGTTGTAAAATTGTATTGAGACAATCCATGGGGAGAATTTAGCACAGGCAACTGTACACAGTAAGTACTCAAGAAATGTTCCCTAGTATTCTTTCTTTCCTCTGGGCATTCACACAGATGACCTCTTCTGTATTAAGGGTTAGAGCTCAGCAAATGGTAGGAGTTTCAGCACTGCAAAGCTCTTTGCCCAGGTCTTTGAACCTGCATGCCTTTATGGTGTTAGAGATGCAGACACATTGTGAGGCTGGAACCCTACTGTAGGTCACACTGTAGATGAGGATGGTGGTGAGCCAACTGTCCCAACACCAATTACTGCCTCAAAAGCCCTGGAAGGCAGTCCCTCCACCACAGAGGACTCCATAGGCAGAGGCTGCAGGTCACCTGTACCAGGACTGTGCTGCCTGCAGACTTGTTAAAAATTAAAAATTAAGTATCCCCACTAAATGAAGACCTCAGCAAACCCACGTCTAAATTTCAGGCAGCTCTGAGAATCTGTAAGGATAAACAAGCTCCCCAGGTGATGAGGGTCCACTTAAGCCTGAGGACCACTGTTCCCACCTTAACAGCCTGTGACATATCCCCAGTTCACTGAGAAAACTATCACAGCTCAGGAATTAAGAGACATACCCAAGTCTCCAGTTCTCTTCCTGTTCCATCTGCCTCCCACCCTAACCCCCTTCTTCCAGCAGAAGGGCAGTGAGAACCTTTCAAATAATTCCACAAAGACAGCAACCAAATGAGAATGCAAGAGAACAGCTGTTCAAAAAGACGGAATTTATTTTGTGGATCTGTGTCAAACTGCCTCATTCTCAGTGCAGGCGACCCCTTCCTCCCCAGGGAACAAGAATGGGAAGGGGAGGGAGGTGTCTTTCATGAAGTCCAGGCCTCCACAAAGCCACAAGGAAACCCCCCCACCCAGTCCTAAAAGTTGATGGGAATCCCAGCAAAGACTAGGGTGGGTGGGAGGCAATGACAAGAGGGGTAGCAGTCACTGGTCAGGAAGCTGGGGTTTGGAGAGCCCTGTCCTGGGCCCTGCTTGACTCTGGGGCTGCCAGGTGCATGATGGACAAGAGGGAGTAAGGAGATTTCCCCTGGCCTTCAAGTACCCCTTGGCCACGCATGGCTTTGATTCCACTCAGGGCTCAGGTGAGAGAGGAACAGGAAACTGTCACATCCTGGCTGCTTCATAAAGTGTTGCTGCTCATGCCCCGAAGTCCGACCCCACGGACAAACTGTTCCAGCAGGCCCCCGATGGCACCAGAGGGACTAGGGGCTGCTGCCTGAAGCCCCACTGTGCTGCTGTATGCAGCCAAGAAGACTGAGCGGACTTCCTGCAGCCGAGTCTCCCGCTCACTCAGGGCTGCAAGCCTATGGGGCGGGAGGGAGGAAGGGAGAATTATCCTGGGAAAGGATCCAACATCCTTACGCCATACTGCCTGTCCTTCTGCCTTCACCAGCACAAGGCCAGCATATGTCCTGTGGCCATACCACCCTTGTAGTTCAGGCATAAATATTTGGCCCCATTCTCTTAAATCATTCCTCTCAGCTCTCAAGCTACTGTTCCTACTTAGAAGCAGCACCTTTTATTGGGCAAAGGCCTGGCTTTTTGTTGAGAAACTGAACAGTGGTGTGATGACTAGGGAGGGGACAGTTTGCCCCAACCACTGCTGGCTTCCATTCCTGAGAACAAGCTGAGGCACAAGTCTTACACCTAAGACCAAGGAGAGACCCCAAGATCAGGCATCAGGCCTTGGCCAACCAAAAGCTTCAGCCTTCTTGGCTGAAGGACCTGGAACATCCTGGGAAGAATCACTTGGCAGTGCCCTGGAGAGGCCAGGGTCCTCACTAGAAACCTCTGAGGCTCTAGCTACATTTTCAGTCACCGTGGTTCCCATGTAAACAGCTAGGAGGGTGCTGGCTTTTCCAGCAGGGCTGCTCTTCTCATTCTATCTGCTTTTTCTTCCCTGGCGTCTACAGGCACTGATCACAGATGGAAGAAGACAGGAAGTACCTCTTCTCTCCTTGATCTGTAATTACAAATCAAGAAGGAGAACAAGTGCATGAAAACTCAGTTTTATGAAAGAATGAATTCCACATGAGACTGACACCTTGAAGGGTCTTTAATAGAAAAGGCCTGATGTACCAGCTACACCCAACCTCTGGACTAAAAGGTATGCTTATGGACTATATAAGTCTAGGGGTGGGAGGGATGTGGAATCAGAGGAAAGGTCAGGAACTCAATGTTCCCTCTGTTTCCTGGAGAGCCTTCTCCAGGAATCACAGTCTTACGTGAGATGAGTTCTCAGATTCCCTCACTAAGAGTAGCCCTGACCACCAAACTTGCTCCAAAATTTCCCCCAGGAGACCAATCCTTGAGTAATCCCTTCTGGGAATTTGTCAGAAGCAGCAGTAATGTCCCCAACTCCCAAGCCCAAATGACTTTCACTCCAGGGCTTGGGGGAACAGATGGAGATATGAGGATAAATGACAGTCCTGGGGTAAGTATGGGAAGAACAGACCTAGGGAAAGTAGATTGGGGAGAGTGATGTGTGTGTGTATGAGACAGAGAGACAGAATATGAGAGGGAGAAAGTGAAGCAGCAGGTTCTAGGGCAAAAGAAAGTCAAATAGCTCTCGCAGCAGCATTAAGAAAATGAAGCTGATACTGGATTCCTCCAAGTGCCTAAATAACTCCAAAGTGTCTGTTGGCATTCAGGGGAGACCTGTGGCCTTAGATCTTTACCAAGTAGGTTTCATATAGGCTGTAGGCCATGTGTACTTCTTCAGCTTTTCCTTACAGCATATAACCAGGAGGAATTCAGATTAGTGTTTTGTATTTACAGGGAACATCCAAAGGTCCATGCACATGCATTCTCACTGCCCTCTATTTCTGGGAGGCAGAAGTGGGGACAGATCACAACCTATTTAAAGACAAGGAAACTGGAGCACAGAGAGGATATATGATCCACTTGAGGACACACAGCAGGCAATGGGCAAGCAGGACTAAGCTACACTAGTGCCATTCACTCTCAAGAGATGATCTAGTAGGCTTACAGAAGTCAAGGCTGACACCCAAAGACATAGCTGATGAGCAGAGCTGCTAGGCTTTGGACTACATTTCTCTGATAACAAAGCCCAAGCACTGTATCCACATACTGTGTGCCTCACCAGAAACCAACCCTGACTCCATTCCTTCCCTGCAATTTTCGAGGCCAAGAGATCACACAAAACCTAGCCGTCCTCTGGGAACTTCCCAGAACCTGAAAGTTGGATTGGAGCTCAGACAACTGCCTAAGGTATCAACTGCAGGATCTGGGGCTTGAGTTGTCTGCTTCAGTGGCTAATGCCAGGTACGGGAGGGGTGTTACCAAGTGGGAGCAAAGATGTCTGCTCATTCCAGAGATGGCTCTTAGGCTAGTTTGGCTTAAGTATCGAGTCCCTACAGAATGGTGCAGACAACTATTTTTTTAATCCTTCAAAAATCTAAGAAATTGTTTTTCCAGGCTTAAGGGCTTGGCTACTGAGACAGCTGTGCCAGGCAGTAGTGGCCTCTGGAGTCCTTAGGTCACTCCTTAGTTGCAGGGTCAGTGACTGTTATTCTGGAATCCCAAAGTCTGGCCCCTACCTGAACTCTGCAAGGATCCTGCTCAATACCCTAGGGCAACCTGCCTCCAACCTGTCAGCACTGGTGGGTGTATGAGCTAGATTCTGGTGGTGGGGACGGATCCCCAGTACCTGAGGTTAGTTCAGCCCACAGTAGGGAGAGAAAGGCTCTCGGGTAGCCACAGTTGAGAAAGAGGCCCTGCTCCCCAGACCATCAGAGGGTCTCCTCTGCCTTACATACATGAAGCAACAAAGCAGGTGGGGACAGGGAGCTACCACGGAGGCAGCGACTCACGTAGATGCACTGTAAGACTTGGAAGACCAGTATCAGAGCCTTGACGAGAAAGGATTTTATATGCTTGGGATTTAGTATTCCCATCCAATTTTATTTCCTGACCAGAGGTAAAACAGAAGAGGGGATGGCAAGGAACCCTTGGTTCTGCTCTGGAAAAGCACAGCTCTCAGCTTAACCCAGCTCTATTCTGGCTCTGGTCTCCACCGTACACCTACCTTCACTACCCCACTGTTCTGCTTTCAAAGGATTCTCATGTCAGGCAAAGCCTTGGACAGAAATAGAATCTTCTATAGCTACAGTTCAGCCAGCTTTCCCTGAGGGCGTGCACCGAAATACCCATGGATGGGTTTTGGGAGACTGGGGAGAGTGAACACACCAACACACTTCTGGAGCAGCCCATAAGGCCTCCTTCATACCTTGGGGGTCCAGGAGCAGTGAGGTATACTTAAGTGAGACACTGGAGGTTCTCAGGCCATTTCCCTGGGGCTAGCTGCTGCCTCATTCCTAACAGCACTCTGGATTGCTCACTAGCTTTTGATATGGGCAGGGGAGCATCCTGCCTTCTCAAGCAAGACACTTACAGACAACTGTTAGGGAGCTCATCCGGGAAGCTGAAAGGGAGAGAGGAGTCTGGGTGCAGGACAGCCCGTTCCTGAATACTGCCACAGCCTGTGACCATCTGCCAGCTGCCAAAGTCTGTGGAGAGAGAGGATCCGGGCAGGGGATGGTCCACTGATCTGGGGCAGAGAAGAGAGAGAGGGCAAATGATGATGCACAGTCAGTAAGACGCCTGAGGAGGGCAGAGGGACTGTGGTGGCCCTGTGCCATGACCGCAGGGTTCTGTTGCTTAAGCATCTCTAAAGTCAGCCACTTTCTTCAAAAGTGCAAAAACAGCTGGATAGGTTGTGACCGAGAAAGAAGAGTGACCAGAAGGCAGGCCCAGCTGTGAGGACAATGCTTTGTGCAGAGACTTACAGGAGCAAAAGAACAAGAGCAAAGCACAGTAACAAGAGGTGAGCCAGCAACCAAAGCCTGGGGTCAGGGCATGCCTGCCCTGGTGGAGGCACACCAAGTACAATCTCAACAGCACCAAACGGAGGGGAGCAAGGCTAGATGCCCCAGGAACCAGGGAGAAAGGACCACCTCACACTGCCCAGCATGCAGATTGGCAGGGTGGGGAACACAGAACCCAGGGGTCACTGAGGTTTAATTAGAGCAGTGGGAGAACAAGCCTCTTGGGGTTGGTGATGGGTGGGGTCCTAGATTGAAGAGTGAGGTGGTGGGAGCCCTACACCTCTCTTCCTCTGCAGTGCCTTCCTGGAGCCATAGTTTGTATTCACAAGCATCAACTCAGCAAACTCACTGGCTATGCCCAGAGGGAAGGGATGAATCAGGTAGGCAACTTGACAGCTTCATCAGGCCTTTTTCAGATGGAGATCTGGGGAGTGCAGGGAGAAGAAAGTTGTATGGGGAATCTACTGCTGCCCAGTCCTCCCCACTCACAGTCAACCCCTATTCCTTGTTTTTGGGCAGTAGCCCAGCTGGAGGAAGGGAGGAGACAGTGAAACATCAGGCAAGATCCAGCCATCAGCTACCCCAAATCCAGTCCCCAGAGATGCATCATCTTTGATGTTGACCCTTTATTCTTTAATTCAAGAATAGCAGAAGATGCTCCTGTAGGGACTCAGAAATGGCAGAAACATAAACAGTGGTACAGGAAGTGGGGAACAGAGAAAAACATTTCATTGACCTTGGCCCACCCAGTTGGCTGGTGTTAAAGGCTCCTACTTAAGTGATAGCCTCAATGGATTGCCAGGCTAGCCATATCCCTAGGCAGCTGCCCCAAGGGCAGCTCTGGTGCTCCTTAGCCATCCCCACCTTAGAGACAGAAATGGCAGCCCAGACAGATGAAGAGATTTGCCCAAGGTCCCACAGCTGATGAGTGAAAGAAGAGATTTTTAAAGCCAAATTTGATTACAGAATTTGTCTACAACAGAACCATCTTGAGACCAGGGAAAACAGATGGCTTTTTACGTTAAAGCCGCCATGAATCAGAACCCCCTGCAACACAGAGACTTGCCACATTCATCATTTCTGCTAAACTCTGGAAGGTGTGTGACAGTAGCAATAGGGATGAGAACAGGATGTAGTCAGATACTAGAGGTGGAAGCCCCTCATGCCCTGAACAAAGCAGACTTCCTTCTTTCTAGATAGAAAACTTGGTAGGACTCAGGTACTCTGTAAATCAAAGAGACAGCTGCCCAGGAGACAGTGAGGCAAAGGCCAGTCTTGTGCCTGCCCTGTGTTTCTTCCAGGTCATGTTGGAGCCTTCAGCACAATCCTTCTGAGGTTAGCCTGCTCCACAAGTCTCCTCTATTGCTCAAACTTTAGGGTAGGATTTCTTTGAGCAGTTTGTGGGAAAACAACTGCTAAACCCCAGAGTGTTGAGGGAATGAATGGAGGGGATGTTCAGTAGAGGAGGCTGGGCAGGATAAGGCACTCCTGGGGGCCGGAAATTGGAGGTTTCTTATGCCTCAGCTCCACTCCCCCAGGTCTACAGACTCATATTGCCAATGGGAAAATGACAGACAGATGGAATGTAGTTATAGAGAGGTTTCCCGCGAGGATTCCTGTCACCTAAGCTAGTCACTTCCCTTTACTTCTCCAGTGTCCACCAGGTAGCACTGCCAGGTGAAACCATGCTTGGAGCAGCCAGAAGAAAGGGGGACAGCTGTGGGTTCAAGAGGCAGCAAGACAGCGGCAGGGTGTGTGACCTCAGGGAACAAAGCCATCTCAGTAAGCAATCATCTTTCATGTCTTTTTCAAGAGTGAGCACACAGGCTCCGGATGAATCTGCTTACTTGAGGCTTTTGTTAAAGGGCTGCAAAACAACCATTCAGCTCCAGGGTTTGACAGCAAGGGGCTGTGCTAAGCAGAGATGTTCTCTTAAGTGCCAGCCTAGATTAACTGGCTGGAGGGGATAATAAAAGTTGAAAGGGAACAGTTACCAGAAAGCCCCTGCACCTGCCTAATTAAAGAAGTAAGGAAAAGTTTCAAGTCAGTCTCAATACATAGGTAATCCAACCAAATTTAGTAAGACCCCGTACTTTTTGCCCTGTAGCCTTACTCAAGCGCAAAAAGAAGAGAGAAAAAAAAAATGTCTGAGCTGTACCTCCTCTAATCTCCTATCTATAAGACTGGAGAGAACATGGGGCCAAGCTACCCTAAAACTGGAGAACTATGGAGACAATGATGCTTCCAAGATCATGTGTCTACATCCCTGGGGCTCAGACCTCTACCCAGGACGTTGGCTTCTTGGCAACACTTCACTCCCTTAGATGTACATGGCGTAGGCCCTGCTTCACATCACCAGAAGAGCTGCAACTCCCACATTCCCCCTATCTCCTTCTAGACACCCACTGTGAGCCGACTCAGGCAGGTGTTTTTGGCTGGTCCTTTCTGGAAGGAAGTACAAGAATACCCATACGGGCAGAGCAAGCCCAACTCACACAGCCAAGGCAAGAAGAAGCACATCTGGCCTGAGGTGCCCAGCCTTTAACTTACCTGCCCTGAATCACAGCTAGTTTACTAAGCATTTGTGGAAAGGATGAGTATTAACTATGTGCCAAGTACTTCATTATTTCATTTAAATCCAAACTTACAGAAGTCAGAATCATTACTGCCACTTCAAATAGGACTAAATACTGAGCTCAGAAGGGAAGTGACTTTCTGAAGTCACACAGCTAGGAGTGGCAAAGCTGAGATTGAAACCCACATCTGACCACAGCTCATGCAGCCTCACAATACACTGATCTTCCTGATAAGAGGAAGTAGAGTAAAACAATGAAGCAAAACTGAAGGAACAAAATGGCAGCAGACTCAAGAGACTACAAGAATGAACTAGGGGTTACCAAAGGAGAGGGGTGTGGGAGGGCAGGTGGAGAGAGAGGGAGAAGGGGATTGAGGGGTATTGTTTAGTACACATGGTGTGGGGGATCACGGGGAGAACAGTGTAGCACGGAGAAGGCACACAGTGGATCTGTGGCATCTTGCTGCACTGATGGACACTGACTGCATTGGGGTATGGGTGGGGATTTGATAATATGGGTAAATGTAGGAACCACATTGTTCTTTCATGTGAAACCTTCATAAGAGTGTATGTCAATCATACCTTAATAAAAATTTTTTAAAAAAAGAGGAAGTGGAGGCCTCACAGATTGGTTCAGCGATGGACATGCAACTTTCAAAAGGAAAAAAGCTCAGAGCTTCTAACCTATGGTTGGGAAAGAGGTCCTCATGTGATCCCTGGATGTGAGAAAGGAAGCAAGGTGCCCACTTGGTTGAGGGACACCCAGCAGCCTGGTTGAATTGTGAAGTAGCAACATAGGAACCAACCTCTGCTGCCCAGACAACTGCTTGTCCCCCATCCTTTACCTACTACTAACTGCTCATTATAAGCAATCAGTTCTGTCCCAGGCTGTATTTAATGAGGCAAAGAAACCAGATTGCTTTCTGTGACACATAAGAGTTCCTTTCCCATGTTATTGTTCCCATATATACGTCCCATGCTAGGACAGTATTTCTTACATTTGAAAAAAGACCATTGCTTTCCCCCAGCCTAGCCTTTAAGTACTAACGTGTGCATGTGTGCATGTGAGTTAGTGACTCACGCAGGGACCTCTGCATTCCTGCAGCAGCCCAAGAAGAAATCTTTGGGGCTCCCAAGTTTTATCTTCTGGGTCTCAAGCTGGTAATGCCTTTAGGCTTCTTACCACTCATCCCGTGGTCTGAAGCTGTGGCCCCATGCAACAACACATCAAACATGGGAAAGGAACTCTTATGTGTCACAGAAAGCAATCTGGTTTCTCTGCCTCATTAAATACAGCCTGGGACAGAACTGATTGCTTATAATGAGCAGTTAGTAGTAGGTAAAGGATTGGGGACAAGCAGTTGTCTGGGCAGCAGAGGTTGGTTCCTATGTTGCTACTTCACAATTCAACCAGGCTGCTGGGTGTCCCTCAACCAAGTTCATCTGCTCTTCAGGTAGCCTGGCTTCAAGCTGGGCTCAGTGGTGGCACCATCCCTTCTCAGGCATGAACAGTGCTGTGCCAGCAAACCCCTGCCCCAACAGAGCATTGGTCCTGCCTCTTCCCAGCCCCCAGCCATGTAGCTGATGAGAGATTTAACAGTGGTCCAGAAATCTATCTCGGCCAGAAGATGCTGCAGTGGTAGCTAATGCAAAAAAGCCACCAGCCTTCCTGGTGAGGGGTATGGGGTTAGGGCTGGATAAGAATCAGCACCCCACAAAACTTTCTTCCCTACTCAACACTTTCTTCTTAACTTTGAACAAAGCTTCACCATTTCCTTGCACAGAGAAGTCCTGTTTGAAGAGATATGCTTGTGGAATCTGGGAACGTGGAGCATATGAAATCCAGAGAACTCACATTATGAGGGGAATTTCAGCTGCCACGGATAGCTTTACTTAAGGGTTTCTTTCCATACAGGTCCCCCTACTGCACTAAAAAGCTGATTGGTTATTGTCACCTAAGTGAGGCAAGGAAGCTAATGACAGGATCCCTCAGGCACTTTAAGATAAAAGAGACTAAATTAATTTTAATGTTAATGGAAATACATAATTAGAATGCTCCAAATCTGAATAATCTAGTCTTTCAAAACCTCTGGCAAACAGGCATATAATCCAGAATCTTGTCATCTCGCCAGCACAGCCAGTCTCCAAGTAGGCATTCCCAGAACAGACTAGGAGAGCCATCAAATACCTCACAGTGGCCCACCCTGTGCCTCTCCAAGGCCCTGTGCACCACTTTGGTTCAGCTTCAACCTGGCCCCAACACACAGGGCTGCCAGGCCAGAGGACGGCCAACCCTCAGTCTCCTGAGGGAGGGGCTTTGGTGGCTATCCTGGACTGACCTTAATAGTCTGAGCTACCCAGTGCAGAGAGCGCCACCAGTGAGATGGAGGGAAACTATCACAAGATTGAAAAGTAGGACCTTTTGGCAGGAAGAAAGGAATAATCAAAAGCTGGAGTGTGAGAAGAGGTAATACAAGTACTGTCTCAGCGAGAGAGCCCCTAGCAGTTGGGCAGTTAAAACCAGGGCAGGACCCCAGAGGACAAGAGGAATCTTCTGGTTTCCTTCTCAGTTGTCCAACAACGCTGTACAGGCAGAAAAGGAGGCAAGGATGATGAGCAAGAGCTTCAGCCCAGAAGAGTGAGGGTCATGCAGTGCTACAGCAGCCCCAGAGCAGCCCTGAGGAAAGGTGATATTGATATACAGACAAGGGTGGCATGGCAGTGGGCACACACCAAGGCTGTGAAGGAGCGCAGGCATGTGGGCTTGTCTGCCCAGCACCATCTCTGCTCAGGTGCCTTCACCAAATCTGTGGCATCAGAGGGCTTGTGTGGTTTTTGTGTTTTTTTTTTCAAGAGACTTAGGTATGGCACTGGCAGATACGTCAGTGGTCCAAGTTGAAGGGCTCACCTTCAGAGATGAGCACACGGGACTCCTCTGGACAGTGCAGTCTGGAACACCTACTTGCCTAGAGCTCATCTGCTATGCCTACATGGGGAGGGTGCTCTTCCCCGTCTCCCCGCATTGAGTGCTTTTGCCCACAGAGGAAAACCAGAGGATGACAATGGGAGGAGAGTTCCAGAAGTTTTGGGTCTTTCTCTGTAATATGTTTGGGGCTCTGGAGCTCAGTTTTCTCCTTGGTAACAGGCCTACAGAAAGCCCTGACACTTCTGGAGCAGTATATGATATAGCTGGGCTCAAATCTGGGGTAGATTCCAACGCTTTCTGCTAAATGCCCGTTTCTCCCTGGAATTTATTAAGAACCTCTTAAGCCCCATATTGCTTTGTTCTCTCCAGAAGGGCTAGGCATTCTCAAGACTTTAGAAAACAAAGCAACTCATAGGATTCTTTCTTTTTCTGGGTATATGACATGAAAAAAGTGGTATGGGATCAGCTAGAAAATGCATTCCCCAAGTGCCACCTCAATCCTAAACCCCTAAGAAACATCATTCCTACAGCACACTCCAGCCACACCTGTCCATCCTGGCTGAGCAGCTCCCTTTCCAGGTGTGCAGAGGTTTCTGGTTTTCCCCAGCCTCATACATCTAGGCTAACCTCCCTATTGTCTGTTCTCCTCATTGCCTTACCAATTCAGACATGTAATGTAAGAACCAGAAGGGACTCAAAGGACCTAGATCCATCTCTTTAATCAGAATGTGAGGCACACAGGGAGCAGGGACCTGACAAAGGCAACAGGTATAGGCAGCCCCACTCCCCTGCCCATCACATCAAGACCACTACACCTTCTGAGTTCCCCATCTGCCAGGGGTCTGGGAAGAAGGGTGTCTCAAACCACTCCACAAACCAGCTCTTGCTCTGTACTCAAACATTAACCCATCCTCCAAATAGTGGGTGAGCCTGCAAACCTGTCGATACCCCTGGCCTCCTGGGTACATGCCACATGCCAAGGAACCCTGTCCTAAAACATCACCTGAGTAAACAGCTCATGTGCTGGAACCCCACTATCCAGCCTTATTAAGAAGGGAGGGCTAGCTACCTCCACCAGTAGGGGTTTGGAGCTCCTCACCTGGGTTTGGGGACCTCCAGGGGACTGCTACCCATCCTGAAAAAGTTGTCAGAATGGTTTGAGGATGAGGAGCTGGAAGATTTGGCTTCCACCAGCCCCTGGTGGGAAGGCAGGCAGTCCTCCAGGGGCTGTGGCCAGTTCCAGAGCACACTCTGTGGAGAGGATGAGTGGCTCTTCCTCCTGCAGTGGAAAGAGTAGGGCTGTTGGCTAAGGGGCCACCAGAGTAAAAGCCCTCTGCTTACTTTTACTGATTCTCAGGGCCCAGTCTTTACTTCCACTGGGAAAATGCCACATGGGAGTAGGGATACATTAGCATTCCCTTAGGTTCGGCCACAGAGCACATGCTAGAAAATGTATTCATAACTAACAATTAAGTAACTGCCCCTCTCTCAAAATGTTATACAGAATTTTGAGCCATTTCTCTAGGGAAAAAGTCATCATGTTCTCAGATTTCATCAGATTCTCAAAGACAATTATCCTCAAACAAGTTCCCAATTCCCCATCATCATTTTGTACTTACCTTGGGTTTTTTTTTCTAAACTGGTCCTCCACCTCCCAGGCAAACATGCAAGGCAGCTCCCCCAGTGAGTCCCTTTAACATCAGCCTCCCCTCACCCCGCCCTGCCTGCCCAGCCTTGCAGCTTCTTCCTTCATCCCGCAGGGAGCACTGGCCCTTTATGCTGGGCCACCACCAGCAGTGTCTCTCACCAACCAGATGGCTCGCCTCTGAGGCCCACTAGAGACAGCAGGGCATGGAGCAATGCTCTCAGCCCTACTGTTGGAGGCTCTCTTTGTTCCTGGGGCTCCCTGGAGCTGGTGGCCCTGGGCCACAGCTGTGAGTGAGCTTAGTTCCATCCTGACTCCTCACCAAGCTGCCTGAGTCTGTGCTCCTGCAGGGACCAGCTCCACGGCCTCATAGGTGAAGCTCCCAGCAGCTCCTGGGGAGCTCTCCATGACCAAAGAGAAGTCACTGCCAAGGCTGGTGGTACTGCCACGGTCCTTTCGTCCTGAAAGAAGCCAGTGCCATCAGTCAGCACATTATCTTCTCCTATTACCAGTCCCCCGCATCTTTCACACCATACAGCTGAAAAGAGAAGTTTCTAGAATAAACAGTTTCTGTGTGGTCTATACTTAGAAAGATGCACAGAGTACAGGAAATCTGCTGGGGCCCTTAACTCACTCAGCATGCAGAGATCTTCCAGGGTGAAGCCTGCATCCCGGGCTGGTAAACTCTTCCTCCTGTAAACAGAAACCCGAACAGTGAATTTCAGATTGGGCTGAGTCTCTTATGTCCCCCAAATGCTGCCTGCCATGGAAAGAAGTTCCAATGTAGTGGCAACTCATGGAAACAGGTCCTACTTAGGGTTGTAAAATGCCAAACCCACTTCTGGGAGGCCTACAAAACCTACCTCCTTCCTGTCAGCCTGGTCCCTCAGAATTCAAGTCTGGCCCAACATACTAGGAGCTTGGATTTGGAAGGCAAATGAGCTCAGAAAAGACACCAACTCTCACAGGGTCCTAAGGCAACTGACAGGCAACATTCTTGTGTTTCCCAGGCTAGAAGCTGACTCTGCTCATGGTGGTAAGCTGCACAGTGGTGCAAACATACCTTTTCAGTAGCCCTGAGATGGCAGCAATAGGCTCAGACAGGAGAACCAGCTACCTCAGGGCAGGGGGAATTGGGAGTCCACCTGTCCTTGTGCTGGCTTTTCCTGCAGCATTATGCCCTGCTCTCCTAGTCACTTCACCAAAGACCATTAATCTGTCCAAAGCCTTTCTGATAGAATGACTGCAGGCTAACCCCAGCCCTGCTTCCCTTTCAGAAAAGCTGCTTTACCTGTTGGCCTTCACCAGGAACCCCTTCCCTGGCCCCAGGGGACAGGCAGGAACAGTAGACTAGCCTTTCAAGCATTCAGGGAAGCAGGGCAGGGATAAGATGGCAAGTGAGACCCTGCCTTCCCAAGAGTGGTCCTTCCCAGAGCACCTTGGCCTCAGTGGGAGAGAGCAGGCCTCTCTTTACCTCGGTGTCTTCAGAGCAGAGTACTCCTCAGAGATGATATGCTTCAAAAAATTGAAGCAGAAGAAGAAAATCTAAAGAAGAGACCAAAGAGCAGCACACATGAGAAGACAGTCTTCTCCAGGGAAAACAATCTACGTGGCAGAACTCCCAGGAATGGGGCAGCCACCTTGGTCAACCCCCTGCTAGACAGCAGCCCTGCTTTGGGGACCATGATGGCTATTCTGGTCTATAAGTGGTATGGGTGGTAGAGAGGGCTAAGCAGACTGGGTAGATACACTAGGGCTGGGGCAAGGAAGGAAGGGATGGGTTTCCTTCCTGGGAATGCAAGTGGGTAAGCCAGTGATTTTTCAGTCTTCAAATTCAACATGCATGTTCTCAGGCTATTGAAAAGGATGAAGAGAAGTAGCTTCTCTCCTCAGGCTCTCCAAAGAAAGCCAGGGAGAGGTTAACTAAGGACAGCTGGGAGAGAGATGATGTGGGGACAAAGAGATTAACGGGCACAGGAGGAACACAAAAGAAGGGAAAGGGGGAGAACTGGGGATGAGGGGCAGCCACTGTCTGGCCCAGAGCCTGCACTGCTCAGGAGCTGTGAGGGGCAGGTCTAGATCTGAGGTGGACATAGGCAGGAGGAGGCCCCTGACTTCTGGCTGCATCCCCACTGCCTTGAGCCAATTCTCTTCATGCCAGCCAGTGCCCTAGGGGCCTCCATGAAGTGCACACAAGGCATAGTTGCTGCAGTTATTAAACTCCCCAGTGATTCTGAAAGGTGTGGTCCATCAACCCTTCACTCAGAGAAATACCCACAGTATCCTAGAGACCCATGATTTCCTTAAACAAACAAACGGAGGGTACTCAGGTCATGAAAACATTGTTTTACATAAATGGAAATAGGTGTCTTCACCGGACTTTTTTTAGTCTTTAATATGCTAATGTACCTGTGAACTTCAAAGGCAGGGGAAGGGACAGAGTGCTATTTAACAGGCCTTGGCTTTTCCTTTTTATTTTTTTAAGGAACAGTGTCTTGAGAGTATGGTGGGGGTAAGAGAAAAGCCCACACCCTGGCGACCAGCCCTCCAAGCTGAGAAGGCACTATTGTTTATGCTGAGAGATGGCTGGGGTTTGAATCCAGACCCCACAGGGCTCAGCCTCATCTTCTGTCGAGTCTTTGAAAGCAGAATCTGGCTTGCTTTGCGGGTAGAGGGGATGCATGGAGGGCAGAATGTCCTACAGCACCAGTGAGTCTCAAGTGAGAGGCTGCAAAAGGGCTTTATGGGCAGTTTCAATACCAAAGTCACCGCCTCTGATGGAGTTCATGGAGGCCTCTGAGGAGCAGGCTTATGAGCTCTGCAGCCCTGACAGATGTGATAAGCACTCAGAAGAGATTTGGAAGGTGAGAGGAGTAGTTGAGGGGAAAGAACAAAAGAAGGAGGCATCCTAGGAGGGTGAGGAAGCTTAGGAGGGTGAAGTATCAGGAAAGGGGCAGGGGGCAGAAGAGCAGAGCTAATGCCATGTGCCAGCTGCATGCTGCGCATCTGTACTCATTCTTTTTGTGAGGCAAATCAGTACCAGGAGACTCAAGGTTAATCACATTATGCAAGGTCACTAAGTAATAAGCAGGACAACTTGGGCCTGACTCTGGATCTGTGTGCAGGGTTAGGGAAAACAGGCTGGAAAACAAGCAAACCGAAGGGGCAAAAGCTGTGAAAAGCAGCAAAAAGGATGGGGCATGGAGAGGCCAGAGAAGAGGAGGAAGGTACAGTGCCCAGACAGGAAGGGTACCCTGGAGCCCAGCTGGCTGTGCCTTGTCAGGGGCTGGGCTGGTGGTAAGGGTCGGGAGAGGACCCTGCTTGCATGGGTTGCCCTAGGGCTTAAAAGTTGCTGAGTGGGTGTGATAAGGGAAGAGCTTCTGGTTGTTAGCTGTGAGGATGAGGGGCACAGAAAAGAACTTGTAAATTAATTCCAGAACTGAGTACAGGACACGAGGTCTCCCATAAGAAGGATGGCAGAAGAGAAGGGAAGAGGTCATAGGCAGCTGTGTGGTCAAGTGTTACCTCCACAAAGGGCCTGAGGCTCAGAACAGGGGCTACTATGCTGGGGCTTTTCCTGCCATGCTTTCCTTCCAGCTCGCAGTGGCAAGGAGCTGTCCCCAAGTGTGGACACCAAACAGACTGTCACCCTGTCCCTCCTGTAGAAGAGCTCAGACCCTGGAACCCTGGTATATGCTCACAGACTGCACAGTACCCACCTCCTCTCCTTTGCTGAGCCGATCTGCCAACATGTGTCTGAAACCAGAAGGCAAGGAGGTCAAAGTGAGCAGCATGGAGATAGGAGGGTGAAGGGGGGCTGGAGTCACAGGGACAGACCATGGCGTTGGCACCACAGCCTCAGGTGGGGCCTGACAAGCACCTTTGGTCTTCCCCAAAGGGGTGGAATTATTCTCACCTCCAACCCTGTCACAGGAGCCACCACATTCATGGATACACAGAAAACAGTTACCAAGGTACTGTGTCCACTCCATAACCTGACATTCCCCAAAGGCTTACCCAAAGAGGAACCAGTCATAGGCCACAGTTAGGTAGAGCATCTCAGCAGGCTTCAGGGATGTGTGGATGAGCCCATCCTGGTAGAGATGGGGGATATGTGCCAAGATCAGAAACATGCCTCCCCATGACTAAGTCCCTCCTCATCCCAGGATGTCACAGACCCAGTGACAGCCAGCCTGCCCAACAGCCCCCAGAACAGGTCCCTCACTCCAAATCTTTTTTTTTCTGGACAGTCTTAATACTCGCAAAGGGCAGTTCTTGGTAAGATCCTTTGACTGTTCCCCGACCCCATGGCCCAGCCTGTCCATACTCACAGCCCACAAGGAAAGGCGCAGGAGAGAGATGAAGAGGGGGGTCCGGTCCCAGCCTGAGATACAGTGTACCAGCAGCCCGCTGTCATCTGCTCGGGACCCACAGGACAGGCAGCCCGGAAGGGAAGCAGACATGGGCTGGTGAGGCCGCGGCATGCCTGCTCCCAGCCTGTGAGAGTGACAGGCCTGGCCACACCTTGTCTTTCTTCCCAGCGTGCATCGCCCAGACTCTTCTCCAACCTTGTCCCAGAAAGGGGTGGTGGTGGGCACTTGTCTGTCTTCTGGCTATAGTGCTTGGCACACTTTTAGGGAAGCAGTCCCACTGGGACAGTCCACTGTGCCCATGGGGCTGACCTGCATGTCCCTATCCGACATTTCTCAGGGGAGCATTACAGGTACTTTTGGAAAAGATAGTTCTGCACTATGCATGGCTGACCCCAGAATTGCAGGACATTTAGGAACCTTGGTTAACACCCACCAAATCCTAATGGCTATTCCCAAGTTTCTACAGCTCCCAACTCTCCAGAAGTCCCCTTGATAGGTGTTTACTGCCCAAGGTAGAGAACTGCCTAGCTCCAGAGACAAACATGTGGCATTTTTACAACCTGGCTACAGTGACTAGATCAAGGATGGGCTACTTGACCCAAACTGACCCAATAAGTGTGAGCTCTGGAACAGAGGTGGTCTCTCTCCTCTGCAGAAGTTATGATGGCAGGAAGTAAGTCTGGAATGGTTGCCTGCCACTAAGCTAACTAGACAGAGGGTATGAAAAACAAGGAGAGATTCTTTGTGGTATTTTTGTTGGTCACCCATTCTCTGTTCTTGGGCCTGTTGGTTACATAAGCTAATGCATCTTCCCTTGTTCAAGCAAGTACAACCTCACAGAAGTCCTGATTGATACTAAGAAGTTGGTCAGCTTGCCCACCAAGCATGACAGGCCCATCCAATCTAACAGCCAAATTGGCTGGAGTACCACCCAGAGAACAGGTCCTCTACAGGCTTTTCTGTGTGACAATAAAAAGCCAGGACTGACTTTTTCTCATCTTTCTGAATTAGAAGGGCCATCTGATATTACATAATGCTGATGCTCAAAGCTCCCAGGTGCAGAGCACCCTGTGTGATTCAAATGTAACAAGTTCATAATTTTGTTTTCTAGGGTTTTGAGGACATGGAATAAAGCTGCCAATGGACAAGGGAATCCCCAAATCCTTCTCACATTAAGCGAAAGGTAGGCATGTGGCCCCAATAAACACAGTCTTGGTGTGGTCTGGGAGCACCCAGATCAATGGATTGAAGGCTCAGGCAGAGGAAGACTCACCGTCACTGTTAATTATGGAAAGCAGCAGTTTCAGGTAGTTTTGTGTTTGTTGCACCAGGTCCCAACTCTGTTGGAGGAGGATAAAGGGTCTAAGGAATAGATACTTAACTCAGACTGGAATGTCAAGTTATTTAAAAACCAAAATGTTAAGAACTGTTCTGAGGGAACAAATACCCAAGGCTCTGGGTCACAGGCCACAGGTCCCAAATTCCAGCTAATCCGAGATGTCACACCCCACTCCCAGAGCTCCTTCCACCTCTCCCTGCACTCTCACCCTCCAGACACCCCTGTTCATTGGGCTCTGCCCTGAGGAAGGTGAGAAACAGGGAGCCATGCAGAGGCCTGGACACCCCACAGCTCAACACCCACCACGAGCAGAGTACATCAGCCTCCTCTAAGCCCTGGGCTCCTGGCACAGCTGTCCAGGGAGTTGACAGAGGCAAAGAGCCTTGAGCCTGTGGCCACTGTTGACAAACGAAAAGAGCCATTCCTCATCTGGTATCACTTCATAGAAACCAAGGAAAACATCAACCTTCTCATTGACCGTATTTCATTTGCTTTTTACTGCAATTCGCTGCATACTCTGTCTTTTGATGAATAATAAGTACAATCTGTTTGGCAGACAAAATCTTTTAAAACAGGAGGCCCATGAGGTAGGAGATGAAAAATAAGCAAAAGCTGTAAAAGAGATCTGAACTTTTGAGCTAGTCCAAGCAAAAGGCCTAAACCAGACGCTCAGAGAAATAGTTTGCTCGGAATCTGGAATTCCATGGAGGGGCTTGACCCAGTTCTGTGGCCCCTTTCTCCCTAGCTGGGGGCAGCCTCAACACAACCGCTTGTCAGTGTTCTGGGGCTGTACAGGGAGAGAGGTGATTGTCAGCCAGAGAGCACTTCCTGCGGGGGGGAGGGTGAACACGGCACCTGTAATTGGAATGGTTTTCCCAGGAATTTAAAACAGGCTCATTTATCTGACCCTCCCATGGTCCCTGGAGAGTTCTGGCCCACTTTTAGTGGCTCCAGAGACGACTGCTGCAATGTTGTGCTAATCAAGTCATTACCCGGCACAAGCACAGGGGTCTCTCTACTCATCTGGCTCAATGTGCCAGATACACCATTGCCATGAGATTTCCTCTGAGCTGTGATTCTCGCTGGGTGAGAAAAAGCAGGAGTGGGAGGCAGGAGCTATGCAGCATAGAGCTCAAGGCGGTCAGGCAGACTGGAGGAAAACTGTAGTAGCCAGGAGGGCAGAAACCAGCCAAGTACTGAGCCTGTGGACCTCCAACCATGGTGGTTACTCAAAGGGGTAACCAGTGACCAGACAGAGGCAGCAGATTCACACTGTGCCCAGGGCTGGGGTAGGAACCACAAGTTGGGGAGCACTAGGCTAGTAGAGGCTCAAGGTCACACAGCTAAGCAGAGCTGGGGCATGAACCCAGCCCTTCCAGACTGCAAAGTTCATGTTCTTAGTCACATGCTGCATAGGGACTCTTCCTACAATACCAGAATAAGAAAGCAAAGTTTGAGACTGCAGAATATGAAGAGGACCTGGGAAATGTACTAGTAAAATCAAAGTTTATCTATGTACTCCACAAAAAAATTTCTGAGTGCAGAGCCAAGCAGCATGCTTCCGCTTATGTTTCTATGCCTGGAGTACTTTTCCCCCTGGCTGGCAAACTCCTACTTATTTTTGAAAGGCCCAGCCTCACTATCTTCTCCACAGAGTGTTCTGTGGCCCCTGGTCAACACCTCTGCTACACAGGTGATGGTTGATGTTGCTGTCACTTTTCCTACTCTGTACCCAGTGAAGACAGAGCACATTTTGGCATCTCTGCATCTATAAGGCCTAGTACTTAGAGACTAGGTGTGCTTAGGCACCCGTAGAATGCCCCTTTACCGCTTGTTCATGGCCAGGGCCCAGCCTGAGGAGCAGCAGCCAGGAAGGGGTATTAGGGCACAGAAAGAGCAAGCAGACCTCTAAGGAATTCAGTCTGGTTTCACAGAGGGCAGCATCTCCCATATGAACTGCCAGAAGGGCTCCTCTACTTGTAAACATCACTGTGCACATCACTGAGGGCTTGACCCTAGGACACAGCAGTGAACATCATGATGACCCCAGCCTGCATGGGACTGCAGGAGGTGGAGGGCCAAGTGAACTGTGGCAGATGTGCTGATTGAAAGGAGACCCCCAGGATGCTGTGGGACCATGTAATTGGTGAGGTGAGCCTAGTCCATCCCTGTGGACCATTAGGGAAGGCTTCTTGGAGGTGGTGACATGCATGTAGGAAAAGGGGAGGGAAAGGAGACAAGTGTTTCTGGAACAACAGCATGTGCAAACCTGGAGAGCACTCTTTCCAAAGGGGCTGAAAGAAGGCCAGTGCGGCTGGAGAGAGGGAGAGGATGGCGAGTCAGTCACAAGAAGGCTGGACCGAGTGGAGCTGGGTGGGCCACATAAGGATTGCTGGGCTCTATTTTGAGGAAAATGGGAAAGTCAGGTTTTAACGAAGGGGTGACCACAATGACCTTGCTTCACATATGGGTGTTGCTATCAGCCAGACCTATTCAAGTCCTTTATATTCATTATTTCTAGTTACCGCTCAATGTGGCCTCACACTCAGACTACTGATGCACTGAGATGACAGCAGTCTGGACTAGACTACTGGCATGAGAGATGGAAGCAAGATAGACTGCAGAGTTTCAGGGGCAGAGATTTAGGGAACTGAAGGGACCTGGCAATGGATGTTGGGGAGAAAAGCACACAAGTTTCAAGTGTGAGCATCTGAGTAAATGGTGGAAGGCTTGGGGGTGCTATAGGTTGTGGCCAATTCCATTCCGGACAGCTTGAGTTTGAGATGGCAACACAAAAGGACACTTGCAAAAGGGGATGTAGACATGGATCACCAACAGAGGCCTGGCCAGAGCCCCAGGTCTGGGCAATCTGGCAGTGGACTAGTGGAGTGAGATCACCTGGGGAGATGAGGAGGAATAAAAGGGAGTCCTGGACCCCCATGCTGAACGGGCTGGAAGAGCAGAGCTCACACCTGACTGAGGAAGAGAATGGAAGGAGGCCCAGTGCAAGCAACTGGAGAGGCAGGCATCATAGGAAGAAACCCTGTCCTCCTACTCTTATGCCTGGAATCTTGTGTATCCACCCTTATTTGTGTACATTTAGCAGTGTAACTTTAGTTAGCAAGCTAGTAGCCTACTTCTTAATTATCATCATTAAAATTGGTCTGGCATTTTAGTTAAGAGGATACTTTCCTGCAGTGATCATATCTGACTTGCCACAACTCTGAAACAGGTGTTAACTTCACTTTCAGAGAGAAGTGAGGTCACTTGCTCAGTGCCACAGAACCTTGCAAGAGGGGCCAAGCAACCTGGGGCTAAGATCCAGAGCCTCTATCTACTTGGCAGAACTCCTTACATCACAGTGCTAGAGACAACATCCTTGGCACTGTCAACACAATGAATCCCTATAGTTGTACCTTATTTGGTGAGTAAGTAGTTCATTAGATTCAGTTTGTATCTGCATAAGGAGAAAGAATGGTGCCAGAAGGGAGAATAAGGATGGCTTGGTGTAGGGCCTACTTGAGACCTCTGCATACAATACATTAAGAAGGAAGCCTGAAGGTTCCTTTGGCCACTCAGTCTGTCTAGCTACAGCCTGGGATTTTAGTTCAAGGGACAGGGTCCTTGACCTGTTCCTTGTCCAGGTTTCTGGGGCACAACAAACTGGCCTGCTTTCCTTCCTGACATTCCCTCTCCTGTAGAAAAACCCATGTAGAGAAGACATGACACCACTCTCACTCATTCATTTAAACAGTTATGAAGCATCCACTTCAGGAGCTGTATGTACAAGATAGAACAAGATAAGGATGGCCTCTACCTTCACAGACCACGTGCTATCAGGACAAGTTTCAAGGTGTTATGGGAGCACACAGTTGCTTAACAAGCAGGCCAGACCTCCCTGAGAGAAGCAGACCTCAAGACTGGATGGGAATTATCCAGACCTCGGGATAGAAGAGAAGGAAACAGGATATTTTCTAAGTATACACTGGCTTGGCCTTTCCAGCTCTAGACTCCATGCCAGTTTCTGTTCTGGGGATACATAAGCCATAGTTTCCCATCCTTCTGGAGCCCAGTCTACCAGAGTTGGGAAGCAGGTCTCTAAATTAAGTGAGTACAGCTCAGTGGAAAATCCCACGATGGATATGCCTAGGGGTTAATAGATGCAGGCATGTGAGCTTCCAGGGACAAGGAAAAGAAGACACATCAGAGAAGTGTTCCTGGAGTGGACAGCCACATCAAATCCTGAAGGCAGGGTGTCAGCCAGACAAGAAGGGGCTGGGAGGTGGCAACCAGGTAGCAGGAAGAGATAATATGGCAGGAGGCAAGAAGAAAAAGGCTACTTGTTCTGGCTGGAGCAAGTGACAGGGAGATTGCTAACAGCCTTTGGGCTTGTATAGTGGGCTAATCCATCCAGTAAGACTGGGGCCCCTTCCATGGCAGACTGACAGAGGAGAGGAGCACAATGGAAATAATTTTAAAGTTTCTATAATCAAATGAAGTCAGGAAGCTCATGCTTTCTCTGGCAGAACACGAATTTGAAAGGAAAAGTGAAAAACAACACTGAAGCCCAGAGCTGGAAAAGCAGACTCCATAAGGTCCTCTGGAAACACAACCCCCTGGTGGACACAAATCTTTGAGTGAGTCACGTTCCAAAGCCTTCGATTTTTCTGGGCCAAGAGAAAATCAGGAGAGAATGAAAAAGATAAGCAGTTCCTTCTTTTCTAGACTGAGAGGTCAGAGGGCTCGAGCCAGGCCTTTAAGCATCTGCATGAAGGACTTGTGGGGTAAGCATGGGGTCCGCTTGGCCCCTCCCTTACCCCTGCCCCACTGGGAGCAGGTGCCTCACCTGATACTGGCTCCAGTCAATGTTCAGAGAGCATGTCAGGAAGTTGGGGATGCTCAGGGGGGCATCAACGTAGTCCTGGCAACAGAAAGACACTTGTGAGATGCAGGCTGGCCATGGGCAGGTTGCAGCCCTGAAGCTGTGACGACCACAGGCAGGCAGGTCGTCCTCTTCCCTGGGCCAGACGCCTGTGCTACACTGGGAGTGACAGCTTAAAAATCAAAGGGACCCAACACTGCTTCCAAGTGGAGTTTTTCAGTCAGCCATCCTAGTGTTTGCTTCTGAGACAGATGTGAACAACCTGTATTCACGCTCCTGTGCTCTGTTTCCACTGACTGGAGAAGGGACAGAAAGCTGGTCCCACTCTTTACAGAGATGGTAGAGCAAAGAGAAAGGACTTTTTCTATCTTATCCCCAAAAACTCCTTTAAAGAAGGAAAAAATTAGAGGAGGAGAGGAAAGTATATATGATGAGAATTTGAACATGTATATAAAAAGAGAAGAGGGGGAGAAAATAATGAGACTCATTCAGAGAGAAAAAGGAAAAGGGTAGTTGTTTTTCCCAAAAAGTTTGCCAGTTCTCCACAGTCTCCGTTTGCAAAGAAGTATTAGACCCAAGCTGATGAATGTTATTGATCATACCTGCTTCCAATTAAAAATGAGCCCCTCAGCCATGTAATCCCGATCCTTATATTCCTTGAAAAATTCACAGCCTGGAAAAGAAGGGCAGAGTTAATGGTACCACCCTTTCCAGCCCAGTCTCCTGAGACACCCCTGAGTACTGAAGGACAGAGGTGGCCCCAGGTCACACAATTCTCTGCATGGGTGGGCCCCTGATGAGGCCACAGTCGATATGGGTGAGGACTAGAATGGGCAGGCAAGAGCCAGGGAGCATGCCTCCAGAGCTCCTCTGGTTCCCAGTTACATGCCTTTCCAGTGAGGTACTGCCTGACTGCACACCTTTTTGTATCTCCTTCCACCTGTGCTCACTGGTCATCGGTAACTTGTCATTTCTGGTCCCTTTCATGTCCCTCAAGTGCCAACAGCCAACGAACAGAAGCACAGCTAACAACTTGAGCCCTGGCAGCACTTTCTCAGCAGTTTCCCTAGTTTCAGAGGATCACTCACCCTCCTCTCTATATGTTGCAGGCTTTCAATGAACACTGAACATCACAGCATCCTGGAGAGGGATAGACAGTGCCTGACATGTGAGAGGTGATCAAGAGACACATTCATTTCCAACAAAGCTGGCCAAAAGGTATTTTTCTCTATCATGCACTAGAAAAATTCTAAGAAACTCCACCAGGGTAAGCCCTCAGAAATACAGAGAACAGTGGAGAGACAAGGGCTCTGGCAACATTCCCAGCTTCAAATCTCAGCTTTTCACTTAGTTCTGTAACTGCTAAGTTTAACTTCTCGGAGCCTTGGTTTTCTCATTTGCAAAGTGGTTGTTTAAAGATGAGATGAAATAATACACACAGAAACACAGCACAGCACTGGTACCACTGGCACTTGTATGACAGCACTCTAATATTATCACCATACTGTTGAGGCACCAATAGCCACAGTACCAGCCGGGCAGCTTACAATTAGCTGCCTGGCTCAGAGAGTGTGAGGCTTGCCCTCAAACCACAGAATGGTGCGCGTCTGAGGTTACTGGGGCTTCAAGCCACAACACCGGCAGAAGGCACTTTGAAGGCAGCTTCTTACAGTTATTCTCAGTTCCTCATCCAGGGCCAACACAAACTTTGGAGGGCACATGGCTTGGGCCACAGGTCCAGATCTGGTTAGGTCCTCAAAGGCAAAAGAACAGTTGCCCAAATTCTGTGGAAGTGGCCAGAGGCCAAGATAATTCACGTGGCAATGTGGGCCAAGTTCCTGTCTGAGGCCACCACAAAGAAGACAGGAAAGGTTCCTTTGCAGAGGAAGGTCTAGAGACCCAGCCTGTATGTTTTGTAGACTTGGCTCTCATCTCATACACACTTCTGCACTGTAATCCCCTGGCCCTCACTGACTGAGAAGTCAAGAAATGGTCCTCAGCTGTAATACTTCAGTCTATTCTGAGGTACCTCATTGGGAGAAAGAAGAAATATAAATATCAGACAGAGGCCCTGAGCTTAGGAGCCCAGGTTTAGCAGAGAGAACCAATTATTTCTCAGAGCTCCTGAGAAGTGCTATTTCCCAAACTCGAGCTGCTCAAATCAACACTTGCAGGCTCTAGGCTAAGCTCTGACCAACCTATGATATAGAAGCAATTTTTGTTGAGAAACAGAATTAAAATAGACTCGGTACCCAGGGCAATGCCTGACATCCATTACTTGAACAGGATTCTGAACCCATTGAAACAGAGAGTCAAGAGAGATGGGAGTTGGGTAGAAAGAGGAAACAACTTAGACTTGTGCTGTTCAGTTTTTGGCCCACTCTATTTTGGTGCCTGAAAGTGCTCCCAGAACACTTCTCATTCTCATCCAACAGTCCGAGCTCAAGTTAGTTTCACAGCTAGAACTGATAGCACCAGAGTTCCTGTCTGGGCTTCAGAATCACTAGAAGGTCAACTCAGACCCCCGAAATGGCAGCAGAGGGCATTTCATGACTTAGTTTGGTAACAGTAATTGTTTTTTCCTTGTTATGAATACATCCATGTAAAGAATTTCAGTAACATAAGTATAGCAAGTAAAAAGTGCTTCTCCTGTCCTTTTATCTGGGTGTGCAAAGGCATCTCCCTGAACCCCAGTTTTTTATTTTATTGATATCACTTACCTTCCCATTAACACACACACAACTCTCAGATGTAGTATATAAATATGTTGGGAAGAAAAGAGAAAAAAATTCATGGATCACATCACCTTCCCATTTTGGCGTATTTCCTTCTCATCTTTTTATGTAAGCACTTTTTGTAATGTTACATAGTTGAGATTGTACTATATAATTTTGTATCCTGCTTAGCATCTTAAGCATTTTTCCATATCAAAAGTTTAGCCATCCTTTCTGACTTTCTACTATCATTTATATTTTCATTCTACTATCAAGGGCTATACTATCATTTTCATATTCATTATTCTGACTACTGTACACATTTCCCATGTTTTGCTAGTGTACATGGACATTATGATTAACATCCTTCATCCCCAAGTTAGCTGATTATGGCCTAATAAATAGCTGGGTCAAAGGGTAGTAACATTTTGGGAGTCTTGTAACAAGTTGTCACACTGCAGTAGACGGCATACTGTTTTATTGCTCTGGAGCAGTGGTGTTCAAACTTCCAGCAAAATGCATTTTTTCTAAACCAAGTCCTACTTAGAACCTAAATATACACATAGAAAGCAATGTATGGGTCCTAGACAGTGCATATCCTTCCTGTTCAGCATAGTACCAGTCAGTGGGTCCCCAGAGCATCTCCTGGGAATAGGATCCTGGTCTGAAAACCAGTGTTAGAGCTACCCAACTGCTCCAGACACCCAGATGGGACACTCCTGTCATGATGTGGCTCTGATGCCATGCAGCTCATGGTGGCATCATTATGGTCTGTGACTGCTGCAAGTAGCCTAAGGGAAGAAAGAGGTGCCTTCCTGGGCCTTTCCTCCCAGGCACCCATCATTCGGCCTGGTGTTTATTGGGTGAGTACCTGTGAGGGATGGGTCTGGCACTTTACCCAGAAATAAGCACCATTATCTTCATTTTATGGAAGATGAAACTGATGCTCAGAAGTGTTAAGAGGCTTATTCAAGGACACTCGGTGCTAGGGCTGGGATTCAGGCTCATCCCTACATGGCACCAAATGCTAAGCTGCAGAGAAGAGTGGAGACAACTCCAGTGGAGGTGACCATAACAGTACGAGGCTATCAGGGGTCATCGTTCAAATACTCCCAGCTTACACTGATGAGGATACCCTTTCCCAGCTAGGCATGGATGACCCTGCAATTCTAAGGAGAAGGCCTCCTGGCTATACAGCAACCTGCTGTCACTGGCTTGCCCTTATCTTGGCCATGTGGCTCCAAGATGACGAGACAAGGTCCAACACAGAACTGAAGGCAGATGCTGGTGCTCAGAAGCAGGAGAGAGGATTCAAGAAGAAGTACACTTCCTGCTATCTGTTGACAAAGTCTTGATGTTAGGATTTCTTGGCCTCCACTGCTAAGTAAGCATGTATTGCCAGAACGCTTAAATGTTACCAACTAGGCTGACACAGCTTTAGTATCCAGTGCAGAGAATACCATCCTGACCACATGTGGCACACACATCTGTGGGACAGAGACACATGCAGCTATCTCTATATATACCGAAGTGCTTTGCAACACGGTGAGGTCACCAACCATGTACAACTGGGGACAGAGCAGTTAAATTCTTCTACCAACACAAGAGCCTCACCTGGGGCAATTTCCATAAATAACTTGATCATTGCAAGATAGACATGCAAAGGCTCACATCTAAATGGGCCAACGTAGCATGATTACTTGATAAGGCAGAGTATACTAATAATATCCTTTTACAGTGAAACAGTATACTTTACCTGCAGAAAGCATTTTGATAAATATGATCTCATCTAATCTTCACAACAAAACCCTGAGCTAAGCCTTTCCAAGTTCCAAATGACACCTGAGAAAACATGAGGCTCAGAGAGGTGAAGTAAGTCACTCAAGGTTGTAGTAATGAGTACCTGAGCCAGGACTCAATCCTTGGATCCCTGTGAGGGGAAAGCCCCTTCCAGACAGCATCATAATCTAAGTATGAAAGCCCTCGACTGGGAGACCCAGTGTCCTATTCTGACTGACACAAAGATCCTTCCAGAAAGCTCTGGGGCACATATGTACCGAAGTGTAAAGGCCTATAGAGGGACTTTGAGAGCCTCCAGGCGTAGGAAGCCTGTCACTTGACTAGACCCTTAAAAGAGCTCCCTACCTGGATACGGGATGGACAGGAGAGTGAAGTCGGCATAGCGCTGGGCTTTGTCCACCTTCTCAGAGGAGGTTACACTACAAGACAGGACACAATGTGTTATGGCATCCCAACTCATACACACCATTCCCCAGAGTGTTATAACAACTTAAACTGAATGACTTGCTAAAGAAACTAGTTAAAATTGATTCCCTTCAGCAGTGCTCGCTTTGAACAATTTAGAAATAAAACTTCTCTGTTCCTTACCCTGACTTATCAAGGAAGAGAGGTTATTCTCCATCTAATACTGCAGCCACGACAAGCAGGACCTAAAGTTGCAGAACAACCTTCCAGCTAAGCCCTGCAAATGAAGGCAGCACAGCCTGCTGACCTAGAGGCTGGAGAGAGTCAGGAGCCAGATAACTGAGACAATGTCCAAAAGGAACCCTTTGGGAGACCATCACCTCTCCTGTCTTCTCCCATTAAGGATAAGCCTGAACAGCGTGAACAAACAGCATCTGAAAAGGAAAGACTTAGAGCTATTCTGACAGGTGAAAGGAGGAAGGGATAAGGGAATATTCAGAGAGCTGAGCTGTAACTTCACCTCAGTATGCCTTCTTTTCCAAGACAACCTTACAAGTTTATATTACAAAAAATAATAAAAATTCAGAAAAATTCCTACAAATTCATCAGCTTAACCCTAAATTTTGCCTTATCATATGAAGATTTGGTTCACACATGAAGTAAAAATTGGGCATACCCTGATTTTTTGGTTCCACTTAGAGACTCTAACCTATCTCTAAAAGAGATGGTGCAGACATGAGCCTAGGGAAGAACTTTCAAGGGTATCTAAGAGGAGGAGGCAGCAGATAACAGGCTAGAGACTTGGCTCCCTCAATTGCTACCTGGATGACCTTGAACAAGTTACTCAACCTCTCTGTGCTTCAGTTCCTTGGCTAACCTGCCTTGCAGGGCTGTTTGAAGATACAGTGAGAAGGATGCAGTGAGAAAGCCCTCAGCACCAGGCTAACCATGCAGTGAGCCCTCAGTAGTTGCCATGTAGGATCACTGACCCGACACACCTGTGAATACATCACCTCTGCCCACTGTGGGGCAGGTGCCCTGTACTTACTTCATACCAAATTTCACCTTCTTGTTCTCCACCATCAGATCACAGATGTATTTGACAGACAAGTACCGAAGCAGCTTGATGTCATAACCTCTGACCTTATCAAAAAGATGTGTGTCGGAACTTCTGAAACAAAGAACCAGAGGGAGAAGTTGCATTGTGTGTTGACTCAGGGAAGTTTGGGGGTGGGGATCATATTCAAGCAGTACAGATGTCACTGGCAAGAACTTCTGTTTCCCTTCTCCAAAGATGGAGGAAGAGCCAAGAAAGGACAACTGGTTCCAGTGCGGAGAAGGTGACTTTCTAAGAGATTACCCTGCTCTCTGGGATGCATTTCAAAAATAAGCAATCTGCAGTCAGGAATCAAGAAAGGGTTTTTGTGCATTGCTTGACATTAAGCCACAAGACTCAAGATAATCTTGGCTTTCTAAAAAGCAGCAATGTGGTGGCTGATAAGAGTCTTTGAGCTTCCATTAGAGTTTATCTCCCTCCACCCCCTCCTCTTTCCCCTATTTTTGATTAGCCATATGACTTGTTCATAATGTAACAGATTGGAATTCTTGGGAGATGTACTTTTTAGAGCTATTTTATCAGCTGATTGTGAAATACTAGCAAGTGAATTCCCTCAATAGTAGGCTTATGAGGGAAGGAGAAAGATAAAATTTTCTAATCCCCAGGTTGACTTTTGATCAGTCATACAGATAAAGTGGAATGAGAACATAGTCACTGTGAATTTTTAAATGCCCACTGCTTTGCTGTCCCCAGCAGTCTCCTCACCAACAACAGTGTGTGCTGCGGAAGACAGCCTGGCTGAGGCAAAGGTCGCCTGATGTCGGGGGATGAGCCAAACATTCTTGAACACAAGCCAGAGTCACTACTCTCAGAATGAACAGACAAAACCAGGCACAGTGAGATGGCTTTTCATGCACTAAGCCATCCTTTTGGGCAGCTGACCTTACTAGGGTGCTTGTATGCATTCCACAGATGCTTGACACCAGTTAAAGACTTGGTGCAATGCAAAAGAGCTTTCCAAAATATCCTATAGTGTCATTTTCTGAAAATATTTGGAGGTAGGAAGTGTGAACCAGCCAATTTCTTTCCTATAAAGAGGCCTAAAATACTTCTTTGTATCAGGCCCTATTATGGAATCAGTCACACAGCTGTGGAAATTCCAGTCTCTATGTCTCCCACATGGAGACTGTAGCTCTTGTCCTCTGCCTTGGCACCAGGTATGCTGTGACACCTGGCAGGCAGGCCACCAGCACCCCAGAAACTGTGGGTCTTGAAGACACACACAGATGCCTTGGCCCTCTCTTGGACCTGAGGTACCAGGAACCCCAGGGCTGGGACCATGATGTATAGCCAGGATGGAGACAGTCATCTTAGGTATTCAAAAAAGTCAGTTTTAGTGTGAAGCTATGGGGTGAACTTAACAACCATATTTCAGGAGCATGAACTTGGCAGGAGGAGGAAGGCAGCCAATCCACTCACCTGGACCAATGATGAATATACACCATCCGTATGAAAATGGCCACTACTGGTCAGACACCCTGTCCCCAACACAAGCCCAGACCTGTAACAACTTGTCACTGACCGAAGAGCACAGTCCTCCTCTGTGATGTCCTCTGTATCTGCCCAGGCATCGTCTGCACCCCCTGCCAGAGAAAACTGCCTGTCAACACTGAGGCAGTGGCAAAGGCCTCCACCCTGGGCTTCCCCACCAACCTTCCCCTCCTCACCTGCCCCACATCTCCCCCCAAGTATAGCACTCATGTCTCTTTCAGCACCAGATGCCCCATATGCCCAAAGTCTTCTTCACCCCAAGCATCTCTTCAGGTGATAAAAGGCCCCCAGTTTCCCCCAAGCCTGTTCATACTGTTTACCTACACCACTGTGGCCATGGGTGGCTATTCTCTATGACTGGGGTATTGTTCTTAGTTACAGAGGATGCAGCTCAACATTCACCTGAGAAAATGTAGTTGTAGCCAGTGCGTCCATACAATTCCCCCCATCCAGCCAGTGTGGCTGATCTGCAAATGTGCTGGGAGAGAAACAGAATTTTCAGGGTCAGATTGTTTCCTGAGGTTTTATTTTTCCCAGTATAACTGACATAATATTGTGTACGTTAAAGGTGTACAACATGTTGATTTGATACACTTACATACTGCACAATGACTACCATGATAGCATTAGCTAACACATTTATCATGTCACATAATACCTTTTTTGTGATGGAAAACACTTAAGGTCATTTCTCTTTGTAACTTTCAAGTATATAATACAGAATTATTAACTGTAGTCATCATGCTTTATATCAGATCCTCAGAACTTTTTCATTTTAAAATTGGAAGCTTGTACCCTTTGACCAACAGTCAGAAGGTTTTCTGAAGTTTGCGGTTAAAGAAACACCTGGGACTCCTCTGATTCTTTCAGGCCAGCAAAATGGGTCTAGGAACACTCCCCAAAGTTTTATCATCATCAAGGCCACATTACTCAGTCTGAAGTGTGCCTATAATTTAATCTACTGCCTCTGTCAAGGAGGTATCCCTTCCTAAGTGAGTGGCACCAGAGTGTTGCTAACAGTAATGGACAGATGAGTGGTTGTCACGTGTATACTTGTGCAAGCTCTGGTGGTTGCTGCATGAGTGTATATGCTGGGCATGCTACGTTTTCCTCTCACTCAATTTTCACGGGGTCCATGAGGGAGATATGGCATGTGGCAAGCACTGTTGCCACTCCACAGATGAAGAGAAGAAAGGCAGACTCAGGGAGGTGAAGTGGTGCATCAGTCATACAATGAGGGATAAGCTGGGATTTTATCTAGATCCATCTATCTCCAAAGCCTGTGTGCTTATTGTTATTTGGAACCGTTTAGCACAGGGACTAACAACTTTTAAGGCAGAAAGATCAATTAAGGGAGATGTAATTTCTTTAAAAAAAAAAAAAAAAGCCCCCAAACATATCTTCTCTCTCTTCCATACCAAGGAAATGTAGCAGCTGTAATTGTGCTTACATGTTCTTTTATTCTTTTCCTCATCACTCAAGGATCATTTTGAGAACTAGGATTCTAGAAACCAGGAAACTAACATGAACGTCAATATCTAATTTTAAGGATGCATCTTTAATTAAATTTTTCGATGAGACCCAGTAGGACTGGAGGATTGGGGGGACACAGGTGGTAATGGGGAAGCATACTATCCCAGAGTTTAGCTAAAGGCTGGAGGTGGCAGTGAGGGTGTTAGGGAGATTACACTAGAGAGGGGGAAGCTACAAGGTGACAGAGGGGGTAAAATTCATTTCTGAATGGGTTACCCAGCCTGGTAAAGAAAAGTGGGTCCCTGGAAGATGACAGAATAGTTCCTGAAGGCTTTTCCTTCTCTACTGATAAGATAATGGGAAATAAACTGTTTTGCTGCTATAGGAAAGTGGTGTGGCTGGGAACCATCAGGTCATTTCTGGCTCTCCGAGACAGTGGCAGCCTGAGGAAATGGGCAGGTAATAGAAAAACCACCTGGATACAACCTAGGGCAGAGTGGGGTGCTTTTTCAGTGCTAGGGGCAAGAATGGATTGTGGAAACATTGTCATGGAAACCTAGGAAGAAAGTCTTGGCCTCAGATTCCTGCTGCCCTAAGCATGATATACTTTGGTGGGGGCTACTTAACTTTTTCTGGGTCCAAAAGCATTTTGAAAATATGATGAAAATGATAAACTGTCTCCAGAAAAAAATTTTCCACACCATAGTTTACCTACATTTCCAGGGATTCCTGAACTCTTTCAAGTTCATGGACCATTCTCCAGCATCTGTTAAAAGCCCCTGCTCTAAACACAAGCTCAGTAATCAGGAACAGTGAAGTAGAGAGCTAAAGCAGAGAAGTGTCAACTCCCAGGCTGAGGACCCTCAAGACTCTTAATGATAACAGGGAAGTCTGATTCCTAAGAGCAAGACAGTAGGGTGTGTGTGACTTGAGTTCGACTGGCCATGTGTTATCATGCCTACCTTCCCCCATCTAAGCTAAGGGGACCCAATTTCAGTTTTTTTGCATTTCTTCTATTAAATATTTTCAGAGCTGTTACACATCTGCTCTTTGGCTTTGAGCCCATTTCTTGAATTCTTTTCAAGGTTCATGCTCCCATGTCCCTTCAATCTGTCTTTGTTTTTTTGGTAATTGAGGCAGCAAGACCTGGGCCCAGAGGACTTGTCAGATTGAGAAAAGGGGGGGAGTTGGCCAACTCCTGAAATGGGGCAAGAACCTCTACAGAAAGGTCCCCAGCCAGCACATGGGGGAAGCTGTACCACATTGCAGTCTAACACCGGACCCCTGCTTGCTAGCCTCATGGCTCCAAGTCATAACCCATCACTTCTGCACTAGCTGTTCCCTGCAAAAACAGCAATGTATTCTGAATGCCCTCCATTTATTTAATTAGGAGTGGCCTCTAATTCTGCATGAGGAATATCACTCTGTAGGATTTGCTCGTCTAGTAATCAACTCTGGCACGAAGAATATAAGTGGCTGATCTCTGGTCCCCATCTCATAAGGGAGGAAACAGAGAGAAAAATGACTTGTCCCAACTTTGATGTCTAAGAGCTAGATACAAGTGTTGGGAGAAAAGATGGCATGAAAAGACATCTTACCCTAAATGCGTGAACTGAGTTTAAAAAAAAAAAATTAATAATGTATCTCATTTAATCCAATATATCCAAAATACTACATCAACATATAATCCCTTTAAAATTATTAACATTTTAAGTTTTCTGTACTAAATGGTCAAAATCTCCTATGTACACTTACAGCACATCTCAACCAAGATGCTTTATTTTCAGCATTTAAAGGGAAAAAGTAGTTCTGTCCCCAAATCACATTGTGTTCAACCAAAATAATCCTACATTGCCTCAGCTTTAAAATGTAAAACTGAGATGAAATAAACGTAAGCCTTTAATTCCTCAGTTGCACTAGCCAGACTGAACTGGGTTTAGTGCTGAGGGAAGCAGGCAGTAAACACTTCTTAACATACCTCCCTACCCCAACCTGGCAGATGCAGGTGCCTCTGAAGGTGTGGTGGAGCTTATTAAAACACTGCTAGCACCACTAGTTACCAAGGGTCTGCTGTGTGCCAAAGATCTGAGGATGAGACCCCCATTTCACAACAGAAGACATTCTTCCCAATCTCCCTCTCAATTGCTTGTTCACATGCCTGTCTTCCCCACTCACTTGCTCCACAAGGACGGGGACTGTCTTATTCATCTCTGTGCCCCTAGAAACTAGCACACGGACCACTATCGCTTCTTCCTGCTGAACTTGCACTCACAAGTGGGGAGGGCACTCTGCTAAGGGTAGGAAAACAGAAGTAAGACAAGGCCTCTGCCCTCAGAGGGATTACAGCAGAGAGGAAATGACAGACATTCAAACACACAATTAGAATAAAGCATATATAAGGGGATATTAAGTAAGTGAACACTGACTGAGTCAGGGGAAGCTAAAGGGTATGAAATGATACCACACTGCCTGGACAAGAAGATGCAAAATAGAAGAAATCAAAATTAATGACCTCCTCAGAATAATCCCTCCAATTCACTGGCCTCCCTCTGAAGTCAGTTGGCTTAGGGCTCTTTTCCCACAGACCTGCATAGTGTGTAACTGCTAACAATCTGCCATTCAGCAATCCCACTAGACTGAGCTGTTCAGTGTGGCATTTCCAAAATGCATTTAGGAAAAGTTCCCTACTTATGGTCTGTGGACAAATGAGTGAGAAACACCAGATTTGACAAAGCCACACAGGTGTCTACTACAGAGCTTCTCAAAGCCTCTACTGTATCAGTGTACACACACCAATGTACTTTTATGAATCTGGAGCTTGGGGGTTAGGCCAAATCTAGTATGAAGTAATTTTCATTCTTGTTTGACAGGGAGTGCTTTCCACAAGCATATCCTTAAATTACTTTTCTATGGAATACACTTTGCAAACACTGGTGTATTTCATACATAATTTCTAGTGACAAGCGCTAGGCTTCATACAGCAGTGGTCTTTACTGGAGTTCTGGTAACTTCTAAGAAAGCAAAATCTTTCCAAAGGGGAAGAGGGAACAAAAAGTTTTAGGATGATCAATTTCTGGGACTTAACTTCCATACATACTTTTTCCCTAAAATCAACTTGCCCAAAAAAGCCTTCAGTCAAGGCTCCTTTCCTACCTCCCCTTTTGTATATGCCCTTCTCCCATTTTACAAAAGAAAGGCACAAAGGGACCAAATAAGCCTCACGTGTCTCTTCCCATGGCCTTGGCCCTCCACCACTCATTTTAGGTAATTGCAGCTGGAGTCCATAAGCCACTGGGACCACCATGCTTGTGCTCAGATATCTGGCTAAATGAATAAACAGACTGCATCTTTGGCTTCCCTCCCCTCCTCCAGGCTCGCTCTCTTTCAGTTCACCCCTCCTGGACTAAGCTTCCTCAATGCACTACTTTCATCCTGTTTTCCTGTTCCAGTGCTCTTCTGGTAAATGCAAATACTTGGTGGGTATGTGGCTTCCAGCATTCAATTCCTTCCATCATTTATGCACACACATGCACCTTCCTCTCTGGTCAAGGAGGTCTCTTGACCTCTCTCCTTCCTGCCTCCATGCCTTCTGCCACGTTGCATCACTTACTTAGAATACCCTCCCACCCACTTCTGCTTGTCCTATGATGCTCTCCAGGCAAGTCCTGCTCACTTAATAAGGCCATCTGTCTGTCAGTCCACACTGCTGCCCCTTACAAGTTCCTCTTACACCATACTTTGTGACCCTAAATTACAGTGTGGTAGCCTGAGGGAGTTTGGGGGATATGTTCAAATCCCAGCTCTCTAGCTGTGGAAAGTAAACTTGGAGAAGTTATTTAAACACTTTGAGCCTTTGTTTCATCTCCAAAATGGGAACATCAATTACACCAGAGGATAAAAGAAAGATAAGTGAAATGAGACCACACTGGGGAGGCAAATTAACAGTAGTCATTGGAATGTAAGCTCCATGAGGGAAAGGATTTTTGTCTGTTTTACATGGCAGTGTAACCTAAGACATGAACCAGTGTCTAGGACATAATACACATTCAATAAATACTTGGTGAGTTATGTGATTCAAAGAATGAACAAACAACAATGTATTAACTCGCTTGATCTAATCTACTCCATAAACCTTTGATGTAGGCATGATTATTATTCCCATCTCACAGAGGAAGAAATTGAGGCCTGTACAGCCAGGGAATAACACCCAGTATCTGAACCGAGGCAGTCCGGCTACAAAACACTGAGTGAGGTACTCTGGTGTGACTATCCCTTTCCTAGCTAGACTCACCCTTGAAGGTGGTACCAGAACTTGTCTGCTGTCTGACCAGCTTCCTACAGCACCCAGCCCAACACTCAGTTGGCAAATGTCAAGAACAAGATGACTTTACACTTTACTTTAAGCCAGTTACCCCAGAAGAGGACCTCAGGGAGTATAGGGCTATGGCATGGTCTTACCTTGCCCTTAAACAGGATCACTGGACAGACAAACCGTCCTCTGCATCTGGCCATCTTGCTGCGGTTGACGAGGTCTTGCAACTTGCTCACTTGCACGGTGCTCTGAAACCTAAGGCATGGGCGGGAGAGGTAGATCAGGCTGGCTTCTTAAGTAGGCATTTTGAGTGTGTGTACATGTGTTCACACAGACTCCATGCAAGGTTTATATAGATGTATGTGAATACTCATTTAAATTTAATAAATGCTCTAGTTCCTAAATTCTAGATCATGGATATATTAAGTTTCTCAGCAGAAGGAAAAAGTGTTATATTATAGGTATTAAAATTTAAGTCATCCTGATTTCAGAACCTTTAAGATAAAAAAAAGGTAAACTACTCTGAAGACATGGTATACAAAATACAAAAATATACATAGCAAGCTGAAAGTTGATTATGTCTAGGGTGTTCAGGTTTTTACTCCCGCAGGTAGACATGAGGTGCCCTGGGGACACTCTGGAAATCTTAGGGCCATTTTTGCAATGAGGGCAGGATAAGAAGGTGGTTCACGTTCCATATGGCTATTAGCCTCTGATACCTCAACATTCCAACTATCTTTAACAGACCAAATAGCCAACAGAGCAGAGAATGCTGGAGCAAAGAAGGTGAAAGAGAAGCTTTTTGTGGCATTGAAGCATAGTAGTTAAAGCACCAGGTTTGGCAAGGGAGCTTCTAGAACATGAAAGAGGTTTAGTAATAAGTTCCAACAAGTCACAACCATATCAGATTGTATCAAATCAGTAGACCCCTAAAATAAGGGGTCTACTTTCAGAGATTCACTTGCCGATCCTTAGCAAAAGGCTCCAAAATCAGCCAGTCAGGTTTTTGGTTGCAAGAGGAATAAAAGGTAGGAAAGTTAAAAAGTTCTGGGGTTACTCTACTATGCAGAGTAACAAAGCAGAAGGGAGAGAAAACACTCATATTCCTTCCTTATAAGGGCTGAGCTTCCAGATCAAGTTCTAGCGGGCATATAATTCCTTCTGCATCCCAATCGTTCCAGGGATCCCTGTTATTACATGGCACATGCACACAAATAATCATTTCAGAATAAGTTTAGCAACTCCCACATATATGTGGTACCTTTTTAAGCATATCTGGATGCTGTTGGCACTAATAAGAATACAAAGTCTTCTAAAAACACCGTTGATTTCTTAGCAGCATTCACCGATATATTCTCAAGCTACAGTTACTAAACTAAAAATATAACCAAGTGGGGATCTGAAACTGAAGTTAGAAAGGGAGCTTTAAATAAAAATCTGGGGCAACAGTCTGATGATCTTGGAAAGAAAACAAGAGGGTAAAGGAAGAGGACTTAGAGTTTCCATGGTGTATTTTTCTGTAAGGTCTGATTTAAGATGTTATTTTTGAAATGAATATTTTTTTCTTTTTTATAGGAAGAAAGGGAGAATGGCAAACTTGAAGGTTAACACCTCTTCAAGGTGCCTATGGGTTGGCACAGGCCAACCAGCCAGACCCTAGAAAACAAGGGTTCACTGAAAGAGGGGTTCTGCCTCTATCCCCTCACTCAGTTTCTCTATGAAATAAAAGGCATCTCAGTAAAAAACAATCCCGTACTTAAACCCAGACACCTTGAGAATATAAAACAGCACATACAATACTGCTCACAGTTGTCTTCCTCCCACCTTTGGTGAACCCATGCCTTTTAACAGATCTGGTCAGCACCACCTGGTATTAAATGACTTACTCAGCTCACACCAGCTCCCTCTGAGCTCTGAAAGCTTTAAAACCGCATTGGATTCTTGCAGGTTGTCTTTCCATTCCAGTCAGCAAACTATCCACCAAACCAAGGCAGAGAATATGCCAGTATTTCCCTCTTAGGGGCTCTGGGAAGTTTTTAACGTAGAGGCATGCACATGTTCCCTTGTTAGGCTAGCTGGTGGTTTATTTTCCTGATTCCCCCCCCTCAAAGAAGCAATTTAGTTTCTGTTCTCAGTAGTTCCTGTTTGTATTTTTATTACTCCTTGGCCTTAGGATCTTTTTCTTACAGTGCTAAGCACTGCACCACATCTGGCACATGATATTCACATTTGCATGAATAAATGTAGGCTTGCATATTTATATTTCTCTAGTGGGCCTGAGCCCTTAACTTGAATCTGATGCTATCTGCAAGTAGAGAGTGTCAGAACAGAGTTGAATTGAAGGACACCCAGATGGTGTCCAAAAATTGGGGGTGCGGGGGGCACTACCACAACATACACACATTATAAGTGCATGCAGAACTTTAACCCCTATCTCAGAAAGCCTCGCTTGTACTTCCCCTAATTCTGACTCTTGTTAACACTGTCTTTACTTATTAGTGGTGTATCTCACTACACCCAACCGTAGAGCCTTCATCTACCTGGTAGGGCTTCCAACTGGATCCCAGGAATCTGCCACATGGCAGTACTCAATGAACAATTGTCAACAAACACATCTTGGCTGTTGAGAGATCCCCATCCAGGTTTCTATTTCCAGATGGTGGGCTAAACTGGGGAGGTGAATTAACAGGACCAAACCACTTCTTGAATGCAGTTCTACCTGTGTAACTCAGTCTAATTAATGTCGTATCAACACCAAAGCCAGGTATGTAAAAGGAGCAATAAGTTCTTTCCACCTAAACAGGCATGTACTCCCTTCTCCTCTACAAACAGGCATCACCAACTCAGGATTACTTCAAGGCCTTGCAAGGGGTGAGAAGTAAAAATGAACTCCCATAACTCCTCTAGGACTAGGGATATACTTCAGTAGCCCTGGCCTTGAAGTGGAAGAACCATGGTGGTGACAGAAAAAAAAGGCAGACAGATGGACAAAGCAGAGTAAGGGAGACCTGGCTTTTAATCACCTTCTGCTTACTACCTCTGTGATCTTGAGCAAAGGTAAGTTACCTCTCTGGGTTGCAACTTCCTCTTCTGTACAATGGGGGTGATATGACCTTCTCCACTGGGTGGCTGTGGGACTTGAGTGAGCTAGTGTATGAAACTCTAACACCTGCCAAACAGTGGCACTCAACAAATGTTAGTTTCCTTCTCTTTTAAGGGCTAGACTAAATTAGTACTGAACTTGTTTCCTTTCAGAAAAAGCTTCTGCGAGGCAACCAAAACCAAGTTCCTTAATGTACTGCTACTACAGCCTGATTTGGCTTCTGGGAGCCTACTAGAAAATGAAGCTCAGGCCCCACTCCAGATAGACTGAGTCAGAATCTGCATTGTAACTAGAGCCCTAAGTGATTCACTCATTAAGTCAAGTTGGAGAGGAACCACCTTGACTATAGCTGGGCTGACTATCAGAATGCCATCAGGGAACTGAGCTAAAACCACCAGCCAGCACTGAAGAGGGTGGAAAGGAGGGCAAGGCCAAGGGAAAAGAGCTCTTTTTCAGAAACTTCAGCTTAAAGACTTTGTAGAAGGTGAATTCACCAAACTCTGGAAGAAGTCAGAAAGAAACAGAAACTGTAAATAACAGGGCCATACAAAGCCCAATTCTTTAGGCTCGGGATCCCTTAAGTTCTGTTGTTCTACAGCTGAGGAATGTTGCAATTTCTATGATCTACATACATTTTGTTTTTCTAATACATTCATATCAGGGAAGCTCACCACAACCTTGAGACTGCACACTTAGACATCCCATTTTACAGATGAGGCAACTAAGACTTAGTCCTTAAACTCCTCTGAGCTGGTCATTCTTCTGCCCAAAAGCCTTCTCTGGCTCCCAGAGGCCACGGAAGCAGCTCTCAGGCTATAGCACATGTAAGATTCATTTAGGGAGTTTTCTGAGAGTGAAGATTCTGGAAATTGTGATTCAGGGGCCCTAGAATCAGTGATTTTAATGAGTGCTCAGGGAATATTAGTACAATAAAACCACTAACACCTATAAGTCCACACTCAAGACCCTACACAAATCAGTCCCTAACAACACTTTAGGGTAACTCTGACTCATCTTTCCAATACCCCCTGAAAAGGAGCTCTACAAGGGATCTTCAACACAGACACACTAGGCAGAATTAACTGTTATCCCCAGTCTGCCAATGGCAGTGCTCCTCAAACTATAATGTGCACATAAATCACTGGGGCATCTTGTTATGCTGTGCTTTTGATTCAGTGGCTCTGGAACCCAAGTCAGAGTCTCTGGCCAGTTCCTGGATGCTCCAAAGGGCATGCTTTGAATAGTGGGGGGCCTGCTGCACTTAGCAGCATGTCTCTCCTCTAGGACTCATAAAATTGTACACATGGGACCAAGCTTTCACAAATATTGTTAACAACAGCTCCTGGAATTCCCTTAAAATCAGCAGCAAGCAAGGGAACTAGGGGAACAAACTTTGAGATCAACATAAAACCTTTCTTGGAGCCTCAGTGCTGTGTTATTTATTAGTGCCAAACAACATTTACTACTTATGGGCTGCATCCCATGTCAAGTGCTTTAGGTCTACTCTGGTATGAACTGTTACCACCCAGAAAGCACTCAGGCTATGGTAGGCCCTCCATAAATGGTAGCTCTTATTTTTAATTCTAAGAACACATCAGGCTCATAATAGCCCCATTTATCATCAAGGATTGCACTAGTCACTTTTCTACATAGAAGTAGAGACTTAATGATGAGCAAACTAAGAGACAAAGAGGTTAAATAACTTGTCCAAGTCAGTTACACACCTAGCAAGTGGGGCAGCCAGCATGTAAACTCAAGCACTCTGACTTCAGAACTCAAGCTCTTAGGCATGTCAATATAGCATACCTCTCACCCATACCTCTTAAAAAAGGACACTGAGGTTCTGAGAGGTGAGGTGTGTGGTCAGCCATCTTGGAATAATGAACCCTAAGGGGGGAGTGAAATAGAAATACAGGGCTGTGACTCCCAACCCCTCATTCTGTATCACATTACCTTGCAATCTTAGTTATTAAACCCTGAAATAAACAAAGATGCCAATATGGCTTAACATCTAGGGAAAGTGAGTCTGCGCCGCCCAGCTGCAAGCTTCCTGACCCTGGGATGAGCTGTCAAGACCTCCTAGACAGGCACACTCTGGTCACATCATGCTTACGTGTCTTTCTCCTTCTCAGCACTTTCATACTCCAGGAACACGATGTGCTGTGGGTAGTGGCCGCAGATATCCCCGTTCACATTTTGGATCACACTGTAACAGTAGTCTCGGCCAAACAGCTCCAGACATCTCTTCTCAATGCGTTCAACCTGCACAGTAGAGGAGGCCTAAGCATAATGATTCTGGGGTTCTAAGTGTGAGAATTAGGCGGTTCATGACCTGGAGATGTCACAAGCAATGACATGTGCCTCTGATAATCATTGAATGCCAGGAAGAGACATGTTGCTGGGTCACAGGGCCTCAACAAACAGTTCAGTTCATTAATCCTCAGGTACACTTTGGGTGGGACCCTGTACCCCTTAAAGTTGCAGTGAAATTGTGTCTGTTAAACATCTGAAAGAGGATTACAGCTTTCATTAGATTCTCAAAGGGGTCCACAATCCATAAAATATGTAGAACTCTTGCTTTAGTTACTGTAACTGGAACTAATCCATTGTCTTCTCGTGGCTCCAGGTTCTTCCCCATTCTCCAGCCACAGATCAGTACCTAGAAGCTCTACTTAATGAGTAAAAGCCGCAGATAAAGCTGTCTCCTTAAAACACCACTTACTTACCAAATGCAAGGATTTGTTCACAGTTTAAGGAAAGGCCCACTAGAAAAAAAAGCATTAACACCTATAACTTCTCAAGAAGTCTGCAAGAGATGAGGAGGCTCAGAGAGGCTTTAAGGCCAGCTGCAGTGAAAGTCAGGTGTAACTTAGAATAGCCCTAATCTTCAGGGGTATGTAAGATTGAAAAAGGGCCCAGCAAAACCATTGCCTCTCCACAGGAATCCTCAAATTTTAAGGTGCATGAGTATCATTAAGAAGTCTGTTAAAAAACAGAGATTTCATGTTCCCACCCTCCAAAACATGACTCCGTTGGACTGGGTGGGACCAAGGAATCTTTCTTTTTAACAAGTACCTCAGATGATGCTGAAACAGATGGTCCTCAGGCTAAGCTATGAAAAATACTTGGTGGTTTGGAGAGTAGGGAAGTACCACCCAATACTGAAGTCTTCCCTGGGTTACTACAGAGACTAGCAGATGCTAACTGCAGTTTGTCCTAGCACAGGTAACCTCTGGAGCCAAACCAGAGTTTCGTGGCCCATGATGGAACAGAATCCCACTGGAAAACCTGATGCTAAATCTGCCAAAACCACGTGGGGGAATAAAAGATGCCAGGGTCAGCAAGATTCCCATCAGAATGCCAGACAGTGTCTAGGATGGGAATGGTCTGATCACAATAGAAGACTTCCAGGTCTGGCAATAAGGAGACTAAGGGAATCCCAAGGGTAGAAAAATGAGGAACTGAGACCTGCTTTTAAAGGAACAGTGTGCGGGCTATCTTCCTGTTCTACAGGGGAAGAAAAGGGATGAGCCTAGGTCTAAAATCATACTGAAACTGTACAAGAAAGAACACCCTCCGTTCATCTCCCGGCTCCGTTCCAGTACTCCAGACTCTTCGTGCTGACCTGTGATGTGGAGGAACCCTCTAGACTTTGTTTTCTTAGACTTGGGGGCGTTTGTCCGCACACCTGATGCAGGGGAATATCATCCTCATCTATTCCTCTCTAATTTCTGAACATGGCCCCTCAGCTCTGATCCTTGACTTCTAAACCCTTTGCCTCAAACGTAAAGGCCATCCTTCCTTGGCTCATTCTGACCCCAGTTCCTCTCTTTTGGGTTTTAAACCTGACCCTTACTCCCCGGAGCCAGACCCTGGGAATTTCGCTCTCTCCCTTTCCTCTGACCCCTGACAGCCTTTCTCCGTAGCTTCTCGAGCAATGAACCTTCTTCTGCCCATAGGCCCGGACTCACCTTAGAGCCGCCCGTCCCGCCGCAGTCCTTGGCCCGGTACTGAGTCCGGGAAAACTCCTCCAGCAGCTCCCCGAGCCCCGGCTCCTGCGGAGGCGGGCTGTTCGAAGAAGCCGTGGGCCCTGCCGACGCGGCGGCGGCGGCCCGAGCGCCGGCCATGACCCACCCCCGCGTCCCCTTAGCACACCCCAGCCTGGCCCATGGTACCAGGAGCCCTGACTCCGAGCCCGGAACCTTCTGAACACCCTCAGCCACCGCCTTCTCCTTTCACTTCCGGCCCCGCCCCACCTTGCCGGATGTTTTCTTCGGTCCCGGCCAATCGGAGTTTGGACTCGCGCCCTGCCCCCTGATTACCGGCTCAAGCGGAGCGGTCCAAGTGGCCTCGGGAGAGGGAGCCGCGGGCACTTGCAGATAACTTGTGCTCCGCCCCAGGGGTTTCCCTTGGGGAAGTCGGGCTATACCACTGAGGATACAGGGGCCCCGGCAGTGAGGCCTCTGGGAGGAAGGAATCTTGGGAAAGAACCAGAGAAGAGTGGGATAAACCATTACAGAGAGGGGAGGAGGGAACCCTTGTAGGCAGGTAAGTAGTGTTGGCAACCATAGTAGCAATGGTAAGACAGCATTTTGTAAGGCGCTTTGCTTGCACTGTTCCTCACAATGTTCCTGTGATTATAGTGTTCCTGTAGTCAACCCATTTTATGGAAGTAGAAACCGGGAGTCGTGACTGGCTTGAAATTCTGTGATTCTCTTAATGGAATATTCCAAACATTCAGAAGTGGAGGAAACAGTGTGATGAACCCTCATGTATCTCTTATCCATTTTCAACAATAATCAGCATAGACACATCTATCTTGTTTAATCAGTCTTTCCACATCCACTAAGAATATCCTTCTCAGGCCTCTGCCAGTTTTCTCAGGATCCCATTGTAGACTCCAGAGCAAGTGGGGTTTAGAGTAGTCCCAGTAGCTGCCAGAATTTGGCAAGGATTCCATTAATACTAATTTTAGTTTCTCCTTGGCTTTTTAAGGGAATAAATGGTAGTAGTTCACCAGAGAATCCCTCAGAGTCACATCAATCCTGGGAGACGTTCATTTGGGGGTCTCTTTCGAGGGTAGATATGGGGGGGAGTCAAGTTGGTGTGTAAAGATTCGACAAAACCTTCAAAGACGATCTATTTTCCCCACGTCCTGGTTGACTGCCAATGAGACGCTTCATGCTGGGCCGGTGTTTTGATGATGGACCTCTCAGATGGACACCTAAGAGAGTGCAATGGGGGAGGCTAGTTGTTTAGGTTTCTGGCCTTGGAACTGTTTCAGCTGGGCCACTAACAGCAGTTTTGTTGATGGTGTTCTAGTCTCTTCAGAGCGGAAAGACAATCAGGTAGAGGATTAGTGGACTGTGAGTACTCAGGTGAAGGAGGATAGAGGAGCAGTAGGAGTCCAAGCGTCTTAGAGTCTTTTGTTTTAAGGTACCTCTTGTGCGTTTAAATTTTTTCTGCTCCTTTGCAGTGAATCTTTCAATAAGACTGTTTCAGAATCTTAAAGTCTTTTGAAGGCATCTGCATACCAATTAAATCTCATACTAGTTGTTGATTTGGGAATCATTACTTTGAAGTATACTTCTTAAACAATCTTGTCTAATTAGAACATACCCCATAAGGGCCATTATTATTCTAGGCTGTCTTGGTAAGATCTTTCCATTTTTGTAGCTATCTCCAACTTCCAGGACCATAATTCTTAGACATAAAATAAGCTAGTTGTGCTGGAAGGAGGTGTGCTCAATTCTTTGAAACTTGAAGATCCCGTATCTTTAACTTGGGTCTCTTAGAGCCAAACTAATATCTGAGAGGGATGTGTCGCTAGGACTGGGGATTTTTTAAAAATTTTATTATCATTAATCTGCAATTACATGAAGAACATTATGTGGAACTCCAGACTAAACCAGAAGAATGCAACAAATCAAGACTGTGGGCTAACCAAGGACTAGGGACTCAGTTCAGGGTGGAACCAGCTCAAGGTGACCCACTAAGCCCTAGACTGGGACCACAGACTAACCAAGGGCTAAGGACTAGTACTTTGTTAGAGCTGCCCATCAGTCTGGACCCACAGCCAATTAGATCTAGAGCTCAGTGCAAAGAGAGAGGAGCTGGGTTCCCAGAGGAACTTACACACAAGCCCTTGGAAACAGTAAGAAAGAGAACTCAAAGGTTTTACCAGGTATTAACACCTGTGTTTCTTCTTGTCGCAGAAACCATCAGCAGCCTCAGATCCCACCACTGCCACCAAAACTGTTAAAAAACAAAATTCAACTAAGTACATTTTAAGTATCTTACTGGCTTTATTCAGTGATTCATGAATCATGCAGCATCCAGTCTAGCAGACAGAAAGGAGCTCCAAGGAGCTGTACAAAATGAAAGACTTTTGTAGGTAGAAGGGAGTGCGAACAAGAAAGTTGCACTAGGCAAAAAACCAGATAGGTCATGAAAGGTCACTTTCCTTTAGGGGATGGCAGAAGTCTACCTGGCAGATTACCAACTGGTGCTGATCAAGTGATTCCTGAATGACTGGTTTAAGATTCCATTTCTAGGGCAGCTGAAACTGTAATTAAGTCTTTGTTTGGTGACATGGGTGCTTATCATAGGCCACTCCATTATGGGCCTGTTGTCTTGTTTTTAATAGTTCTAAAGTAACAATACCAAGATTATTACTAATAATATGATTACTGGGTTCAGCTTTTATTTGCTTTGTAGTTCTTTTTCCTTAAGATACATCTGAAGATTTCTCACTAAATCTCTGTTTTAAAGTCATTTAAACTATGTTTGACATAAGTTAAGTTTATTTGCTTAATTATATTTTGTACATTTAGACACTTGAAAAACCTGGTGGGCCTCCCCAGTAGGAACTATAGATGATTTGGGCAGAAGACACGTGGTCCTCCAGCACAGAAGTTCTCAGCCTTGAGTTTGTATCAGAACTCAGTGAGACACCTAAAGGGCTTGTTAATACAAAGAGTGCTGGAATACACCCTCAGAGTTTCTGGTTTTGTTGGTTTGGGGTGGGGCCCCAAAATTTGCATTTCTAAGTTTTCATTGATGCTGTTACTGATCCAAGAATCCCACTTTGGAAACTGCTGTTGCAGAATGGCCCATGAGGAACTTTTCTAGCTCCATCAACATTTAACTATGGGCAAAGTATTGCCCCTGAGTCTGTTTCCTCACTGGCAAATAGGCACAGTAATTTCTGCCTCATAGGATTAGTAGAATGGGATGTGATAATGTGAAGCATTTATCAGGGTGCCTGAAACATAATTGGTGTCCAATATATGGTGGCTGCTGAAACTACCAAGAGAGTACTCATCATGCTAACAGCTTACACTTGTATCTAGAACATACTTATGTGTCAGGCATTATTTGTAATGTTTTTATATGGTAACTCATTTGCTCCTAAGTTTAACTGACTCCATTTTGCATTTGAGGAAACAAAGGCACAGAGAAGGTGAAGTAAGGGCCTGTGACCAAGGCATCAGAACTCTTAAGCCAGACAGGCTGCTTCTGAGCCCACACTCTTCCTCTTGGTGCCCACTCCGCAGTGTTAGGGCTGAGTGGGGACAGTGACTCATTTACTCATCAAACATTCTCTAGGAGTCCTGCTATGTGACAAGTCTTGTTTTGGCCAGAATACAGGGATTAATAAAACCCTCTCCTTCCTATCAATAAGCTTACTATGGGAAGAATCTTGGGCCCCCATAGGTTCTTAATGCATAATTCATAAGTGAAAACCAATTTTCTCAGAAACAGGAATGCTTGTATCACACTGATGGGCCAGTTTGTTTAAATTACAGATTCCTGGATCCCACCTTGGGCCAACAAATCAGACCCCTGGGTGTGGGGCCCAAGACCCTGCACTTTTACCAGGCTCTCAGGATGATTCCAATGCAACTGATATTGGAGAAATGCCCATGCACACCTGCACTGGAGATTGACTAGCTCATTCAGGATTTAGTGGTCTAAAAATAGTGCTATTGTAGTAAAAATAGCAAGCCAGGATTATTGGGTTTTCCAGGCACAGGACTATGCCAACCATACCCAGAATCATTTGAATTTCAATGATTGTAGCTCAAATAGGGACATGCTTTCTCCTGACAGGTGCTCAAAGTTCTGTTTGCATTTTCTAAGCCATTCTCTCCTTCGATTACTCTTCACTCAACCCATTCCTACAAACTCTTTCTGTGTTCTCACCACACAGTCTATGTTCCTGGTTGTTTTTGTCATTATGATGAAACCCCTTAAGAAGTTGGTTAGGCCACAGACTGCCCTGTTCCAGGTATTTAGGGCAGCAGTGGCCAAGTTTGTAGATATAACTATTAGTGGGAAACAAAGCTCACTACAGTAATCAACAAAACAAGAACCAAGATTATTTATTAAGATTAGTAGGGAAGCATGTTTTCTTCCGCCTGCTACTTCTATAGCTTTTCTTCTTCCTTCCTAATTACAACCCTTAAATAGAATTCGTGCCTCATATCGAGTTTACCGAGTATCATAATTCCTCCAAGTGGTAAAGATACCTCAAAACAAATGCTGGGCATAGAAGCCACAGGGCATAAATCTGCAAAGAAGTAAAAAGCTAACCTTTTCAAACAAGATGGCTTCTCTCTCACTTACCAACTTTACATTTCCCTGTATGGCCCCTGAAGATGACTGGTTAGCCAGAGATGGGTAAGATTCCTCAAGGGAGGAACAACCTAAGACAGGTACAGTTGCAGGGGGGCCATCAGGTGAGAAATTGGGGATCAGTAGTGGTGAGGCTTAGAACCTCAATCCCCTGTTTTGAGAGAAATCTTCTGCATCCGTGGATGTTTTATTGCCCTTGTCTAGCTTGATTAACACATAGCCTACAGGCACATACCTGATCATCTACAATTGCTCTCTTACAACACTAAACTATGTTTTCTACCTTTATCTTGCATCTACCTACCACTTCAGCATTTTATTAAAAAATAAAATAAAAAAAAAATAATAATAATAATAAGGGAGAAATGTGGGATCCACATATAAATCAAGTATAAAAATCAAACGAATATTCATATTTGACCTGATTGTTTACAGTTCATAATGCGTGATCAAAACCAAAAGTTTCTGTGATGACTGCCCTTGTACTGTTCACCATCTAAGAACTTATTCACTATGTAAGAATTTGTTCACCATGTAAGAACTTGTTCGTTATGCTTCAGAAGATTGGAGACTGTTGAGAATTAGGCTTGGGGTGGATTAATGATTGTGCATTGAGCATTGACTCCCCTATACAGAATTTTATTGTTGTTAACAACCATTTGATCAATAAATATGAGAGATGCCCTCTCAAAAAAAAAAAATTTTAGTAGGGAAGCCTCAACACCCAAAAAGCAAATAACCTGATTAAAAAATGGGCAGAGGATATGAACAGACAATTCTCCAAAGAAGAAATTCAGATGGCCAACAGGCATGTGAAAAGATGAGCCACATTGCTAATTATCAGGGAAATGCAAATTAAAACCACAATGAGATTATCACCTCACACCAGTTAGAATGGCCAACATCTAAAAGTCTAGGAATATCAAATGCTGGTGAGGATGCGGAAAAAGGGGAACCCTTCTACACTGCTGGTGGGAATGTAAACTAGTTCAATCGCTGTGGAAAGCAATATGGAGGTTCCTCAAAAAACTAAAAATAGAAACACCATTTGACCTGAGAATTTCACTCCTAGGAAATTACCCAAAGAAAACAACTTCTCAGATTCAAAAAGACATATGCACCTGTATGTTTGCAGCACTATTTACAATAGCTAAGATATGGAAGCAACCTAAGTGTCCATCAGTAGATGAATGGATAAAGAAGAAGTGAAGTGGTACATATTCACAATGGAATACTATTCAGCCTTAAGAAAGAAACAAATTTTACCATTTGCAACAACATGGATGGAGCTAGAGGGTATTATGCTCAGTGAAATAAGTGAGGCAGAGAAAGACAAATACCAAATGATTTCCCTCATTTGTGGAGCATAACAATGAAGCAAAATTGAAAGAATAAAACAGCAGCAGACTCACATACTCCAAGAAGGGACTAGCGGTTACCAAAGGGGAAGGGTGGGGGAGGCCTGGTGGGGAGAGAGGGAGAAGGGGATTGAGGGCTATTATGATTAGTACACATGGTGTGGGGGGATCATGGGGAAGACAGTGTAGCACAGAGAAGACAAGTAGTGACTCCGTGGCATCTTACTACACTGACAGACAGTGACTGCAATGGGGTATGGGGGGTGAATAATATGGGTGAATGTAGTAATCACATTGTCTTTATTTTTTTTTAAGTAAAAATTTAATTGCTCTTTATTGCATCCACTTGATGAAATGTGATTTAAAAAAAATTTTTTATTAAGGTTTGATTGATATACACTCTTATGAAGGTTTCACATGAAAAAACAATGTGGTTACTACATTTACCCATATTATCAAGTCCCCACCCATACCCCAATGCAGTCACTGTGTAGTAAGTTGCCAGAGATCCACTATGTCCCTTCTCTGTGATACACTGTTCTCCCCGTGATCTCCCACACCATGTGTACTAAACATAATACCCCTCAATCCCCCTCTCCCTCCCTCCTCACCTGCCGTCCCACACCCCTCCCCTTTGGTAATCACTAGTTCATTCTTGGAGTCTCTGAGTCTGCTGCCATTTTTGTAACCACATTGTTTTTCATGTGAAACCTTTGTAAGAGGATGTCAATGATACCGTAATAAAAAACAAAAACAAAAAAATACAAAAGACAAAAATAAACAAACAAGAAGATTAGTAGGGAAGTGCTACCCAGTGAAGATAATTCACTGAGTACTCCTGGAGGGGTGAACTCAGCAATCTTATGTGTTAGAAAGGGAGGGGAGTCCACATAATTATGTTCATTATGTATTGATCTTGCATTCTGGATTGCACAGAATGAGTCTAGAAATACGTCAGCAATTGATTAAAACAATCCTTGTTCATCTGCTGGAATGGATTCTTCAATGAGGTCTGGTAAGGGTCTCGCCTAGGGCTCACAGTCCTTAGCTTTGCCTTTGGTTAGATCAGGAATTCTCAAACTTGAATGTGCATGAATCACCTGGGAAATCTTGCTAAAATGCAGATGTTGATTCAGAAGGTCTGGGGTAGGGTCTGAGCTTCTTCATTTCTTGTAACTCCCGGGTAAAGCACTTGCTCTTGGTTCATGGATCACATTTGGAGTAGCAGGGGGGTGAAACAAGCTGTTATAAAACATAACACCTAGTTTTGATACCTTTTCAGCAAGTGCTGCTGCAAATAGTTCTTGTTTTTTAGTCGAAGAGCAAGATCTACGTTATCAAAGAAATCATTAAATATAATTTCTAGTAAAAGCTCCCATGCTAATACACAGATGAAATTCAATCTCTTTCAGTTCAGGACTCCTGCCCCCAATTCTCCTTTACCTAGGGTTGTGTCAGAGGCCTTAAACCAGAATGCCAAAGCATGTGTGTGGGTGGAGTGATAGCCACCCACTGTGGCATCTCATGAGCCATGCTCATTTGTTCTTCAGCCTCTGGCCCATGTTACCCGTGCTAGGCCCTTCTCTCATCATCTCCAGGTCTCCCTGAATTGGCTGGATCTGTCAGCTACACCTCCAAACGTACCCTGAGACATGTGGGGTGTCCCAAGAAGACCACTCATAGAGACTGAGTTGCTGTCAAGAAGGGGAGAGAGCATCTCATTCCTCATTGGACATGTTCTTATGTAGCAAACTTGCTGATTTGTTCTCTGGCCTATTTTAACAGAGAAGAAAAACAGAAATGAGGGGAGATTGTAGGGGCAGTGGGGTACTTTGTCAATATTGCAAAATATTCCTTATTTACCATGTGCAATTCTTGTGAATACAGAAGTAATTTGCGAGCATTTCTGGAACCAGAGATTGGAACATGGAGAGCAGCAAAATATTAGAGACTCAGCACTACTGGGAAACAATGTTTCACTGTGCAAGAATCTATTGCATTCATAAGATCTGAAGGAAAGGATTTGACAAACTAATTGATTTATCTTTTATCTGATTCCACTGCTCAAATCCTTCCCACATTCTGAAACAGTGTCTGTCTTGCATGTAAGCAGTAGCACAAGTGACTGAAACCATTTGGATGTAGCTGTCTTTTCTGTAGAGATGAGGATAAGCATGCCTTGAGTTGTGAGAGTGGATGTTTACGGTTATAGGCTAAATAGTGACAGGAGTGAGTGCCAGATCCTCAGGGATGGAAATGTCTGTGTTCTTTACCAAAATTTTTTGTTTGTGATATATAGAGATTTATAAAGCATGGGCCAAGAGCAAGGGCCTGTCTTTCCTGGTTCTAAGGAGGTACTGCCTTCTAGGAGGCTTTTGTGGCCACCCGGGGGAGGAGCAGGAGGAAAGAAGCCTGAAGTCTAGCATAAGGTAACAATGATTGAACCATAATATCAGCTCCGGGGCACAGGAAGTACATAGGAGCAGCCGTGATTGCTCCTGGAGAAACTGCAAAGACCAGCAGGTGCCACTGAGGTAGATCCCCTCAATAGCTCTAAACTGACCATTGGGAGTTTTGCAAACCCTGAGCACAAACAGTTCAACTTAATTTAGGGACAACTGAGTGCTAGTATTTTCAATGGTTTGTTAATCAATCAACTAATTAAACAAGCTTGTACGAAGTACTACTGTAAGTCAGGTACTGCACAGGGCCTAAAGTCAGTGGTGAGCAAGTTTGGTGAGTTGGGATTGTTACATGAGCAACATTGTGGTTACTAAATTCCCCCCATTGTCACGTCCTCACCACATACCCCATTACAGTCACTGTCCATCAGTGTAGTAAGGTACTACTAGTCACTAACAGTCTTATCTGTGCTCTAGTGAATTCCCCATGCACCTCCCATACAATTATGTGTGCTAATCGTAATGCCCCTTATTGCCCTTCTCCCTCCCTCCCTTCCAGCCCCAGCCCCCAGTCCCTTTCCCTTAGTAACTGTTAGTCCATTCTTGGGTTCTGTGAGTCTGCTGCTGTTTTGTTCCTTCAGTTTTTGCTTTGTTCTTAAGCTCCATAGATGAGTGAAATCATTTGGTACTTGTCTTTCTCTGCCTGGCTTATTTCACTGAGCATAATACCCTCTAGCTCCATCCATGTAGTTGCAAATGGGAGGATTTGTTTTCTTCTTACGACTGAATAATATTCCATTGTGTATATGGACCACATCTTCTTTATCCATTCATCTACTGACGGACACTTAGGTTGCTTCCATATCTTGGCTATTGTAAATAGTGCTGTGATAAACATAGGGATGCATCTGTCTTTTTCAAACTGGACTGCTGCATTCTTAGGGTAAATTCCTAGGAGTGGAATTCCTGGGTCAAATTGTATTTCTATTTTTACTTTTTTGAGGAACCTCCATACTGCTTCCCACAATGATTGAACTAATTTACATTCCACCAGCAGTGTAGGAGGGTTCCCCTTTCTCCACATCCTCACCCACATTTGTTGTTGTCTGTCTTTTGGATGGTGGTGATCCTTACTCGTGTGAGGTAATATCTCATTGTGGTTTTAATTTGCGTTTCTCTGATGATTAGCAATGTGGAGCATCTTTTCATGTGCCTGTTGGTCATCTGAATTTCTTCTTTGGAGAAGTGTCTGTTCAGCTCCCTGCCCATTTTTTAATTGGATTATTTGCTTTTTGTTTGTTGAGGTGCATGAGCTCTTTATGTATTTTGGATGTCAACCTTTTATCAGATCTGTCATTTATGAATATATTCTTCCATACTGTAGGATGTATTTTTGTTCTATTGAAGGTGTCCTTTGCTGTACAGAAACTTTTCAGCTTGATATAGTCCCACTTGTTCATTTTTGCATTTGTTTCTCTTGCCAGGGGAGATATGTTCATGAAGAAGTTGCTCATGTTTATGTCCAAGAGATTTTTGCCTATGTTTTTTTCTAAGAGTTTTATGGTTTCATGACTTACATTAGGTCTTTTATCCATTTCTAATTTACTTTTGTGTATGGGGCTAGACAATGATCCAGTTTCATTCTCTTACATGTAGCTGTCCAGTTTTCCAACACCAGCTGTTGAAGAGGCTGTCATTTCCCCATTGTATATCCATGGCTCCTTTATCATATATTAATTCACCATATATGTTTGGGTTAATATCTGGACTCTCTATGTTGTTCCACTGGTCTGCAGTCTGTTCTTGTGCCAGTACCAAATTGTCTTGATTACTGTGGCTTTGTAGTAGAGCTTGAAGTTGGGAAGCGAGATCCCCCCTGTTTTATTCTTCCTTCTCAGGATTGCTTTGGATATTCGGGGTCTTTTGTGGTTCCATATGAATTTTAAAACTATTTGTTCCAGTTCATTGAAGAATGCTTTTGGTATTTTGATAGGGATTGCATGGAATCTGTAGATTGCTTTAGGCAGGATGGCCATTTTGACAATATTAATTCTTCCTAGCTAAGAGCCTGGGATGAGTTTCCATTTGTTAGTATCCTCTTTAATTTCTCTTAAGAGTGTCTTGTAGTTTTCAGGGTATAGGTCTTTCATTTCCTTGGTTAGGTTTCTCCTAGGTATTTTATTCTTTTTGATGCAATTGTGAATGGAATTGTTTTCCTGATTTCTCTTTCTGTTAGCTCATTGTTAGTGCATAGGAAAGCAACAAGCAATAGATTTTTTATATGCTGATTTTATATCCTGAAAGTTTACTGAATTTATTAGCTCTAACATTTTTTTGGTGGAGTCTTTAGGAATTTTTTAATATATGAGGACATGTTATCAGCAAACAGAGATGATTTTATTAATTCCTTTTCTGTTTGGATGCCTTTTATTTATTTTTCTTGTCTAATTGCTCTGGCTAGGACTTCCAGTGGTATGTTCGATAGGAGTAGTGAGAGTAGATGCACTTGTATTGTTTTTGATCTTAGAAGGAAAGCTTTTAGTCTTTCACCAGTGAGTGTGATGTTAGCTATGTGTTGTCATATATGGCCTCTATTTGCCCAATTTGTTGAGATATATTATCATGAAGGGTATTGAATTTTGTCAAGTGCTTTTCATGCATCCAAGTTTTTTATCTTTCATTCTATTAAGGTGGTGTATCATTTATTGATTTGCATATTTTGAGCCATCCTTGTATCTCATGTGATTATGATATAAGACAAATCTCATGCAATTGTGATCTATGATAATTTTAATGTATTGTTGAATTCAGTTTGCTAGTGTTTAGTTTAGTTTGTTTATATTTACCTGCCTTTGGTATCACCATAGTGCTGGTTTAATAAAATGAGTTTGGGGGTGTTCCCTCCTCTTCAATATCTTGGGTGATTTTGAGAAGCATTGGCATTAATTCTTCTTTAAATATTTGGTAGAATTTACCCATGAAGTCATTTGGCTTTTCTTTGTTGGGATACATTTTGATACTGATTCAATCTCCTTACTCATTACTGTTGTGTTCAGATTTTCTGTTTCTTCATGATTCAGTCTTGGCAAGTTGTATGTTTCTGAAAATTTGTCTACCTCTGAGTTGTCAAATTTGTTGGTATATAATTGTTCATACTAGTCTTTTATGATCCTTTTTATTTATTTGAGTCCTCTCTTTTGTTTCTTGGTAAGTCTAACAAAAGTTTTGTCAGATTTTTTTTGCAAAAAACTTCTCAAGTATAGCACAGAGAAGACAAGTAGTGATTCTATAGCATCTTATTATGCTGATGGACAGTGACTGTAATGGGGTATGTGGTGGGGACTTGATAATGGGGGGAATCTAGTAACCACAATGTTGCTCATGTGATTGTATAATAATGATATTAAAAAAACACAACCTTTTAAGTTTGTTGATTTTTTTTCTATTTTCTATTTAATTTATTTCTGGTCTGACATTTATTTCCTTCCTTTTGCTGACTTTGGGCTTAGTTTGTCTGTTCTAGTTACTTGAGGTATGAATTTAGGTTATTTAAGATCTTTATTTTTATTTTTTTGTGTGTTGTAAATAATAATTTTTTATTTATCACATTTGCATTCCTTTTCATTCCATTCTTCATACATGTTCCCATCTGGGATTATTTTCCTTCTGATTGCAAACTGTTTGGTATTGTTTTTACTTCTATGTTGTTGATTATCTCATTTTATTATGAAAATTTCCTCATTTCACACTAATTTTTATAGGAATATTTTGTAAGGCATAGAATTCTAGATTTGTGGTTGTTTTCTTTCACAACTTTGAAGATGGTCATTCCATTTCCTTCTGTCTTTTGTTGTGTGTTAAAGAAGCCAAAGTCAGTTTTAATGTTCCTGTTTGAAAATTTTTCTGCCGTTAATATTTTTATTTGTTTTGGTTTTCACAAGTTATATTCTCATAAGTTTGAGGTAGGGTTTTTTTGCATTTATTCAGAAGCTATGACTTCCTATTTCTGAAAAATTTTCATTAATTATCTCTTCAAATATAACTTATATAAAATTCTTCTTCTTTAGATTTCCAGTATACATATATCAGAAACTTTCACCATATCATATTTATTTCCTACAACTTACCTATACTTGTCAGTTCTTTCTTAATTTTATAGTTGGAATTTTCTTCTGTCCTGTCTTCCAATTAATTTATTTTCCTTTAGATTTTTCTATACTTTTATGAAAATGAGATTTCAATTCTTAATTTTATTCATGGTATGTTTCAGTTCTAGAATTTTCACTGGATACTTTTTGTATACTTTCCATCTAAAATTGTGTTGCCTAATGTCTTGAACTTACTAGTCACAAGTCAGTTGTAAGTTGTTTGATAAATTCAAACCTGTATCTTCTGAGTGTCTCTTTTGTTATCCATTTTCAATATGGCTGATGTCATGAATTTTGTCTCTTGGCAGTTCTGGAAATTTTAATTAATTGTTATACATGTTGAATGAAAAGTAATAGAGATAATTTGTACCTCTGTTTGATATTATACTGCTCCAGAGAAGATTTTCTTTTACTGATATTAGGATTCCAGATCCCAGTTCATTGGTCATTTTGCCCTCTTTCAAATGTGTTCTGTCTTAGTATCTGTGATTCAGAGGAGTGCTTTGGCCTAATTCCTGTGTTCTTAGATTCTCTCAATGGTGTCTTTTCCATTAATAGCTGTTAGTTGTTCTCCTTCTGATGGGAGTGAAGTCATGAATGATCTATTTTGCCCACATCTTAGTGACATCTGATTTTCTTTGTTTTTAATATAGGCATTTATTCAGTGATATCTTAATTTAAAAAAATACCTTAAAAAAGATATTACATTGGGAGACACTGGAACTTTAGATTTATGAATCACCTTAAACTCTTAACTTTGTGATGAGATGTATGGTAAAATTCCTAAAGGAGGTAAAGGAGCAAAATTCCTAAAGTTTCAAAACCTTGGAGATTATGAAGAATTTTTTTGCTCATGTACAATTTTGTTATTCAGGGTGGCAGGAGGGCAATTTATATATCTTTAATTTCCTTAACTTTCTCATTTCTTAAAAAGACGGACAATGTAAGCTTCAAATTGGAGCTCAGCTATGTGTGACACAGAGCTTTTAGTAAACCAAAACTAATTGTATGTGGTTTGGTTAAATATGAGTTGACTACAGAGGCTGGGTTCAATACTTGTGATCAGAGTTTTGGTGTACATCCTATGATGAGTTGGAGAATATATATAGCAGTAATAACAAATTCATAAGTTTACAGGGGCTGGCAGGTAATGAAAAATGAATGTAGCTATCTGGTATAAGAATAAATACCCTGAAGCAGGAAAAAAATATATAGGCATTTATTACTATTACCTCCTCCTTAGATTGCTTTTGTTGTATCCCACAAGTTTTGGTATGTTGTAATTTCATTTTTATTTGTTTTAATATATTTTTCATTTCCTTTTTGATTTTTGACTCTTGGTTGTTGAAATCCTAACAAATCTACAAAAAAGCTACAAGAACTGATGTGCAATTTATCAAGATCAGTGGATGCATGGTCAATATATACAAATTAGTTGTCGAGTTGTATTTCTATATAATAGCAATGAAATAAAAATGTAAAACACAGTAACATAATAAATAGTACACTCACACACACACAAACCCATGAAATAGGTATAAGTCTAGCAAAAGTTGCGTAAGATTTGTATGCTGAAAACTACAAAACACTGATAAAAGAAATCAAAGGAAACTGACACAAATGACAAGATATACCTTATTCATGAATTAGAAGACTCAGTATTGTTAAGATGTCAGTTCTCCCTAAATAGATTTATAGATTCGATCCAATCCATTACAAAATTCTAGCAGGAATTTTGGTAGACAACAACAACTTGATTCTAAGAATTAGGTTGAAAATAAAGGAACTAGAATAGTCAAAATAATTTTGAAAAAGAAGAATAAAGTTGGAGAATTCATACTATCTTATTTCAAGTCTCACTAAAAAGCTACCATAGTCAAAGTAAACAGGTACTGGTGAAAGGATAGGCACAAATCAATGAAACAAAATAGAGCCCAGAAAAAGAGCCAAATGTAGATGACCAATTAATTTTTTTTTTTTGAGGGCATCTCTCATATTTATTGATCAAATGGTTGTTAACAACAATAAAATTCAGTATAGGGGGGTCAATGCTCAATGTACGATCATTAATCCATCTCAAGCCTAATTCTCGTCAGTCTCCAATCTTCTGAAGCATAACGAACAAGTTCTTACATGGTGAACGAATTCTTACATAGTGAATAAATTCTTACATGGTGAACAGTACAAGGGCAGTCATCACAGAAACTTTCGGTTTTGATCATGCAATATGACCTATAAACAATCAGGTCAAATATGAATATTCGTTTGATTTTTGTACTTGATTTATATGTTGATCCCACATTTCTCCTATTATTATTATTATTTTTATTTTTAATAAAATGCTGAAGTGGTAGGTAGATGCAAGATAAAGGTAGAAAACATAGTTTAGTGCTGTAAGAAGGCAAATGTAGATGATCAGATGATCAGGTGTGTGCCTATGGACTAAGTATTAATCCAGGCTAGACAAGGGCAGCAAGACATCCACGGATGCAGAAGATTTCTCTCAAAGCAGGGGGGGTGAGGTTCTGAGCCTCACCTCTGTTGATCCCCAAATTCTCACCTGATGGCCCCCCTGCGACTGTGCCTGTCTTAGGTTGTTCCTCCCTTGAGGAATCTTACCCGTCTCTGGCTAACCAGTCATCTTCCGGGGCCATACAGGGAAATGTAAAGTTGGTAAGTGAGAGAGAAGCCATATTGTTTGCAAAGGTTAGCTTTTTACTTCTTTGCAGATTTATGCCCTGTGGCTTCTATGCCCAGCACTTGTGTCGAGGTATCTTTACCACCTGGAGGAATTATGATACTCGGTAAATTCGATATGAGGCACGAATTCTATTTAAGGGTTGTAATTAGGAAGGAAGAAGAAAAGCTATAGATGTAGCATATGAAGGAAACTTGGGAGGATTGATTATTTCTTTGACATATCTTCTTGTAGAGTACCTTAAGTATGTATAGGTTTTAAACTACTAACTAATTTGCACACACATATTAACATAATAGGAATACGGTGACATAAACAAAGCAAATCTATAATTACCATCCATCTCCAGTGAAGCCAAGAAAACCATTTAGGCACCCTAGGCATTTCTGAAAATTTATCTATGATATGATGGATATTGTCCAACTGTACTTGAACCATCAGACAAATTAAAGCAGCCCATTTCTGGGATCTGTTCACATCCCATATGTTCTTTTAACCATAGATAGTCTATAGTCATGAGATTTTGGAGTGCTACACCTTGCACCCCTCCCAACTCCTGGTTGAGTTCCAACAGTACAGATCCGGTCAAATTCGTTGTCTCACTGTATGCACATGCCAGCCTAGACATCTCCCTCCTCATTCTTATGGCAAGTCCAGGAGACGGTGGGCTGGATGCAGCCACAACCGCAGCATCGTCCGGATCCCTGTGGAGGCTTTTTGATGATCATCCCCCGGCACAAGTCCTCCAGAGAGTGCTGATGCCGGAAGCTCCTCCTCATATCGTATCTTAGTTCATTTTCTGGGTATCCAAGCTAGGCCTTGATCTTCTGCGTAGAAACAAACAGACCCTTTGCCCACACTTTGACATGCCCTCTATACCACTGTGCAGAACTCATTGGAGGTCAGCACACAGTAACTGCTTTTTTTTTTTTTTTTAATTAAGAGAAAGGAATATTATCAGAAAAGAGTACCTCCATAGCTGATCATCTGACACCCTTTAAGTGATCAACATTAAGGATATTTAAAGCATGCGTTGATCTTTGATTTACCAATAGTTTTATCCTGTTAAGGAGTAATCCCCCTTTTCTTTCTTTCTTTCTTTTTTTTTTTAAATTTTTAATCTACACTTACCTGAAGAATACTATGTTTACTATGCTCTCCCCTATATCAGGTCCCCCCTAACAAACACATTACGGTTACTGTCCATCAGCTTAGCAAAATGTGGTAGAGTCACTACTTGTCCTCTCTGTGTTGTGCAGCCCACCCTCCCCTTTCTCCCTCCCCCCCATGCATGCTAATCTTAATACCCCCCTTCTTCTTCCCCCCCCTTATCCCTCCCTGCCCACCCATCCTCCCCAGTTCCTTTCCCTTTGGTACCTGTTAGTCCATTTTTGGGTTCTGTAATTCCACTGCTGTTTTGTTCCTTCAGTTTTTCCTTTGTTCCTATACTCCTCAGATGAGTGAAATCATTTGGTATTTCTCTTTCTCCGCTTGGCTTATTTCACTGAGCATAATACTCTCCAGCTCCATCCATGTTGCTGCAAATGGTTGGATTTTTCCACTTCTTATGGCTGAGTAGTATTCCATTGTGTATATGTACCACATCTTCTTTATCCATTCATCTACCGATGGACATTTAGGTTGCTTCCAATTCTTGGCTATTGTAAATAGTGCTGCGATAAACACAGGAGTGCATCTGTCTTTCTCAAACTTGATTGCTGCGTTCTTAGGGTAAATTCCTAGGAGTGGAATTCCTGGGTCAAATGGTAGGTCTGTTTTGAGCATTTTGATGCACCTCCATACTGCTTTCCACAATGGTTGAACTAATTTACATTCCCACCAGCAGTGTAGGAGGGTTCCCCTTTCTCCACAGCCTCGCCAACATTTGTTGTTGTTTGTCTTTTGGATGGCAGCTATCCTTACTGGTGTGAGGTGATACCTCATTGTAGTTTTAATTTGCATTTCTCTGATAATTAGCGATGTGGAAGCATCTTTTCATGTGTCTCTTGGCCATCTGTATTTCTTTTTTGGAGAACTGTCTGTTCAGTTCCTCTGCCCATTTTTTAATTGGGTTATTTGTTTTTTGTTTGTTGAGGTGTGTGAGTTCTTTATATATTCTGGACGTCAAGCCTTTATCGGATCTGTCATTTTCAAATATATTCTCCCATACTGTAGGGTTCCTTTTTGTTCTATTGATGGTGTCTTTCGCTGTACAGAAGCTTTTCAGCTTAATGTAGTCCCACTTGCTCATTTTTGCTGTTGTTTTCCTTGCCCGGGGAGATATGTTCAAGAAGAGATCACTCATGTTTATGTCTAAGAGGTTTTTGCCTATGTTTTTTTCCAAGAGTTTAATGGTTTCATGACTTACATTCAGGTCTTTGATCCATTTTGAGTTTACCTTTGTATATGGGGTTAGAGAATGATCCAGTTTCATTCTCCTACATGTAGCTGTCCAGTTTTGCCAGCACCATCTGTTGAAGAGACTGTCATTTTGCCATTGTATGTCCATGGCTCCTTTATCAAATATTAATTGACCATATATGTTTGGGTTAATTTCTGGGGTCTCTAATCTGTTCCACTGGTCTGTGGCTCTGTTCTTGTGCCAGTACCAAATTGTCTTGATTACTATGGCTTTGTAGTAGAGCTTGAAGTTGGGGAGTGAGATCCCCCCTACTTTATTCTTCTTTTTCAGGATTGCTTTGGCTATTCGGGGTCTTTGGTGTTTCCATATGAATTTTTGAATTATTTGTTCCAATTCATTGAAGAATGTTGCTGGTAATTTGAGAGGGATTGCATCAAATCTGTATATTGCTTTGGGCAGGATGGCCATTTTGACAATATTAATTCTTCCTAGCCATGAGCATGGGATGAGTTTCCATTTATTAGTGTCCCCTTTAATTTCTCTTAAGAGTGACTTGTAGTTTTCAGAGTATAAGTCTTTCACTTCTTTGGTTAGGTTTATTCCTAGGTATTTTATTCTTTTTGATGCAATGGTGAATGGAATTGTTTTCCTGATTTCTCTTTCTTTTGATTTGTTGTTAGTGTATAGGAAAGCTACAGATTTCTGTGTGTTAATTTTGTATCCTGCAACTTTGCTGTATTCCGATATCAGTTCTAGTAGTTTTGGAGTTGAGTCTTTAGGGTTTTTTATGTACAGTATCATATCATCTGCAAATAGTGACAGTTTAACTTCTTCTTTACCAATCTGGATTCCTTGTATTTCTTTGTTTTGTCTGATTGCCGTGGCTAGGACCTCCAGTACTATGTTAAATAACAGTGGGGAGAGTGGGCATCCCTGTCTGGTTCCCGATCTCAGAAGAAATGCTTTCAGCTTCTCGCTGTTCAGTATAATGCTGGCTGTGGGTTTATCATATATGGCCTTTATTATGTTGAGGTACTTGCCCTCTATTCCCATTTTGCTGAGAGTTTTTATCATGAATGGATGTTGAATTTTGTCAAATGCTTTTTCAGCATCTATGGAGATGATCATGTGGTTTTTGTCTTTCTTTTTGTTGATGTGGTGGATGATGTTGATGGATTTTCGAATGTTGTACCGTCCTTGCATCCCTGGGATGAACCCCACTTGGTCATGGTGTATGATCCTTTTGATATACTGTTGAATTCTGTTTTATTTTATTCTGTTTAAAATATTCTGCTAATATTTTATTGAGTATTTTTGCATCTACATTCATCAGGGATATTGGTCTGTAATTTTCTTTTTTGGTGGGGTCTTTGCCTGGTTTTGGTATTAGGGTGATGTTGGCTTCATAGAATGAGTTTGGGAGTATTCCCTCTTCTTCTATTTTGTGGAACACTTTAAGGAGAATGGGTATTATGTCTTCTCTGTGTGTCAGATAAAATTCCGAGGTAAATCCGTCCGGCCCCGGGGTTTTGTTCTTGGGTAGTTTTTTGATTACTGTTTCAATTTCTTTGCTTGTAATTGGTTTGTTTAACTTTTGTGTTTCTTCCTTGGTCAGTCGTGGGAGGTTGTATTTTTCTAGGAAGTTGTCCATTTCTTCTAGGTTTTCCAGCTTGTTGGCATATAGGTTTTCATAGTAGTCTTTAATAATTCTTTGTATTTCTGTGGAGTCTGTCGTGATTTTTCCATTCTCATTTCTGATTATGTTGATTTGTGTTGACTCTCTTTTTCTCTTAATAAGTTGGGCTAGAGGCTTATCTATTTTGTTTATTTTCTCAAAGAACCAGCTCTTGGTTTCGTTGATTTTTGCTATTGTTTTATTCTTCTCAATTTTGTTTATTTCTTCTCTGATCTTTATTATGTCCCTCCTTCTGCTGACTTTAGGCCTCATTTGTTCTTCTTTTTCCAGTTTTAATAATTTTGATGTTAGACTATTCATTTGGGATTGTTCTTCCTTCTTCAAGTGTGCCTGGATTGCTATATACTTTCCTCTTAAGACTGCTTTCGCTGCATCCCACAGTAGTTGGGGCTTAGTGTTGTTGTTGTCATTTGTTTCTATATATTCCTTGATCTCTATTTTGATTTGTTCATTGATCCATTGATTATTTAGTAGCATGTTGTTAAGCCTCCATGTGTTTGTGAGCCTTTTTGTTTTCTTTGTAGAATTTATTTCTACTTTCATACCTTTGTGGTCTGAAAAATTGGTTGGTAGAATTTCAGTATTTTGGAATTTACTGAGGCTCTTTTTGTGAGCTAGTATGTGGTCTGTTCTGGAGAATGTTCCATGTGCACTTGAGAAGAATGTATATCCTGTTGCTTTTGGATGTAGAGTTCATTAGATGTCTATTAGGTCCATCTGTTCTAGTGTGTTGTTCAGTGCCTGTGTGTCTTTACTTATTTTCTGCCCGGTGGATCTATCCTTTGGGGAGAGTGGTGTGTTGAAGTCTCCTACAATGAATGCATTGCAGTCTATTTCCCTCTTTAGTTCTGTTAGTATTTGCTTCACATATGCTGGTGCTCCTGTATTGGGTTCATATATATTTAGAATGGTTATATCCTCTTGATGGACTGAGTCCTTTATCATTATGTAGTGGCCTTCTTTATCTCTTGTTACTTTCTTTGTTTTGAAGTCTATTTTGTCTGATATTAGTACTGCAACCCCTGCTTTCTTCTCACTGTTGTTTGCCTGAAATATGTTTTTCCATCCCTTGACTTTTAGTCTATGCTTATCTTTGGGTTTAAGGTGAGTTTCTTGTAAGCAGCATATAGATGGGTCTTGCTTTTTTATCCATTCTATTACTCTATGTCTTTTGATTGGTGCATTAAGTCCATTTACATTTAGGGTGTCTATTGAGAGATATGTACTTATTGCCATTTCAGTCTTTAGATTCGTGGTTACCAAAGGTTCAAGGTTAGCTTCTTTAGTATCTTACTGCCTAACTTAGCTCACTTATTGAGCTGTTATATACACAGTCTGGAGATTCTTTTCTTCTCTCCCTTCTTATTCCTCCTCCTCCATTCTTCATATGTTGTGTGTTTTGTTCTGTGCTCTTTTTAGGGGTGCTCCCATCTAGAGCAGTCCCTGTAGGATGCCCTGTAGAGGTGGTTTGTGGGAAGCAAATTCCCTCAGCTTTTGCTTGTCTGGGAATTGTTTGATCCCACCATCATATTTAAATGATAGTCGTGCTGGATACAGTATCCTTGGTTCAAGGCCCTTCTGTTTCATTGCATTAAGTATATCATGCCATTCTCTTCTGGCCTGTAGGGTTTCTGTTGAGAAGTCTGATGTTAGCCTGATTGGTTTTCCTTTATAGGTGACCTTTTTCTCTCTAGCTGCCTTTAAAACTCTTTCCTTGTCCTTGATCCTTGCCATTTTAATTACTATGTGTCTTGGTGTTGTCCTCCTTGGATCCTTTCTGTTGGGGGTTCTGTGTAATTCCATGGTCTGTTCGATTATTTCCTCCCCCAGTTTGGGGAAGTTTTCAGCAATTATTTCTTCAAAGACACTTTCTATCCCTTTTCCTCTTTCTTCCTCTTCTGGTATCCCTATAATACGAATGTTATTCCTTTTGTATTGGTCACATAGTTCTCTTAGTGTTGTTTCATTCCTGGAGATCCTTTTATCTCTCTCTATGTCAGCTTCTATACGTTCCTGTTCTCTGGCTTCTATTCCTTCAATGGCCTCTTGCATCTTATCCATTCTGCTTATAAATCCTTCCAGGGATTGTTTCACTTCTGTGATCTCTTTCCTGACATCTGTGATCTCCTTCCGGACTTCATCCCACTGCTCTTGCATTTTTCTCTGCATCTCATCCCACTGCTCTTGCATTTTTCTCTGCATCTCATCCCATTGCTCTTGCATTTTTCTCTGCATCTCTGTCAGCATGTTCATGATTTTTATTTTGAATTCTTTTTCAGGAGGACTAGTTAGGTCTGTCTCCTTCTCAGGTGTTGTCTCTGTGATCTTTGTCTGCCTGTAGTTTTGCCTTTTCATGGTGATAGAGATAGTTTGCAGAGCTGGTACAAGTGACCGCTGGAAGAGCTTCCCTTCTTGTTGGTTTGTAGCCTTTTCCTGGGAGAATAGCGACCTCTAGTTGCTTGTGCTGGGCAGCTGTGCGCAGACAGGGCTTCTGCTTCCTGCCCAGTTGCTTTGGGGTTTATCTCCGCTGTTGCTGTGGGCTTGGCCTGGCTGGGGCTGTTCCTCCAAAATGGTGGAGCCCCGTTGGAGGGGGAGCGGCCAGGAGGCTATTTATCTCCGTAAGGGGCCTCTGTGCTCCCTGCTGCCCAGGGGGTTAGAGTGCCCAGAGATCCCCAGATTCCCTGCCTCTGGTCTAAGTGACCTGTCCTGCCCCTTTAAGACTTCCAAAAAGCACTCCCCTTCGCAAGGCGCTGGGTTCTTGCAGGTGTGGATGTGGTCTGGATGTTGTCCTGTGTCCTGTGGTCTCTATTTTAGGAAGATTTTTCTTTGTTATATTTTCATAGCTCTATGTGTTTTTGGGAGGAGATTTCCACTGCTCTACTCATGCCGCCATCCTGGCTCCGCCGACCAATAAATTTTTAAGCAACTCTATTGAGATATAATTCACATATCATAAAATGCACCCATTTAAGGTGTAAAATTCAATGGCTGTAGTATATTCACAGAGTTATGAAGCATCACAAAAATCTAAGTTTAGAACATTTTCATCATCTCAAAAAGAAACTCCCTACCCATTAGTAGTCACTCCTCACTCTCTCACTTCTCTATACTTTGGCAATCACTAATCAACCTACTTTGTGTCTCTGTAGATTTGCCTATTCTGGAAATTTCATATAAATGGAGTCCTACAATATGCAGTCTTTTGTGACTGGCTTCTTTCACTTAGGATACTGTTTTCAAGATCCATCCATGTTGTAGCATGTTATTAGTAGTCCTTTCCTTTTTATGGTTGAATAATATTCCACTGTATGGCTATATCACACTTTATCTATCTAGTCATCAGTTGATGGATATTTGGGTTGTCTACATTTTTTTGATTATGAAAAATTCTGTGTCTTGCCAGTGGGTTTCAGCCCTGGGCAAGTTCACTATGGATTCACTGTGACCAAAGAAAATGACAGCAAAATGTTCTTTGGGGTGAAAGGGTTTATTACCCGGATTGTTCTCCTGGTGGTAGGTCGAGCACTAGCGTCTCTGCCTCCACCCAGAGCACTGGGCCAAGCTCTCTATATAGTGCAATAATAGCTTATTGCCTAAAGGTGTGGAAGTGGTAGCCTAGCAACAGGCCAGTTACATCATCAGGTGGTTTAAGTTCACTGAGGATCCTGGCCATAGGACCCCCAACTTCCCCACACTCCACCCCTCCAGGATTCTTGCCTTACAGTCTACATGCCTTCAATTTTCCATAATGGTCCCTGTGCAAGAAAGCTGGAGAACTGTAACCAGATTCCACAACAGCAATAGATGATAACAACAACTTAGAGATAATAACAAAAATTAAGATACAACAAGATTTTGATACAGGTAATAAAAATTATAATAATCCTCAAGCCAAATGAGGTTCCTAATTATCTACAATTGCTTCTGGTGTAACTTTGGTCTTACTTGACCAGGCGACCCCCACAGATTTGACAGACAAACCAGGTCCCTGAACCTTGGTACTGTTCACAGCCCATCCTTTCTCCTGTAGATGTTGCAGCAGTCTAGGTGCTGCACCTTCTAGATCTGAAAGAGAATTGGACGTGAGCATGATGTCATCAATATAATGGTACAGCTGCACTGTTGGCGGTTTCTCCCAGGTAGCCAAGTCCTGGGGTATCCCTGTGGAAGGACAGTGAAAGTCCATTGCCATCCTTCCCAGGTGAGGGCAAACTGTTTCTGATTTTCCTGCTCAATAACAATGGAAAAGAAGACATTAGCAAGAACTATCACATCATAGTATGTTGCAAGTTCATGGCTGAAGGTATCCAACAGACCTGCACTAGAGGGGACAGCAGCATGCATAGGAGGTATGACTTTATTCAGTTCTCTGTAATCCACAGTCTTATGCCAGGAGCCATCTGGCTTTTTTACTGGCCACACTGGGGAATTGAAAGGACTATGGGTGGGCTTTATAATACCCACCTTTTCCAGCTCCTGGAGAGTTTCTCCAATCTATGCCCTCCAGGCAGTTTGTATTGGTTGGTATTAGTCACCCACAGAGGCACAAGCAAAGCTATGGGCGGGTGCCTAGCATGTCTCCTCAGAACTGTCTTCACCACACGTACTCTCAGTCTGAATTCACCTACAGTGGTCTGCAACCAGAGACCCTGCAGGATATCAATCCCCAAAATATACTCAGGAATAGGAGATATATACACAGTATACTCTTTAGGGGGTAGATGCCCTATTCCCAAATGGATTTGGGCTTGTTTCACTCTGATAGCCTTCCCCCCGTATCCATCTATGATAGTGATGGGAACCACTCAGGGTTACCACAAATCAGTGAATCATTCAGCCCCTGTGTCCACCAGAGCCAGGACACATTGAATGTTCACTGGGGACCAATGGATAGCTATTTCAACATGTGGCCCCCAGTCCCCCCCGTTCACTCAGGGCAGATACCTCGACCTTCCCCTCAGTCAAATCATGTTCCCTAATCATCTTCCTGTGTGGGCTCAAGTGAGGTTGGCTCACTCTCCAGCAGGAAGTCTTGCAAACACAGAGACCAGACTTGTGGCTCTGTCTCTGACCTCTGCTTCTTTGGTCTTAATGGCTGGAACTGCTGCTTTGGTTTCAGTTGTTGCCATAGCTCTAGTAAGATCCTATTTGACTTCCCATCTAATTTCCTTCCATCTTCTCCTGCCTGTATTAAGTCAACCCACACCTGGGTCCCTGTAACCTTCATGGGACCCTTTAAATTCTTCTTGTAAGTAGCAGACCTTACTTCTTTTCATGTTCTCATTGCTTCAGCCTCTCCTAAGTCTGCTAATGTATGTCACCTTGCTTACGGGCTGCCCTAAGTGAGGGGAAAGAATGGCCACTAGAGACCCAAAGGGGGATGTGGGAGCCATTTGAAGCACAGTATTTCTCATCCCAGTAGTGAAAATCTCTTCATCTGGGCCATAATTCTCTGGACTAAAGATGGCATTTCTTATGCCTAGCTCTTGTTAACACCTGTTGGAGCTCAGCATAAGTCTGCCGTCTAACAGGAGAGGATGGTAGATCACCCTGATTGGGCCACACAGCACAAACTGCAGCCATAAGCCAATCCAGAAGGGAGTGACTCCCTGGGGTCTGATGTGCATTTTGTAATCGCTGACTCAAGGTGGTCTGCACTGTCAGGGAAGCCAGCTTTCCCATCTCTGATCCTGACAGAACAATTCTATCCATCCCTAAGTCCAACAGACGCAGGAGCCAAGATGATATTGACTCCGAGGGCTTCTGCCTAAACCAGGAGCCCAAATCCACCAGCTCAGCCTGAGTATAGGGGCGGACCGTAGAGTGCTCCACGATCTGGGGAGGGGGCTGCACCTCTCCTTGGGGAACTTTCAGCTGCTGGGCCTTTATATCTTTACAACCACTGGGCATGATTTTAATACAGGAGAGGTCAGTGCCTCCAGCACCACCCCTTTATCCTTCCCCAGCAACTCCATTTCCGGGGCTGATGGCACCTTTCTCTCCCCTCCCCCAAGTGCTTCCTCTACTACAACCTTTACTTTTTCTACTGTGCCTCACAGGAATGCTAGCTCAGTCTTCAGAAGCTCTCTTACCCTCACCTCAATGCTTCATAGCTGGTGTTCTCATGCCACCTCCACCTGTGCTTTCCTCAGGAGTTCATCTTTTTCCTTGATGGCCTTTTCCTTCAGAGCACCTGGTAGTGCTGCCATCTCATTCTGTAAGGAATCTTTTACCTCTTCAATGGCACCTTACTGCCAGTGTTCTCATGCTGCCTCCTCTCGCATCAATGCCATTTTCTTCTTCAGGGAATCCATACAAGTTTGCAGTTTGCATTCTCATGCCACCATTTCTTGGGTCTTTTTCAGGAGCATGTCCTTTTCTTCTGTAGTCTGGTTTAATACTGTGAGAAGCAGCCAGCCCACAGTCCCTGCTGCCTCACGGGCACTCTGTCTCTCAAACACCTACTTACTATACCAAGGGCTACTCCTACTGCCTCAGGTATCACCTCTACTTGCCACCAGTCCTGGGGAGGGGGCCCAGTCCTCTAGGAGGCAAGCCACCTCAGACCACATACCCATTGGGGGACAATCCACTCTCTCCCCATTCACAGGGGCAGCCCACTGAAGCACTCCTCCCATAAGGGCAGCCTGTCTTTTTCCTTGGTCAACAATGAACCCTGCCGACTTCAACAACTGCTTGCCAATGGGTTTCAGCCCCAGGCAAGTTCGCTATGGATTCACTGTGACCACAGAAATTGACAGCAAAACGCTCTTTGGGGTGAAGGGGTTTATTAACTGACTTGTTCTCCCGGTGGTAGGTTGAACACTAGCGTCTCTGCCTCCGCCCAGAGCACTGGGCTGTGTTCTTTATATAGTGCAATAATGGCTTATTGCCTAAAGGTGTGGAAGTGGTAGCTTAGTAACAGGCCAGTTACATCATCAGGTGGTTTAAGTTCAGTGAGAATCCTGGCCATAGGAACCCCAACTTCCCCACATGCTGCTATGAACATTTCTGCACAAGTTTTTGTGTATACAAGTATTTTCACTTCTCTGGGGAAGACCTTAGGCTTGGAACAAATGGAGAGGATCCAGTTGCTCCCAAATTAAGTTGGACTGTGCGTGCTTAGGATGTGTAGAGCTCCAGATGGTCAGTTTAGTACCAATGTTAGAATATGTTTCTATACATCTGCTAGTCTTCAAAAGTTTCCCCAAAACAGTCACTTCTGCCTCTTATATCCTTTTTGAGCCCCAGATCTGAGGTTGTGGCCTAGTCACTATTTTATACTAGAAGTAGGATTGCTGGGTCATATGGTAATACTATGTTCAATATTTTGAAAAACTTCCAAATTGCTTTCCAAGATAGCTACTCTTTTTTTTCATTCCCACCATCAATGTATGAGGGTTCTAATTTTTCTACATTCTTTTTTTTTTTGAGAGGGTATCTCATATTTATTGATCAAATGGTTGTTAACAACAATAAAATTCTGTATAGGGGAGTCAATGCTCAATGCACAATCATTAATCCATCTCAAGCCTAATTCTAGTCAGTCTCCAATCTTCTGAAGCATAACGAACAAGTTCTTACATGGTGAACAAATTCTTACATAGTGAATAAGTTCTTACATGGTAAACAGTACAAGGGCAGTCATCACAGAAACTTTTGGTTTTGATCACGCATTATGAACTATAAATAATCAGGTCAAATATGAATATTCATTTGATTTTTATACTTGATTTATATGTGGATCCCACATTTCTCCCTTTCTTATTATTATTATTTTTATTTTTAATAAAATGCTGAGGTGGTAGGTAGATGCAAGATAAAGGTCGAAAACATAGTTTAGTGTTGTAAGAGAGCAACTGTAGATGATCAGGTGTGTGACTGTAGGCTATGTGTTAATCCAAGCTAGACAAGGGCATTAAAACATCCACGGATGCAGAAGATTTCTCTCAAAACGGGGGTGGGGGTGAGGTTCTAAGCCTCACCACTGTTGATCCCCAATTTCTCACCTGATGGCCCCCCTGCAACTGTGCCTGTCTTAGGTTGTTCCTCCCTTGAGGAATCTTACCCGTCTCTGGCTAACCAGTCATCTTCCGGGGCCATACAGGGAGATGTAAAGTTGGTAAGTGAGAGAGAAGCCATATTGTTTGAAAAGGTTAGCTTTTTACTTCTTTGCAGATTTATGCCCTGTGGCTTCTATGCCCAGCATTTGTCTTGAGGTATCTTTACCACTTGGAGGAATTATGATACTCGGTAAATTCGATATGAGGCACGAATTCTATTTAAGGGTTGTAATTAGGAAGGAAGAAGAAAAGCTATAGAGGTAGCAGACGGAAGAACACATGGGAGGATTGATTATTTCTTTGACATATCTTCTTGTAGAGTAACTTAAGCATGTATAGGTTTTAACTACTAATTAAATTGCCCACACACATTAACATAATAGGAATACAGTTACATAACCAAAGCAGATCTATAATTACCAGCCATCTCCAGTGAAGCCAAGAAAACCACTTAGGCACCCTAAGGCATTTGTGAAAATTTGTCTATGATATGATGGATATTGTCCAACTGTACTTGAACAGTCTGAGAGAAATCAGACAAATTAAAACAACCCATTCCTGGGAATTGTTCACCTCCCATATGTTCTTTTAACAGTAGATAGTCTGTGGTCGTAAGATTTTGGAGCGCTACAACTTACACTTCTCCTAATTCTTGGTTGAGTTCCAACAGTATAGATCCAGTCAAATTTGTTGCTTTAATGAAAGCACAGGCCAGCTTAGATATCTCCTTCTTCAGTTCAATGGCAAGTCCAGGAACCGGTGGGATGGATGCAGCTACAACTGCAGCATTGCTTGGATCTTTGTTGAGGTCTTTTGATGATAATCTTCTGGTATGACTCTTCCAGAGAGTGCTGATGTTGGAAGTTCTTCTTCATATCGTATCTTAGTTCATTTTCTGGGTAGCCAAATTAGGCTTTGATCCTCTGTATAAACACTAACAGACCCTTTGCCCTCACTTTGATATGCCCTTTATACCATTGTGTAGAACTCACTGGAGGTCACCACACAGGAACTGCTTTTTTTTGTTGTTGTTGTTATCATTAATCTACACTTACATGACGAATATTATGTTTACTAGGCTCTCCCCTATACCAGGTCCCCCCTATAAACCCCTTTACAGTCACTGTCAATCAGCATAGCAAAATGTTGTAGAATCACTACTTGTCTTCTCTGTGTTGTACAGCCCTCTCCTTTCTCCCACCCCCCCATGCATGCTAATCTTAAGACACCCCTTCTTCTTCCCCCCCTTATCCCTCCCTACCCACCCATCCTCCCCAGTTCCTTTCCCTTTGGTACCTGTTAGTCCATTCTTGGGTTCTGTGATTCTGCTGCTGTTTTGTTCCTTCATTTTTTCCTTTGTTCTTATACTCCACAGATGAGTGAAATCATTTGGTATTTCTCTTTCTCTGCTTGGCTTATTTCGCTGAGTATAATACCCTCCAGCTCCATCCATGTTGCTGCAAATGGTAGGATTTGCCCTTTTCTTATGGCTGAGTAGTATTCCATTGTGTATATGTACCACATCTTCTTTATCCATTCATCTATCGATGGACATTTAGGTTGCTCCCAATTCTTGGCTATTGTAAATAGTGCTGCGATAAACATAGGGGTGCATCTGTCTTTCTCAAACTTGATTGCTGCGTTCTTAGGGTAAATTCCTAGGAGTGGAATTCCTGGGTCAAATGGTAAGTCTGTTTTGAGCATTTTGATGTACCTCCATACTGCTTTCCACAATGGTTGAACTAATTTACATTCCCACCAGCAGTGCAGGAGGGTTCCCCTTTCTCCACAGCCTTGCCAACATTTGTTGTTGTTTGTCTTTTGGATGGCAGCCATCCTTACTAGTGTGAGGTGATACCTCATTGTAGTTTTAATTTGCATTTCTCTGATAATTAGCGATGTGGAGCACCTTTTCATGTGTCTGTTGGCCATCTGTATTTCTTTTTTAGAGAACTGTCTGTTCAGTTCCTCTGCCCATTTTTTAATTGGATTATTTGTTTTTTGTTTGTTGAGGCATGTGAGCTCTTTATATATTCTGGATGTCAAGCCTTTATCGGCTCTGTCATTTTCAAATATATTCTATACTGTAGGGTTCCTTTTTGTTCTATTGATGGTGACTTTTGCTGTACAGAAGCTTTTCAGCTTAATACAGTCCCACTTGTTCATTTTTGCTGTTGTTTTCCTTGCCTGGGGAGATATGTTCAAGAAGAGGTCACTCATGTTTATGTCTAAAAGGTTTTTGCCTATGTTTTTTTCTAAGAGTTTTATGGTTTCATGACTTACATTCAGTTCTTTGATCCATTTTGAATTTACTTTTGTGTATGGGGTTAGACAATGGTCCAGTTTCATTCTCCTACCTGTAGCAGTCCAGTTTTTTGCCAGCACCATCTGTTGAAGAGACTGTCATTTCGCCATTGTATGTCCATGGCTCCTTTATCAAATATTAATTGACCATATATGTTTGGGTTCATGTCTGGAGTCTCTAATCTGTTCCACTGGTCTGTGGCTCTGTTCTTGTGCCAGTAATAAATTGTCTTGATTACTATGGCTTTGTAGTAGAGCTTGAAGTTGGGGAGTGAGATCCCCCCTACTTTATTCTTCTTTCTCAGGATTGCTTTGGCTATTCGGGATCTTTGGTGTTTCCATATGAATTTTTGAATTATTTGTTCCAATTCATTGAAGAATGTTGCTGGTAATTTGATAGGGATTGCATCAAATCTGTATATTGCTTCGGGCAGGATGGCCATTTTGATGATATTCATTCTTCCTAGCCATGAGCATGGGATGAGTTTCCATTTGTTAGTGTCCCCTTTAATTTCTCTTAAGAGTGACTTGTAGTTTTCAGGGTATAGGTCTTTCACTTTTTTGGTTAGGTTCATTCCTAGGTATTTTATTCTTTTTTATGCAATTGTGAATGGAATTGTTTTCCTGATTTCTCTTTCTATTGGTTCATTGTTAGTGTATAGGAAAGCTACAGATTTCTGTGTGTTAATTTTGTATCCTGCAACTTTGCTGTATTCTGATATCAGTTCTAGTAGTTTTGGAGAGGAGTCTTTAGGGTTTTTTATGTACAGTATCATATCATCTGCAAATAATGACAGTTTAACTTCTTCTTTACGAATCTGGATTCCTTGTATTTCTTTGTTTCGTCTGATTGCCGTGCCTAGGACCTCTAGTACTATGTTAAATAACAGTGGGGAGAGTGGACATCCCTGTCTAGTTCCCGATCTCAGAGGAAATGCTTTCAGCTTCTCGCTGTTCAGTATAATGTGGGCTGTGGGTTTATCATATATGGCCTTTATTATGTTGAGGTACTTGCCCTCTATTCCCATTTTGCTGAGAGTTTTTATCATGAATGGATGTTGAATTTTGTCAAGTGCTTTTTCAGCATCTATGGAGATGATCATGTGGTTTTTGTCTTTCTTTTTGTTGATGTGGTGGATGATGTTGATGGATTTCCGAATATTGTACCATTCTTGCATCCCTGGGATGAATCCCACTTGGTCATGGTGTATGATCCTTTTGATATGCTGTTGAATTTGGTTTGCTAATATTTTATTGAGTATTTTTGCATCTACATTCATCAGAGGTATTGATCTGTAATTTTCTTTTTTGGTGGGGTCTTTGGCTGGTTTTGGTATTAGGGTGATGTTGGTTGGCTTCATAGAATGAGTTTGGGGGTATTCCCTCCTCTTCTATTTTTTGGAAAACTTTAAGGAGTTATGGGTATTATGTCTTCTCTGTGTGTCTGATAAAATTCCGAGGTAAATCCGTCCGGCCCCGGGGTTTTGCTCTTGGGTAGTTTTTTGATTACCGTTTCAATTTCTTTGCTTGTAATTGGTTTGTTTAACTTTTGTGTTTCTTCCTTGGTCAGTCTTGGGAGGTTGTATTTTTCTAGGAAGTTGTCCATTTCTTCTAGGTTTTCCAGCTTGTTGGCATATAGGTTTTCATAGTAGTCTTTAATAATTCTTTGTATTTCTGTGGAGTCTGTCGTGATTTTTCCATTCTCATTTCTGATTATGTTGATTTGTGTTGATTCTCTTTTTCTCTTAATAAGTTTGGCTAGAGGCTTATCTATTTTGTTTATTTTCTCGAAGAACCAGCTCTTGGTTTCGTTGATTTTTGCTATTGTTTCATTCTTCTCAATTTTGTTTATTTCTTCTCTGATCTTTATTATGTCCCTCCTTCTGCTGACTTTAGGCCTCATTTGTTCTTCTTTTTCCACTTTCGATAATTGTGATGTTAGACTATTCATTTGGAATTGTTCTTCCTTCTTCAAGTGTGCCTGGATCGCTATATACTTTCCTCTTAAGACTGCTTTTGCTGTGTCCCACAGAAGTAAGGGCTTTGTGTTGTTGTTGTCATTTGTTTCTATATATTCCTTGATCTCTATTTTGATTTGTTCATTGATCCATTGATTATTTAGAAGCATGTTGTTAAGCCTCCATGTGTTTCTGAGCCTTTTTTATTTTCTTTGTAGAATTTATTTCTAGTTTTATACCTTTGTGGTCTGAAAAGTTGGTTGGTAGAATTTCAATATTTTGGAATTTACTGAGTCTCTTTTTGTGAGCTAGTATGTTGTCTATTCTGGAGAATGTTCCATGTGCACTTGAGAAGAATGTATATCCTGTTGCTTTTGGATGTAGAGTTCTGTAGATGTCTATTAGGTCCATCTGTTCTACTGTGTTGTTCAGTGCCTCTGTGTCCTTACTTATTTTCTGTCTGGTGGATCTGTCCTTTGGAGTGAGTGGTGTGTTAACGTCTCCCAAAATGAATGCATTGCATTCTATTTCCTCCTTTAATTCTGTTAGTATTTGTTTCACATATATTGGTGCTCCTGTATTGGGTGCATATATGTTTATAATGGTTATATACTCTTGTTGGACTGAGCCCTTTATCATTATGTAGTGTCCTTCTTTATCTCTTTTTACTTTCTTTGTTCTGAAGTCTATTTTGTCTGATACTAGTATTGCCACACCTGCTTTTTTCTCCCTATTGTTTGCATGAAATATCTTTTTCCATCCCTTGACTTTTAATCTGTGCATGTCTTTGGGTTTGAGATGAGTCTCTTGTAAGCAGCATATAGATGGGTCTTGCTTTTTTATCCATTCTATTACTCTGTGTCTTTTGATTGGTGCATTAAGTCCATTTACATTTAGGGTGACTATTGAGAGATATGTACTTATTGCCATTGCAGGCTTTAAATTCGTGGCTACCAAAGGTTCAGGGTTAGCCTCTTTAGTATCTTACTGCCTAACTTATCTCGCTTATTGAGCTGTTATATACACTGTCTGGAGATTCTTTTCTTCTCTCCCTTCTTATTCCTCCTCCTCCATTTTTCATATGTTATGTGTTTTGTTCTGTGCTCTTTTTAGGAGTGCTGCCATCTAGAGCAGTCCCTGTAGGATGCCCTGTGGAGGTGGTTTGTGGGAAGCAAATTCCCTCAGCTTTTGCTTGTCTGGGAATTGTTTAATCCCGCCATCATATTTAAATGATAGTCATGCTGGATACAGTATCCTTGGTTCAAGGCCCTTCCGTTTCATTGTATTAAATATATCATGCCATTCTCTTCTGGCCTGTAGGGTTTCTGTTGAGAAGTCTGATGTTAGCCTGATGGGTTTTCCTTTATAGGTGACCTTTTTCTATCTAGTTGCCTTTCAAACTTTCCTTGTCCTTGATCCTTGCCATTTTAATTATTATGTGTCTTGGTGTTGTCTTCCTTGGATCCTTTCTGTTGGGGGTTCTGTGTATTTCCATGGTCTGTTCGATTATTTCCTCCCCAGTTTGGGGAAGTTTTCAGCAATTATTTCTTCAAAGACACTTTCTATCCCTTTTCCTCTCTCTTCTTCTTCTGGTACCCTTAGAATATGGATATTGTTCCTTTTGGATTGGGCACATAGTTCTCTTAGTATTGTTTCATTCCTGGAGATCCTTTTATCTCTCTCTATGTCAGCTTCTATATGTTCCTGTTGTCTGGTTTCTATTCCATCAATGGCCTCTTGCATCTTATCCATTCTGCTTATAAATCCTTCCAGGGTTTGTTTCACTTCTGTAATCTCCTTCCTGGCATCTGTGATCTGCCTCCAGACTTCATCCCTTAGCTCTTGCATATTTTTCTGCATCTCTGTCAGCATGTTTATGATTTTTATTTTGAATTCTTTTTCAGAAAGACTGGTTAGGTCTGTCTCCTCAGGTGTTGACTCTGTGATCTTTGTCTGCCTGTAGGTTTGCCTTTTCATGGTGATAGAGATAGTTTTCAGAGCTGGTACGAGTGACAGCTGGAAGAGCTTTCCTTCTTGTTGGTTTGTGGCCTTCCTCTCCTGGGAGAATAGTGACTTTTAGTGGCTTGTGCTGGGCAGCTGTGCGCAGACAGGGCTTCTGCTTCCTGCCCGGATGCTATGGAGTTTATCTCCACTGTTGCTGTGGGCATGGCCTGGCTCGGGCTGCTGCTCCAAAATGGTGGAGCCCTGTTGGAGGGGGAGCAGCCGGGAGGCTATTTATCTCCATAAGGGGCCTCTGTGCTCCCTGCTGCCCAGGGGGTTAGAGTGCCCAGAGAACCCGAGATTCCCTGCCTCTGGACTAAGTGTCCTGCCCTGCCCCGTTAAAAAACTTTCAAAAAGCACTCTTCAAACTAAAACAACAACAGCAACAACAACAACAATAATAAATAAATAAATAAATAATTTTTTAAAAAAAGAAAAAAGCACCATATTCTTTGTCCTCAGGTGCTGGTCTCAGGCACCCGCTCACCATGCTTGCTTCCCTGTTTCCCTAGTATTGGGGTCCCTGTCCCTTTAAGACTTCCAAAAAGCACTCACCAAAAAAAAAAAACAAAAAAAAAAACAATGGCTGCTCCTGTTTCTTTGTTCTCTGGTGTCGGCCTCAGGCACCCGCTCACTGGTCCTGCCACCCTGTTTCCCTAGTATCCAGGACCCCACCCATGCACTGTGTCTGTGCTCTGGTCCGGAATCCTGGGGCTGGGTGTTCAGCAGTCCTGGGCTCCTTTTCTCTCCCTGCCAACTCCTCTCCTCCCGCTGGGAGCTGGGGGGAGGGGCGCTTGGGTCCCGCCAGGCCAGGGCTTGTATCTTATCCCCTTCACAATGCGCTGGGTTCTTTCAGGTGTGGATGTGGTCTGGGTGTTGTCCTGTGTCCTCTGGTCTCTATTTTAGGAAGAGTTGTCTTTGTTATATTTTCATAGATATATGTGGTTTTGGGAAGAGATTTCTGCTGCTCTATTCATGCTGCCATCTTGGCTCCACCCTTTTTTTTTCTACATTCTTATCAACACTTGTTGTTATCCAACTTTTCAATGTTAGCAGCCCCAGTGAGAGTGAAGAAGTTATCTAAATGTGATTTGATTGATTTTTGACAAAGGTGTAAAAGCTATTCAAAGGAGAAAAGATAGTCTTTTCAACAAATAGTGCCAGGACAACTGGATATCCATATGCAAAAATGAACCTCAACCCTAACCTCTCAAAAACAAAAATTAACTAAAATTGGATTAATACTTGCATATAAAGGCTAAAACTGTAAAACTTTGGGAAGGAAACATAGAGGAAAATTTTTTATTACTTAGATCAGGCAGAAGTTTCTTAGATATTATATTTTTAAAATTCCATTTGAAAAATGTGATAAATTGGCCTTCATCAAAATTAAGAACTTTTGCTCTCAAAAGATGCTCTGGAAAATATGAACCACAAATTATGAGAAAATATTTGCAAAACACATATCTAAAGCAGGATTTTTATCCATAATCTATAAAGAACTCTCAAAACTTTATAATGAAGTAACCAAAGGCCGAATAGAAAATGGGCAAAAGATTTGAACAGATGTTTCACCAATAAATCAAATAAGCACTTGAAAAGAAGCTCAATATCATTAGTCATTAGGAAGATGTAAATTAAAACCACAAAAAAATACCCACTCAAATGGCTCAAATTAAAAACAGAACAAAAGACCAAGTCCTAGGGGAGATGTGATGTGGACCAATTGGAACATTTGTATATTGCAAAATGGCACAGCCAAACTGAAAAACTGGCAGTTTCTTATAAAGTTGAATATATACTTACCAGTATCACTCCTAGGTGATACTGGTACTCTAGAGAAATGACAACTTATAGTCATACAAAAACCTATACATGAATGTTTATAGTCACCTTATTTATAATTTTTAAGATGTGGTAAGAATTCAAATGGCCCAAATTATGCTTAATTGGTGAATAGATAAGCAAACTATGGTTCATTTATACAATGTACCAGTATGCAGGATTAAAAGGAACCAACTACTGATACTCAACCACATGTTTGAATAGCAAATGCACTATGACAAGTTAAAGAAGTCAGACTCAAAAGGGTACTGAGGGGAAAATGGAAGTTTCTATGGCCAGGATATTCACCTGACCCTAACTACTTGATGATGTGATTGGCCTACTACTTGGCTAATGCTTCCACGCCCATTAGCAATGAGCTATTATTTACTGAGTCACTGTATAAAGAGCTCCACCCAGTGCTCTGAGCAGAGTCAAAGACAGAGGTGGATTACAGACCTGCACACTGCCCAATGCAGACATGATTCTAATGCTGACCTACTGCCGTGAGAATAAAGCTGGTATAAACCCTTTTACCCCAAGAACGTTCTGTTGTAATTTCTAGATTTCACTGAATGTATAGTGAACTTACCCAGGGCTGAAACACTCAGGAAAGACAGGTACTTACTATATGACTCCATTTATGTGACACTGTTAAAAAGAGAAAACCCACAGGGATATGAAACAAAAGTTCAGGGTGTGATGAGGAGCCAACATCAAAGGGACAGCAGGGAATCTGGAGGGGCAATGCAACTGTTCTGTATCTTAACTATAGTAGTGATTACACAACTGTACATGTTTGTCAATACTGAAAAGAGTGAATTTTAATGTATGTAAATCTCAACAAATATGATTTTTAAAAATTATACTTTGTGGGGCTTTAACTCAAAGATGGAACTAAAAATACATAGTGATCATAATGAAGATGGAAGAATATGGCTCTATGTTAAAACATCTTCAGATCCATTTCTGCCTAGGAGGTGTATAGAGATCTTTATTTACTTTACATATAATGTTAAGTGTACATATTTAAATATGCAATAAAGGGTAGAAATAAAATACAGGATAAAATAAAAATAACCAATAAAGGGTAGAAATAAAATACAGGAATATCTTATTTAACATTAGTAATCTGTTAGAAATCAGATGCTCTTTATGAAAACACAGTGGAAGGAAGCCTGGTTCCCATGATTTTTCCATGTGGGAAAAATGATAATGCATCACATGTCAACACCAAACCCCAATTTCCTAAAACATAAATAAAATACAGCAAAACACCAGAAAATAAGCAAAAATTTATCATTTTAAGATTTACTATGATTAAAACCATTGCTTCCTTCAAAACAATGTAGTATTTGCAGAAGGATAAACATAAAGACCAAATAAATAGAAAAGAGAACCCACAAAAAAGCCTCCACACCTTCACATAGATGGTCTGTTGATTTTTAAGAGTGCAAAACCCAATCAATGGGGAAAGGACAGTCTTTTTAATAAATGCTGCTGGTACAACTGGATAGCCATATGGAAAAGAATGAAATTGGACCATTACCTTACACAAAATACAAAAATTAACTCAAATAGATCAAAGACCTAAACATAAGAGCTAAAAAAACTTAGAAGAAAACATAGGTGAAAAACTTTATGACACTGGATTTGGCAATGATTTCTTGGGTAACATCAAAAGTATAGGCAACAAAAGAAAAACTGATAAAATGTATTTCATTAAAATTTAAACCTTTTGTGCATCAAAGGCACTATCAAGAAAATAAAAAGACAACCCCCTGAATGGGAGAAAACATTTGCAAATTATATATCTGTTAAAGGGATTAATATTATGAAAATTTAAAGAACTACAATTCAACAACAAACAACTAGCCCAATCCAAATGTAAGAAAAGGATGAGACTAGACATTTCTGCAAAGAAGATATATGAATGGTCAATAAACACATGAAAAGATGTTAGGGATATGCAAATTAAAACCATAAGATATCACTTCATGCCAAGTAGTATGATTATTATTTGGTTTTGTTTCTCTGGAGAACCTTGACTAATTACACCATTTAAGCAAATCACATAGTGAGGGCTTTGTCTGACAAAATAGCTTTTCAACCTGCTTAATGTGATTAGAACAATCAATTTGGGTTTTAATTCTTAAATAATGTATTGAGTTTCAAAATAGAATAATGAAAAATTCACTTGGAAGCCACAGTAATCAAGACAATTGGTACTGGCACAAGAACAGAACCATAGACCAGTGGAACAGACTAGAGAGCCCAGATATAAACACAAGCATAGATGGTCAATTAATATATGATAAAGGAGCCGTGGACATACAATGGGGAAATGACAGCCTCTTCAACAACTGGTGTTGGCAAAACTGTACAGCTACATGTAAGAGAATGAAACTGGATTCTTGTCTAACCCCATTCACAAAAGTAAACTAGAAATGGATCAAATACCTGAATGTAAGTCATGAAACCATAAAACTCTTAGAAGACAACATAAGCAAAAATTCCCTGAATATAAACATGAGCAACTTTTTCCTGAATGCATGTCCTCTAGCAAGGGAAACAAAAGCAAAAATGAACACATGGGACTACATCAAACTAAAAACCTTCTGTACACCAAAGGACACCATCAACAGAACAAAAACATATCCTACAGTATGAGAGAGTATATTTGTAGACAGCATATCCAATGGTGGGTTGTAGACCAGAATATATAAAGAATTCACACACCTCAACACCCAAAAAGCAAATTACCCTATTAAAAAATGGACAGACTATGTGAAAAGACACTTCTCCAAAGAAGAAATTAAGATGGCCAACAGGTACATGAAAAGATGCTCCACATCACGAATTATCAGGGAAATGCAAATGGGAACTGCAGTGAGATATCACCTCTCACCAGTTAGGATGGCCAACATCTAAAAGGCTAGGAATAACAAATGCTGGTGAGGATGTAGAGAAAGGGGAACCCTCCTACACTGCTGGTGGGAATGTAAACTAGTTCAACCATTGTGGAAAGCAATATGGAGGTTCCTCAAAAAACTAAAAATAGAAATACCATTTGACCCAGGAATTGCACTCCTTAGAATTTACCCAAAGAATACAAGTTCTCACATTCAAAAAGACATATGCACCCGTATGTTTATTGCAGCACTATTTACAATAGCCAAGAAATGGAAGCAACCTAAGTGTCCATTAGTAGATGAATGGATAAAGAAGAAGTGAAGTGGTACATATTCACAATGGAATATACTATTCAGCCTTAAGAAAGAAACAAATCCTACCATTTGCAACAACATGGATGGAGCTGGAGGATATTATGCTCAGTGAAATAAGCCAGGCAGAGAAAGACAAGTACCAAATGATTTCCCTCATTTGTGGAATATAACAACGAAGCAAAACTGAAGGAACAAAACAGCAGCAGACTCACATACTCCAAGAATGAACTAGTGATTACCAAAAGGGAGGGGTGGAAGAGGGCAGGTGGGGACAGAGGGAGAAGGGGATTAAGGGGTATTATGATTGGCACCCATGGTGTCGAGGGGATCATGGGGAAGACAGTGTAGCACAGAGAAGGCAAATAGTGACTCTGTGGCATCTTACTATACTGATGGACAGTGACTACAATGGGGTATGGGGGGGAACTCGATAATATGGGGGTTAATGTAGTAACCACATTGTTTTTCATGTCAAACCTTCATAAGAGTGTATATCAATAATACATTAATAAAAAAATTCACTTGTAAAAAAAACAGAAAATAACAAGTGTTAGCAAGGATGTGGAGAAACACCTTGTGCATTGGTGGTAAGAATGCAAAATGGCACAGCTGCTGTGGAAAACAGTTTGGTGGTTTCTCAAAAAGTTAAACATAACACATTAACAAAAAGAAGGATAAAAATCACATGATCATCTCAACATATGCCCAAAAAGCATTTACAAAATTCAACATCCACTCATGATAAAAACTCTCAACAAAATGGATTAGATATACTATGTACCTCAACATAATAAAGGCCATATTCAACAAACCCCAACTAACATCATACTCAGTTGTGAAAAGCTGAAAGCTTTTCCTCTGAGATTTGGAACAAGACAAGGATGTCCACTCTCACTACTTTTATTCAACATAGTACTGGAGGTCTTAGCCATGGCAATCAGACAAGATAAAGAGATGAAAGGCATGCAGGGGGGCAGAGCCAAGATGGCGGCGTGAGTAGAGCAGCAGAAATCTCCCAAAACCACATATATTTTTGAAAATACAACAAATACAGTTCTCCCTAAAAAACCAGAAGACACAGGACATCCAGACTACATCCACACCTGCGAGAACCCAGCGCCTTGCGAAGGGGGTAAGATACAAGCCACAGCCCGGCAGGACCTGAGCGCCCCTCACCCCAGCTCCTGGTGGGAGGAGAAGAGTTGGAGCAGGGAGGGAGAGGGAGCCAGACTGCTAAACACATAGCCCTAGCCATCTGCACTGGAGCGCAGACACAGTGCATGCGTGGGGTGTTGGAAACTAGGGAAACAGGACGGTAAGACCTGTGAGTGGGTCCCCGCAGCCAGCGCCCCGTGGACAAAGAAAAGCGAGTGCTTTTTGAAAGTCTTAAAGGGACAGGGACCCCACAGCTGGACAGAAGCATCCTGGGACACTTAGCCCAGAAGCTGGGAATCCCAGGGAACTCTGCGCACCCTAACCCCCTGTGCAGCAGGGTGGCTTGGAGGCCCCTCATGGGGATAAACAGGCTCCCGGCCGTTTCCCCTCCAATGTGGCTCCGCCATATCAGAGCAGCAGCCTGAGGCAGGCCATGCACACAGCAAACACGGAGCTAAACTGCATAGTGGCCGGGCAAGATCAGAGGCCCCATCTGCACGCAGCTGCCCAGCACAAGCCACTAGAGGTCACTGTTCTCCCAGGAGAGGAAGGCCACAAACCAACAAGAAGGGACGTTCTCCCAGCCATCACTTGCCCAGCTCCGCAAACTATCTCTATCGCCATGAAAAGGCAGAATTTGAGGCAGACCAAGATCACAGAGTCAACACCTGAGAAGGAGATAGACCTAACCAGTCTTCCTGAAAAAGAATTCAAAATAAAAATCATAAACATGCTGACGGAGATGCAGAGAAATATACAAGAGCTAAGGGATGACGTCTGGAGGGAGATTACAGAAGTGAAACAAACTCTGGAAGCATTTATAAGCAGAATGGATAAGATACAAGAGGCCATTGATGGAATAGAAACCAGAGAACAGGAATGCATAGAAGCGGTCTCAGAGAGAGATAAAAGGATCTCCAGGAATGAAACAATATTAAGAGAACTGTGTGACCAATCCAAAAGGAACAATATCTGCATTATAGGGGTACCAGAAGAAGAAGAGAGAGGAAAAAGGGATAGAAAGTGTCTTTGAAGAAATAATTGCTGAGAACTTCCCCAAACTGGGGGAGAAAATAGTTGCTCAGACTACAGAAGTACACAGAACTCCCAACAGAAAGGACCCAAAGAAGACAACACCAAGACACATAATAATTAAAATGTCAAAGATCAAGGACAAGAACAGAGTATTAAAGGCAGTGAGAGAGAGAAAAAGGTCACCTACAAAGGAAAACCCATCAGGCTATCATCAGACTTCTCAACAGAAAACTTACAGGCCAGAAGAGAATGGCATGGTATACTTAATGCAATGAAAACAGAAGGGCCTTGAACCAAGGATACTGTATCCAGCATGATTATCATTTAAATATGAAGGAGGGATTAAACAAGTCCCAGACAAGTGAAAGTTGAGGGAATTTGCCTCCCACACACCACCTCTACAGGGTATCTTAGAGGGACTGCTCTAGATGGGAGCACTCCTAAAAAGAGCACAGAACAAAACACCCAACATATGAAGAATGGAGGAGGAGGAATAAAAAAGGGAGAGAAATAATCATCAGGCTGCATATATAATAACTCAATAAGTGAGTTAAGTTAGACAGTAAGGTAGTAAAGAAGCTAACCTTGAACCTTTGGTAACCACGAATCTAAAGCCTGCAATGGCAATAAGTACATATCTTTCAATAATCACCCTAAATGTAAATGGACTGAATGCACCAATCAAAAGACAGAGTAATAGAATGGATAAAAAAGCAAGACCCATCTATATGCTGCTTTCAAGAGACTCATCTCAAACCCAAAGACATGCACAGATTAAAAGTCAAGGGATGGAAAAAGATATTTCATGCAAACAATAGGGAGAAAAAAGCAGGTGTGGCAATACTAGTATCAGACAAAATAGACTTCAGAACAAAGAAAGTAAAAAGAGATAAAGAAGGACACTACATAATGATAAAGGGCTCAGTCCAACAAGAGTATATAACCATTATAAACATATATGCACCCAATACAGGAGCACCAATATATGTGAAACAAATACTAACAGAATTAAAGGAGGAAATAGAATGCAATGCGTTCATTTTGGGAGACGTTAACACACCACTCACTCCAAAAGGACAGATCCACCAGACAGAAAATAAGTAAGGACACAGAGGCACTGAACAACACAGTAGAACAGATGGACCTAATAGACATCTACAGAACTCTGCATCCAAGAGCAACAGGATACATATTCTTCTCAAGTGCACATGGAACATTCTCCAGAATAGACCACATACTAGTCCACAAAAAGAACCTCAGTAAATTCCAAAAGATTGAAATCCTACCAACCAACCTTTCAGATGATTATCATTTAAATATGAAGGAGGGATTAAACAAGTCCCAGACAAGTGAAAGTTGAGGGAATTTGCCTCCCACACACCACCTCTACAGGGTATCTTAGAGGGACTGCTCTAGATGGGAGCACTCCTAAAAAGAGCACAGAACAAACACCCAACATATGAAGAATGGAGGAGGAGGAATAAAAAAGGGAGAGAAATAATCATCAGGCTGCATATATAATAACAAAGGTATAAAACTAGAAATAAATTGTACAAAGAAAGCAAAAAGGCTTACAAACACATGGAGCCTTAACAACATGCTCCTAAATAATCAATGGATCAACAACCAAATTAAAATGGAGATCCAGCAATATATGGAAACAAATGACAACAACAACACATAGCCCCAACTTCTGTGGGACACAGCAAAAGCAGTCTTAAGAGGAAAGTATATAGCAATCCAGGCATATTTAAAGAAGGAAGAACAATCCCAAATGAATAGTCTAATGTCACAATTATCAAAATTGGAAAAAGAAGAACAAATGAGGCCTAAGGTCAGCAGATAGAGGGACATAATAAAGATCTGAGAAGAAATAAATAAAATTGAGAAGAATAAAACAATAGAAAAAATCAATGAAACCAAGAGCTGGTTCTTTGAGAAAATAAACAAAATAGATAAGCCTCTAGCCAGACTTATTAAGAGAAAAAGAGAGTCAACACACATCAATAGAATCAGAAACGAGAAAGGAAAAATCATGACGGATCCCACAGAAATACAAAGAATTATTAGAGAATACTATGAAAACCTATATACTAACAAGCTGGAAAACCTAGGAGAAATGGACAACTTCCTAGAAAAATATAACCTTCCAAGACTGACCCAGAAAGAAACAGAAAATCTAAACAGACCAATTACCAGCAGCGAAATTGAAGTGGTAATCAAAAAACTACCCAGGAACAAAACCCCCGGGCCAGATCGATTTACCTCCAAATTTATCAGACATACAGAGAATACATAACACCCATTCTCCTTAAAGTTTTCCAAAAATAGAAGAGGAGGGAATACTTCCAAACTCATTCTATGAAGCCAACATCACCCTGATACCAAAACCAGGCAAAGACCCCACCAAAAAAGAAAACTACCAACCAATATCCCTGATGAACGTAGATGCAAAAATACTCAACAAAATATTAGCAAACCGAATTCAAAAATACATCAAAAGGATCATACACCATCACCAAGTGGGATTCATCCCAGGGCTGCAAGGACTGTACAACATTTGAAAATCCATCAACATCATCCACCACATCAACAAAGAGAAGGACAAAAACCACATGATCATCTCCATAGATGCTGAAAAAGCATTTGACAAAATTCAACATCCATTTATGATAAAAACTCTCAACAAAATGGGAATAGAGGGCAAGTACCTCAACATAATAAAGGCCGTATATGATAAACCCACAGCTAACATCATACTGAACAGCGAGAGGCTGAAAGCTTTTCCTCTGAGATCGGGAACAAGACAGGGATGCCCACTCTCCCCACTGTTATTCAACTTAGGCTTGGAGGTCCTAGCCATGGCAATTAGACAAAACAGAGAAATACAAGGAATCCAGATTGGTAAGGAAGAAGTCAAACTGTCACTATTTGCCGATGACATGATATTGTACATAAAAAACCCTAAAGACTCCACTCCAAAACTACTAGATCTAATATCTGAATTCAGCAAAGTTGCATGATACAAAATTAACACACAGAAATCTGTGGCTTTCCTATACACCAACAATGAACTAATAGAAAGAGAAATCAGGAAAACAATTCCATTCACAATTGCATCAAAAAGAATAAAATACCTAGAAATAAACCTAACCAAGGAAGTGAAAGTCCTATACCCTGAAAACTGTAAGACACTCTTAAGAGAAATTAAAGAGGACACTAACAAATGGAAACTCATCCCATGCTCATGGCTAGGAAGAATTAATATCGTCAAAATGGCCATCCTGCCCAAAGCAATATGCAGATTCGATGCAATCCCTATCAAACTACCAACAGCATTCTTCAATAAACTGGGGCAAATAGTTCAAAAATTCATATGGAACCACCAAAGACCCCGAATAGCCAAAGCAATCCTGAGAAGGAAGAATAAAGTGGGGGGGATCTCGCTCCCCACCTTCAAGCTCTACTACAAAGCCACAGCAATCAAGACAATTTGGTATTGGCACAAGAACAGAGCCACAGACCAGTGGAACAGAATAGAGACTCCAAACATTAACCCAAACATATATGGCCAATTAATATATGATAAAGGAGCCATGGACATACAATGGCGAAATGACAGCCTCTTCAATAGATGGTGCTGGAAAAACTGGACAGCTACATGTAAGAGAATGAAACTGGATCACTGTCTAACCCCATACATGAAAGTAAATTCGAAATGGATCAAATACCTGAATGTAAGTCATGAAACCATAAAACTCTTGGAAAAAAACATAGGCAAAAATCTCATGGACATAAACATGTGCAACTTCTTCATGAACATATCTCCTCGGGCAAGGGAAACAAAAGCGAAAATGAATAAGTGGAACTATATCAAGCTAAAAAGCTTCTGTACAGCAAAGGACACCATCAATAGAACAAAAAGGCATCCTTCAGTATGGGAGAGTATATTCATAAGTGACAGATCTGATAAAGGGCTGACATTGAAAACATATAAAGAGCTCACACACCTCAACAAACAAAAAGCAAATAATCCAATTAAAAAATGGGCAGAGGAGCTGAACAGACACTTCACCAAAGAAGAAATTCAGATGGCCAACAGACACATGAAAAGATGGTCCGCATCACTAGTCACCAGAGAAATGCAAATTAAAACCACAATGAGATATCACCTCACACCAGTAAGGATCACCACCATTCAAAAGACAAACAACAACAAATGTTGGCGAGGATGTGGAGAAAGGGGAACCCTCCTACACTGCTGGTGGGAATGTAAATTAGTTCAACCATTGTGGAAAACAGTATGGAGGTTCCTCAGAATGCTCAAAATAGAAATACCATTTGACCCAGGGATTCCACTTCTAGGAATTTACCCTAAGAATGTAGCAGTCCAGTTTGAAAAAGACAGATGCACCCCTATGTTTATTGCAGCACTATTTACAATAGCCAAGATATGGAAGCAACCTAAATGTCCATCAGTAGATGAATGGATAAAGAAGATGTGTTACATACACACAATGGAATATTACTCAGCCATAAGAAAAAAACAGATCGTACCATTTTCAACAACATGGATGGAGCTAGAGGGTACTATGCTCAGTGAAATAAGCCAGATGAAGAAAGACAAGTACCAAATGATTTCACTCATATGTGGAGTATAAGAACAAAGGAAAACTGAAGGAACAAAACAGCAGCAGAACCATAGAACCCAAGAATGGACTAACAGTTACCAAAGGGAAAGGAACTGGGGAGGATGTGGGGGAAGGGAGGGACAAGGATGGGGAAAAAGATAGAGGTCATTACAATTAGCATGTATAGTGTGTGGGGGGCATGAGGAAGGCTGTACAACACAAAGAAGACAAGTAGTGATTTTACAGCATCTTACTACACTGATGAACTGTGACTGTGAAGGGGTATGTGGGGGGGGACTTGGTGAAGGGGGGTCTAGTAAACATAATGTTCGTCATGTAATTGTAGATTAATGATACCAAAAAAAAAAAGGCATGCAGATTGGTAAGGAAGAAGTTAAACTGTCACTATTTGCAGATGACATGATATTATATGTAGAAAACCCTGAAGACTCCTCCAAAAAATTATTAGAATTCAGTAAAGTTGTAGGATACAAAATTAATACACATAAATATGTTGTGTTCCTATATATTAACAATGAACTAGCAGAAAGAGAAATCAGGAAAACAACTCCATTTACAATTGCATCAAAAATAATAAAATACCTAGGAATAAACCTAACCAAGGAGATGAAAGACCTATACTCTGAAAATTATAAGACACTCATGAGGGAATTAAAGAAGACACAAATAAATGTGCACATGGATAGGAAGAATTAATATTATCATACTGGCCATCCCGCCCAAAGCAATTTACAGATTTGATGCAATCCCTACCAAAATACCTATTGCATTTTTCAATGAACTAGAGCAAATAGTTCTAAAATTCATATGGAGCCACAAAAGACCCCAAATAGCCAAAGCAATCCTGAGAAAGAAGAATAAAGCAGGGGTTATGCTGTCTGACTTTAAGCTCTACTACAGCTACAGTAATCAAAACAGTATGGTAGTGGCACAAGAGCAGATCCAAAGATCAATGGAACAGAATAGCCCAGATAGAAGCCCATGAATATATGGTCAATAAATATATACTAAAGGAACCATGAATACACAGTGGGGAAAAGAGAGCCTCCTCAATAACTGGTGTTGGGAAAACTGAATAGCTACGTGCAAGAGAATGAAACTGGATTACCATCTAACTCCATACACAAAAGTAAACTCGAAATGGATCAAAGGCCTGAATGTAAGTCATGAAACCATAAAACTCTTAGAAGAAAACATAGGCAAAAATCTCTTGAATTTAAGCATGAACAACTTTCTCCTGGACACATCTCCTTGGGCAAGGGAAACAAAATAAAAAAAGAGCAAGTGGGACTACATCAAAGTAAAAAGATTTTGTACAGCAAAGAACACCATTAGCAGACCAAAAGGGCATAGTATGGGAGAATATATTCATAAATGACTCATCTGATAAGGGTTTAACATCCAACATATATAAAGAATTCATATGCCTCAATACCCAAAAAACAAGTAACCCAATTAAGAAATGGGTGGAGGACCTGAACAGACACTTCTCTAAAGAAGAAATACAAATGGCCAACAGGGACATGAAAAAATGCTCCACATCACAAATCATCAGGGAAATGCAAATTAAAACCACAATGATATATCGCCTCAAACCAGTTAGGTTGGCCATTATCCAAGTGACAAGAAATAACAAATGCTGGTGAGGGTGCAGAGAAATAGGAACCCTCCTACACTGTTGGTGGGAATGTAAATTGGTGCAACTGTTGTGGAAAGCAATATGGAGGTTCCTCCAAAAACTAAAATAGGAATACCATTTGTCCCAGTAATTCTGCTTCTAGGAATTTACCCAAAAAAAAACCAAGTCCCAAATTCAAAAAGGTCTATGCACTTCTATGTTTATTGCCACATTATTCACAATAGCCAAGATATGAAGCAACCTAAGTGTCCATCAATAAATGAATGGATAAGGAAGATGTGGTACATAAACACAATGGAATACTATTCAGCCATAAAAAAGAAACCCTGCCATTTGCAACAACATGGATGCACCTAGAGGGTATTAACTAAGTGAAATAAGCCAAGCAGAGAAAGACAAATACCATATCATTTCACTTATCCATGGAATATAAAATGAAACAAAGCAAAATGAATAAAATAGCAGTAGATTCATAGACACTGAGTAGTGACTGGTGGTTTTACTATGAGGGAGGGTGAGGAGGTTAAAGGGGCACAAAAATTCTCAACCATAATACAAGCTGGTCACAGGGATAGTAGTACAGCATGGAGAATACAATCAGTAATTCTGTAACACCTTCGTATGTTGACAGATAGTAACTGCACTAGTGGGGGTGATGATTTAACAATGTGGGTAATAGTTGACCACTCTGTTGTATACTTGAAACCAATATAAGATTGTATATCAATGACACTTCAATAAAAAAAAAGTTAAACATGGAATTACCATATGATCTAGCATTCTACTTCTAGGTATATACCCCAAAACATTGAAAGCAGGGACTCAGAAAGATACTTGTATGCCAATGTTTATGGCAGCATTATTCCTAATAGCTAAATAAGGACACAACAAAAATGTTCATCAACAGATTAATGGATAAACAAAATGTGCTTATATACATACAATAGAATATTAGCCTTAAAAAGGAATGACATTTTGTTACATGCTCAACATGGATGAACCTTGAAAACATTATGGTAAGTAAATAAGCCAGACACAAAAGGACAATATTGTATGTTCCACTTAGGTAAGATACCTAGAACAGGCCAATTCATAGAGACAGAAAGTAGAGTAGAGCTGGGGGACCTAGGAGAATTAGGAAATTTTTTGTTCAATGGTATAGATTTTCTGTTTTGGAATGATGAAAAAATTCTGGAGATGGAAATAGTGATGGTTGTACAATACTGTCAATGTACTTAATGAGTGGGGAACTTTAGGCAGGGATAAGAATTTGGTTTCCTATTGCTCAAGTGACAGAGGGATGCTGTATTAGTTTCCCAACTAAGTGCAGGCATACACTGGAGATATTGTGGGTATAAAGAACATTGCAATAAAGCAAGTCAAATGTATCTTTTTGGTTTCCCATTGCATATAAAAGTTATATTTACAGTACTCTATAGTCCATTAGGTCTGTTAATTAAAAAATACTGTGCTGCTAAAAAATGCTAACCATTATCTGAGCTTTCAGTGAGCCATAACCTATTTGCTGGTGGAGGGTTTTGGCTCGATGTGGACAGCTCCTGAGTAATCAGGGTGGTGGCTGCTGATGGTTGGGTTGGCTGTAGCAATTTCTTAAAATAAGACAATGAAGTTTGCCACATTGATTGACTCCTCCTTTCACAAAATGATTTCTCTATAGCATTTTACCTGCTATAGAATTTCTTTCAAAATTGGAGACAATCCTCTCAGACCCTTCTGCTACTTTTTCAGTTAAGTTTATGTAATATTCTAAATCTGTTATTGTAATGTCAACAATCTTTATAACATCTTCATCAGGATTAGATTCCATCTCAAGAAACCACTTTTTTTGTTCATCCATAAGAAGCAATACCTCATCTCTTAAAGTTATTATCATGAAATGGCAGCAATTCAGTCACATCTTCAGGCTCTACTTCTAATTATAGTTCTTTTGCGGTTTCCACCACATCTGCAGTTACTTCCTGCACTGAAGTCTTGATCCCCCCTGAGTCATCCAAGAGGACTGGAATAAACTTTTTCCAAACTCCTGTGAATTGCTGATATGTTGACCTCTTCCCACAAATCATGAATGTTCTTAATGTCACCTAGAATGGTAAATCCTTTCCAGAAGGTTCTCAATTTATTTTGCCCAATTCCTTCAGAGGAATCAGTATCTATGGCAGCTGTACAGGTGTAGGCTTACAAAATGTATTTCTTAAGTATTAAGACTTGAAAGTTGAAATGATTCCTTGATTCACGGTTCTTAAAATCTCTGAGTGACCCTCTGTCATTCTATCTACATTCCACCTGTTCCCTTATTCTTTCACTACACACAGCTCCTCAAGGGCAAGAACTGGGTCTTTTCTGTCTTTGTGTCCCCACTGCCTGGCATAGGGCCTGTTAAATATGAGGTGCCACTGAAAATTATTGGCTGAGTGGTTGAAGGAATGAGTGACTTACTTCTCAGTCAAAGAAAGAGCAAATGTGAGACTGAGGAAGAGAAAGATATGGTATTCACTAGGATTCTTTCAGGAACATGGGACAGACAACTAATTCAAACCATTGAAAACAAAAAGGGGGGATTTAAGAGAACCATGGAAAGACAAATATAGCTTTAACCATAGGGTCTTAAACAGTGTTAAGAATCTCTCCATCTTTAAACTCATCTTCTGAGCACATGTTGGACTTATTTTCTCAGGCTCTTCTATGGGATGGTAAACATGACCATCTATATCCTAAACGTAGCATCCTTACAGTATAAACTGTCCAAGGAATGAAGATCCAAGGAATGAAAAATGGAGCCTTTCTCTCTGCCCTCCTACCTCTATTCCCCCAGGGAACACCATTGACCAGGGTGGGCTCAGTTGCCCATCCTGAGGTCAAATTATTAAGGACAGTACGTGGGGCAGTGTTATGGACTGCATATCTATGTCCCTGCCCAAATTTGTATGATGAAAACCTAACTTGCAGTAAAATGGTATTAGGAGGTGGGGCCTTTAGGAGATAATTAGGTTTAGATGAGGTCTTGAGGATGGAGCCTCTATGATGGGATTAGTGTCCTTGCGAAAAGAGGAAGAGCCTACAGTTGTGTCTCTCTCTCTGCCGCATGAGGATACTGCAAGAAGGTGGCCATGTGTAAATGAGGAAGAGCTCTCACCAGAATCCGAGCACGCTGACACCCAGATTCCAGAACTGAGAAAGAAATGTTTAAGCCGCACAGTCTATGCTATCTTGTAATAGAAGTCTGCACTGACTAACAGTGTGATTGGCTGTCCTGGGATCCATGTCTACTCCTGCCCAGAAAGGAACAGGAAGCTGGATACTATTATCAGCAGAAAACCAAAAGGAATGCTGGACAGACAAAGCCCACAGATTTTCCATTACAGTTTCTGATACATGTTTAAGGATTGAATTCTTAAGAGGTGATTATGCTATTTATTTTAACCCTCACAAGCACAAATCAATCTGTTTTCTGTGTTAATGTTTTGGAGACTATAGATAAGAGTAGATTCAGCAGGTAAATAAGATGAATCCTTTAGAATTTTCCATCTGTCCTTAAGTTTTGAAGGATTAATATTTCAAAGGCAGAATGGTTTGAAAATCTTAACATTTGAAATGTTTTACTTTTTGTTTGAAAATGACTTTGTTTCTTTCTTTTGTCTATCCGTTTTCTCAAATGTTAATGCCTAAGAACTATAGAATGGGTTGATATTCATGAAACCTTGCTTATTGTCCTTTTATGGATAATTAAGGGATTTTTAAAAGGGTAATTTACACCCCATTCCCTCCCAATTGCATTTGTCTTTAGAACCTAACTTCCTACAAAAGATGAAATCCTCTTTACTAATATTTACTGATCATCTACTGTATGACCAACACCTTATATATTTTGTCTCATTTAAACTATGTGAGGTTAAGGAGTTAGTTCAATCTTATAGATAATAAAAATGAGATTCAGAGAATTAAAACAACTTACTCAAACCTACACAACTATTGAGTATTAGGGTTAGAATACAAATCCCCATTTGTCTGACTCTTTAGCTTCCATGCCTCTTTGTAGGGGCTCAGAAACTCTGGACAGTTCAACATAACGGTTACGTGTACCTGTCCCACTTTCTAGCTATGTGATAATTATGACAAGTAGCTTTTGAATGTTTTCCAAGTGCTCAGCACTGTATGTGCACAATATCTCATTCAACTGTCCTGAAAACTCTGAGAAATACTATCAACAATTCTACTTCACAGATGGGGAAACTGAGGCTTGAGAGCCATCAGTGATTTTCAGAAATGAGACCTGAAACCAGATGGTCTGACACCAGTGCATATGTTCATAACCAAGTGATATGGGCATAAAAAGAAAACAAAGGTAGTTGAGAAGAACTGAATCTACTCTATAGAATGATCTAGATGGCATGGTAATTAAGAATGTGGGCTCTGGAGCCAGCTACCTGGGGATAAATGCCAGCTCTTGTGCTTGCTAGAGATGTGACTTTGGGCAGGTTATTTAACCTCAGAGTCTTCATCTATAAAATGGGCATATGGTAATAGCTACCTGTATTAGATTGCTAGGGCTGCCATAATACAATACTACACACTGAGTGGCTTAAACAAAGGAAATTAATTTTCTCATAGTTGTGGAGGCTAGACGTCCAAGACCAAGGTTTTGGCAAGTTTGGTTTCTTCTGAGCCTCTCCCCTCAGCTTGTCTGTGAACTTCACACTGTGTCCTCCATGGTTGTCCTCTGGTCTTTTTGTTGTTTGTATGCTAGTCTCCTCTTCTTAAAAGGACACCAGCAATATTAGATTAAGCCCACCCATATCACCTCATTTTAATTTAATTACCTCTTTAAAGACTTTTTCTCCAAATATAGTTGCATTCTGAGGTACCAGAAGTTAGGACTTCAATGTATGAATGGGGCAGGGTGAGATCTGATTCAGCTCATAACACTATATCATAGGTTTATTGTGAAGATTAAATGGATTAAATGAGACAATGCACACGTAAAGCAAAGATCAGGGGACCTAGGATGTTGTAAGAGGTTATTAACTGTTCAAGGTAACTAAACACTTAACTCAGGCATAAGGGTATTTGGCAAGTTACACATCTTTCTTCACTTGGACACTGGCTGGGAGTGCCCTGCGGGTTTCTCTTTTCAGCTAGGTGCCCGGGCCAGCATCATCCTAGCCTTACAATCTGTAGTCCCCGTCTTGATCCCATGAGTGTTCCCTTCTGGTCTGACCCCTCCTTAGGCTCAATGAGAAATTCTTCCTGTAAAGAGTTCTCAAACTTTTTTTTTTTTCTGTAACTCCTCCAAAGTTAGCCTTTAAAGTGAGGAGACATTCTGTCCCATACTTACAGCTCAGGAAATGCCTTTCCAATACTACTGCCATTTCTACTCTATCGGCAAGCCACTTATTAAATTTTAATTACATTTATTTACATTTATAAGGCCATTTTCATGGCCTTATAAAGCTCTTCATACATGGCATACAAAGCTCTTCCATCCATCATCTCTTATAATCCTTACAACATCTATGGGAAGGAAATAGTTTTTCTCCCTTTTTTAAATGAAGAAAACAAGGCTCTGAGGAGTAGCATCATCATCCTGGGTCACACAGTCAGTGGGAGAGTTGGGCCTCAATTTCTGGTCTTTTGGTTCCAATATGTTAGGAGTAGCTCACCTACTCAGGCATTCTTCTATAATATAAATAATCCAGTATACCAGCCCTGCTGTCTTTTGGGAGGTGGGTATAGGTAAGTTATTTAGGGCTATTTTGGTTGCAAGGGACAAAAACCCAACTCAAAGTGGCTTACACAAAAACTGAATTTATTGGCTCACCTAACAATACTTCAGAAGCAGTCTGGAGTCTTCAGACATGGGTGGGTCCAGGTGCTCAAACTATGTCGTCAGGACTGTTTCTCTCCATTTCTTAGCTTCCCTCTGTTTTCATTTTATTCTTAGAAAAATTCTCTGCCTGGGGAGTCAAAGATGGCCCCCAGTGGCTAAAGCTTACAATTCCTCCAGATCAACAAACTCCATAGAAAGAGAATACCTGTTGCTTGTAAACTGATGACCTGATACCAGTTTGAATCAATATCAATATCAATGATATTGCAACAAATGACCTGACATCATTCTGAATTATTTGGGTTGGCCTATGGGCCCAACTCCGGAACCAATTGCTGTGTCTAGAACAATGGAATATTTTCATTATCCAGGCCTGATCATTTTCCCCCTCTAGACAAGAGTATGGTGGCGGTGGCAGTGTGAGTTTCACCAAACCCAGGGACAGAGTGAGGGGGAATGGTGCTTCTTTAAAGAAAAAGTACTGATGTCAGAAGGGGTATGAGTGGTGGGGCAGGTCTCTACAAGGTGCCTCTGCTCTGCAGAGCTATAATAGAGAAACCAGTGAAGAACTGAGGGCCCATCTTAGCATGAATTCTGAGTTCTTGCCTTCAGAGAGAGTAGTAGTAAGCGGATTTCTGTGATTTTTTTTCCTGGACTGTCTAGGTGGGCTCAGCAGGACAGAGAAAAAGGCAGTAATTCATGGCAGAGTAAGGAGAAATGATGGAGCTTCTGGCTCCAGTAACTTGTTGAGAGTGGTACCCAAACATCCACAGAGAGACTGAATTCTTTTAAGATGATCACTTCCATGCTGTCTCCCTCCAGCACCTTCTATCTCCCTGTGAAGCTGTGAGTTGCAGGATGGCAGGAACCACATCTATTTTATACACCATCTTCTCCCAGAGCCTAGCATAATGCTGTGCAAGATATTGCAAGAACCTATCACATATTTACTGCATGGATAATGAATCAGGTTGATCAGTCTAATAGAAGCATCAATCTACTTCTTTGTACAAGTCAAGTCCCATCTTTAGCCTCTGTTCTCCAACTGCTAAGTGGGAGAAGGTGTAGAATGAGATTCTCTCCACAGCCCCTTGCAGCTCATGATTCCAGGATCTTAGGATTCTCAGGAGACAGCTAGGATGCCCTCTGCAAGGAACCAATGGAAAGCATCAAATTTATTGAGCACTCTGTGATCAGGTGAGATGACTTCACATAGATCTGAGTCCCCAAACTGTTGTGTCCATTTCATGGACCCATAATTTTTTTAAAATTTGGGATGGAAATAACACTGCTTATTTTTTAATTTTGCTAAGTAAGGACATTTAAAAAACTTCTATTAACTATCATTGCCATTAACTATAACCACCAATAAAAAAGGGAATTTTGATACTAAGAAAGCAGGAAGTACATAATCTCAGAAAAAAAGAACAATCTCTTTCCCCCTGGAAAAAAGACAGTTAGCAGCCTTATATAAGTATTTTCTGCGGAAAGATGTAAATTTCGTCGGCGTGACCTCTGTTTGGGGTCCAATATTTAGAACCCACTAAAGGTTTATTTTTCAACGTTTGCCTCCCCACTGTTGCCACCAACATATCTGTAAAGTTAGGCAGAATCTGCCCACCTTACAGATGGCAAAACCGGTTCAGCAAGCCCAAGTGCAAGGTCACAAAGATAGTACGTAACAGAGTTTGTCTGGGTGCCAACGCAGATCATCTTGGCAAATCCTAAACCAAAAGCTATTTTCCAACAGGAAAAGAAATGACCCACAATGGCTCCCTCGTAGTGTGGGTGTTCTCAGGCTTAATCCCCAACCTGGACTTCTTCCTGAACACATCGTAATGATGTGGCCACTTCATGCCAGGCACTGGGGAGAGTGCAGCGAGGGGAAACCAATACGTTCCCAGCCTCCTTCTCTCCTGTCCCCCATACTTACCCTGGGTCCCGTTCTCCAGGCCCAGCTCCTTGTCCTGGAGGCTAACACATTTCAACCGCAGTGGGCTGCTAAACAACTTAGTGGGTTTTCTCTCCCAGGGCTGTTGACAGTTTCCTAGGAGACTCTGGGAACCTTCAACGCCTCTAAGACCCAAAGGACTGGAAGCGTAACGGTGCAAGGAGAGGCACTGTGATAGGCTGTAGGGGAGGTAATTTGGGTGTAAGAGATTAGGTCAAATCCTGTCAAAGAATACCCCATTCGATCCCTCCCCCATTCCCATAGGCTTTGAAGGGACCCATAGTCCCACAGCTCAGGCTGGAAGAAACGGGGTCTCCCAAGTCAGAGAGCCCTTACTGTGGAAGGAGCTCGTTGCCCCCCGGGGCCGGGCCTACCCCTCCTCCTAACTACCAGAACCCGGTCCGCCCCGCCCCCGTTCCGCCCCGCCCCGCCCCCGTTCCGCCCCGCCCCGCCCCCGTTCCGCCCCGCCCCGCCCCGCCTCGCACGCCCGCGGCTGGAGCGCGTCTCCGCCGGGCCGCGCCTGTGCACGAGAAAGCGCGCCTCGGCGCGGGGACGCGCGCCGGGGAGAACCCGAGCAAGATGGAGGCCGCGCCGAGGCCGCCTCCTGGGCCGTGGCAGCCGCTCCTGGGAGCGTCGGGCCGCGGCGCCTAGGCCGTGCCAGTCCCGGACCCGCTGCCCCGGACCGGGCCCAGGTTGGTCTCCCCGCACCTGCTCCCCGTGGCTGCAGTCTCCGCGTGCGTCTGGCCTGGGCGCGGGGCAGCCGCCCCCCAATCCCAGGCCCTACCTGGGCCCGGCCGCTCCCCAGCGCCCTGGGGAAAGCCCCTGCCTAGCGCCTGCTCCTCGCGGCCCCGGCTGCCTGCTGGCCCTGGTCCCTCGTTCCTTTGGCCTGGAAAATCTCTCTCCCCAGCCCCGGCCCGCCAGTCCGAGGCTCCCCTCAGCCCTGTGTTCTGAGGGACCCCCCAACACCCTACCCCGTGTTCAGACCCTGCAGTCCCAGCCCCCGACTTCCCTCGAGCCTCATCCTGATGCCTTCGCTTCGCCCTCCCTGTCACAGCCCCCATATCACCTTCCCAGTCCATTTCCAGTCCCTTATAGCCCCTTCTTACTTCCTCATAGAAGCGCCCACCGCCTCTCTACAGCCCCTTTGTAGACACCCAATACCAGACCTTTTCCCCCTAATACCAGCTCCAAAATTCCTTCCCAGGCTCCCTATATTCAGCCACTTTGCTAATCCTCCAATACTGTTCCCTAGCCTTCATCCCATCTCCTGATGCTTCCCCTCCTACTTCCCCAGTACCAGCCCTCAAGCCCCCTCCTCAAGTCTCCCATGACCACTTTCTAGTCTCTTCCCCACTGTCAGTTCGCGTATTCTCATCCCAGCCCCCCAACTTTCACATGGCCTCCTCCTAGGTCCCTCCATTAGAGATCTTTGCCAGTCCCCCCCAGACACCACCCCAGCATTCTCATGAACCCCTCCTAGTTCTTCCAATACCAGCCCCCAGGGCTCTCCAGGCCCTGCCTTCGAGAGTTCCTTGGCTCAGGGCCCCTTCTCGCGTGCGTCCCCAGCTCCCGCCCAGCAGCCCGGCGGTCGGTCCCGGGCCGGCGGCCCCCGCCAGCCACAGCCGCCGCCGGCCCCGCCCCCGGGCACCATGCTGCCCTCGCAGGAGGCCTCCAAGCTCTACCACGAGCACTACATGCGGAACTCGCGGGCCATCGGCGTGCTATGGGCCATCTTCACCATCTGCTTCGCCATCATCAACGTCGTGGTCTTCATCCAGCCCTACTGGGTGGGCGACAGCGTGAGCACCCCCAAGCCTGGCTACTTCGGCCTCTTCCACTACTGTGTGGGCAGCGGGCTGGCGGGCCGCGAGCTCACGTGCCGCGGCTCGTTCACCGACTTCAGCACCATCCCGTCCGGCGCCTTCAAGGCGGCCGCTTTCTTCGTGCTGCTCTCCATGGTGCTGATCCTCGGCTGCATCACCTGCTTTGCGCTTTTCTTCTTCTGCAACACGGCCACCGTCTACAAAATCTGCGCCTGGATGCAGCTCTTGGCAGGTAGGGGAGGGGTGGGAGTGGGACCCCTAAAGCGGGCGCGAGGGACGGGATATTCTTCTTTCCAGGACCCTTTCTTAGAGGTGTCAGAGTTAGATTCTGTTCCTTTAAGGACATACCTCCTTGGCTGTTCCTCAACAGCCACTGGGGAGGGGATTCTGTTAGAGAGAGAGAGAGAGACGCCTTGAGACAGGGGCCAGAGCCTTAGAACTGGGTCTTTGGGTCTGTGTAACTGGATATGAGCAGACTGCATTTGTTGATGAATTAGCATTCTGTTAGATCCTGTGAGGGTCTCTTGAGAGTATCTGTTGGCAGTCTTAGGGGAAATAATTATCTGACTGAGGAGTTACTCTTAGTGTGAACAGTTTCTGTTGTATTGAAAAAAAGGTGAAGTGAGGAATAAAGAGAGCTGACTTTGACCTTTAACGTGCAAACATTATCAACTTGAGTGTTTTGCTTTACTTCTCTAAAGCTCAGTTTTCTCATCTGCCAAACAGTGGAGGGGATTCCAAGAACAAATGAAAGAGTACCTTGTAAACTTTAAAGTGCATTGATAAGATAAAGAAAGGTAGAAAGAGGTTGTCTATAGTGTCTAACCAATGTTCGAAATGTGGGTGGATAGCACCTGCCAACAGGAGTATGTTTAGGGCAGGTCTCCATCCCTACCCAGCCAGTGCAGGAAGGGATCTGGTAATATGTCCAATGGGAATTAGTCCTGGGGCCTTCTGAAATGTTTGGCTAAGATGGACATCTTGCCCTGAGAACCATAGAAGAGCCTGGGGAATGAGAACAGCTGAAACAGTTTTCCATGATGCATTAGAGTCCCCCATCCTCGCCTGCTTTTTGAGCAAAGACATATTTTGCAGATTCAGCAACTTGGGCATTTGCTTAATTGCAGTCAGGGAAGAGAGTTGGCCAGGGGAAAGTGAGGCCAGGGCATGGCAGCTATAGGGGAGGAGGGTTGGTGAAGGCTAGGAGAAAGTTCGGAGGCCTCCAGGGATGAGAAAGAGAAGGGAAAATGTGATGATCATCAGCAGAAATAGTTTTTTAAATAAGCATCTCAGAGCAATTCAACAAGTGCGGGGCCCCTTTAAAAGAGACCCCCTGGAGGAGGTGTTATAGCACTTGCTGATAATTCCACTTTTAAAAATATTGTAGGGAATTCTTTTTGGAGCGTGGAGTATATTTTCTTGAACATCATTATTGAGGGGAACCCCCATCTTTTAAAGTAGGAATATGATTTTTGGAGATGGCTGGAGGTCACTTGGCCACATGTAGAAAATATGATGAATGATTAAATTGAGAATTGTCACTTAGGATGAAAGCAAAGATTTGAGGGCAAAATCATGAGGCCGGTTTGCTTAGCTAAGAGGACTTTTACAGATGCAGAGAGGAATTACTGCCCAAACTCCCAAAAGTGCTACTTTGAAGAAGGCAGTGTTCATTCATATGCAGACATTCTAATGGGCTTGTTTCAAATCAATCTCACTTAAATCAACTTATATGTGGGTATTTTAGGATCTTTGAAGATGAGAAAGAAGAATTGTAAGATGTGGGGGGTATCTCTCCATATCTCTCAGTGGTACCTAGAAGGTGATTTTATGTATTTCCATTCTATTCTTCCAAAGGCAAGCTGGAAAGAATACATGCTCAGCTGGAATCCCTAATTTGTCAACCTTAATTTAAAGTCTGCAAATGGTAGTAGACCTCTTGGTCTTCCAATTCTCTATAATCCTGGTGTGTTTAATCTTGTGGATTTGATGACCTGTCCAAAAACTCCCATGGAATTATACCATGGAATTATAGAATTTCAGGGATCTTAGAGATCAGTTCCTTCAAATCTCACCTTCCCCTCCCCCATTTTAGAGAGAGGAGACAGAGATTAGAGAAAAGGTCTTACCCCAAGTCACACAGCCAGTAACGGAGTAAACTCCATCTTGAATCCTGGCCCAGTGCTCTTTCCCTTGTGTTATTGCCCTACCCCTGAAGGCTGAGGGGGACAGTTTGCAGACTTGAGCAGTTCCATTTTGCTTAGGGATTTCTGAGTTCTCTGGATAAGTGACTGATTCACTCTGATTAATAAAGTGACACCAGAACAGAGGCCAGAGCATGGGATGGGGGCCCTGGCTGACTCTACCTGTGACTCACCATGCAGTGATAAGCAATTCTTTTTAGCTTATATCTCAGTTTTCTCATCTTTATAATGGGAAACTAATCAATTACATTAGTGGATTGAAAGTATCTCTTTCAACCCTGTAGGGCTCTTTGAACAACTCTTTCACCAAGGTCATTTCATTCAGAAAGTGAGAAATCAGTCTTTATCAGGACGTTGTTTATATCAGATAAGAATTAAAATGTCTGTTGTATGGTTCTTGATCAAGTGATCTTTTAGTCAAGTATTTCTGAATCTTTAAGTGCAAAGCACTGGACCATTGGGAAAATACAGAGAGATACTTATTCCTTTGTTTATTCCTCACCTGCTCTGTGATCATCCCTAAGCTTGGTGCTATAATACTGGGATCACCCTTGTTCCCAAGGATCTTAGGTCTATAAAATGCCATCCCTGCTCTCAGGAACTATACCATTTAATTGAGTCACTTTATTGGTCAGCAGTCTTTTAGAGGCAAGTAACAAACCTCCAACTCAAACTGACTTAAATAAAATAAGCTAAGAGGGTAGACTTTCACATACCTTGAAAATCAAGAGTATCTTGCTTTAGGCAACATGATGGATCCAGATGCTGGAATAATGCCATTAAGAATAGGTCTCTCTCCATTTCTTGATTGCTCTGTGTTGGCTCATTTTAGGTCCACTTCTCTCTTGAAGGTGACAAATAAGGCTTCAGCTTAGCAATAACTGTGGGAAAAGAACACCTGTGACTCAATGGTTCCAGCAAAAGTTCTCAGGCTGATTCTCTTTGGATCAGTTTTGGTCAAGTGTCCTCCTCTTAATTAATCTGAGGCCTCAGCTCCATGCCCATCCCAGGAACACATGGACTGATAGTAGAGAAAGGTCAATTCCCATAAAGGGAAATCAAGTGTGATTACTGGAAGAAGGGAGTAGTAGTTAAGACAGGTGCAGACAGAGGCCTCACCCTGGACAGTCCGAGCACCAGTATGTGCTGGGCTGTGGAAACCCAGGGCAATGGACGAGGCTGCCAGCTTAGTTGGGCAGTGAGGCTTGAGTGGGAGGTGAGGGTCCACACCTCCCAGGTGGGAGACATGGAAGAGCTTTCTGAGTGGAGAGGAAGACCATGCACAGAGATATAGTAGTGAGAAGGCCACATCTGGCTTTAGTGTGAATTCACATAGGGCAGCTGAGGGAGGAGAAGATAGGAAGAAATTATGGGGCCAAAATATGCAAGGCTTTGAATACTGGGACAAGGAATTTGGACTTTAATCAGCTAGCAGTTCAAAGGTACTACTACTGTTATTATTATTCAGCAAAAATGGTTAACATTTTCTGAGCTTTTACTATATGCTCAACCATGTGCTAAACATTTACCTGCATACTATTATTTAATCCTCACAACAATCCTATGGAAGGGGCACCATTAATGGAGTACCACGAGAAGACAGCCTCAAAGAAGAGAGAGCCATTTGTTCAAGGCCACACAGGTGGCAGGTGGTACAGCCAAGACTGTAACTTGGTCTGACTCTAAAGCCCAAGGATTTATGAAGGGTTTCTAAAGGGGCATTAACGATGGGGATAGTGGCAGGATGTTTTGTCAGAAGAGCTGAATGCTAAGTAGAGGGGCTGGAAGATCCAGGTGGCTCCTTTGGGAGTTAGTTTCTGGGCTTCTCGGGGATATTCCTGCTACTGTTTCCCTGGTTGTTTCCGTTTAGTGAGAACACACAATGGGCCAGCTTCTATGCTAGACATTCTTCAGTTCATTGTGTCATTTAATTATCTGTTAAAGTGGCTTGCCCAAAGATCACACAAAGTAGAAGGTGGAGGTGAAACTTAATGTAAGTCTAAGTGAATCTAGAACCTATTCTTACCACTGAACTGGAACTCAGGACATGAATACACAAATTACAAGTTATGGCTGTAAGCTCTATGTACTCAATGTTTACCTGTGGGTGAGGTTAGCCAAGAGAGGATGCTGCTGGAGTAGAGACTCAGGCTGGAAACTCAGAATGCCCTCCATGCCACTTCCCAACTGCATGGCCTTGGATAAGTGGGTTTTCCTTCCTGAGTCTCAGTTTCCCTATCTGTAAAATGGGGATTATTATTGTACTTCCTCATAAGTGGTAGAAAGAAATGATGGGTGTAAAATGCTGAGTATGGTCCCTAGTGTACAGTAAGCCCTAAATAAATGGCCACTCTTTTTCTGTTATATCCTGTTAGTCTGAATAAAAAGCAGCTTGTGAGGAGTCCTCAGTGCTCAGGTGGAAGAGTTTGACTTTCTAGAATGATCGAAGGCTTTGAGAAGTCATCAACTGTCAGCTGGAAAGGGTCTTTCCAATCAGTTGGTCCAGCTCCCTCATTTTGCAGGTGAAAAGACTGAATCCTAGAGAGAAGAGACAAGTTCATGATTACAAAGTGGAACTCCTCTAGCCACAGAAGGGAGATGATTCTGACCACAATTCATTCAATACTGAGTGCCTACTATGTGCCCTGGTGCTGGAGTCATAGCAGAGAACAGAATGTGGGACATGGAGTGGGCACTGGAGAGAGTGAAGGGAGCAGAAGGGGGTTGGTTGGTGATCCCGAGGTGAGCATCATCCAGCCTTCCTAATGTGTGTCCTTGAATCAGTGGGGATCTCTGGGCTAAGAGCAGCAATGTTCCTATATCATAGAATATGCATCCACATTCCTTCCCATTTCCTTGGGGGTTTGTGTCACGTTTGGATTGGAATTTTATTTCCCCTGTAAGTCTTTGTTGTGTGTATGACACTGCTGAGCACAGTGGGGGGATTTCTTTCTTCCCTTCCTCATTTTCCTTCTTCTGCCAACTCTCCCTTCCTTGCATTTTTGCCTTCCTTCCTCTCTCCCTATTCCCTTCCTTTCTGTCTCACATCAGTCCTTTACTGATGGCTTCCTCTGGTTATCAGGCACTGTGGATCCTGAGTAAGAGAAGAGCCCTGGCTCCCAGGGAACTTGTAGTGTGAGCGAGAGGCAGAAGAGAAAACAGATCATCACACTGTGTAGACACAGGAAATGACTGAATCACACATAGTGTATCCTGGGGGCATGAAGGGGTACTTCTGGGCTATAAAGACAGCCAGGGAAGTCTTCCAAAAAGTAACAGTATTTAAGCTAAGTCTTAAAGGATGGGAGGGAAGAAGGGCAACCAGGCAGCAGAGACAGGATGATCAAAGGCATGGAGGTGGGAAATAGCCTGGTGTGTTTTGGGGACCATAAGCACTTAGAGTAAGGAGAGGTGAGAGTTCAGACAGAGGAGCTGGATTGTGGGGAACTTCTAAGCTATGGTAGAGTTTAGACTTTATCTGTAGGCAGCAGGTGGTTGTTGAAGTTTTTATTTAATTGTTTAAAATTTGTCATGCTTTTATTTACTTTTAGAAAAGTTAATAAATGCACGTCACAAAATTAAAAAGGTATACAATCAGATGTAAGCCTCCTTCCCACCTTCACCTGCCAATGACCAGAGTGCTCCATCCAGAGGCAACCACTAGTACGAGTTGCTTGAGTCTCCTTTCCAAGAAATTCCATCAATATACAAGCAAATGCAAACAATGTTTTTTTAATATAAATGGTATGTCATCTATTACTGTGTAATAAATTACCCCAAAATTTAGTGGCTTAAAGCAACAAGCATTTCTTATCTTTGTTTCTGTAAGTCACAGGTATTTGGGAACAGCTTAGATATATAGTATCTCATGAAGTTCCAACCAAGACATTGGCAGGGGCTGTGGACATGTGAAGGTTGCCTGGGGCTTAAGGATCCACTTCTAAGTGCACTCATGAGTTGGCAGGAAACCTCAGAATGAGTGATCTGAGAGAGAAAAAAGTTATACCTCCTTTTTTGAGGTATAACTCATAAGCCATGTAATGCATCCATATAAAGTGTACAATTCAGTGTTTTTTTTTAGCACGTTCGCAGAGTTGTGCAACCATCAGCACAATCAATTTTAGGATATTTTCATCACTTCAAGAAGAAACCTTATGCCCCTTAGCTATCACACCCTAAATCTGCTCCCTTCAATCTCCCTAGCATCTAAGCAACCACTAATCTACTTAATGTATCTCAATATTAGCCTGCTTTGACATTCCATACAAATGGAATCCCATAATGTGTGGTCTTTGTGTCTGTTTCTTTTGCTTACGATGTTTTCTAGGTTCATTAGTGTTGTAGCATGTATTGATAGTTCATTCCTTTTTATGGCTGAATAATACCCCATTGAATGGATATACCACTTTTGTTTATTCATTTATCAGTTGATGGAAATTTGGATTGTTTTGACCTTTTGGCTATTATGAATAATGATGTTTGTACATTTGTGAATGAGTTTTTGTGTGGACACATGTTTTCATTGACCTTTGGGTGTATACTTAGAAATGGAATTGATGGCTCAAATGGCAACGCTATATTTAACATTTTCACGAACAGCCAGATTGTTTTCCAAAGTGGCAGCTTTGGAAAAAAGTGTTTGAGGGTCCTTATTTCTTCATATCCTCATCAGTACTTGTTATTATCTGACTTTTTGATTGTAGCCATCCTACTGGGTAGGAAAAGGTATCTCATTGTAGTTTTGATTTGCGTTTCCCTAATGATTAGTGATGAGAATCTTTTTCTGTGCTTTCATTGGCTATTTGGGTGTTCTCTTTGGAGAGATATCTATTCAAATCCTTTGCCCATTTTTTAAGTGGGTTATTTTTCTTTTTATTATTGAGGTATAAGACTTCTTTATTTACTTTAGATACAAGTCCTTTATCAGATACCTGATTTGCAAATATTTTCTTCCATTCTGTGACTGTCTTTTCACTTTCTTGATTTTGTTCTTTGAAGTGCGAAAGTTTCTAATTTGTACAACGTCCAATTTTCTATATTTCTTTTGTTACTTGTGCTTTGGTGTCTTATCTAAAAATCCATTGCAAACCCAAGATAACAAAAATTTACTTCTCTGTCTTCATCTAACAGTTTTATATTTTTAGCTCTTACATTTAGGTTTCTAATCTATTTGAGTTAATTTTTCTATATGGTATAAGGTAAGGGTCTATCTTCATTCTTTTGTGTGTGGCTGTCCAGTTGTCCCAGCCCCATTATTGAAAATATTATTCTCTCAATTGTATAGTTTTAATATCCATGTCAAAAGTCAATTGACCTTAGATACATGGGTACACTTCTGTACTCTCTGTTTTATTTCATTGATCTGTATGTCTATCATTATGCCAGTACCAGACTCTCCTGATTACTGTTGCTTTGTAGTGGGTTTTCAAACTAGGAAGTGTGAGGGTGCCAACTTTGTTCTTCTTTTTCAACATTGTCTTCGCTGTCATACTGCCTTTTAAGTATATTCTCAGATATTACACACCATCACTTCTGCCTTACTCTTTTGTTAGAAGTGAGTTACTATATCCAGCCCACATTCAAGGGGTGGATAATTCAACTCCTCCATTTAAAGAGAAGAATATCAAAGAATTTGTGGACATATTTAAAAACAATCACAAAGGGTGGCACACTAAACACTTGGTTTGTCTTCCTTTTTTCCTTCAACAGTACATCTTGAAGATTGTCCCATATTGGTATATGAGGAGCTACTTTTTTCTTAAGAGCTGCATAATATACTTTTGTGTAGATGTGTCATCATTTATTTAATGAATATTTAAGTTTGCAATATTTTGCTTTAACAGTATTTCAATGGATAACATTGTATATAAATAATTCGACATACATGTAAGTAAGAGGATAAAATAAAGACCTAGAGCAGAATTGCTGGATTAAATGTTCTATATATTTCAATTTTGACAGATCCAACCATAATCTCCTCTAAGGAGGATGTAGAAAGTTACACTCCCAGCAGCGCTGTATGAAAATACCCATTTCCTTACATTCTTGCCAACTGAGTGTGTTATCAAATATTTTATATTTGCCAACCTGATGGGTAAAAAATACTGTCTTATAGTAGTGATTTCCCCTTCCCTTATCATAAATGAGGTCAAACACCCTTTATATACTCTTTTCTATGAACTGTCAGTTCATTTACATCTTTCAACAAGTTAATGGTAGTTTTCCGCTTGCATATGTAACACCTCTTTATATGTTAGAAAGTTAGCTCTTTGTAAGAGTTAAAAATATTGTTTTGTAGTCTTTATCTTTCGATTTTGTCTATGGATGCTTACCCCATGATAAAATTTGTTTTTTCTCACCATAAGTAAATTATCAGTTCCCTCATTTATGGCTTCTGGGTTTAAGGTAATACCCAGAAAGGCCTTGAAATATTTTGAGCAGGGAGAAACACATCAGATCTGATTATTGGTGGTGAGGATGGATTGGAGTTGTCAAGAGGACAAGGACTATGCTGTTTTTATTCTGAAAGTGTCTTATTTTTGTCTTTTTCTTTTCATTCCCATTTTATGTTAAGAGACAGTGTCAACCTTAGTTTAATCCCAAAGCAGTTTTCACATGGCATACTTATATCCCTGGATCAGGAGTCTGTGCCTAGTACATAGTAGGTGCTTAATAAGTGGCTTTTGAATGAATGAATGATGATACTTGGTCTTAGCTCTACCACTTACTCCTTTGGAGGCAGCATATTCAGCAGTCAGCCAACCCGAATTTGAATCCCAAGTGTGGCATTGCCAACTAAGTGTCCTTAGGAAGGTTATGTGATTTCTGAGTCTCAGTTTCCTCATCAATGAAATGGGGGATGATAACAGTAACTACCTCATGTTGAAGGATTGACTGTAAATATGTGTGCAGACCCTAGCACAGAGGAAACCGTCAAGCACAAAGGAAACTGTCAATGACTGTAAGCAGTGATTATTAGCTGGTGTGTGACTGGGCTCAAAACACTTTGACTTCAACATTCTGTGTTAGAACAAGGGAGGGAAGTTGAGAAGTGGGAAGAATGGGAGATTAGCCTGGAAAATAACCTGGCTATGGAGAGCTTTGAAAGTTGGGCCTTGGAATGTGGGTCTTATCCCTAGGCGGTGGGCAATCACTTTGAGGCATGGGAGTTACCAGGCCAGATGTAGGTTTAGAAAGATAACATGGGAAGTTGCCACATGGAAAAGACTAGATGGAGGCTTAGGAGGCAGAGATCTAAGGGAGCAGTCAGTGGCAGTGGTCCAGGTAATGGGTGCTGAGGCTGAGGGAGGGAGAGAAGAAAGGCTGGAGATCCGTTTAGACCAGGAGGTGTGCAGTGGCTGAGGACAAGGCAGGTGTTTCAGGTTTCCTCCTTGGATGATGGGGTCTCAGGAGTGACTTTCCCAAAGATGCAGAAGAAAGATCAGGTCAGTTTGGGCAATGTCAAATCTGTGGACCCTGTGAATGTACAAGAGAAAAGGCCTAACAAGCAATTGGATATTCAGGCCTGGAGCCAAGGGGAAAGGTCTCAGCTAGAGACATAGGTGTGAGGCATCATTGTACCAGTCTGGATGTGGGTGAAATTGCCCAGGGAGAATGTGTGGAGGGAGGAAAGGAGATAGCCTAGAAACACAAACCTTTAGGAGGCAGGTGTAGGAGGGGCCAGAAAGGGCGGCGTAAAGAGAGGAGCCAGAACAGTGACTGCAATGGGGTATGTGGTGGGGACTTGATAATAGGGGGGAGTGTTGTAACCACAGTGTGGTCGTGTGAAACCTGAGCATAAGACTGTGTATCAATGATATCTTAATAGAAGAAAGAGAGAGAGAGAGAGAGAGAGAGAGAGAGAGAGAGAGAGAGAGAGAGAGAGAGAGAGAGAAAGAAAGAGAGAGAGGAGCCAGAGTAGTTGCTAGAATTAGCAACCAAGAAACTGAGAAGGTTGGCCTGGAGAAAGGACACCTACCTTGGATGAACCAGAGAGGGAGTGGGGAGGGAATGAGCCCCTGGAGGGCCTGGTACGGAGCTGGAGGAGTAGGGCAGGCTGTGGGAGAGCAGTAGGAGGTTTCTGATGAACATGGCAGAGTGAGCCATGCAGTCTGGGCCTAGGGAGTAAATACTGTTCCCAAATAATTCCCACACAAGGCGAGGTGTCCCGTCTCTCCATAACAGCATCTGTACACCAGATACAATTAAAATTAACCCTTCAACAACACAGGTTTGAACTGCATTGAACCACTTATATATAGATTTTTTAAAATAAATAAAACTGTAAAGTTTTTTGGAAATTTGCAACAATTTGAAAAAACATTTTCTTTTCTCTAGCTTACTTTATTGTAAGAATACAGTATATAATATATAACATACAAAATGTCTGTTGATTGACTTTTATGTAATTGGTAAGGCTTCCTGTCAGCAGGAGATTATTAGTAGTTAAGTTTTGGGGGAGTCAAAAGTTATACTCCAATTCTGAACTACTTGGTGGGGGGGTACCCCTACGTTGGTGCCCCTAATCCAGTGCTTTTCATGGGTCAGTTGTATTTGTGTACTTAATAGCCCTCTTCTAAAATGTAGTCTCCTTAAGATCAGGAACTGAATGGCTTAGAGGAGGTGTCCCAGGGAGAGAGAATGCTCAGTGCAAAGGCCTCCAGGTGGGACAACTTGACATGTTTCAAGGGACAGAAGGGTGGCCAGTGTGGCTGGAGGGTAGGGAGCAAGAGGCCCAATGGCTTGGGAGGGGAAGGTGGAGATAGGCTGGGGGCCTCCTATGCCTGGACCAAGTATCAGGGATTTACTCTGAGTGCAATGGGGAGCTCTTTGAGGGCTCTAAGCAGGGGACTGGTACAATGCTTTTGAAAGTTCACCCTGGATGCTGTGTGGAGACTGGATGATGATGAGGCAGGGGTGGCAGCAGAGAAGCTAGTTAGGAGTCCACTGTGGTCATCCATCCCAGAGGTCACAGCAGCTTGGACAGATGGTGACAGTAGAGTGGGCGAGAAAAGGTCAGATTCTGGATATTTTGGAGGTCAGGCCAGTTGTCCTTGGGAATGAGTGGGTGAGGGAAAGGAAGGAATCAGGGTACCTTGTAGTGTCTGGGTGCTGGATGTGGGGTGGGGAGCCCAGGCACAGGATCCTCAGCATCCCAGGCTGATGGAGGAACTAAGATTGGGCCTGGATCTGCAAATCCAGTGAGTCTCAGTTGATAGTTGGGAGAGGCCCAGTCTCTCTTGTAAAATAAGTCCCTGCCCCGGGGGTGAAGGGAGGGGTAGGATCTGGGCAGTGCTCAGACCTGGCTGAGGGGCATGTGGGCAACCTCCTTCCCCTGGTGGGTTTCCCTGTCAGAAGTTCTCCCTACATCCCCAAGTGCCCTGGGCCCTAGGGGAAGCATTCCTTTGGAAAGGTGTGGTCCCAGTACAGACACAAACCCTTCACTGGGCTCCTCTTAGCCCCGGTCAGCCTGGTCCTTTCCTAAACTTTGAGGGAGGGACTCAACAGAAGATTCAAGCACCAATCACACATTCTGTACTTCCTCTCAGTATATCTCACCTTTTCTAAGACTTCTGCTGCTTTGTGAAATTATCATTGTTTGTAGAAAAGTTGGAGAATATAGATGAGCAAAATTACATTCATTATCTCACTCTCCCAGAAACAGTCATTCTTAACTGCTTGGTCTGTACTCACAACAGCACAGAATACTGGGTATGAGCAGGTTCCAGGACCAGACCATCTGGGTTCAAACTTACCAGCTGGTTTTGCAGTTTACCAGCTGTGTGACCTTGGATAACTTAGATGACCTCTTTGTACCTCAATGTCCTCATCTGTAAAAAGAGATAGTAACAATACCTACTCCACAGAGTGTTGTGGGAATTAAATGAACTAATGTACGTAAAGTACTTAGTATTAACACCTGGCATGCCAAATTCTATATAACTATTTACTGTAACTATGTAAGTATTTTTTCCCAAAGTGAAATTATATTTTATGTTAATTTTTACAGGCTTTTGAAACCTAACAGATCATGACTATTTCCAATATCTTTAAATCTTCCTCAATAGTAAGTTGAGGAAATATACATTAGGTTTTAATAGCTGAGTACTATTCTATGGTATAAAAGAGCTATGTTCCCATATTGTTGGATATTAAGTTCTTTCCTTCTTTCCTTTATTATTTTTCCCCCTCCTTCCTTCTCCTCCTCCTCCTCCTCTTCTCTCTCTCATGAATAACAGTGTGATAAGACATCCTTGTAGCTAAATCTTAGAGCATCCATGGGTGCTTTCTTAGGAGAAATTCCTAGAAATTGGCAAGCTCAGTCAAAAGGGGTTTAGAGATTTTTATTTTTAAGTTTTTGTGATTATCATTATTTCTGTGAGTTACATTTGGCTTGTGCCTTGCCATTCTTTCTTGCTTTAATTGTTTCATTCCAAGTGAGTGAAAATCTCTGGCAAGAGTCACTCATTAGTGGTCAACTCCCATCCACCTTCGGTGGTTTCAGTAGGTAACTTACTCACATGGTTCTGAATTCAAAAGATGCAGCAGGCTTGTCATTGCAAGTGTCCTTCCCACCACTATCCTCCAGCCACTCAGCTCCCCCTTTAGAAGTAACCTGGGTTATCAGTGTCTTGGAAATCCCCCCAGACACATTTTATGTACATGCAAGCACGCACGCACATACACACACCCCTTATTACCCCACATGTTGCAGAATGCTAGCCTTTCACTGCACATGTTGCTCTGGACCTCACCTTTCACTTAGCAGCATATCCATTCACCATTGCACGTCAGCATGTAGAGCTTTCTTCCCCTCTGATTGCTAGTGTGCCCCTGCATGGGTGGACTCTAATCAGTGACCTATTAGTGGGCATTTAGGTTGTTTCCAGTGTTTAGTTATTACATACAATGGTATGTAGCCTTTTTTTTTCCAGCCAACTTTTATTGAAGCATAACTTGCTTAGAAAAAAGTATGAAATTATCACACCTCAGCTCAGACTGTGCCTATGCAAACACCATCCAGATCAAGAACCTAACATCCCCTCCCAGTTACTACCCGCAAAGGCAGCCACTCCCCTGTTAATCCTGTAGATAAGATTTGCCTGTTTTTGGATTTTAATGGAATCACACGTTTTTCTCAACATTATAACTCTAAGATGCCTCTGGGTTGTTGCATATAATAGTTTGTTTATCTTCATAGCACAATGAGGTTTGGGTGAGAGTGCTGTTCCTGGCTTGTAGCCTTCTCACTATGAGCTCACATGGCAGGGTTAAAGAGAACAAGTGCTCTGGACTCCTTTCTTACAAGGGCACTAATCTTTCCTCACCTAACCTGGGTCACCTCCCCCAGGGCTGTGGGTTTGGGCTTCAACATATGAATTTTGTGGGGATACAGTTCAGTCTATAGCAAGCCTCTGTGGAATCTGCTCAAGGGCAGAAAGCCCTGGGAATATCTAGTCTGACCCCCAGTAATGGGTGGCAGCTGTGCATGTCAGGCATGGAGGGGACATCAGCAGATGTCCCTTGAGGATGGTATTACAATATAATAATGAAACTCTATTAAAATAGCTAAGCATAAATGCATCATTTTAGAGGCACATTTATAGCCCAAGCTTTAAAGAAAACAAACACCTTAGGTATATCATATATTTTCTTTTTTTAATTTTTTGCCACTTCCCAGTCTCATCCCAGTTTTATTCCCCAAACTCAAGTATAGTTCTTCCTTTTAACTCTCCTTTAGTTTCTTGCCTATTTTTTATTTTTTTATTTTGGTATCATTAATCTACAATTACATGAGGAACATTATGTTTACTAGACTCCCCCCTTCACCAAGTCCCCCCCACAAACCCCATTACAGTCACTGTCCATCAGCGTAGTAAGATGCTGTAGAGTCACTACTTGTCTTCTCTGTATTGCACAACCCTCCCCGTGCCTCCCCCGACATTATACATGCTAATCGTAATGGCCCCTTTCTTTTTCCCTGCCCTTATCCTTCCCTTCCCACCCATCCTCCCCAGTCCCTTTCCCTTTGGTAACTGTTAGTCCATTCTTGGGTTCTGTGAGTCTGCTGCTGTTTTGTTCCTTCAGTTTTTTCTTTGTTCTTATACTCCACAAATGAGTGAAATTATTTGGTACTTGTCTTTCTCCGCCTGGCTTATTTCATTGAGCATACTACCCTCTAGCTCTATCCATGTTGTTGCAAATGGTAGGATTTGTTTTCTTCTTATGGATGAATAATATTCCATTGTGTATATGTACCACGTCTTCTTTATCCATTCATCTACTGATAGACACTTAGGTTGCTTCCATGTCTTGGCTATTGTAAATAGTGCTGCTATAAACATAGGGGTGCATCTGTCTTTTTCAAACTGAGCTGCTGTATTCTTAGGGTAAATTCCTAGAAGTGGAATCCCTGGATCAAATGGTATTTCTATTTTGAACTTTTTGAAGAACCTCCATACTTCTTTCCACAATGGTTGAACTAGTTTACATTCCCACCAGCAGTGTAGGAGGGTTCCCCTTTCGCCACAACCTCGCCAACATTTGTTGTTGTTTGTCTTTTGGATGGTGGCGATCCTTACTGGTGTGAGGTGATATCTCATTGTGGTTTTAATTTTCATTTCTCTGGTGACTAGCAATGTGGAGCATCTTTTCATGTGTCTGTTGGCCATCTGAATTTCTTCTTTGGAGAAGTGTCTGTTCAGCTCCTCTGCCCATTTTTTAATTGGATTATTTGCTTTTTGTTTGTTGAGGTGCGTGAGCTCTTTATATATTTTGGATGTCAACCCTTTATCGGATCTGTCATTTATGAATATATTCTCCCATACTGTAGGGTACCTTTTTGTTCTATTGATGGTGTCCTTTGCTGTACAGAAGCTTTTCAGCTTGATATAGTCCCACTTGTTCATTTTTGCTTTTGTTTCCCTTGCCCGGGGAGGTATGTTCATCAAGAAGTTGCTCAAGTTAATGTCCAAGAGATTTTTGCCTATGTTTTTTTCTAAGAGTTTTATGGTTTCATGACTTACATTCAGGTCTTTGATCCATTTCGAATTTACTTTTGTGTATGGGGTTAGACAATGATCCAGTCTTAGCTATTTTTGTTTGTTTCTTAAGTATGTTTTAAGAGCCTAAGAGGATTTCATGGCCTGACATAGGTGCAAAAGGATTGGATATAATAATGATGTTTTTGTTATAAAAGTAATATATGCAGATGTTAGAAACTTTCAGTGGTGCAGGAGGGCATTGAATGAAAAGTAAGCATCCCCCTTCCTCCCTCTCTTTCTTCCCACCCACCAGTCCAGGTCTCAAAGGTATCCATCATTAATTGCTTCTGTATCCTTCTCAAAATGTTTATAGGTACACAAGCCTATTTATGTATATATGTGTATTCTTTGAAAAATCATTATCTTAAATTACATTTTTTTTTTGAGAGGGCATCTCTCATATTTATTGATCAAATGGTTGTTAACAGCAATAAAATTCTGTACAGGGGACTCAATGCACAATCATTAATCAACCCCAAGCCCAGTTCTCAACAGTCTCCAATCTTCTGAAGCATAATAAACAAGTTCTTACATGGTGAACAAATTCTTACATAGTGAATAAGTTCTTACATGGTGAACAGTGCAAGGGCAGTCATCACAGAAACTTTCAGTTTTGATCACGCATTATGAACTATAAACAATCAGGTCAAATATGAATATTTGTTTGATTTTTATACTTGATTTATATGTGAATCCCACATTTCTCCCTTATTATTATTATTATTATTATTATTATTATTATTTTTTAAAATAAAATGCTGAAGTAGTAGGTAGATGCAAGATAAAGGTAGAAAACATAGTTTAGTGCTGTAAGAGGGCAAATGTAGATGATCAGGTGTGTGCCTATAGACTAAGTATTAATTCAAGCTAGACAAGGGCAACAAAACATCCACGGATACAGAAGATTAAATTACATTTTAAAAATTTCCTCAATAATATATGAATACTTTCACTCTGAATAGCTGAAATATTACAAAAGAGCTGAAATCTGTACCCTCTCCCTGCTCTGAAGCCACCACTTTTTCTTTTTTAATTTAATTTTTTAAATTTTGGTATTATTAATGTACAGTTACATGAGCAACATTATGGTTACTAGACTCCCCCTATTATCTCCCCCCCACATACCCCATTACAGTCACTGTCCATCAACATAGTAAGATGCTGTAGAATCACTACTTGTCCTCTCCGTGTTATACCGCCTTCCTCGTGTCCCCCACCTGCTACATTATATCTGCTAATCATAATACCCTTTTTTCCCCTTATCCCTCCCTTCCCACCCATCTTCCCCAGTCCCTTTCCCTTTGGTAACTGTTAGCCTTCTTTTGGGTTCTGTGAGTCTGCTGCTGTTTTGTTCCTTCAGTTTTTTCTTTGTTCTTATACTCTACAGATGAGTGGAATCACTTATACTTGCACTCTTTTAAATTTAATTTCTACTTTTCCTGATCTTTTTTCCTGTGAATTTATATGCACGTCCATTAGGCAAACATATCATGTAATTTTCTGTGTACTCCTATGTACTGTCTTCTTTTCTTTCTCTCCCCTGCCCTCTGTCTCTCTTTTTCTTTCTTGTGGTAAAATAAACATAATATAAAATTTACCATTTCAACCAGTCTTGATGGTTACAGTAACAATTCTGTGGCAGTAAGTGCATTCACATTCTTGTGCAACCATCCCTACCATCCATGTCTGAAACTTCTTCAGCTTGCAGAACTGAAACTCTGTCTCCATTAAACACAGTCTCCCCATTCCCTCTCTCCTAGTCATCGGCAGCCCCATTTTGCTTTCTGTCTCTATGAATCTGATGACTCTTAGGGATCTCATGTAAGTGGAATCATATAATAAGTATTTCTCCCTAAGTGACTAGCTTATTTCACTGAGCATAATGTCCTCAAGGTTTATGCATGTTGTATGTCTGAATTTCCTTCTTTTTTAAGGCAGAATAACAACTTATTGTATGTATTGACTACCTGCTACTTTTTGAAACAAAAGGAATAATGCCAGTGTATGGTTTTCCTATCTGCTTATTATATCTAAGAGGAGAGGTGGTTCAGAGCATGGGCTCTAGCCCTAGGCAGGCTGGGTCTGACCCCTGGTTCTGTTATCTCTAGCTGTGTGACCGTAGCCACATCACTTAACTGTTCTGGGCCTGTTACTTCATCTGTAAAATGTGGATAACAATAAATTAATAGACATAAAGCTTAGAATTGGTAGAAGAGTGTCCAGCACATAGGGAACACTAGCACTACATGTTTGATTTTCTAAAAATTATGAATCCTATTTGCAGCAGACATCATCTCAGAGAGCTTTCTGTGTAAGTCCTCATAGAGCTTCCCATTCTTTTGTTGCAGTATATTCTATAGTATATACATTGTTTTTAAAAATGACAGATGAGATCATACTACATATAGTTTTCTGTACCATTTTTAAATTTCTTGATGTATCTAGAAGAGTTTCCATGACGACATAAATAATTGTTCTCCATTTGTTTTAATGGCTTTGTAGTTTCCATGGTCCTGATACACCATAGATTTATTTATTTATTTAACTAGTTTATTTAATTAATTCCCTTTTAATAAAGAGTTCAGTCCTTTGTTATACAGATGGTGGTGCAGTGAACATGCTGTATACACTCCTTGTGTACCTGGATGAACTTGGCCATAGGATATATTTCTAATCAAGTTGGATAAGTGTATTTATGACTTTTATGGATACCACCGTGTTGTTCTTCAGGCAGAGTGCACATGCCACCCTGACGCCCTACAAACAACGAGGCCATCATAGTGATGGTGACCACCCAATCTACTTTGCATCCCTGAGAAGGAAATATCACCATTCCTATGTTGACAAAACTGAGGTTCGGAGAGGTAAAGAGACTTGCCCAAGGGCACACAGTTCAGTGTTTTCTTCCCAATACATATACCATAGTACAAAATTCAAAAGGAATAACATACTATTTTATCAATTAGGATTGTGTTAAACTGTATGTGAGAGGAAAGCCCCAAATAATTGTGGTCTAATGACCCCAGGTTCCAGTATCTTATATGAAACAAATGCCCAGAATTCTTATGGTAGCTCCTGAAGTCATTAGCTTCTTCCAGAGCTCTGTTCTACCACTCCTGGGGTAAGGCCCTTGTCCTCATTGTTAAAGATGGCTGCTAGAGCCCTAGCCATCACATCTGCATTCCAGGAAGCAGGATGGAAAAATGGATGAAAGGAAAGGGAGCAAAGAGCACACATTATAGCATCCTTTTAAATCTGTTTATATAAACTTGTTTCCTTGAAGACACATAACATATCTGCATGCATTTTACTTAGTCATACAGCCTAGTCATCTAGCTGCAAGGGATGTTGAAAATGCAGTCTTCATTTTTAACAGTCAAGTTCTCAGCTAAAAATTGGGGGTTGTAATATTAAGGAAGAGGGATGAACAGACATTATAGTACACTACTGATTTCTGTCATGGTTGTGTGTAAAAGCTAAGTTAATTTTCTTCCCAAGGCAGTCACTGTCAACGTTTCTTGACTATCTGGAAAAAGGCCGGATGTTTTTGTCCTGATTTTTTTCTACTGTGCCACGAGTTGGCACAACCTGCCCTCACTTCACCCTTTCTCCCTGGTCATTTGATTCTCACAAAAGTTCTATGAAATCAGTAGGGCAGATGTCATGACCCCTGTTTTACAGATGCAGAAACCGAGGCCCAGACATTGCTGAAAGCCACATGGTAAAGAATGGAATTGAACTTCCTTTTGAGGCAGTACAAGGTGGCCAGTGTTTTGTAGCTTAAAGGAAAAAGTCTCAATTTGGTGCTGATGTGTCTTGAACATCAATAAGAGTAAAGAGCAGCAGCTCTCAGGCTCAGCATTTGGCTGGCAAAAGTGTCTAGTTAGAACAGAAGAATAGTGTTTTGGTTTCATTGTACTTACATTTATAGTTTCCTTCTATTTATGGCTAATGATCCTGGTTTCCTGTTCTTTGACAGTGGAATAAAGCTTACTTTTTTAAGTAAATGCTTCTAAGTTAAGAAGGTGAATTTATTCACAGAGAATAACATTAAGTAAAGACCCTTCTGGGTTTGAACACAAATCCCACCACTGACCTGCTGTGTGACATACAATACTTGGTTCCTCTAAACCTCATTTTCCTCATCTGTAAAATGAGGATGATAATTTTTTCCTACCTCACAGATTTGTTGTAGGATTAAATGAGATAACGAATGTCAGGAGCTTAGCACCCTGACACATAATTAAGCATTCAATACTATTTGTTCACGTTATTATCACATTATTAATAATACTAATATTGTCAATCTTAATTTTGTCACAACCCATCCTGGCTGCTTAGTGGACTGTAGGGTAATTGGATAAAGATGTCCCATCCCATGCTCCTTGCCCTATACCAGTGGTTCTTAACTAGGAACAACTTTTCCCACTTGTCCCCTTCCCTAACAGGGACATTTGTCAATGGCATTTTTTATTATTGTGACTGGGGATGGTGGTGCCATTGTCAATGGCATTTTTTATTATTGTGACTGGGGATGGTGGTGCCATTGGCATGTGGTATAGAGGCCAGGGATGACGTGCAACATCCTGCACTACAGAGGACAGTCCCCCATCAAAGAGAATCATCAGGTCAAGAGTTAGAAATGCTGTGGTTGAAAGGTCATACCCCACACTGCACCCTGCACCTGTGTCTTGAGCCTTGAAGCAGCCAGCTCATTATTTCTGATAGAGACTTGAGCATGGACTCCCAAGTCCTCAGTTTCCCCATCCAGCAAATGAGGATGCTGAAGCCTGCCCTGCCTGGAGTCACTCCATCTCCCGATGATTGAGCCTCTTTATCATTTCCCTGGGCTGGGCTGTCCCTTGTGGTTTCTTCCTCTCTTCCCCCAGGTCCAGGGAAACCTATCTGATTGGCTTTTCCTCATTTGCTTGACTTCTGGGTGTTTTCCAGTCCCAGAGAAGCCCCTAGGGCCCCATAGCCACCACCTAAAACATTGCAGAGCAAGGGAGGCAGAGAGAGGGAGTGAAGATGAAGAGAGAAGCCCAACTCCTGCCCTTTCTGAGTGCCTTGTTATTCTGGGTCCCAGTCTTAGTTTTTCCTTGCAAGCACTCCTTGGCATGTATTACTATTCTGTGCATGTTGACTTCAGTTTATTCCTTCACACATACCTCTCTGCTCCCAAGGACAGAAACCATGCCTGCCAATGTCCCCAGCTCCCTGCACAGTGCCTGGCACACATTAGGCATTGAGAATTTATATGTAGAATGTAGGGAGAGCCAGAGAGCAGAAAGGGAGAGGGGACCGGTATAGAGAAGGAAGAGAAGCGAGAAAAGGAAGAGAGAAGAGGGGGTGTTAAAGGAATGTAAAATGCAGAGAGAATTAAAGGGAAAAGGAAAGAGGGAGGGTTGAGTCTGAGATTTGAGCATGATGCAGAGCAGCCCGAGAAGGAGGAGGGACGTGAAAAGACAGAAGCAAAGAAAGAAAGATGAAAAGGATGAAGAGAAAGGAATGGAGACATGTGACTTAGACAGAGACAGGTAAGTAGTGAGGCAGAGAGTGTGTGCAGGCACAGGGCCTGGGGAAGAAAACCTTGGGAGCTGAGCTCAGGGTTGCAGAGGGGAGTGGACCACGCACAGGAGCCTCAGCTGTGTGGCTGGGAGCTTGGGATGGTACAGTTACCATGGAGACAGGAATGCTCCAGCCGGGAAAGGAGAGGAAGCAGATGGGTTGGGTGGGTTTGCCCCCTCCACAGGTTCTGTCCTAACCCCTATCTCTGGCTGGAGATTCAGAGCCTGGGGCAGGTGGGAGCGCACTGCCTGGGGAGGGGCCCTGGGGATACCAAGGGCAGAGTTGTTGCTTCTCTCCTATTCCCAAGTCCCTGGCCGTTGACTATCCTCTCCTTTCTGATAGGGGCCTGGAGGGTCTTGGAAGTGTTAGTGATATATGGGGAGATGAATGGGTCAAGCCTTCTCCATAAGCTCCTCTTTTTCTTCCTGCCTTGTAACTGCTGGGTCACCCCAGGGCTCAGTCCTGGGCCTTCTCTTTAGTTTCCATAATGTCTGATCCCAGGGATCCGTGTGCCCACAGCTCCAAAATTTATATCCCTAGCACTGATTCTCCCCTGAGCTTTCCTTTCCTTTTGGGTTTCTAACAGGCATCTTCAAACGTGAATTATTTGACTCACTACACTAGGCTCATTTTCCCCCAGGGCTTTCTGCATTTCCTTTCCCTTTGCCAGGAACTCTCCTGACCCTAAAGCAAGGGACTGGCAGCACTGAGAGGGGAGGGAGCCCTGCCTCCCCTGCCAGCGTGTGTGTGTGTGTGTGTGTGTGTGTGTGTGTGTGTGTGTGTGATCATGGTGCTGTGGGGGAGCCCTGCATCAGGAGGAGGAGCACAGCCTAGGGGAGTGGGGGCCCTGTCCTGGTGGCACTGGGGGTGGGAAGGCAAGGCCAGAGGCCAAATGCTAGGAAAGGACAGGAGCCACCACACCAGCAGGCCGGTCTGGGGCCTTTGGAGCACCTCATCAGATGGTAGATGGCTGAGGGAGCTGGCAAAGCTGAGGGCCTCTACCTGCCCTGGGGACTAGGTGGGCCTCGTGGACAGTGGGAAGGACTGACTACCATCCCCACTTGTCATTGCTGTCATCTAAAACCCAGGTTAAGTACCCCGTGGGTCTGGTGTGCGACCTGTGAGTCTTAGAGTAGCCCAGTTGCTGGGTGGATTGTGAGATGCTAAGAGGACAACACCCAGCCACATGGTCACAGGTCACCCAGCTGCCAGCACTGCAAGGCAGAAGGTCACAGCCACAGAGGCTTACTGAGCATGGTTGGTTCTGACTGGCTGTGTGGGGCACGGGGTCTCTGAGCCTATCACAGCTATCAGAGTTGGCAGAGCAATGCAGTGCGCTGACTGGCTCAGACTTGGGTCCCACCCACTAGGTTCAGGGCCAGGAAGAGCCCACTGAACACAGAAGGGAACCAGCAAAGGTCTATTTTGGGGATTGTCTTGGCCTTACCCATTCCCCTTCCCCTATCTTCCCCCACAATGTTTCCTTATTTGTGTGATATTTATTTTTATTGTTATGACTGGTTTTGACAACAACACCTAACATTTATCTGGGACTTACTCTGTCAAGCACTTTACATTTGCTGCTTCCTTTATAATCGTTAGAATTTCTGGATACCGTCCTTATCCCCATTTTATAGATGAGGGAACCGAGGCTCGAAGGAACTGGCTCTAGGTCATGCATCAAGACAATAGCTGAGGCAGGATGTGAGCCCCAGCCCCCTTAATGACTTTGCTCCAATGGCCCTCTCACCTGCCACACCGCAAGCTCCATGCGGCTGGCATCAAGGCCCCCTGCCGCCCGTCCGCCAGTGCCCGGCCCACAGCAGGCCCCCAGTAGAGTGAGTGAGCCAGGCACAGCTTCCATGCATTACTTCACGAAATCCTCACAACCGGTCGGTGAGGTAAGTGCTGTGGTTTCCACCACACAGACAGAAGAGGCGGCACTCCCAAAGTCCTACACTAAGTGAAAGAACTAGGCTCACGCCCCGCGGTTCTCGTCCCGATCTGTTCTCTGAGTGCAGTGCTCAGCTGTGAGAATGAGAACGTCCAGCATCCTGAAGGAAAGGGGAATGAATGACCAAAATTAAAAATAAAGACAGTGAGGATGGGAGGGGGTAAGTAAGCATGGCCAAGATGCTAAAGGGAGCTGAAGGAGGTGACCTGGTTTGCTATTTTATTTTTTCAGGAAAGCTTCATGGAGGAGTTGATTTGACGGGGGCGGGAGAAGTCATTATTGGTTCAGGAATGTTTCTGCCCCCAGAGGTTTCTGGCACCCACAGGAAGCGTCACCAGGCTGCAGGGTTGATGGGTGGAGTGGGAGCACGGGGCCCAGCCTGATAGTAGGTGTCGGTCTCTGGTAGTCCTCGGGCTCTGGGGAGTAATCATCCGCCTCTTTCCCCCTTCGTGACTGCGGCGGTGGGCCCGGCCCGCGACCCCCCCCAGCTCTGTGCCTCGTGCTGGGCTGCATGATCTTCCCCGACGGCTGGGACGCAGAGACTATCCGGGACATGTGCGGGGCCAAGACCGGGAAGTACTCCCTGGGGGACTGTTCCGTGCGCTGGGCGTACATCCTGGCCATCATCGGCATCCTCAACGCCCTCATCCTCTCCTTCCTCGCCTTCGTGCTGGGGAACCGGCAAACAGACCTGCTGCAGGAGGAGCTCAAACAGGAGAACAAAGGTTAGCGCACTCCTGTGGGGAGGGGCAGCCGCACTAGTGAAAACGCGGCTCTACGTGGAAACGGCTCGGCAATAGGACCACCTTGAAAACAGTTTGACATTAGAACCCAGATGCCCACAGATCTTTGTTACAGTAGGCGTTATACCTAGTACTGTATATTACACGTAAACTTTTGTGAATGTCAAGTAATGTTAAAATACAATAAAGAAAAAGTGTACACATAGGCCAGATAGAGCCTCAGGAGTAATACTTTTCTGTTAACCTTTGCAAACATTATGTCCCTTTATTAAATATACGGTGGTGTTAGATGCTCACACAACATAGGACATTATCTGAAGCAAATATTTGGTATCATTAATCTACAAAGATTGAGTTTTGTGCTCAACTTTACTTATTACTTTTTGGAGAATAATCATGCTCTTTTTATCCAGTGATTAGCATTATGGAAGAGGAAGGCACAATAGTTTCATAACCATTCTCCTTTTAGGAGCTCTTAGTTTTCCACATTTTTACTATTACTGATAATGCTATAGTGAACATCTTTGTGCCTTCTTGTTCATGTAAGTGTTTTTTTGTTGTCTGCCCCTGGAACAAGGTGGAGGGGGTGCTGCACAGCATCAGTGGACAGATGCCCTGCCTGTCCAGGTGTGTGCTCTCTGCCATGAGAAACAGGAGTAGTCATTTTTTTTTTAGTTTTTTTTTATTAAGGTATCATTGATATAGTCTTACACTCAGGTTTTACATGAACAGCATTGTGGTTACTACATTCCCCCCTATTACCAAGTCCCTCCCACATACCCCATTACAGTCACTGTGCATCAGTGTAGTAAGATGCTGTAGAGTCACTACTTGTCTTCTCTGTGCTATACTGCCTTCTCTGTGCCCCCACATCTTATGTGTGCTAGTCATAATACCCCTTAATCCCCTTATCCCTCCCTTCCCACCCACCCTCACCAACCCCTTTTCCTTTGGTAACTGCTAGTCCATTCTTGGAGCCTGTTAGTCTGTTGTGGTTTTGTTCTTTCAGTTTTTGCTTTGTTGTTATACTCCACAGATGAGTGAAATCATTTGGTACTTGTCTTTCTCCGCCTGGCTTATTTCACTGAGCATAATACCCTCTAGCTCCATCCATGTTGTTGCAAATGGTAGGATTTATTTTCTTATTATGGCTGAATAATATTCCATTGTGTATATGTACCACATCATGTACCACATCTACTTTTCTTTTTTTTTTTTGCATTCTTTATTTTATTTAATTTTTAATTTGGTATCATTAATCTACAATTACATGAGCAATATTATGGTTACTAGACTCCCCCCATCATCAAGTCCCCACCACATACCCCATTACAGTCACTGTCCATCAGAGTAGTAAGATGCTATAGAATCACTACTTGTCTTCTCTGTGTTGCACATCCCTCCTCGTGCTCCCCCTACATTATGTCTGCTAATCGTAATGCCCCCTTTTCCCCCTTGTCCCTCCCTTCCCACCCATCCTCCGCAGTCCCTTTCCCTTTGGTAACTGTTAGTCCATTCTTGGGTTCTGTGAGTCTGCTGCTGTTTTGTTCCTTCAGATTTTTTCTTTGTTCTTATACTCCACATATGAGTGAAATCATTTGGTACTTGTCTTTCTCCACCTGGCTTATTTCACTGAGCATAATACCCTCTAGCTCCATCCATGTTGTTGCAAATGGTAGGATCTGTTTTCTTCCTATGGCTGAATAATATTCCATTGTGTATATGTACCACATCTTCTTTATCCATTCATCTACTGACGGACACTTAGGTTGCTTCCATGTCTTGGCTATTGTAAATAGTGCTGCGATAAACATAGGGATGCACATCTCTTTTTGAAACTGGGACCTTGTTTTCTTTGGGTGAATTCCAAGAGTGGAATTCCTGGGGAGTAGTCATTTTTATAGCCATACCCTCCTCTGAGCTGTTAGCATGTGCTGGGTCTATGTTTAGCACAGTCTGCTAATTGCAGTCATCTCTGGGAGTTTCATCTATAGAATGAGGATAATGGGAGTGGGCGTTCTTACCTCATATGGCAGGAGGCCTGTCACCCTGTGGTGGAACTCCTGGACTGTGGAGGCAGACTGATTTGGAAGCAGGTTGGGCTAAGAAATGACCTCATCTCCTGGAGTCTCAGTTTCCTGCACTTCGTAACATGAGGTGGTAGGAACTGTACCACCTTCCAGAGCTGTCCTGTGAGGAAGGAAGAACGAGTAAGCCTGTAAAGGTGCTCATGGCACATGCTCAAAGCTCTCACTCCTCATGACTCCCTGTCAGGAAGGCATCATGGCCGCTGCTCTTCAAACAAGAAAGCCCAGGCCCAAGAGCTCTGGTGATGTGCTCAGTGTCACCTAAGTCTGGATTTGAACCCAGGTCGAAGTTTCCCAGCTGTTTGCCCCTTTTTCGAGGCCCTCCTAGGCTGCTGGACTGTCCTCAAGGCCCCAGGTGGGCTCTGTGGTCTCGGTATGAGGTCAGGGGCTGCCCTCTGGTGGCAGATTTTAGAAGTAGGAGAATAAGACGGCCGCCTGGCCTTTCTGAGGGGCTTGGGGACTAGACTAGTGTGAGGTGGGCCACACAGCATCCTCTCCTCCCTCCCCAAAGTGCCCTAACAGCTCAGTGTTATAAGTGGCATAAAAGGGCCCTGGTTTGCCCTCCTTCAGCGTCCAGGGATCTCCATTTCTCATTGGGAGCTCAAGATGAGTGAGCCTCATAATTTAGTTCTGAGCCATTGGCCTCTGGAACAAAAGTGAAAAATAAGAGAAATTGCTCTTATTTCCAGCACTCACTATATGCCAAACACTGAAAATTCCTTGACTGGATCTGTTTGTCTTTTTGGCTCCTCAGAATCACCCCGTGAAGTAGATTATTATGACAATTTTACAGATGAGGAAATTGGGGCTCAGCAAGGTGGAACGGTCTGTTCAAGGCTGTCCAGCTAGTCAGAGGCCTGGTTAGGATTTCAGAACCTACGCAGCCCAGCCCTCTGCCCAGCTTAGCCCTGAGGGATGGCTGAGGGGCAGCGTCTGACTTTCTCCAATTCTCTCTCTCTCAGATTTTGTGGGCACCACGGTAAGCTCTGTGTTGCGGCCGGGGAGCGAAGTCTCCGGATGGGGAGTCCTCCCGTGTCCTGTCCCTCACTCGCAGGGACCCTGAAGGCCAGGATCACAAGCCCAGGAATGGACCTCCCTCAGCCTGTCTGTTTCCTGCCCTCTCATCCCTCTGTCAAGCTCGGAGGGAAGACTTTGCACGTGCTACCCGCCTGGGGGCTTCAGGCTTTGAAGAGGTTGGAGCCGGGATGCAGCCTTTGGGGGGTGGCCTGCGGACGCAGGGAGGGTCTGACTCTACTCTTCCCTCAACTGACCTAAGGGAGCTGGACCCCCAGGCCCTTGGGCAGCTTCTCTCCTCTCCAGCCTGGCAGGAGGCACTGTGGTTCTGGTGTCCCAGGCTCCCTCTGTTTGGAGGGCAGCTGCCTGGCTGAATCCTCACCTCTGGTCCCTGCCTTCTGCAGAAACTCATTCAAGACACTGCCCAGGGTGGTCTGGACTCTTTCCTACTTTTGTTTTTTTGGGTGCCAGTGGTGGTTCTATCACCTTGTCACGTAGCGCCAGGCACCACCAGCCTCCCCGGAGCCTCTCTACCCTGACTCCAGCCTGCTCCCAACTCTCCCAAAGGAGTCTGAGCTGCCCCAAGGGAGAAAGCACGGGGCCTCCCAGCCAACTGCTGACTGGAGCCTTGTTCAGCTCAGAGTCTTAGAAACGACACACAGGCTCTGGCAGCAGCAGGAGGAGGTACTCTGACTCCTGTCTTGGTGGTGCCTGACATGATAGCTGGGGTTGGAAGCTGCTCAGCCTGGGGCTAGCCTGGCCTCCAACCTGTTGGGAGGTCTCACCAGTGACTGGATCCTTGACCCTGGCCTGTTTTGTACAGCACAGACGTCTTGGCCCTGTTGTCAGGGCTGGGGGTTGGGGGTGAGTGGGGAGTTTGAGGATGTATCACCCCTCTACCCTTCTCACACTCCCTGACCCTGGGCATCTGCCAAGGGCAGAGACTGTCTTGCCTCTTTGATACTTTTCTGCATAACTTGAACTTGCAGGTCACCTCTGAACAGGGTACCCCCTGTCCCCATCCCCAGGCCTTGTAACCCTGTCCCCACCTCTTCTTCCTCTTGCCGGCCTCTCACCTTGCGATATGCCCAGGTCTGCAGTCCAATGGGCAGTGCTTGGAGCTGAGGCACGTGTGTGTGTGTGTGTGTGTGTGTGTGTGTGTGTGTGTGTGTGTGAGCGTGCATGTGTGTGGGTGTAATTATTTGTGTGTGGGGCAGATGAGGTGTCACCTCCCTCCTCCTCCTACTTTGGGGCATCTCTGTCCCCCTTGGCAGGGAGCAAATGAGGGAGACTCCAGGTATTTCTGAATTCCCCTCACTGCCTCATGGACCTGACGGGAGCCATCTGGCCTGGGGTGTGGATGGCCCCTTTCAGCCCCAGGTTCAGGAAGCAGGTGGGCTTCATCTAGTGTGCCTCCTTCTGTCTTGGGTACTGGCTGCCTGGCCCACTGTGGAGCGTGAGGTCCTTGAGCCTCAGCGGGGCAGTGTGTCTCACCATTTCATTATGTCAGCCTCAGCCAAAGGTGGAAGAAAAGCAGCAAGTGCCATGTATTTGCCAACCTGTGTTAATTTCCACAGGACTTGGGCCTGAAAGTTAGGGTCTCCAAGACAGACCTAGAAATCCTCTGCCTGAGTCCACCATCTGGACCCTAACTGGAATCAGATGCTGGGTCCCGATAGGATTCCCGAAACCTGGAACTTACCAAATCCTGACACCAACCCCTCCTCCCCCAACCCACCCTCTCAACCCTTCTCTTTGGCAAACCCTCCCCCCCAGTGCGCTGGCCCCACACCATGCCTCATCGTACCTGCTCCCACCAAGCCCCACACTGCAGCTCCATGGTGTGGGGTGTATACCAGGGTCCTGTGCTGAGTGGGAGGGACAGAGGAACGGGGCAAAAGTGAGTTCCTCAAAGATTCGAACCAAAGCCCCATGTTGGAAGGCTGCAGGAGTGGGGCTGGGAGCTAGTGATGAAGAATGGGGGGAGGACTGAGGGAGAGGGAGCGAGGGAGGGGCAGAGAGGAAGGCATGGGAGGAGCAGAAACAGAGGAGAGGTGAAGAGTGAAGTGGGGGCCGCAGGGGTGAGCCCTGGGTGGGGAGGGCCAGTGCTGGACAGGAGAGGGAAAGGGGCAGAGAAGGAGCAGCTGGAGAGCAGGACGTGAGAGGCCAAACTGGGATGAGGGGACAAAGGAGGGGAAGGAGAGGCAGATAAGGGAGATGGGACCTGAGGAATGGGGAGCAGCTGCTGTGCATAGTGCGAGGGACAGCTCATTCCCCAAAGATGTCTTCTGCCCAAGGGGGGCACCAGGCCCTGGTGCCTGGGTGGAGGTTACAACCCACCGCCAGAGGCCCAGGCAGCCAGCGCCCCATCCCTTTGGGAGCAGGTTGCCACATCAGGGCATTAGCAGTGGAAAGGGAGATCCATTCGGAGTGGCCTGACAGTGTGTCCTTGTCACCATGCACCCAGCCAGCCGCTGTCCCCATTGAGGGGACAGCTGGGATACACCCAGGAGCTTGGGATTAGGAACGTGGGGTTGGGTGGGCTGAAGGACCACCAGTGTAACACAGGGAAGGAAGGAGATGGCAGTGGGGACCAATCCGTAGCCCTGTCCGTGAGGCTTCAGCAGAGGTGGGACAGACGCTTCAGTCGGAGCCCCAGATGGCTCTTCTGGGGCAAGGGAACCCAGGCAAGTGGCTTGACTTTACTTTTAGGAGGAGACTGGAGCAGAGAACATGGTCTCTCCTCACCCTGGCTGCCTCTTGGACTTTTGGCCCCAGACAGGAACTGAGCTTTCAGTGGCCCACCAAGGCATGCTTCAGTTTTCTCTGTCCTGGTCTGGGACTCTTTCAGGATAGGCCAAAGCAGCCACAGCCTAGAGGTGGCTCAGGCTGCTGGGTGGTCAGGTCCTTCTGGGTCTCTAGGTTGTGAACACTTTCCTCTTTGGGGCTCAGTACCCTGGAAGAAAACCCTTTTCCTGAGGGGGTGAATACCATGGGTAGAATCAGGGTCCTTTTCAGGCCCAGAATAGTCAAGTTGAGAGCTTCTGGGCAAGGCTGTGGGGAAAATTCCTTGGCCTTCTTTTGAGATTCCTGCTAGAGCACAGAGGAGTCAGCCTTCTCCAGCTTCCAGTGTGAACTGATGAAAGGGAACCTCTCTTTGGAGAGGCTGGGATCTTCCTGGCACAAGAAATTCCTTCAGGGCCCTGCCTGGCTCAGGGCTAGCCTCTGGGGTAGGACTGGAGTTTCCTGAGAAGAGAACAAGGAAGCCACAGGCCTTCTCAGAGCTCTGACCAGCAGACCTCAGCGGGCCTGTGCTGTGTCATTAGGATAAGTTGGTGTTGTCTACACCCCTTTAGTAAGTTCTGTCTGAATGTGTCCTTGCTGTTCATCGTCCAGTTTGGTAACATTTATTTTGGTCCTGACCCTTCTGCTGCTGCTGGATTTGAGCTTCAGTGCAGGTGGAATGATGTTCAAATAAAGAAACACTTTATATCACCCATGCTGGCTTCTCCGTCTCTGCGTCCATCCCCAGGGGATCAAGAGGAATGAGATTCAACCTGACCCTTTGTACCAGGTTTGGCTGCTTATTAATGGAGCTCTATTACTGTGACTTTCTAAGTTAGTTTGCCCATCACATTAAGTCTGGAGGTAGCCAGACCGTGACCAGTATGGCCCACAGTGTTACCAGGAACCCAGGCTCCCGCCTTTCTGTACTGCTACTTTCAATGCTGGCTTCCATCCTCAAGGACACCTTATGGCCCAAGGTGGTTGTGGGGCTCCAGTCACTTGGTCTCCCTTTCATTGGAAGGAGACTTATGGAAATCCCATATGACTGAGTCACATAGCATAGGTATCTTAAATGTAGTCTGTTAACTGGGCACATCGCCTCCCCAAATAAAATTGGGGTTCTGTCACCAAGGAGAAAGGAAAGAGTGCATGAAGTGCACAGCTGGTCATTTGCACACTCCTGATTGCAGAGGCTTGACTTTGGGCTTACGACACTGACTAGCGGAAAAAAGGCTCCACTCTTTTCTGCCTGTGTGGCCTTGGATAAGTTCCTTCACCTCTGTAATTTCCTGTTGAATAAATGGGATAATGATAGTGATCTCAGGGAAACTGTAAGGAACAAATAAGGCAATGTATGTGAATTGCTTCACAGTGTCTAGCACATCGTAATGTGCTCTAGATGGCAGCTATGTTGATAATAAATTTTGCACTTAGGAATTGAGTCTTCACTGAACCCACTGAGCACTGGTATAGGCTAAGCACTGAAACTAAAACAGTGACCCTTTGATAAGGGTCAGTCTGGTTGGGGAGATGACCATGTAAAAGTAATGTAAGATTTGCTAGGTTCTGGGTATTACTGGAGTTCTGAGCAGGGACACCTTACATAGCTTTTGGCGGGGTGGGTAGAGCAGGGGGCATTACTGTAGGATGAAAAGGAGTCTGACAGGTAAGGGTCAGGAAAGCCGTTCATGAATGAGAAAGCAGCTTGAGGAGAGACCAAAGAAACAGAATGGCACAGGTGGAGAACTAAAAGCAACTGAGTAATGCCAAGCTAGAACAGCAGTTAATGAGCAGGGAGGGCCCGAGATTAGTCTGAGGAGATAGGCAAAGGCCAGATGATGAGAAAGCTCAGAGGCTCTGGACAGGAGTTTGCACTTAAAAGCGATAAGGGAACATGGAAGGATTGGGAGCAGGAGAGGGACACAATTTGCATTTCAGACAAATCACTCTAGTTAACAGTGTTAGTGGACTGAATTAGAGAGAGACCATTTTTATCAAAGAGAAATCAGAAGTCTGGCCTGAAGCAAAGTGGTTGGTGGCAGTGGGCCTGAGAGAGTTAAGAAATTCTGTATTTAGAAAGTAGAATTGAGAACCCTTGGTAACCAAATGATCATGGGGATAAGGGATAGAGAGTGGCATCCAGGAGGATGGTTAAATTTTTGGAGTGGGGGACAAGAAAGATTTACCAGTACAGCAGGGGAGTAAGATGCTCAGGTCAGCTGGAGACATGCTGGGTTTAAGACGCACGAGGGACGTCCTGGTAGAATTGTCCAGTAGTCAGTTGAAAGGGATTTGGGAGCTCAAGAAAAAGATATGGGCCAGAAATATGAACATACAGGTAATGGTTCAAATGCAAAGCAGAGGTGAGCTTGCTCAGGTGACTGTAGAGTGTGAAAAGAGTACAGGGCTGAGGAACACTGGAAAAAGCAACATACAAAGGTCAGAGGAATGGATGTCTAAAAGGAGAGGCCAATGGAAGCATCAGAGCTATGAGGAGATCCCGGAGCATGTGGTGCAATGAACCAAGGGCTTGGAAGTCCAGGGGAATGTCAGCTGGTCAGATGCAGCAGAGAATTAGGGACTAAAAAGTGTGTCCATTGGATATGGGAATGTGGAGGCCACTACTGAATTTGAGAATGTGGAGTCTCACTTTATAAATGAAAAGTTTTGAATGTTCACTGGTCATGGCCACTAAAAGTGTAAAGAGAGAATGGCTAATGGAAGAGTCAAGGAAACCTCTATTTTGGGGGGTAGAAGGAAGTGGAAGATTCAGGGAGCTCTTGCCTGGTGGCATCCATTATCTCAGTGAAGCAGAAACAAGGCTGTCTGCTGGGAGAGAAGGGAATGAGCAGGGGGTTTGCAGTTCAAGGAGCTGCTGAAGGACAGATAAAAGGATTGTGGACAACGTGAATTTGTGGTGGGGCCAACGGACCTGGCAGGCCAGAGGAGGCTGACTTCAGATTGAAGGGTAGGTGCAAGGTAAGCCAAGTGTCCTGCAAGAGTGTTTCAGACCCACCTGAAATCTAGGATGTATACAGAAAAAGAAGAATCTGGAATGGGACAGATGGACAAAATGGAAGAATTGAGGGGCTAAAACATAAGTGAAAGAGTTGGAAGGATAGGAGATGGTGGTTAGAAACAGAGTGTTTTTAACCTGAATACTGAGTAATTCTTGAAGACTGAGATGTGAAGCACCTTGGTCAGGATGTCCACCCAAAAGGAGAGGATAATGGCAGCAACTGGGGTGGAGAAGATGAGTTAAAATTGTTCAAGAATAAAAAAAAAAAAAAAAAAAAGAAAGAAAGAAAGAAAAGGGGGATTACTCCTTGATAGGATAAAACTATTGGTAAATCAAAGATTAAAGCATGCTTTAAATATCCTTAATGTTGATCACTTAAAGGGTGTCAGATGATCAGCTATGGAGGTACTCTTTTCTGATAATATTCCTTTCTCTTAATAAAAATTAAAAAAAATTAATTAATTAGAAAAAAAAAGCAGTTCCTGTGTGCTGACCTCCAATGAGTTCTACACAGTGGTATAGAGGGCAAGTCAAAGTGTGGGCAAAGGGTCTGTTTGTTTTTATGCAGAAGATCAAGGCCTAGCTTGGCTACTCAGAAAATGAACTAAGATACGATATGAGGAGGAGCTTCCGGCATCAGCACTCTCTGGAGGACTCATGCCGGGGGATGATCATCAAAAAGCCTCCACAGGGATCCGGGCGATGCTGCGGTTGTAGCTTCGTCCACCCCACCGTTTCCTGGACTTGCCATTGGAATGAGGAGGGAGATCTCTAGGCTGACATGTGCATACAGTGAGACAACGAATTTGACCGGATCTGTACTGTTGGAACTCAACCAGGAGTTGGGAGGGGTGCAAGGTGTAGCGCTCCAAAATCTTACGACTATAGACTATCTACTGTTAAAAGAACATATGGGATGTGAACAGTTCCCAGGAATGGGTTGTTTTAATTTGTCTGATTTCTCTCAGACTGTTCAAGTACAGTTGGACAATATCCATCATATCATAGACAAATTTTCACAAATGCCTTAGGGTGCCTAAATGGTTTTCTTGGCTTCACTGGAGATGGCTGGTAATTATAGATTTGCTTAGTTTATGTCACCGTATTCCTATTATGTTAATATGTGTGCATAAGGTAGTTATCAGTTTAAAACCTATACATGCTTAAGGTACTCTACAAGAAGATATGTCAAAGAAATAATCAATCCTCCCATGTTTTCTTCCATATGCTACCTCTATAGCTTTTCTTCTTCCTTCCTAATTACAACCCTTAAATAGAATTCGTGCCTCATATCGAATTTACCGAGTATCATAATTCCTCCAGGTGGTAAAGATACCTCGAGACAAGTGCTGGGCATAGAAGCCACAGGGCATAAATCTGCAAAGTAAAAAGCTAACCTTTTCAAACAATATGGCTTCTCTCTCACTTACCAACTTTACATTTCCCTGTATGGCCCCGGAAGATGACTAGTTAGCCAGAGACGGGTAAGATTCCTCAAGGGAGGAACAACCTAAGACAGGCACAGTTGCAGGGGGGCCATCAGGTGAGAAATTGGGGAACAACAGTGGTGAAGCTTAGAACCTCACACCTCCCCCCCCCCCGTTTTGAGAGAAAGCTTCTGCATCCGTGGATGTTTTATTGCCCTTGTCTAGCTCGGATTAGCACATAGTCTACAGGCACACACCTGATCATCTACAATTGCTCTCTTACAACACTAAACTATGTTTTCTACCTTTATCTTGCATCTACCTACCACTTCAGCATTTTATTAAAAATAAAAATAATAATAATAATAAAGGGAGAAATGTGGATCCACATATAAATCAAGTATAAAAATCAAACAAATATTCATATTTGACCTGATTGTTTATAGTTCATGATGTGTGATCAAAACCGAAAGTTTCTGTAATGACTGCCCTTGTACTGTTCACCATGTAAGACCTTATTCACTATGTATCAGAAGATTGGAGACTGACGAGAATTAGGCTTGAGATGGATTAATGATTGTGCATTGAGCATTGACCCCCCTATACAGAATTTTATTGTTGTTAACAACCATTTGATCAATAAATATGAGAGATGCCCTCTCAAAAAAAAAATTCCCTTTCCATTATCTTAGTGAGGTCTTAGGAGAGAATTAAATGCTGTGATCCACTTGTCTTCTTGAACTGAAAACTGCCCAACAAGGGCTGGTTTTCCCAGCCCACGAGCACACATTTATTGATATACAGATGAAGAAAGTGAAATAAAATAGATAGCAAAAGAACACTCAACTGCAGATATCTAGGACCTCCGAAATATCCATTTCAAGTCCCCATTACTTAAAAATATTGTATTTCAAATCAGATACTAATGTAACATTTTTACATGTTAAAATGCCTATAAATATTAAATGTTTTATTTTTGCAAAAAAAAATTGTTCAAGAATCCGAGAATCAGAGAATGGCTGCCAAGTTAAAAGATGAGAGCAACAAAAAGGGCTAAAAGGGAAATGACCTGCGGAGCAGGAATTTCTGTTTGAGGAATAGCGTGTGCTGATCTGAAAATATTTGGGGAGAAGCTCTGTGCACCAGGATGTGCGAAGAACTGCCTCCACTTAGCAGGGCTGCACAGCAGGTGTGTTCTGAGATGCAAGCTGACAGACGTGATGGCGGATGCGGGGGTTTGTCCACCAAAGAAAAGAGTCACCCAGAGAGCACAGCAGAAAGGTCAGGAGAGAAGGATGGGACAGAGAAAGAGAGTAAAAGAGCACTGGCAAGCCAGAGGACACAGAGGACTCTCATTTTGACAAATGATGAAGGGTCACGTGAATGTGAAGTTGGTGTTACCCGCTGGACTCAGAGCTCTAGTGTGGAACTCCATGCGAGTCCACTTAGTAAGGACAAAAGTATGGGCGATGGGGGCTGCTGGCACCCCAACAGATCTGGAGGTGCTGGAAAGCTCATTTAGGTGGCAAAGCAGATGCAGCAATGCAATCTGAGTGGATCAGAGGCTTCTTCAGCTGCATTTTACTCATTCAACAAAACATTGAATACCTATTCTGGTGAGGCACTGCCTAGAAATACAGAAGTAAATCAGATACAGGCCCTGGGCTCAAATCAACTCAGGCCAGTTGGTAGCAGGGTTACCTGCTGGTTTAAAGTGGCTAGTCTTGTGAGATTCTGCTGTTTTGTTAAACATGCTGCAGTGTAAAACAAATGTACAGGTAGGTGAATTATTGTAAAATACCCTTCTAACCACTACCAAAGAGGGCACCTTGCTAGCTGCCACAGAAACCCTTCCTGTGCTCCCCAACATTATCCCCTTCCTTCCCTCCTAAGAGTAACAGTCTTGATTTTTGTGGTAATTACTTCCTAACTTTTATATATAATTTTTTCACACAAGTGAGCATTTTAAAATAAAATAGGTTACCTTTTACTTTTGGTATCTTTCTCCACTTCGTTTTTTTATCAATCCTTGCAATTTGTTGAAGGAATGGGACCATTTGTTATGTAGCATTCCACAGCTGAAATTTTGCTGGCTTCATTCTTGTGGTGTAGTTGAACAAATCCCTCTGTCCTCTATTTCCAGATTGGTAATTGGATCTTACTCAGATTTGAGTGTGAGTTTTCACAATTTAATGACTGCTTCATAATTGCTTTTATCAAGAGAGAGATCCTGTCTAGCTGTTTTTGTTGCTAGGGGTTGCAAAGTAGTGATGATCTATTTCTATTATTCTCTCTTCAGTTATTTGTGAGAACGCATCTATAAAGAGGAATACCATCATTTACAATCCAGTTAGTCAGCAGTACAATTTGTAACTTGTACAGGAAAAGCCAGAGAAATGCTGGAATCCTCCCTTATACCATTTTTCAAAGACTGAGTTGGTTCCCTAACACTATTCAGAGGTTAATGATTATTATGTTATGAATTCATGGATTTAAACATGTTTGATATACTTGGTTCTGTTACATTTATTAACCTAATTAATGCTTATGATGTCCCATTGTTGGTCATCGGAAGCCTCTTTAGGTTGGTGTGAATCTTTTTAAATCTAACCCTCATATCATCCATAGTGTCCTTGCTTTCTGGTGTGGTGGGATGTTCCAGGCTGACCTTGGATATTTCCTCCCTCAGACCAAACCCAGCCATTTCTCTAAGAAGTCCTGTTTCTAAGCCTTTCCAGTTGACAAAGGTAAGACATGGACACACAAAATTTCCATATATATATATATATGTAATTATGTAATTGTGTCTAATCTAAAATATCTCACGAATTTAATACTGATACATGCTAGATTTTGGCTTAGTATCTATCTTAACACCTCTAACTCCTTTTATCCTTACACTGAGAATCCTGGGTCTCAAACACACTGAATTCATTTGCTTTATCTCACATTAAAAGCCTCAGATACACTACCACCAGTATCATCACCAAAAACATACTCTTTTCTGCTCATTTTTTATAGTTGCTCCCTATCTATATTGCCTAGGTCACATAGACCATTTTATATTACACTCTCTGCTTGTATCCTTCATTTAGTCTTAGTTGTACATGTAGCTAACTGTATATAATTAACTCACTACCAGATTTTTATGATGTTTCTCAAGACATTTGGGTGTCTGAAGCTCAGTTTCTAACATATTCCTAAGAAAGAGTCAACAAACAAAATTCCCCGAGTTCCTGCCTGATGGTGAGTTTGCTTTATTACCCTTGAAAGGCCGTTGACTTAGTATGAAACTCCTAGCTCATAGTCTAAGTATTTTAAGTACATTATTCCATTTTCTTTTGCCATAAAGTGTTGCTGTGCAACAAGTGATATAGTTTTGTTGTCTTTCCATTATAAGCAACTTTTTGGGGGGCCTAGGTACCCAAGATCTTTTCCTTTTCTTTAAACTCCAACAATTTTACTAGATTGCTTTGATTATTCCGTGTTGAATTAGCTAGTATGCAATATGCTCTTTCAATGTACTTTAAAATAATTCATGAAAGTTTTCTTGAATTATAATTTTCTCTGTGTTGTTCCCTTACTTTTTTTTTTTTTGGTCTTGGAGAACCCCTATTATACTCATGTTGTGTTTTTTGCTTGATCTCTATACTTGTCACTTTTTAGAGCTGTTTTGGGTTCACAGCAAAATTGAGCAGAAGGTACAGAGATTTCCCATACACTTCCTGGCTCTACATACTAGCTTTCCCACATTATCAACACTGCTCACTAGAGTCATACATTTCTTACAAATGATGAACAAACCTACATTGACACATCATTTTTACCCAAAGTCCATAGTTTACATTAAGGGTCACTCCTAGTGTTGTACATTTTATGGGTTTGGGTAAATGTGTAATGACAAGTATTTGCTACTACAGCATCATGCAAAATCATTTCATTACCCTAAAAATCCTGTACTCTGCACATCCATTCTTCCCTGCCCCCACCCCCTGGCAACCCATGATCTTTTACTGTCTCCAGAGTTTTGAATTTTCTAGAATGTCATATAATTGGGATCATACAGTATGTAGCCTTTTCAGACTGGCTTCTTTTGCTACCAGTAATATATATTAAATGTTCCTTATTGTTTTGTCCATGGCTTTGGTAGCTCCATTTCATTTTAGCACTAAAGGATATTCCCTCTTCTGGATGCACCTATTTATTTATTCATTCACCCACTGAAGGATAACTTGGTTGCTTCCAAGTCTTGGCAATTATCAATAAAACTGCTGTAAGCATCCATGTACAGGTTTTTGGGTGGACATATGTTTTCAACTCCTTTGGATAAATATCAAGGAGCATAATTGCTGTATTGTATTGTAAGAGTATGTTTACTTTTGTAAGAAACTGCCAAATTATCTTCCAAAGTGGCTGTGCCATTTTGCATTTCAACCAGCAATGAACAAACGTTCCTGTTGGTCCACATCCTCATCACATTTGGTATTGTAGTGTTTTGGACTTTGGCCATGTAATGAATCTCATTTTTGTTTTAATTTGCAATTCCCTAATGACATGTAAATTAGAGCATATTTTTATATATTTATTTGACATCAGTATATGAAGTGTCTGTTCAGATCTCCTGTCCATTTTTTAAACAGGTTGTTTTCTTTTCCCTTTTTGCCAAGGATATGATACGAACACATCCTGCGCTAACTACAACTGAAGCTTTTATTTGAACTGAAGAGCTCTAGTAGGCTCTCTACCTTCCAGTGGGGCCTACCATTGGACCTTAAAATGTATGCATATCTTTAGGTAGAGGCTTTAAAAACCCTTTTGGTATGCTAAACTTTTCATTAGTAAATTAAACACTATTACTTTTCCACACCGCCATTTCTGTTTTCTAAGTTTCTTCAGGTAGAAATTTTCCTTAACTTGTACTTTATGACCTCAATGTTATTGCATCTTCTAAAAAATTAGGAAAATCCTTTTATTTCTCCAAAAGGTTCTCTCTTCTCATATCTCTTTTATTAATTTCTGAAAGAATTAAGCACATCCTCTATTTGAGAATTTGTGGAGAACAATAAAATCCTGACCTTTAGGAAATTACAGTCACACTGGCTGACATAATAGATTTAAAGAGGGAAAAAGGCTAGAAGTGTAGGTTGGACCTAAAACATGAAGGCTATGTATGTCTATTGTTACATTGTTCCCCTCAATGGTTTTAAAAAAACTGATATAATGGATGTATAACATTATGTTAATTTCAGGTGTACGATTCAATATGTTTTGTGAAATGATCACAGTGTCTAGTTAACATCCACCACCACACATTTAAACATTTTTTCTTGTAATGAGAACTTTTAAGAGTTATTCATTTAGCAACTTGCAAATACACAATATGCAGTATTGTTAACTATAGTTACCATGCTGTACATTATATCCCTAGGAATTCTAACTGCAAGTTTGACCCTTTGATCACCTTCACCAATTTTGCTCACCCGTCCTCCCATCTCTGACAACGTCCCACCTGACAACCACCAATCTGCCCTCCATGAGTTTGGTTTTTCTTTTTTAATTCCACTTATTAGTGAGAATATGATATTTGTCTTTCTCTTACTTATTTCACTTAGTATAATGCCCTCAAGGTCTATCCATTGTTGCAAATGGCAGGATTTCCTTCTTTATGTCTGATTAGTGTTTATTCCACTCCCCCCCATTCCATTCATCTATCAACGGACACTTTGGTTGCTTTTATTTCTTGGCAACTGTAAATAATACTGCCATGAACATGAGAGTGCATATATTTTGTTGTGTTTTTGTTTCCTTCAGGTAAATACCCAGAAGTGGAATTGCTTGATCATATTAGTAGTTGTAGTTTTAATTTTTTGAGGAACCTCCATACTGTTTTCCATAGTGGCTACACCAGTTTACATTTCTGCTAAGAGTGCACAAAGCTTCCTTTTTTCTCTACATCCTCACCAACAGTGTTGACTTCTGGATACTGGCCATTTTGACTGGTGTGAGGTGGTATATCATTGTGGTTTTGATTTAATTTCTCTGATGGTTAGTGATGTTGAGGATCTTCTCATGTGCCCATTTGGCCATGTGTATGTCTTCTTTGGAAAATGTCTATTCAGGTCTGCTGCCCATTTTTTAATTTGTTTTTGCTATTGACTTGTAGCAGTTGTTTTTGTATTTTGGATATTAACCCACTATCAGATAAATCATTTGCAAACATTTCTTTCCATTCCATAGGTTGCCTTTTCATTTTGTTGGTTTCCTTTGCTGTGCAGAAGCTTTTCATTTTGATGGAGTTGCACTTGTTTATGTTCACTGCTGTTGTCTTTGGTTTTGATGTCAGATCCAAAAAACTGTCCCTGAGACCAATGTCAAGATGCTTATTGTCTATGTTTTCTTCTACAAATTTTATGGTTTCAGGTCCACTTTGAAGCCTTTAATTCATGTTAAGTTTTGTGTATTGTGTAAGATATTGGTCCAGCTTCATTCTTTGATATGTCACTGTCCAGTTTTCCCAACACCATTTATTGAAGAGAAAATCCTTTGCCCAATATATATTCTTGGTTCCTCTATTCTAAATTAGTTGACCATATATGCATGGGGCTATTTCTGGGCTCTCTGTTCCATTGATGTATATGTGTTTTTTATGCCAATACCATACTGTTTTAATTACTCTAGCTTTATAATATAGTTTGAAACCACAAGTGTGATGCCTTCAGCTTATCTCAAGATTGCTTTGACTCTCTGGGGTGTTTTGTGGTTCCATACAAATTTTTGGATTTTGTTTTCTATTTCTGAAAAATGCCAGTAGAATTTTTTTCATGAGGATTTCACTGAATCTGTAGAGTGCTTTACATTGTTTTCTTATGGTTGAGTTTTAAGAGTTCTTGTTAACAGTCCTTTATCAGATGTCTTTTGCAAGTATTTTCTGATCTGTGGCTTGTCTTCTTCTCTTGATAATTAATGTCTTTTGAAGAGCAGAAGTTAATTTTAAATCAAGTCCAGCATACCAATTATTTCTTTAGTGGATGGTGGCTTTGGTGTTGTATCTAAAAAGTCACTGTCAAACCTAAGGTTTTCTACATTTTCTCCTACATTGTTTAAAAGTTTTGCATTTATATTAGGTTCCTGATCCATTGTCCATTGTGTGTGTGTGTGTGTGTGTGTGTGTGTGTGTGTGTGTGTGTGTGTGCATGCATGCACACGTGAAATGTGTAGGGTCTGTGACTAGGTTTTTCTTTTTTGCATGGAAATGCCCAGTTGTCCAGTACCATTTGTTGAAAAGATCACCTTTTCTCCACTGGATGGCTATGCTTGTCAAATATACTTCTGTGGACCTATTTCTGTGTGTTTTGTTCTAGTCCATTGATGTATTTGTCTATTTTTATTTCAGTACCACTGTATCTTTATAGTAAGTCTTGAACTCAGATGGTGTTAGTCCTCTGACTTGGTTCTTTTCTTTCAATTGTGTTGGCTCTCTTGGGGGCTTTTGCCTCTCCACATAAATTTAGAATCAGTTTGCTGGTACCCACAAAATAACTTGCTGGGATTTTGGTTGGGATTACATATCTATAGATTAAGCTGAGAACTGACATCCTAACATTAAGGCTTCCTATCCATGACATGGAATAAATATCCCTCTATTTAGTTGTTTGATTTCTTTCATCAGAATTTTGTAATTTTCCCCATATTTGATCTTATACATATTGTTAGGTTTATACCTACTTCATTTTTGGGGCTAATCTATGTTATCATGTTTTAATTTTTATATTCCAATTGTTTGCTGTTGCTATACAGGAAAGCAACTGACATTTTATGTTGTTTGTATCCTTCAACCTTTCTATATAATCATTTCTTAGTGCTACAAGTTTTTTTGCTGAGGGGAGGGGTTTTGAGTCTTTCATATTTGCTGCAATCTCATATTTGCTGCAATCATGACACCCTTGAACAGTTTTATTTTATCCTCCACAATTTGTATACCTTTTGTTTCCTTTTCTTGTTCTATTGAATTAGCTAGGACTTCCAGGACAGTGTGAGAGTGGTGAGTGGGCCATCCTTGGACTTGGTTCCTGATCTTAGTGGGCAAGTGTCTATCATTAAGTATGATGTTAATCATTAGGTTTTTCATGGCTTTTCTGTGCTGATTTTAGAAAGTTACCCTCTATTCCTTGTTTTGGAGATTTTTGTCATTTTTTAAGTGTTTATCTGCATGTCTGCAGCATGCTTTGTCTGTGGGGTTATTAGTCTGCTCCTGGTTTTCTCAGAACTTTGACCCATTCTGTTACCCACAGTTCTATGAGTTAGTTTTTCTGCACCTTTAGAAGGGAGGAATGATTTGTCTTTCTGGTTTCAAGGTTCTACAGTACTTTTGTTTTTAAGATCCTAAAATATGGACTGTGCAGGTAGCTGTTTAAATCCAGCAGAGTAGGCTTAACTTTGTGATCAAGGACAGTACACTCTGGATTTAATGGGGCAATCCTAGTTGTACTCTACTCAAAATGTTTAATGTGATCCTCCCTCCCCCCATTTTTTAAAAATTGTTTGCTCAATGTGGATTCTGTTTCTTTGCAATGTGGAGCTTTGTCCTGGGTGCTTTGTGGATTAGAATTTTCTTGGGCCAAGACTGTTCCAGCCCCTTCAGACCTGACCAAGCATCCTTTGTACTCACTGCAAAACCCTGCCAGTTTTGGCTGTTGTTTTCAAATTGCCTTGTGAGTACTTGTTATTTTGGAGTTCTGAGATCCATCAGATGCCTAGTTGCTTCGTCTGAAACAAGTGATACCAAGCAGGTTTTGTGGCTTTTGGTAGTTTATTTCCATCTACTTTTCCTTTAGGGGCTCATGGGGATACGTTTACCTGTAAAGTTCCCCAAATTTTTCCTATCATTACTGGTGTGTGTGCTTTTAGGGGGATTTAAGAAATATTCCAAATGAAATCTCTGCCAGGTTTTAAGTTTTATAGTAGAAGCAGATAAAAGTTGTAGGCGAACACCATCTCTTTCAATAATTATGCTTTTCTTCAAGCTGTTTCCTTTATCAATCTTCAGCACAGGGTATATTAAGAACCTTGGCAACCCCCTTTATTTCTGAACCTCACAGTAAATTATGGAGGCTTTTTCAGCTCTGGGTGATGAATTATCAGTGTAGTTTCAAAGCAAATGGCCAACTCCATTTGGACAATCATGCATTTTCTTTTTCAGGGTGTCCTCTGCTAAGCAGAACCTGCACCATCAAACTAGTGTCTGAGGGCCAAAAAAGCCAGACTGCTAGTTTTAGGGTAGGAAAGGTTGTCATATACTTTTCCAGCTAGTGAAGTGATTTCTAGTCAGTTTCACAGCATCTCTAGCTGCCTGTTTCCTGGGTAAATTGCAAAATTTCCAAGACTATCAATTTGGATATGCTATTAGGAAAAGAGAAATCCTGGACAAGGTGTATCCTCTAAAATTTATTGAAGAAAAATTATAAAACAGCAATAATACATACCTTACACATTTGAAAGTATGAATGAGAATGCAGTGACATAAATGGAAGAGCCTGGAAAACTGTAAAGTCATACATAAGGTGTAACGTGGTCCTAGCTTGCTTTTTTGAAAAAATTTTTTGTATCATTTATCTACAATTACATGAGGAACATATGTTTACTAGACTCCCCCCTTCACCAAGTCCCCCCCACAAATCCCATTACAGTCACTGTCCATCAGCATAGTAAGATGCTGTAAAATCACTACATCTCTGTGTTGCACAGCCCTCCCCATACCCCCCACATTAATGGCCCCTTTCTCCCCCCCACCCTTATCCCTCTGTTCCCACCTATCCTCCCCAGTCCCTTTCCCTTTGGTAACTTAGTCCATTCTTGGGTTCTGATTCTGCTGCTGTTTTGCTCCTTCAGTTTTTTCTTTGTTCTTATACTCCACATATGAGTGAAATCATTTGGTACTTGTCTTTCTCCACCTGGCTTATTTCACCGAGCATAATTCCCTCTAGCTCCATCCATGTTGTTGCAAATGGTAGGATTTGTTTTCTTCTTATGGCTGAATAATATTCCATTGTGTATATGTACCACTTCTGTATCCATTCATCTACTGATGGACACTTAGGTTGCTTCCATATCTTGGCTATTGTAAATAGTGCTGCGATAAACATAGGGGTGCATCTGTCTTTCTCAAACCGGGCTGCTGTATTCTTAGGGTAAATTCCTAGAAGTGGAATTCCTAGGTCAAATGGTATTTCTATTTTGAGCTTTTTGAGGAACCTCCATACTGCTTTCCACAATGGCTGAACTAATTTACATTCCCACCAGCAGTGTAGGAGGGTTCCCCTTTCTCCACAACCTCACCAACATTTGTTGTTGTTTGTCTTTTGGATGATGGCGATACTTACTGGTGTGAGGTGATATCTCATTGTGGTTTTATTTTGCATTTCTTTGATGACAAGCGATTTGGAGCATCTTTTGTGTCTCTTGGCCATCTGAATTTCTTCTTTAGAGAACTGTCTATTCAGCTCCTCTGCCCATTTTTTAATTGGATTATTTGCTTTTTGTTTGTTGAGGTGTGTGAGCTCTTTATATATTTTGGATGTCAACCGTTTATCGGATCTGTCATTTATGAATATATTCTCCCATACTGTGGGATACCTTTTTGTTCTATTGATGGTGTCCTTTGCTTCAGCTTGATATAGTCCCACTTGTTCATTTTTGCTTTTGTTTCCCTTGCCCAGGGAGATATGTTCAAGAAGAGGTCACTCATGTTTATGTCCAAGAGATTTTTGCCTATGTTTTTTTCTAAGAGTTTTATGGTTTCACGACTTATGTTCAGGTCTTTGATCCATTTTGAATTTACTTTTGTGTATGGGGTTAGACAGTGATCCAGTTTCATTCTCTTACATGTAGCTGTCCAGTTTTGCCATGACTATCTGTTGAAGAGACTGTCATTTCCGCATTGTATGTCCATGGCTCCTTTATAATATATTAATTGACCGTATATGTTTGGGTTAATGTTTGGAGTCTCTATTCTGTTCCATTGGTCTGTGGGTCTGTTCTTGTGCCAGTACCAAATGTCTTGATTGCTGTGGCTTTGTAGTAGAGCTTGAAGTTGGGGAGCGAGATCCCCCCCACTTTATTCTTCCTTCTCAGGAATGCTTTGGCTATTCGGGGTCTTTGATGGTTCCATATGAATTTTTGAACTATTTGTTCCAGTTCATTGAAGAATGCTATTGGTAATTTGATAGGGATTGCATGGAATCTGTATATTGTTTTGGCAGGATGACCATTTTGACAATATTAATTCTTCATAGCCAGAAGCATGGGATGTTTCTATTTGTTAGTGACCTCTTTTATTTCTCTTAAGAGTGTCTTATAGTTTTCAGGGTATAGGTCTTTCACTTCCTTGGTTAGGTTTATTCCTAGGTATTTTATTCTTTTTGATGCTATTGTGAATGAAATTGTTTTCCTGATTTCTCTTTCTATTAGTTCATTGTTAGTGTATAGGAAAGCCACATATTTCTGTGTGTTAATTTTGTATCATGCAACTTTGCTGAATTCAGATATTAGATCTAGTAGTTTTGGAGTGGAGTCTTTAGGGTTTCTTATGTTCAACATCATGTCATCTGCAAATAGTGACAGTTTGACTTCTTCTTTACCAATCTGGATTCCTTGTATTTCTTTGTTTTGTCTAATTGCCATGGCTAGGACCTCCAGTACTATGTTGAATAACAGTGGGAGAGTGGGCATCCCTGTCTTGTTCCCGATCTCAGAGGAAAGGCTTTCAGCCTCTCACTGTCCAGTATGATGTTGGCTGTGGGTTTATCATATATGGCCTTTATTATGTTGAGGTACTTGCCCTCTATACCCATTTTGTTGAGAGTTTTTATCATGAATGGATGTTGAATTTTGTCAAATGCTTTTTCAGTATCTATGGAGCTGATCATGTGGTTTTTGTCCTTCTCTTTGTTGATGTGGTGGATGATGTTGATGGATTTTCGAATGTTGTACCATCCTTGCATCCCTGGGATGAATCCCACTTGGTCATGGTGTATGATCCTTTTGATGTATTTTTGAATTCGGTTTGCTAATATTTTGTTGAGTACTTTTGCATCTACGTTCATCAGGGATATTGGTTGGTAGTTTTCTTTTTTGGTGGGGTCTTTGCCTGGTTTTGGTATTAGGGTGATGTTGGCTTCATAGAATGAGTTTGGGAGTATTCCCTCCTCTTCTATTTTTTGGAAAACCTTAAGGAGAATGTTTATTATGTCTTCTCTGTATGTCTGATAAAATTTGGAGGTAAATCCATCTGGCCTGGGGGTTTTGTTCTTGGGTAGTTTTTTGTTTACCGTTTCAATTTTGTTGCTGGTAATTGGTCTGTTTAGATTTTCTGTTTCTTTCTGGGTCAGTCTTGGAAGGTTGTATTTTTCTAGGAAGTTGTCCTTATCTTCTAGGTTTTCCAGCTTGTTAGCATATAGGTTTGTGTCCCGGCCCGCGGGACGAATGTGGAGTGTGCCGGAGATGCCTGCAGAAATGAGACAAGCAAGAGACACAAAGAATGACCAGCAAGACAGGATGTCCTATCAAGCTGGCGAAGTTTATTGTTTACAGGCTCAATTTATACAAGTAGCAAGTAAGGGGTGGGTCCGGAGATAATTGGACCTTAGGTGGCGCTGGCGGGGAGGTGTTTTCACACATCCTCAAGGTCTCCCTATTTTCAGAGTGAGGAGTCTTGGCTCATCTTCAAGGACAAGATATGTTTTTGTGAGCAGATAACTTCCAAGGACTGCACCGGTTGCTCTCAAGCTTGTGCTTTCCCATGCTGCGTTCAGACGTGGGGGAAGGGACATAGCCCCGGCTCCCAACAGGTTTGTATTTCTGTGTGGTCTGTTTTGATTTTTCCTTTCTCATTTCTGATTCTGTTGATGTGTGTTGATTCTCTTTTTCTCTTAATTAGGCTGGCTAGAGGCTTATCTATTTTGTTTATTTTCTCAAAGAACCAGCTCTTGGTTTCATTGATTTTTTTTCTATTGTTTTATTCTTCTCAATTTAATTATTTCTTCTCTCATCTTTATTATGGCACTCCTTCTTGCTGACCTTAGGCCTCATTTCTTCTTCTTTTTCCAATTTTGATAATTGTGATGTTAGACTATTCATTTGGTATTGTTCTTCCTTCTTTAAATATGCCTGGATTGTTATACACTTTCCTCTTAAGACTGCTTTTGCTGCGTCCCACAGAAGTTGGGGTTTTGTGTTGTTGTTGTCATTTGTTTCCATATATTGCTTGATTTTTATTTTAATTTGGTCATTGATCCATTGATTATTTAGAAGCATGTTGTTAAGCCTCTATGTGTCTGTGAGCCTTTTTGCTTTCTTTGTACAATTTATTTCTAGTTTTATACCTTTGTAGACTGAGAAGTTGGTTGTTAAGACTTCAATCTTTTTGAATTTACTGAGGCTCTTTTTGTGGCTTAGTATGTGGTCTATTCTGGATAATGTTCCATGTGCACTTGAGAAGAATGTGTATCCTGCTGCTTTTGGATGTAGAGTTCTGTAGATGTCTATTAGGTCCATCTGTTCTAGTGTGTTGTTCAGTGCCTCTGTGTCCTTACTTATTTTCTGTCTGGTGGATCTGTCCTTTGGAGTGAGTGGTGTGTTAACATCTCCCAAAATGAATGCATTGCATTCTATTTCCTCCTTTAATTGTGTTAGTATTTGTTTCACATATGTTGGTGCTCCTGTATTGGGTGCATATATATTTATAATGGTTATATCCTCTTGTTGGACTGACCCCTTTATCATTATGTAATGTCCTTTATCTCTTGTTACTTTCTTTGTTTTGAAGTCTATTTCGTCTGATACTAGTACTGCAACACCTGATTTTTCTCCGTTGTTTGCATGACATATCTTTTTCCATCCCTTGACTTTTAGTCTGTGTATGTCTTTGGGTTTGAGGTGAGTCTCTTGTAAGCAGCACATAGGTCTTGCCTTTTTATCCATGCTATTACTCTGTGTCTTTTGATTGGTGCATTCAGTCCATTTACATTTAGGGTGATTATTGAAAGATATGTAGTTAATGCCATTGCAGGCTTTAGATTCGTGGTTACCAAAGGTTCAAGGTTAGCTTCTTTACTATCTTACTGTCTAACTTAACTCGCTTATTGAGCTATTACAAACACTGTCTGATGATTCTTTATTTCTCTCCCTTCTTATTCCTCCTCCTCCCTTCTTCATATGTTGGGTGTTTTGTTCTGTGTTCTTTTTAGGAGTGCTCCCATCTAGAGCAGTCCCTCTAAGATACCCTGTAGAGGTAGTTTGTGGGAGGCAAATTCCCTCAACTTTTGCTTGTCTGGGAATTGTTTAATCCCTCCTTCATATTTAAATGATAATCGTGCTGGATACAGTATCCTTGGTTCAAGGCCCTTCTGTTTCATTGCATTAAATATAGCATACCATTCTCTTCTGGCCTGTAAGGATTCTCTTGAGAAGTCTGATGATAGCCTGATGGGTTTTCCTTCGTAGGTGACCATTTTTCTCTCTCCGGCTGCCTTTAATACTCTGTCCTTGTCCTTGATCTTTGCCATTTTAATTATTATGTGTCTTGGTTGTGTCCTCCTTGGGTCCCTTCTGTTGGGAGTTCTGTGGGCTTCCGTGGTCTGAGAGACTATTTCTTCCCCCAGTTTGGGGAAGTTTTCAGCAATTATTTCTTCAAAGACACTTTCTATCCCTTTTCCTCTCTCTTCTTCTTCTGGTACCCCTATAATGCGGATATTGTTCCGTTTGGGTTTGTCATACAGTTCTCTTAATATTCTTACATTCCTGGAGATCCTTTTTTCTCTCTGCCTCAGTTTCTTTGTGTTCCTGTTCTCTGATTTCTATTCCATGAATGGCCTCTTGCACGTCATCCAGTCTACTCTTAAGTCCATCAAGAAATTGTTTTATTTCTGTATTCTCCCTCCCAACTTTATCCGTTAGCTCCTGCAATTTTCTCTGCAGCTCTATCAGCATGGTTATGACCTTTATTTTGAATTCTTTTTCAGGAAGATTGGTTAAATCTATCTTCTCAGGTTCCTTCTCGGGGGTTGTCTGGGATATTCTTGTCTGGATCAAATTCTTCTGCCTTTTCATGGTGATAGAGGTAGTCGTGGGCAGTTGGCACCTGTGTCAGCTGGGAGAACCTTCCCACTTGCTGGTTGCCTTCCTCTCCTGGGAGAACGGCGACCCCTAGCGGCTTGTGCTAGGCAGCTGCACGCCGACGGGGCCTCTGAGTCTGGTCTGGGCGGCTGTGGAGGTTTTGGGAGGCTGCTGTGGGCGTGGCTCCTCTCAGGCTCCTCCCCTGCTATGGCAGGGCTGCTCCGGAGGGGTAATGGACAGGAGGCTGTTTATCGCTGTGAGGAGCCTCAGAACCTTGCTGCCACCCAGGGGGTTAGGGTGCCCGGAGTTCCCTGGGATTCCCAGCTGCTGAGCTGAGTGTGCCAGGACGCTTCCCTCCAGCTGTGAGGCCCCTGTCCCTCTAAGACTTTCAAAAAGCACTCGCTTTTCTTTTGTCCCAGGGGCACCGGCTGTGGGGTCTTGCTCACAGGTTTTACTGTTCTGTTTCCCTAGTATCCAGCACACCATGCACTGTGTCTGTGCTCTGGTGCGGATGACTAGGGCTGGGTGTTTAGCAGTCCTGGGCTCCCTCTCCCTCCCCGCTCCGACTCCTCTCCTCCCACCAGGAGCTGGGGTGAGGGGTGCTTGGGTCCCGCTGGGCCGTGGCTCATATCTTACCCCCTTCGTGAGGTGCTCGGTTCTTGCAAATGTAGCTGTGAACTGGCTGTTGTGCTGTATCTTCTGGTTTTTCTTTTAGGAATAGTTGTATTTGTTGTATTTTCAAAAATATATATGGTTTTGGGAGATTTCCGCTGCCCTACTCATGCCGCCATCTTGGCTCCTCTCCCTAGTTTGCTTCTTTTAACACTGTTCAGCCTCTTTGTTACAGCATATAAAAAACAAAGTACTTAGTAAATAGCACAGGTACATGAAAACAGAGGTAGTGGGTTTACCTTCATATTGTGAGCACCTTACACACAGCCTAGCATACAGTAAATATTTAGTAAACCTGGCAATCCTGGCAAAAATCAGATGAGCTTATTCATTCAGAAGCCCTACTATGATGGAGTTGGAACACTACACTAGGCCTTAATTTCTCATCTTTAAATTCTAGCATCTGGCTTGCTTTCACCACAGACTAATGAGACTCAACAAGACACTGTATATGAAAATGCATTCTGAAGAGGACCATCCATCTATTTTCCTCTTATCCCAGGCGGAATTTGGTTGTGGCTACTAGAAGTTTCCTATGGACATTTTGGAAAGGTCTTCTGAGACAACAATAATTTTTTATTGTCTCCAACTGGCTTCTATGCTCCTTAAAGAAATGGATAGCATCTTATCCACCTCTGAATCCCTTATGTGCTTAATTAGGAAAATGCAGCCTACCATGTCTCAGTAAATATTTGTCCAACAAATGTTAGAGCAAAATACTGCAAGCACTGCTGTTTCCCTTGTAAAACATATACTGATTCCAACTATTTCTCCTTATCCCTGTTACTATCATCTTAATAGAAGCTGCAATTTTATTGCTGCTTGCCTGAATAATTGCTGTTTGCCTGAATAACTGCTGTAGCTTCCAAACTGGTTTCCTGGCTCCTATCTCCCAGGATAACAACCAGAGTAATTCTTAAAAACTGACCAATCAACAAACTGTACATTTAGACCATGTCACTTCTCTGCTTAAAACCTGATGACTTTCCTATTTTCCTTAAAAACTAGGTTCTTGAAATTAAGCCACCCTCAAAACTCTACCTTACGGCCCAGAAAACTATAGCTTGCAGGTCAAACCGCCTATGCAAGTTTTTGTACTGCAATGTCAGAGTTGAATAGTTGTGACAGAGACCCTATGGCTTGCAAAGCCTAAATACATACTATCTGGCCCTTTACAGGAAGTTTACTGCCTCTGCTGTACATAATCTGACTGTGATCTGACCCCTATCTTATTGGGTATCTGCTATGTCCTGCCCTGGTCTTTCATTGTATCCTAATCAAACCTTTTTTCTTCCTCAGGAACTCTCCACCTTCTAACTTCCCAGTTATCTTTATTCACTTTGTCCCATGACTGCATCCGTATCACTGAGGTCTCAGCTTAAATGTAAACTCCTGAGGCCTTCGGTGACCAATCAATCTAGAGTGGCCTCTTCAACCTTCATAGTCATGTATCTGTTTGTGAAGCATAACATGGTAATGGCTATTTATAGACTGGTATAGTTGTAGAATATAAACTCTATTAAGAGCAGAGACCTCACCTGCCTGCCTCTATCCCCCATTTTAATCAGCAAAAACCCACCATGAAACAGAGTGCCTGGTATTGTTTCTGAACAGAAAAGCAGAATACCAATAAGTAACTGCTGCAAGGATGATGCCAAGGTCAAGATATCAGCCTGGTTCAAGTCCATTTGCAATGTTCCATTCCATTGCTGCAGACTGGCCCGAACACTGGCCTGACCTTAATCATAAAAGGCTGGAGAAAGATCAGTCTGCATTCTTGGCCCTGTTATGGCCAAAACAACTCTACCAAGAGCACGTTCTCCTACTAAACGTGGGTCCATCTTGTCCTCTTCAGTTAGGAGAGCATTAGGAAAATGAGGCAAGGTCACAAAACTGGAGAAAGAAAATCTCAACTTTATGATTATTATGGTTAAGAATTTTATTATCAAAATTATTACATCTCTTGTGAAAGTTCAAATGTTACAGCAAGGTGTAAACACTCCACTTGAGAAAGAAGTGATACTTCTTCCCTTCCAAGAGTTCCCTCCCCCCACCCCCCCAGAGGTCTGGTCTTGACAGCACCCTGCCCACACAGAGTGGCTGGGGTCTCTGCACGTGCCAGGCAGGGTGAGGGCTGCCTGCCCGCTGGCCTCTCCTCTTGGTTGATAGCCAAGGGAGAATGCAAACCCCAGCCCAAATGGAGAGACATTTACATACGTTTTATATAATATACAAAGAAACCAGCATCCCAGGCAACATGATTTCCACTCCCAACGCTCTCCCAGACTGATGGGTTTGTGGGGGAAACAACAAAAAAAGAAAAGTATTTTGCTGAAGTCTCAGCATTAAAAAAAAAAAAATCTCCCCTCATTTGAGCAAACACCTGATTTCAATTTTGAAAAAGTGAAATTTTGTAACAGTCACAAAAGAGAGAAGACTGTGCATATGGTAGTTGTACGAGAGGGTAGAAAGGAAGGAGATGCGAGAGACTGGGGGAAGGGGAGAAAAAACAAACTGGAGGGAAGGAAGGGGGGAGACTCACAGTATTATCTTGTCCAAAATAAAAGAAGTAGGTCCACTGCAGCACCAGGGATTACACCTGTCATATATTCGCTACCCCTACCGTGGTTATAACTGAATACAAAATTCGATAAATAAAAACACACTGGATATTACAGTAAACAAGTGAAAGAAAGAAGCTGGCAACCGTATGGAATTTAAAAAGATTGTGTACCCCACCTGGGCTGGCTCCAGGGCTCCTCCAGGGGTGTACAACAGGCACAATGCACTGATGGGGAGAAGCCAGTCTGCTCTCGTCTCTCATCCAGAACACTGGGAGGTGTGTGGGTGGCTTTGTAACTGTCACCTGGGCCACTTGCAAATAAGCATCCCCCAAAGAAATGTGGGCCATGCCCACACACAATCACAGTCCTGTCGGTGCCACTCCACACACGCATCTTCCACTCTTACCCTGCAGTCACGAGTGCATGCTCCCCAATCACGGAGGCGGTCCTACTCATGGATCGTCAACTCCTGATTAATTGGGAGTAGAAAAAATAAAAGTTCCATGGATTCCCATACCATTTGGGATCCTTCCTAATCAGATTTATTGCCAACGGCTGACAAGTAGCAATGCAATTGGCCCATCTCACTTCTCATTCCTCTTTCTTTGCCTACCTGCTTTACGGGCTGCTGAGCTGTGATACAGCTTGGGCTGGGGCAGCGGGATGGTGACAGCTGGGGCTCAGACACTGACTAGGGAAATCTGCTCCTGAATAATCAAGAGTTGACCATGAGCTCTTTCTCCGAGAGCCATGTACCCCTCAGTCAGAGCACATGCCAAGCTTCTCTCCCTGCCTACTTCTCAGTGATTTTAAGACAAAGGCAGGAAGTATTCTTGTTGGACACATCCTGGCCAGAGAGCTGCTTTTGGAATGGTTGTCTTAGGGCGAACATTTATATACCTACCTTTACCTTAAGTGCGTAAAACCCTACTACTACTCAGATGGCTTGGGGCTTTGAGATTGGCTGTTTTCACTTTTTCCTTTGGAAAGAAAACTTTTTTGGGGGGAGAGGAGGGTGCTTAAAAAGATGTCCTCACTGCACAAGTGACTACAGGCTACAGCAAGGATGGGAGACGGAGGCTTCAACACAACTCATTGCACTTAGAACCGTTACTAACCAAAACACCATTTGCTTGTCAACAATGTACCCTTAACAGCAGGGAGAAACTTCTTTATAGTCTCTGCTTCAGACAAGATTTACATCTATCTCCAAGGCCAGAGCCAGTCGCGACCACAAGTCTTGTTTCTTGTTGACCAGACCCAAACCTCTGGCACCTTGTACCCTCTTCCCCAGCAATATGCTCGGCCTGGGTTCCAGAGGCAGCTGGAAGGAAGCAGCTATGGGCTCATTCAGTTCTATTTGCCCAAATCCAGAAGCCCTAGGAAAGTCCCGTCTGAGTCTTGACTCCCGACCCTTGCAGTGGCTGGAGTCGGTACTGGTGCACGGCCCCACTCCCGCGGTGTGGGTAGTGCTGAGAATTGGAAACCGCAGATACCCTGGAGGCCTGGTAGGCAGCTGACTGCCCAGCGCTGGGCAGACTGATAGTCCGTAAGTCTGATGGCAACGACGACCTAGAGTTCTGAGGAAAGGAGGTGGAACTCAGAGTTCCTGTGCTGGACTGGGAAACCGAGTCTGAGGTCGGGGAGTCTGAGGGGCCCTGTGGGGCAGGGCTGGCGGCGCAGCTCCTCCGTGGGAGACTGCCCCCGGCGCTGCTTCCAGAGTGCGGCTGGCTGCTGTAATACCCTGGGGTCCCTGTGAACGGGGCCGAGTCTGTGGATGCAGGGGCGGGGCTGGAGTAGGACGCGGAAGAGAGGGAGGACTCTGAAGAACCGTGGGAGGGGGGGTTTCCAGGTCTCAGTGCGGCAGTTCGGTAACTGTACCCTGGAGACTGGGTGGGATGCCCTCTGAAAGGGGAGGAACTCTGCTGGAGGAGGCTTTGTGGTTCTGTCCGCGGACTGTCACACTGCAGGAGCTAGAAAGAGTTGGGAGGAGAAGCATCAGGAGGTGAGCAAGTCCCTATTTAAGCCATTAGGCTGTGAGCACCTGGGACGCCCCGCTTTCTTTCTCCTGCTGCCGCCGCTCCTCCTCCTTCACCTTCACGAACACTTGTCCTTTTTAGGGCACCTAAGACAGTGCGTGGCTGTCTCTGTGGTCACTTTATTTTTTCTGGCATGACTCTTTATTACCTGAAGGTGGTGAGCAGGTGACGACTTATCTCCAAGCTGCTGAAACTGTATGCAAAGAAAGCATCTCAACTGCAAAGGACGGCCAGGATCACAGACACTGGGAACCCAGCACACCCCCCACACCCAGAGATGAGCACCCTCTCATCTCACCTGGTAGCTGTATCTGGAGGGGCTGTAAACGGCGGCTCCTTTAGAGAGTGCTGAGCTCAGTGTCTCTGCGCCTTCTCCATCCACAGGGTCTGGAAGGCAATACAAAATCAACTTGGCTTCTTAGAAAAAAAATGCAAAATAGCCTTTGTTCATTCCAATCACCAATGCTGTCACCAGCCCATGCTGTTCTCTTTTTGACAAATCAGGTGAGTACAGCACGCCATAAAGGCAAAAGGAGCAGTTAATTATGGGCTATGTTTTAATGCCTCATCTAATTCTTGTCTCCTTTTCTCTTCATCCTTCATCAAGGTGGATTTCAGGTCTTTGGAGAGATGAGTTACAGAAAGGTATCCTTGGGGAAAAAGAGCAGACAGAAGGCAACAGTGCTACGTCTGAAGAATGCTACAGCCCCCATGTGTGGAAGCAAGACTGGGTCGGAACCTCGCACACAGTGGAGCCTGACTGCCTATGGAACAGACTCACCTTAGCCCAGCATTCGGTGCAAAGGGTGTGGGGCGTGCCTCACGTGTCCCTGAACCCGGGGGGGCAGCAGAAGGCCATGGGCTCACCTGAGTCTTTTTCTGTGATGTTGCTCTCCCATGTGGGAGAAGGCTCTCCTTTTTGGGCCACCCTCACACTGCTTCGGAGGACCTTGGGGATGCTCCCTCCTTCTCGGAGTCGTTCTACTGATGTAGGAACCATCCTGTGAAGGCAACAGTGTGCAAGTTTATGTCACAGGGCTTTAGAGATAAGAGGCAGGAACATATGAAGCTCCAACAAGGGCTCTTAAAACACCCTCTTAAACATTATTGTTTTCAGGACCCACTTAAAAACAAGGTGTTTTTCTCTGCCTCACACTATACTAGGCACAGAAGAAAAAACATTTTTAAAGAGAAAGCAATCAAGGAAGAAGTGGACCTAAAGATGCCTACCCTTTTTAACAACCATTTTGAAATGTTGAATTTTCTCTTCTGTGATGTCTCGTGCCTGGCACATACTAGCTTAGACCACACAGGTCCTCTCAGAATATGTCTTCTTTCTGTATATACTAGCTGTGTGGAACTGACACATCTGTTGTAGATTTAAGTGGACCCAAGTTGAACTCCTTACTTACCTTTCATATGAAATGAGAAACTGAAGAGGCAGTGTTAGTGCCCAGCATATAAAAATAGCTCATCTGTGTCCATAACTATATGCTGTCCAAAGTGTTGTTCTGAAGGAAGGCTCAGTAACAATTCTTTGCTTCTGTAAGGCTGGGGGATTGTGGCTGATCCTAGTGAATCAGCTGAACAGGATACACGACACTGTTGGCTGACCTCAGGTAAGTGTTTCCATACATTTTAGGTAAAACTGGGCATGGTACTAGATGTATACTTCCCTCTTAAATTTAATAATTTAAAGCATCAAATACAAACTTACCATCTACTGCTGATACTCTCTTGAGGTCTGCAGTGAGAAGAAGTGCCTCTGGAATCTGATGGGCTTACTGCCTCCAAATGGGACAGAGAGGAATGAGATGGGGAGAATTTTTTGTGAGGGGAAGAGGGGGTTCGGGCTGAGGATCCCTGCACACCATGGGCTCCAGTGTCAGAAAGTGAGTTACTGCCGCCCTGCCCAGCTCCAGCAGACTTGCTTTTGCTCTGTGAAGAGTCACCTCCCCCACCGGCAGAATTCTCCTTGGCTTCCTGTTTCCGTTTGCGGTACTCCAGCAGGGACACCTAGGAGGGAAACAAAAACAGGATTCCAGCTAGATATCGCTAATTGATCCCTGACAATGGGGAGAGAAGATGAGGACTACCAGCAAGCTCAGCATGCACCAACACTGGCGGCTTCTTTCAGGTGAGCGATCTGAGCACAGCAATGTACTTAAATCAGCCAGAAATTGGTAAGAGAATATACTGGAGATGACATTGTGAAAAGTGATGTTCACCAACAGACCCCAACCTTATATTTTGCCTTCAGAAATATCTGAGAGATTACAGTCAGTGACCCAGTAAGAGCAGACTGTTCTCAGTTATCCACAACAACGGCGGCACTTAGCAAAGGGAGGGTGGAGAGCTGGGAGTCTTGTGTAGTTTGAAAAAACCTCCCTGGTGATTCTGACTCTTCCTCACTTCCCTAGGAACCCCTCAAGTCATTAAAACAGAGAGAGAAAGATAAAAGAAAAAGCCAATGCTTCAGGAGTAAATGTGTTCAATGTTTCAAGGTACGCACAGGGATTTATTAGTTTCTGTCTTATATTCAGGGAAACTAGTGTAAAAGGACAAAGAAAATGATTTTATATTTTTAGCAAGCTAGCTCAAGAAAACCTATACTTGGAAATATCTCCCCACCTTGTCGGTCATGTGGCCTCATTCTTTTTGGACTACAAGAGAAGCCCTCTTCCCTGGCCCGCCTCATAGCCGCCCCTATGCTGGTGCAGTGCACTGCACTTACGTCAGCTGACCACTACTACATCTGCTTGTCCCCCACTAACTTGTGTGTTCCATGACAGCAAAGACAGTTTAATTGGGTTTTTATCTTTAACACCGAGCATAGAACCTGGCTGACAGCAAATGCTCAACAATATTTCTGAAAAAACTTTTTTGTACGTAATAAATAAAACCAGAAAACCAAAGACTGTTTCCATTTTTGTTCCTGACAGTCAATACTTTTCATGGAATAGTCTTCTAAACCCACTGCTATTTGAGTCTACATTATTTCACAGTGTTTCCTTCCTCCATGCCCTTAGGAATCTTCTTTTCGGCCTAAATGTAAAATATAACAAAAAGGTAAAGTAATACAGTTTTGTGTATGCACTTTCTATACACAATCTTGGAGAGGAGTTTTTTGATGATGTACTTCAGTGTAATGCAAACAAACATTTAGCACATCTAGCCTGGCCCAATGAAGGGAAGTTGCTGCAATAGTCCAAAATATTCCTGTGCCTTTCCAAATGCTCCTAGTTGAAAACCACTGACACAAAAGCATTATCTTTGGCTTTGTAACTTCTAGAGCAGGCATTACTTACAAGTCAAATCCCGATGTGTTAGCCAGATCCTTATGGCCTCGCCCTGCTCATCTCTCTCTATATTCTCTTCCTGGCTCTCCTCATCTTTTTCATATGATAACACAGCAAAATTCAGCTCTCTGCAATCACATTTCTGCCCACCCAATGGAATGTCTGACAATTACTTTTCTGCTCCCTTTTCTGTAACGTCCTCATCCTTGTTTGCTGATTTGTACTTCTGAGATCATTTAAATCAGTGACCTGTCACCTCTTCCTCCACTGTCCCTCAAAGTGGTTACGAGCCTCTTGCTGGTTCTCCATGTGCCCTCTGCATACCTGACTGGGCAGACTTCCCCTGCTAACATGTTCTCACCACTTGTGAACAGTTCCCCTGGAGCATCCCTTACCACTGCAACTAATTACTTATTAAGACAGTTATCTGCTAAGCTCAGGCTCACTTGCTATAAGGGTCATTAGGGCAGAACCTAGGAGACAATAGAGCATGGTGGCATTAAGAGCACGCAATCTTGATTCAGGCAGACCTGGGTAGCGCCCTGGCTTTTCCATTTACTAGCTGTGTGGTCATGGGCAAGTTACTAAACTTGCCTTAGTTTCCTCATCTGCAAACTGGGAAATTACCCCTTTTACATAAGTATTGTGAGGATTAAATGCATCAGAGCTTAATTGTGCCTAGAATGTGGGACGTGCCAAGTACTACAAGTAGCTGGCGTTATTCCTTTTCATTGCTCTATCCTTTGAATTGCCGAGCACGTGTATGGCACACACGTTATGGTGGGCTTTTAAACTTGCTGAATACTTACAACACTCAACTAATTGTCTAAAAACATAAAAGAGTGTCTTTCAGTGGACAGGGCAGAGACCATGTCTTACTTACTTTTATTTCCCTTACACTAGAACAGTGCTGAACACAGTGGTAACTCAGTCAATATCTACTGAACTGTTTAGTTAATTCAAACAGACCTATGCGTCGTGAGACACTCACCTTTTTCCTCTGTGGTGGGTTCTGGGGGGCAGATGGAACTCCTTCACAAGACCTTTCGCCACCAGGTGACAAAGATCCACGAGAGAGGTCTTTCATAAAACCATGTTCATATCTGCTGGGAAACCCTTCTGCAGGAGAACAATATCCCCCATCCAAATGTAAAGGCTTCCTATCCCCTACTAGGGGTGACCCTCGATATAAGCCATCTGCTCGAGGCATAGCGTTCAATGGGGAGTAGGCATACATCAAGTTAAACTCTGTCCGAAATGCCTGGTCTGAGTTTCTCACAAGAGCCTGATGTCCATCTCCACTCCTGCTCGGAAAGCCAGTCTCAGAGGTGGGCCCAGTGGAGGCGTGAGGAGCCAGGTCGGAATGACCCGAGTTCATCAGGGAAGGTCTGTCAGCACAGCTGTTAGTGTTGGAGTCAAGGTAGCCGACTTTTGTCAAGTCCAGGTCTTTTCGGTGACAAAGCTGCAAGAATACAAACCAATGGAGACATGGGGTAGGGGAGGAAGGAAAAAGTCAGAAGGGGAGAAAGGAGGGAGGTGAGAGGGGTGCAGGTGAACAAGGAAAGATAAGAGGGATAGAAGTAGAAGAGAGAAAGCCGTTAACACCTGTAAGGTCCCATGGAGCCATGATGCCTACAGGCCAGATTACTAAAGAATTCCAGCCTTTCCCAAACTGCTTTAGTCTTTCTGGGTGAGAATACTGGGAAAATCCAAATTAGGTAACTGGCCAAATGTGACTATTTTGCCTGCTTAGCCTTTCATCAGGTTTGCTGAGTCACCCTGCACAACATCAAAGGACTGGCAGGATAACCAGGGATTACCTGAGCCCCGTGTACGCGCTACAGAGATGAGACTGCAGTCTTACGATAACTGGCTTCTGGTGTTATGCCTTTCTGAATTAATGATGGAAGGTGGGAGGAGGGGAAAAGGTGAAAGAAAGCAGAAAGTAGAGGGAAAGTCAAGTATTTAAGTTACTGGTTAAGTAAAGGAGACTGTACTAGTTAAAGACATCGACCAACCAGTACTTCACTCACTTTTACTAGTAAGTAGGTATATTTCTCATAAAACGTTCTGGTCACTCAATTCTTCTTTCCTAATCTTTTAATATATATCAACATACCACAAGACCACTAAAGCCCATCAACTGCAGAGCATCTGAAATGTACCAAAAATAAACTCACCGCCTACTGTTTGGTTACCATTACCTCTCAACACAAAGGTTTTCCAACCCTAGATCAACTATTACTAGCTATCTAGAAAGAATGGTACCAGAAACCCAGATACCATATGATGTCAGTCTCCAAATTATACTCTAAGAATCTTGAGCAGCTAAGGAGAGCTTTATACTTTCCTTACAAGACAGGATAAAACACATTCAGAAAACATCTGGTACACTAGAATACAACCCTTCTGTTTTCCACTGATCTATAAAATCCTGCCAAGTCAGAATTTGGTCAAATGTCACAGAGTGTAGCACTCATTTTTTATTGGGAGGGGGTGGGGTGAACATTAACAGTTTACTTAACTTCTGAAAGATAAGACACTCTAACTTTCTCTTCCAAATGAAAAAGGCTGTATGTGGACTCATGGAGTTAATCATTACTATACCATCTCAATCTTAACTGTTAAGAAATTCTAGCCCTAAAATCTGAAGTGCATCATCTCCACAGCATTAGGGTTTCTGACAAAAGCACTCAGTAGCCATCCTAGGAGACACCACTTGTATGGCAACTGTATCTGAATCACTGCAGAATGGAAGGAAGCCTGTGCCACAGAAGCCACAGGTGGACTTAGTTCCTTGCGTATCCACTAAGGAGCTGTAAAGAGAACGTAGAAAGCTGAGAAGCAAGAACCTCCTTTCCTAAAGAAGCTGCTCAATCTAGCAACCAAAGCCCCAAATATCCAGCTAAACAGAGCTGAGCAAGGCATAAATCACTGCCTAACTTCTCCGATATGAGCTGCTCCTGTAACAGCCCAAGATAGTATCAAAAGACAGCTCCTGCCAACTTATGATTCAACTTTCCTTATTTAACAAACACACCCTATTTCTAAGACTTTAACAAAGGTCCTATCACATCTTCAGCTTCTTTTAAACTTGACCTCTGTTCTTAAGAAGTCCTCAGCCACCCCCTCCCCCACACAACAGAAACAAACCCACCACATGCACACAGTGACTTCATTTTCCTCCATCTACATTGCGAGTTCTGAATAATCACAGCCACTCATGGGATGACTCATCCAACTTACAGTGACCGACTGGCCACCCTCCAGCCCATCACCCCATTCACTCAGATCCCCCAGCCCTCCCAACACACTCATGCACACTCACTCTCAGCCTCCAAGTGTGATTGAGATGGTGTGATAACTACCTCGGGTGACAGGGACTCAGGCCTATTCGCAGGGGAACTCTCAGGGGAGGATATGTTCTAGAGGAGGGAAAAGCATCTTGTTATTCATCTACTCGAAGTTAAGAAGCAAAACAAAACAAACAAAAAAATAAAGTATAAGCAAGCATAGATGGTTAGCCACAACTTTTTTGGGGGGCGGTGGGGAGGGATAAGAATGCACAGGGGGAAATGTTCAACTGCAGAGTTCATCTCAATGGACAGAATGTCTTGTTAAAATGCTTCCAGGTGTCTTTGAAAGCATTTAGGATAACGGGTTATGTTTCATGCTGTAAGTAAACATCTCAAGCAGGTAACAGGAAAGAGACTGGTGACATTTTAGAGTAAGTCAGGAGAGAGTTTAGCAACTTACAGTATTTGTTTTTGCCAAGCACCCAACCCCTATTTATTTCTTCTTAGGGGAACCTTTTCCCTTCACCCTGCACCCTTTTCTGAACATCGTTATTTCCTCATTCTCTTATGTGGCTCAGGCCTGCCTCTGTTGTCAGGGCAACTGCTCAGCATGCTGGGGTGCTGTTGGGGCTGGGCAGATGGCCAGCTCCTGAATGGCAGTCACAGGAGACAGGGTTGAGGGATTCTCTAGCTCACAGGCTACACAGTCCTTGGCATAATGTACTTGGATCTGACCATGCCTAGCAACATTCTCTGACGTTAAAGTTCACTGTACTTTTAGGAGAGAGAAGAAAAAGCAGATGCCCACACTTCACGTCTCTGCATCCTCAACAGTGCACCCCTTGGGGCCGTCACTTGAGGCTGCACTCCCGTGTCGACAGGAAATGGGCACTTTCTCTGATAGAAGATTGGAACAGTGAAAAGTGGAGAGTGATGGTGGGAGCTGGGACCAGGATTCAGCTCAAGGGCTAAGGTAAGGGGAGGGTTCCTGATGGTGCAGACCCTAGACCACTGTGCCTGGGGTCGGGGTAGGGAGACGTGGGGCGCGGATGTTTCCCACAGTCAGGGAAATGGGGTCACTGCAGGAGAGCTGGGTGCTGGCTGGTCACTGCATCTGGGGTGTGTAGTGTGTGTGAAATGGATAGTGGGCCGTGCATTTCAAGGCAGGAAGAGGAGGGAAGGGTTATCCCTGGGAGGGAGGGGCCCATGATGCTTGCCTCCCCTCCTCAGGATCTTGTTCTCTTCCATTACATGTCCCCTCAACTCCTTCCCTTAGCATTGAAGGAATTCCTTACTTTTCTCCTATGTTTTCTTATTTTTCCTTTCAAAAATATTCTCCTCCAACCAATCTCATTTTACTTGTGACACCTTTCTTGATATTTTCCTCTGTGTTTTAGTCTTGGATGGAAATAAGGTTCCTTACCTCCCTATACTAGAAGATACGAAAGAATGTGGCAATTGGAATGGTGGTAAGGTGGTTAGGATGGTAAAGTATGTTTTGTTATTGATGAGAAAGGCTAAATTTCCTTAGATAAATCATAAAATTAAAATAGTGGAAACATGCACTGGATTTTTTGAAGAGAAGGGCTATCAATATTTTATAATATTTTCTTTTCCTCTTGGTATTCTAACATGAGGCTTTACTATGTATGCCTCACTAAAATGAGCTTTGATGTTTTTAAAAAATAAAAAACTAACATTTGCATAGTGATTCACTTATCAAAATACAAGATTAGAAAATGCACTGAGTGCTAAACTTGGCTGTTCTGGAAGGCAACTTACCATCTAGTTTCTATAAGTTCACCTTAAATCATGACACAACCTGCACTGACATAGTATGAAATCCTATTCCTATAACCTACTACCCTCCAGAGAGAATATCCTCTCATGAAATTTTACTATTAAACTCTAATTGCTATGTCAGTTGCAATTAGACCGAGTAGGTAGTAAGGCCTGAATCAGCTGCTTTACTATCTGATTAAAAAGCATGCCACAGGGAATTTGGTAGAGTAACTTCCCTAGAAATCAAATGAAACCAGGAAGGTCCACCCTGCCCCCAGCCCCTCAAAGAAGTCTCCTCCAAAATTAAGTTAATATGATCTAGCTTGGATATAGTACATAGCTGCCTCTTGCTTTCAAAGCTGCTTGCTACCTGTTTCTGAGTTAGCCATTTTAAAAGTCCAGATATTTTTAATCTCTATGCTCTCATAAAAGGTGAACAGGGAATATGGCATTGGTTAGAACATTCACCTTTATCAAAGAACACATCTAGACAAGTGCATGCTAGAAGCAGAGCTGAGTATGTATGGTGATCAGAACAAATTTCTCTGAGGAGGAGGAAGAGATAGTGTCTGTTTAATTACAAATTAAAGCAACATGCAATAGATGAGTCTTTTTATACATATGGATTCTACTCAGTAAACCTGCTGGCACCCACAGCTGAATATCAAAGTGATTAAGAATTGACTTTTTCAAATAGTTGAGATACACATTTCTAACTACTCCAGAGAGTGATATAATAAATTTGTTATAAAATGCATGTTGCTAGCCTCTTTTTCCTCATTCCCAACACTAACAAGAAGGGAAAGTAATCAGGAATAGGAAATAACCCCTCATTTACCATAAACCATACCCCAATGCTTTCTGCATCTCTGTTCACAGGCTACAACAAAACTACAAAACAACAGATGAGACACTTCACTGATTTAAAGGCCTAGAAATGGAGGCACAATCCATCAGTATAAGCAGAGTTCTCAGGCCAGTGTCACTAATGATCACTAGGCAGCTAGAAGCCTATGTTAACCAAGGTAAACAGTAAAGTAAGATGGAGCTCTAGCATGCATACTACCCAAAGTTATAGAGACTGATGGACTTGCATGCAAAAAGATGGATGAATGTCATCTGTGGTAGCACTATTCCTATTTTGGGAAGTATGGGAACTGCCAAGATGAGAGGCTACCAGGTAATAGGTCACACTGACCCTGAGGTTTCCCATTCTCTTGCTGTGACGGGCAAGGAACATGGTTAAAAACAAAACAAAACATTTGGTCTGATAGTATTTGAAATGAGGAGGTACAAATGATGATTTTCATATTCAGCACTCCCAAGAACCAAACTCAAATCACCTCAAACTGCAGAGGAGTATTGCAGCGACTAGCAGTAGCAAGAGACGTGATTGGTGAGAACATGAGGCTGTATCCATTTCGACATTCCTCTTCTAGGTGAGATGGGCCAGGTGTGGTCAGCTGGGGGCTCTTGGAGCCTGGATTGGGAGGGGGTGGTGTGACTGGAGAAAGAGGCTGCAACAGCTTGGTGACATTCTGCTCCATCAGGTATCGAGACTTCCATTTCTTTAATGGGCTCAACAAGTCTGTGAAACACAAAGCTTGGATGAGAGGTTGAAGGATGGCTTAAAGGGAGGCTCTGTATTAAAGCCATTAATCTCTAGCCCACAATGGCTCTTAACTTCTCTTCTGCCTCATCCCACTGTGATCTCTGCAATCACCCCCAAAACCCAAAGAAACTCTGTCACACTTAAAGTAATGCTCAAAACTCTCTTTCTCCAAGAGAATCACCAGATATATCTGACACTTCTAATGACTGATCCCTGAGGCTGATTTATTATCTTCCAGTGGAAAATACAAATTTATTTTTTTACATTTAGTTTCCAAAAATCTCAAATCTGTGCCACACTGTTAACGTCACTCTACACTTAACTGCCATGTCACCAGCTCAAGCTTTTGGAATGCTAGCTCCATTATCCCTTTTATCTTCTCTAACATATTTTTTGCCATTTTTCAAAAGCTCTTTCTAGAATGTTATTTTAGCAGTAAAGAGTTACACTTGATTACCTGATTCATATCTAGCCCCTCCTTTTAATCGCTTCAACGTGTGAAACGATTTCTACAAAAACTTCTCTCAATCATTTTCAAAAACTAAGCTGATACTTTTTCTGGTCAGGGTATCCTACTTTCTATGCTTAGGTCCACTTAAAAAGGAAGTTAATACGCTATGTGTTTTAGTGACCACTTAAGGCCAAAGTACCTACCCCAATTTCTATGAGGAAAAGTCGACTTCTTTTCATTTTTAGCACAGGATACTTATTTACTTAATACCCACTATATGGAAAAAACCACTGACCTAGGTATGTGGGGGGAAATGGTCATCAAATATTCCATTGAAAGGGGTTTATGAATTTGTTAAGAAAAACATATACATAATGTTTAATATAAGTTTAAGAACCTCAACAGAGAGCATATGCTATGTGTTAGTAAAAAATAATTATGCTTTAAGCGTGTACTATACCAGGCACCATACTATATACTTCATGTGAATTATCAGATTTAAACTGAACTCTGTAAATCCAGCAGTTATTATCATCCCCATTTTAAAGATGAGAAATCTGATGTGCAGACAGACAAACAGTTGGTAATAAAGACTAGGTTCCCATTAATGTTCTTAATCACTAGGTTAAATTATATCCCCAAGGCTTGGTGGAAGGAGGAATATTTATCCCAGGCCTTCGAGGAAGTTTTGGGACATCAGATCAGCATTAGAGCTATGCTTCAGGAAGGTGACTGTGACAGCAACTGGGACACTGGGAAATCATTTGGAGATAATGGAATACTTAACAGAAAGAGTTATGAGGCACTGAACTAGGGTAGTAGATGCTAAAATGGAGAGGGAAGACTAAATACAAAAACACTGGAGATGCTTATTTTCCTTTCAGATATCTGAGAATTTTTTATTTTCCAAGTTAGGATATGTATTTCGTATAATCCTTTTGTTTCAGATACTAATCTTTCTTTCTTTTCTTTTCTCATTTTGAAACGTGCTGAGGTATAAAAATACAAACAAAATGTAATTCATGACTTATATTTAGGATACCTATTACATATTTCAAAGTCGTAAAAAGCAAATTTTTTAAAAGACACTATACTGCTAGGTCCAACACTGTAACTACCAAAGGCTTTATGTAAGTGATGAAGATCCCTCCCTGTATGAAAGTTAGAAAGTACCGATGGGCTCTCCACCCCAAAATCAACTTACAGGTCATTCATTTAAACTGTTTCCTGGGTACTTGTTATGACATATTCAACAAAACAGACCTGATGCCTGACCTTATGAAGTTTTTGGGCCAGTAGTCAATTGCTTACTTTTACTTATCCGTAGCACTACATTTATAAGACATTTTTTCAAGCCTCCATTTTTCTTCTTTTTCGTTTTGCCATACAGAGCTTTCAAATTTTATGTGGTTAAGTCTATCCATCTTTCATGGTTTTTTTTCCTTTACTCAAATAATTTCCAAGATTATATAGACAAACATACATGTAAATATTTAAACATACAGGTATAAACATACAGGTAACCTGAAATCATACCCACATACTAATGCGCTGAAATCTTGGTGTGTTTTCATCCAGACGTCTTTCTTGACACAGCCTTACTGGCTCTTCTCTCAATCACACTGCTGAATAAACAACCTACCACTCTGACTCAGAAAAACTTTGCATGACAATGAACAGAAACCTACAATTTAGTTTTTAATTGCTATGTGACATTGATACTACCAGAATTTAACCAATTTAAGTGTTTTTCAATTGTTTTACTATTATAAACACACCTCAATAACCAGTAACCTTGCTCTTACATGTTTCTGCACTTGTTTACTTTTCAGGACAGTTGACTAGACTTAGGACTTTTAAGCCAAAAGAGTATTTCCATAGGCTCACTAGCTTTATACTTGTTATTATGTGAACCATCTGCTCACATCCTTCAGCCTGCATTCTACTGGGGTGCTGATCTTGTTTGTCATTTGTAAGGGCTCTTGAAATAATAAGGATGTTGACCATTTGTCAAAAATGTTACAAATTATATTTTCCCAGTTTGCTATCTGCCTTTAAAATTTTTAATAGTCCCTTTTGGCTATACAATTTTTGCACTTTTATTTAGTCAAATATTTCAATCTTTTCCTTTATTTTCTGCTTCTGACATCATCAATGTCTTTGCCACCCTACCCCAAGACTATAAAAATACTGGCCTACTTTCCCTTCATTTCTTTATTTAATTTAAAAATTTCACTCAAATAGAATATACTTAAGAATAAAGTAGCAATGATCTATCCTTTTCACATGCCAAATGGCTCACACATTCTTCCAATATCTTTTAAAATTAGAGTATCTATAATTTTTCCATCGATTTGAAATGACAATTTATCCTAAGAGATTCTTACATATACTGGATTTAGTTCTGAATGTTACTCTGTATACTTGCTGTGCAAATGGCATCAATACTGACATAAGTTTCAGTAAAATTGTTTGGGCAATTCCAGTTAGTCTACTTCAGCTTTCCAAAATATTCTGGCTATCTGGCATACTTGTTCATGTCAATGAACTATAGCAGCCATCCATCAACCATGCAGATAATACCAAAAACAAAAGTTAGAATTTTGATTTGGGTTGAATTAAATTCACGAGTAGCACCATAGCACAATCTTTCAGCTGCTCATGCTTTCATTTCTTTCTATCTCTTAACACAGATTCATCACATTTTTAGTAGGTCTACACTCCAGTGTCCTGTATTTTTTGTTACCATTGTGAACTGATGTTATTTCTCCCTTTATATTATTTAAATGTTATTGTTAATATACAAAAAAAGTTTATATAAAATTTTTGTACCCAGTTACCCTACTGATCTGTGTCAGTGTTTCAGTTAATTCTCTTGGCTTTTCCAGATAAGCATCTTCTTTGTACACAGTAACATATACATTCTTTTTGCCAGTACTTTTATCTCATGGATTTTTTTTTTTTTTTGGCAGGGAATCACTTTGACTAACAATTCTAGACATTATTAAATAATAATGGCAATAGTGGAATAATTTGCTAATACATTTTAAGGTTTAATGTAACTATTTTCACCATGAAGCATAATTTTCAGATAGATGTTAGGGAAAAAAAACAGCATGTTATTTTATTTGATTTATCCTTAATTCACATTTACTGTGCTATTACTATGACCCGTCCTCCACTTGGCCTGACAATAAGTTAATTAGATGAATAATTTTAAAATACTGAACCACCCTTATAATTCCTAGGAGAAATTTTTTAATATTCTTACAGATTGAAGATCCAGATCACTAAAATCTATTTCAAAAGCAGTGATGTGATGTTTTATTTTGGGAGGGAGGGCTTAGTTTGATAAAATTAATGATGAGTAAAAATTTTAATGATACTGTGTAGTGTTACATTAGAAGTATGTACACATACAGTAACAGTAGTATAGTGTGGTAAATATAATTACTGATTCTACAACATCTTTCTGTGTTGACAGATAGTAACTGCACTAGTGGGGGTGAGGATTTAATAACGTGAGCTCTGTTGGACCACTGTGTTGTATATTTGAAACCAATAGAAGATTGTATACCAACAATACTTCAACAAAAAAAGAGAAGAAAAAAAGTATGTAGACATGTCCTTTACTGGTTGGAATCTAGATTGTTTTTATGCTATATATTGTTGCAATTATTACTGATTCTATGACTAACACCTTGTATAAAATTTTTGATCTACACCTATTTCTGCAGAACAGATACCCAGAACAACTATTAGGTTAAGGAGTATGACTATTGTAATGCATATGATAGACCTCACCGAACTGCAAATAGGGCTATTACTCCTATCATTTTTATTGCAAATCTTTTCTCCCAATGTATTCGTCCTCTATTTAATTCAGATAATATAAATGCAGAAATATTGTTTACTCAAGTTTGATTTCTTTAAAAAAATATTTGAAAGTGCCTAGAATTTACTTTGGCAAGGATCTAATTCTTTTCAGTCTCCCAAGTAAAAACTCCAGAATAATTTACCAAATCTTTCATTTATGAAAGGCTTGTTTCTGGGTATTCTGTTCCATATATAAATCCATTCTTGTACCAGCACTATATTAATTTGATTACTAGCTTCCAGCTTCATACTGGAAGCTACTTTTATACTTTCAGGGAAAATACTTCATCATTACTCTTCAAATTTTTTAGTTCTTCTCTCTTTCTCTTTTTTAAAAATGAAGTTCAAGATCATTAAAATCATTTTAGATATCATACCATAGGAAGAGGAAACCAGAGAGAGAATATTTATCCTTTCCATTAAAAAATATGGAATATCTCTTCATTTCCTCAAGACTTTAAAAATATTTCACAGTAATGATTTGCTCTACATCCCCCCACTGTAATTTTTAATAACAGTTTAAGTTATTTCTTAGTTTGTTAAGTTTGGGAATGAAACATTTTCTTTATTCATTTTCTTGGTACATAATGCTATTAGTCTTCGCATTAAGTACCTTCTATCCAGTGGTTTTACTGAACTCTTATAAGTTTTTCAGTAGATTATTCAGGTTCTCCTAGGTCTATATTTACATCATTTACTAGTAATGAGTATTATGCCCTTCCCACCAGAAGAGTAATACCATTTTTTAATTTTTAGCTTTTAGGAGCTTAGAATCTTTCACGTATCCTAGTATCTGACTAATTTCAATAAATGTTCCATAAATGCTCAATAAGAGTGAGCATTTTGTATACAGTAAGGACATTAATAATCCCTATTATGGGTCCAGAAGTGTACTGCACTTTACACACATTAATTTAATCTTATTTCAGCTCTATAAAGTAGGTTATTACTATTCCCATTTTACAGATGAGGCTCATATAGATGTTTAGTAACTTGCTCAATTATCATGTAGTTAGTAAAGGGTAGAGCTAGTTTTTCAAACACCAGTCTGCTGGATTCTTTCAACTATACCATCTGGCTCTCTTTCTTAACATCTCCTTAAAAAAACAAAACTAAATTAACAAAAATAATTCCTCAGGATTTACACTAAGTTGCTGATTTGACTACTGCTGGGTCTTAATTAGGTATTTTCCTTCTGTGGATGCTGCTCCTTATGGGCAAGGTGTGTCCTTTGAATACTTTTCACTGCTAGAGATGAGCCGAAGCTCAATAAAGGCTGGTGACTACCAGGCCTACTTCCATTCCAACCAGGGCCCGTAGTAACACAGGTGCTTTCGCTTTTGAGTCTTTGTCAGTCAGGACACGAAATGCTATACAACATTCTTTTCCCAATTTCAACCACATACACACATAACATACACACCACACATAACACAAATGTGTGGATGTGTGTATACCAGATAGAAGATCTCAGTTAAGTTATATTCTCACTATACTGTAAAAGCTGTCAATCAATTGATAATATTGATGGAAATCTGGTACCAGCATTTTACATTAAGCTAGTTTTAGTAAATCTCCTTAATCTTTGATGAAGAAGAGAGGAAAATATTTTAAGTATTTTTTATGTGGACCTAAAATCATCATTTTGTACATGTATTCATCACTGTCATGGTATCATTTATTTTCCAGATGTTCTATACAGAGATTGTATTATCCTAGGTAACACATGTGATAACTTATAAGATATAATCCAATCCAGAGAAGAATAAACTAAGTCAATAATTTGAAAAATATTACTTTTAGTAGCCTGTGTTTTTCCAAATAGATTTTAGTTTTAATATAAAGCAGATATTCCTAGTACAAATCTATCTATCTATCTATCTATCTATCTATCTATCTATCTATCTATCTATCTATCTATCTATCTAATCTAACTCACAATCTTATTTACTCAGTAAGTCAATGAAAAACAATGAAGTGGTTTATATGAAAATCTGAAGAAGTATCATGTTAGCTGTTGCCGCCTTAACACAACCTTTAGCATCTAATTAATTTTGGTACTTTGTTTTGGTTATATTCACAAAATTGATTTGGAGATAAACTTGTGGAAATCACAGAGAAATTTTCTTTTAAACTGAAGTATAGTCGATATATAATATTATATTGGTTTAAGTGCACAACATAGTGATTTAACAGTTATCTCCATTGTTACTGTCAACAAGAGAACTTTTCAATTAAGCCAATATTGGCAGAAGACACTTTGGTTCAGACTGTCCCCAAATCAGTTACGCTGTTATCACAACCTCATACACCAGAGCTTTCAATTGCAATTCAATTAAAACCCCTCCAAGAGTCACTGTGAAAACCAATGGACCACATGACTTTTGATGACCCTCTACCTTAAAAACACATAAGGACTTTAGGTTGCATTTAAGGCCAAATCTTTCTAAAAAAATATCTTATACTAACTGTGCCAGCCCATTTGAAAAACAACCAATCCATAATAATTTGTCACTCATTTCATTCATCCCCTGCCCCTTCAACTAAGCCCCACCCAACTCAATCACTTATGATTTTATTTCCTGAATAGTGTTCCACAACTTTCTTGAGTATTTCCCATTATAAATATGGATATAGATTTCCTAAACTTACTACTTTAAATGTATCTAACCTTTTTATAACCATTTTTGCTGTTATCTGTACACTGTCTAGTTCCTTCTTTGTCGTCCTGCGAAAAGTGATCCCTGACTTGAGATCTCTCTCTTCCTCTGTAAAGACAGATGCAAAGTAACTATTTAGAGAACAATGCTATTTCTTTTTTGTATCAGAATTTTTAAGTACTCATATTCAATTTTTTATGTGGACCTAAAATCATCACTGTACATGTATTCAGAAAGGTCTGAGACACATACCTGCATTGTCTTTGCAGATACTAGAAGAGTTACTATTCTCATTACTTTGGTATAGGTGCTGAGTTCTAGTCTCTTGGGGTACAGATGATGTTTGAGTCATCCCTTCTTCCAAGGCTTGCTTTATCCAGCGCTATAATAGGAAAAGCAGGGAATTATTAGTAATCATTTAAAACTATTAGTATAGCTATTTTAAATGCACTGACCAGGTAATTAACATAACTGTTGAGAGATGCAATCCAACACATTCATTCAGTTCCAGTCAAGTATTTTTTGATCTCGAGTTTCAGCATATTAGAGTATTGCCCATCTCAATTCCTATCAGGCAAAACTGAGAAACTCTGAATCCCATCCAAAAAACACAAACCACTAAGAAATGATTACATACTCCTTAGAACAGAGTAAATGGAGAGAGATAAGGAAGAAATCTTAACATTTATTTAAGAGAGACTCTGATCATATAGGATAAAACTAACACATAAAATAAGCTAGAAGAAGAATAAAAGATATCTCAAGAGTTTTCTGCCCTGTGCTGGGGACATATGAAGATGTAATAGAAAGAATTCACAGGAAGACTTTGGATGAGAATAAACAGCTCTTCATTATAGGTACCAAAATACTTTCAAAAGGTCTATTCTCAGATGGAATATCCTGTGAGGTTTTCCTCTCTAACAAGTACTTTAGTTAAAATTATGCATGTATAATGCAAATCACCAGAATGAATGACCTGCAGAAATCAGAAAGGGGGAAAAGTCAAAAAGAGCTCTCTAATCCATCACATTTTCTGTAGTGAATATTGGAATCTAAAATGATGAGAGATAAATTTAAATCAGAAAGTAATCCTGCAAAGATTAGAATAGTAAGATTATGCATCCTGTGGAAGAGAGAAAATTTCTTACCTGTAATTGTGTTCTCTTAAGATACACAGTTGTAGGTTGCTCACCACTCTGTGGTTCTCCTGCCCTGACATAAGACAGATCGAATTTTGATAAACATCAATTTCTGAGTCAGACCCTCCCCCGAACAGGAAGAGCAAAGGTGATTATAATTTTACACCTTTAGAGAACAAGTATTACAGGTAAGTAAATATTCTCTTCACCAAAGAGAGCAATTCCAGTAGATTACCCTCTTAAAAACTTAAGGAAATAGTCATTTCTTAGGAAATATGGTGAGGAAAATTTCACCAAAAAAAATTCTGTATCATGTAAATGGCATTGTAGTCTGCCAAACGAAAGCAAAAGTAAAATTGTAAACATGAGGAAGTAAGAGTGAATAAGTATATAAAAAAGAGATCTCAACAGTCAATTGAAACACATTGACATTTCAGCATATGTCCAGGTCTCTGAAAAGCCAAAACAAAACCAAGAATAAACTCTCTTACACACAGAATATTTATGTAAAAAAGAACCATCAGAACCAAGCTTCTTACAACTTAGAAGAGACCACCGAGGTCAATTTGTTCAAAGCACTCATTGTAGAGACGGGGAAAATTAGGCCTAGGAGGACAAAATGAGTGAAAAATCCTTTGGTTACAGATACCTTTAGTACAAAGTTTTCTTTTCAGAGCAGATGACAGGACTCATTTGGGGTCACTGTGCTTTCCTCCAGTTAATTTCTTTTATTTCCAGTGTCAAGTAGATGCAACCATAAAATAATTTACATTCTGGATCTGATGACTACAAAAAGGGAAAATAAAACCAGGACAGGGGCATTCTAGGAATAAGATGCTGCTATGGTTAGCTATAAGGTCAAACACAGCAAACACAATCAAATCCATTTCTCCTGGCCCTATTGTATATCTACACAATATATTAGGGCCCATAAAAAAGGAACATGAATATTTACTTATATCTAACAAGTTCCAATCACCCCTAAGGAAAATATCTTAGACACCCTTGCCCCTCCCCTCACCCCACCAAGTTCCAGCTACAGTTATTAAGGTCAAAAGAACGTTTCTTCCTTCTCTGAAACTCTGTATTTAAGAGTTTCTTAGGCAGCTCAGAGATCAGCAAGGGAAGTGTTGTAAAGGGTCTCATTACTATGGAGAGAATAAAGAAGTAATTTAGATTTTGGGGTCCAAAGATCGGGGATGAAATCTGGCTGTGTCTCTTACTTGCTGCCTAATTCTAGGCAAGCTACTGTACCCATTTGAGCCAAACCTTCTGGATCTGTAAAATGAGGCCAATGATCCCAAATTCATGGGGTTATTGTGAAGGCTAAGTGAAAAAATGTACGTGAAGAAAGCTTGCAGCACAGTACTAGGCACATATTCCAATTACTTTCACTGCTATGCATAGAGATAAAAAGATCACCAACTGTATGGTGTATACAGTGAAATACCAGTGCAAAGCAGTGTTTCACTTTCAAGTCAGGATGGCTTTCTAAGAAATCTGGGACACCAATCAGACAACACAAAGAAAGAAAAGGCATTCAGACTGGCAAGGAAGAAGTTAAACTGTCCCTTTTTGCAGATGACATGATATTGTACATTAAAAAAACCCTAAAGAATCCACTCCAAAACTACTAGATCTAATATCTGAACTCAGTGAAGTTGCAGGATACAAAATTAATACACAGAAATCTTTTGCATTCCTATATGCTAATGATGAACTAGCAAAAAGAGAAATCAGGAAAACAATTCCATTCACAATTGCATCAAAAAGAATAAAATACCTAGGAATAAACCTAACCAAGGAAGTGAAAGACCTACACTTTGAAAACGACAAGACACTCATGAGAGAAATTAAAGAAGATACCAATAAATGGAAACACATCCCATGCTCATGTATAGGAAGAATTAATATTGCCAAAATGGCCATCCTGCCTAAAGCAATCTATAGATTCAATGCAATCCCTATCAAAATACTGATGGTATTCTTCAACGAACTAGAGCAAATAGTTCTAAAATTCATATGGAAGCACAAAAGACCCCAAATAGCAAAAGTAATCCTGCAAAAAGGAAGAATAAAGTGGGCAGGGGGTGGGGGGATTATGCTCCCCAATTTCAAGCTCTACTAAAAAGCTACAGTAATCAAGACAATTTGGTACTGGCACAAGGACAGACCCATAGACCAATGGAACAGACTAGGGAGCCCAGATATAAACCCAAGCATATATGGTCAATTAATATACGATAAAGGAGCATACAATGGACATACAATGGGGAAATAGCCTCTTCAACAACTGGTGTTGGCAGAATTGGATAGCTACTTGTGAGAGAATGAAACTGGATTATTGACCCTACACACAAAAGTAAACTCGAAATGGATCAAAGACATGAATATAAGTCATGAAACCATAAAACTCTTAGAACATAGGCAAAAATCTCTTGAATATAAACATGAGCAGCTTTTTCCTGAATGCATCTCAAGCAAGGGAAACAAAATAAAAAATGAACAAACGGGACTACATCAAGTTTAAAAGCTTCTATACAGCAAAGGACACCATCGGCAGAACAAAAAGGCATCCTACAGTATGGTGGAATATATTTGTAAAAGCATATACAAGAAGGGGTTAACATCCAAAATACATAAAGAATTCACACGCGTCAACACCCAAAAAGCAAATAACCCAATTAAAAAATGGGAGGAGGATATGAACAGACACTTCTCCAAAATAGAAATTCAAATGGCCAACAGGCACATGAAAAGATGCTCCTCATTGCTAATTATCAGGGAAATGCAAAGTAAAACCACAATGAATTATCACCTCACACCAGTTAGGATGGCCAACATAGAAAAGACTAGGAACAACAAATGCTGGCAAGGATGCGGAGAAAGGGGAACCCTCCTACACTGCTGGTCGGAATGTAAACTAGTTCAACCATTGTGGAAAGCAATATGGAGGCTCCTCAAAAAACTAAAACTAGGAATACCATTTGACCCAGGAATTCCATTCCTACGAATTTATCCAAAGAAAACAACTTCTCAGATTTGAAAAGACATATGCAACCCTATGTTTACTGCAGCACTATTTACAATAGCCAAGATATGGAAGCAACCTAAGTGTCCATCAGTAGATAAATGGATAAAGAAGATGTGGTACATATACAAAATGGAATATTATTCAGCCATAAGAAGAAAACAAATCCTACCATTTGCAACAACATGGATGGAGCTAGAGGGTATTATGCTCAGTGAAATAAATTAGGCAGAGAGAGACAAACACCAAGTGATTTCCCTCATTTGTGGAGTATAAGAATGAAGCAAAACTGAAGGAACAAAATAGCAGCAGACTCACACACTCTAAGTCTAAGAAGGGACTAGTGGTTACCAAAGGGGAGGGGTGGGGGGGGAACGGGTGAGGAGGGAAGAAATGGATTGAGGGGTATCATGATTGGTGCACATGGTGTGGGGAGGGTCACAGAAAAGACAGTATCGTTCAGAGAAGACAAATAGGGACTCTGTGGCATCTTACTACACTGATGGACTGTGACTGCAATGGGGTATGGAGAGGGAACTCGATAATAAGGGTGAATGTAATAACCACATTGTTTTTCTTGTAAAACCTTTATAAGAGTGTATATCAATGATACCTTAATAAAAAAAAAATCTGGGTCACCAAATGCCCTACGGTCTAGAAGGTAAGTTATAGAAGATTTACAGAGAATGGGAGGGATACTACTGAAAGGCTCGTGATCCACTTACAAATGTTTCTGGTCTAAAATACAAAGTAAGACCCAATAAAAGATATTCCATAACATGCTTCCTAAGAACTATGAAGCAATTTAATTTGAAAATTCCATGGGGATCATAAAATGTTCTGTCAAACATTCTAAGAATCTAGAGGCAACTATGCATATGCGACTTCACACAATTTTTAACTTATGAGGCCTTTTCCTCCTTTAATCAGATATGAAACAGGCGTATTAAAAATACACACTGTTCTAACTAATCTCATGGAGGATGGTTTTTCTCATGTTTTACATATACTCTTATCTGAGGGATTTTCAGAAATTTATTACAATTTTGTTTTCATGGAAATGTTCTTAGGTCTTGAACTAGATACTTTTAGCGAATCTAAAGAGAACTCTTTTCCATCCCCACCCAGGATAAAGCTGAGTTCAATTTGTAGATAAAGGTCCAACTGCATTAATTTTACTCCCCAAAATGCCACATTTTTGTTTAACAGTATAATCTTTATATTTTAACAGCAAATATTAAGGCTGTGCTTGAAACTTAAACAATTCAGACCTAAACCTAAACAACGTTAAAAGACCCAATTTAAGTAAGATAATTTTACTATGGTATTTCAGCATACATACCCTGAACCCTCCCTACAGACACATATAGATAAAAGTGCCTGAGCGGAGCCTATATAAAACAAGACTAAGGATGGACAGATACATTTGGAGAATATATCAGCTAAATGGGATTTCTGTCTGTTGCTAGTGGAGATAAAAAGATGAAGTATAGACAGAAGTTCTAAACCATTACTAGGTATAAAAAACTCAAAAGATATGGATTTGCTATCAGACTTGAAGTTATATTCATATACATGTTTTTGGTTTTCACAGGACTCTGCTAGTTGGAAAAGCAAGATGGGAACATAAAGATAGTAACCCAGCATCAGAATGATGAAGGTGGCACTTTAAGAGGTAGTCCATTCTATTTACAATTCAGACTTTGCTATTCATCTGTACCAAAATAAGAGATTCAACTATGTGGCTTGATAAGATGCTTCAACAGTTACCATCCTTAGAAGTCTAGCACTGTGTTCAGCCAAAAACAGTACAAAAGGACAAAGTTTCTTTCATAGATCTATGAAGCATCACTTGACTTGCTTCTCCAAACTACATACCTGTACCATCTGTAATTGTTAAACAATACTCTGAAACTGCAGTTAAGATTTTGAGTTGTACAGAGAAGACAAGCAGTGATTCTATAGCGTCTTACTACGCTGATGGACAGTGACTGTAATGGGATATGTGGGGGGACTTGGTGATGCGGGGGACTCTAGTAAACATAATGTTCCTCATGTAATTGTACATAAATGATACAAAAAAAAAAGGAGATTTTGAGTTGTTCCTTTTAAGTGAGGGAATGAACTAAATGTAATAGGAAGACTCATTTTGCATGCCACACCAGAGTTAATACAACTTTCCAATTATTATGTTAGTAAGGTTAACCATACTGCTCATTAAATGCAAGCAAGTTTTTTTTTCCTTGTCAGATAATGTCTAAGATTCAAGATAAGCAACTTAGTATAAGAAAGTATTCCCAGGAACCCAACCCTCCTTTACCACTTGGGCAAATTTCTAATGTCTTTTTTTTTTTTTAAAGGAGTTGTCATTGCTTTTATTTCTGACACTGAAAAGTTATTCGTGTTATTGCATTATTATCTACCAACCCTTTTGGCAAAGATCTCACGGTCAAATTTTTCTTTAGGAGTTCTTCTACTTGGGCATTTCCCCCATATAAACCAGTAAGCGACTCAAATACTTGGGTAAGATGTGTGATTAGGAGAAGACTTTCTTCAGTGTGTGCTGCTCATCTAGTGGCAATGCCTCTCCTTTGGGCACAGATCTGGTGCCCCCTCCCTATCCCACACAACTTTGGTTTATCTTTCACGACCGCCTCCCCACCAAGAAATAATTTCTGCTCTTTGGGGAAAGAGAAGAGCTTTAAATTTGGAGGAGTCAGGGAAGACCTGCCTGGAGTTGAAGACTTCATCACATCAAATAATCTATCTGCAGCATCCTCGTGCACGTGATGCCCGTGGAGAAGGGCAACAGCAGACACTGAGGAAGGCAGCCTGAATCCAGATCTGAAGATAAGAGAAAAGGGTGTTCCAGGGAACAGACTCTACCTCAAAGGAAGCCAAATGAAAGGGCGCCCGACACATCTAGAAACACAAAAATGACATTATAGGTCTGAGAGAGTGATCTATTCCTGAGAGACACCCATGGAAAATATGCAGGGTTTTTGGGAATTAAGAAAGAGCATTCCAAACAACTATCAAACACTACTGGCCAGCGGATCCAAAAACACTGGCGGGGTGGGGGTGAGAGGGAGAATTTTTATAGTATATTTTATATTCACTAGGGAATAAACAGTCCAACTTGCCATTTGATCAAGCAACAGAATTATACCAATTATAAAAGGACTTTTCCTTTCCTTTCATTCAAATAATTAATAGTGATGGAATAAATTCAAAACACAATCCGAACATTTTTCACTTACGCAGCAGTGCTCTAGAGTACCTGGGGCCCAATCTCACACAGTAAACACAAATGGACAAGGTGACCAACACCACAAAAGCACGCACAAAACAACCCTCCCTGCCCAATCATCAACTGCTGTATGCTCTCGACTCAGTAACCTCCAGGGCTCTCAGAAAAGGCAACAAGGAATTCTCACAAATTGAGCACCCAAAATGCAGTTATTGGCCTACCTTAGTCCCACTGACCCGATGCATTAGTATTCATGAACAATAACCCATTACAAACTCACATGGGCATAGAGTGGCTATCTAGAGAATGCATTAGGTAGTCATGGTTACAGGCACTCTAGGTTAAAGAAAAAAACAAGTACCTTTTTACAGGAGCTGAAGGTGCCATCAGGCAGGAGGGGCCTTCGACGTCTCTCGGGAATAAAGGGTGAACCAAAGCGAATGTAGTGTTTGGGGGTGGTGCAAATTAATGGGGAATGGATGAGACCGGGTAACATGTTCAGGGTTGTTGCCAGTACAGTTGGGTCTGTGGTGATACGTAAAGGACACTCAACAGGGCATTCTTGCTTCTCTGCTTTGTCGTTCAGCCATTCTGTAACTAGATACTAAGGTAAAAGAGAGATCTTTAGTCAATGCTGGAATGTGGAGGCCAGAGGCAGCAGTGTAGCTCACAAAGATAAACTTCATCTAGGAACTAGGACAGAGGTAGATACAGTAGCTACAGAGAGTATGAACTGGCTGTTCAGAATGCAAGGCTATCTTCCTTCACCCTCTCTATGACCTCTAAGGAAGGACTAATTCCAGCTTTCAGCAAGTTAAGCTCTGCCTAAAAATTACAGGAACAAAAGAAAGGCAGTAGGATGGCTCTGATCCCCTGTGTTAGAGCATTTTATCTAAAACTTTTGTCTAATACTTAGATGATCTGTTTATCCTGGGGATCACAGGTCCTCTCACTTTACGAAGATACGGACCTTGCCAGAGAAGTCTTAGGAAGATGTATTCATGACTTACCTTTTTGGTTTTGGGGTATTTAGACACAGCACGACTGACGTGGGGTCCAGTAACTGTTACCACAGTTGGGTCAGACCCTGTTAACTGCCTATTTTCTCCAGAACTGTCTATATTTCCAGCTTCAGTAGGAGTAACTGTATTGTTATTTCCTCCCTCTTCCAAGGCAGCTTGTGCCAACTCTGCCTGTTGGGCAATGGCCTGCTTCTGACGCTTCAGTCTTTGGGCTGAACTGGTCCGGTACCGAGAAATTCTACTCTTCGGTCGGGGCCTAGAAGGCTTTGCTGGAGGTGGTTTGGGGACTGTTTTTTCTGCAGCAACATCCTACAAGCATAGCAGAGTGAAATGCTTACCAGAAATATCTTATCAGCAAACCTTCTATCCAGTTTCCTATTCACTTTAAGCATTATGAATGTTTACTGGTGAAAACAGGGAGTGCTTAGAAACATTAATACTAATTTCAAACGTAATCCTTATAAAAATGTATGTATTTAAATCAGCTAAGAGACTATAGGTAGATGCCCGGGTTAGCTAATTCTTTTTCTAATAAGTATTTCTAAACAGGTCAAAGTAAGCTGAAGGTAGTTTTAGGGTGCTTGGCAGGGAAGGTAACTCTTCCCTTTCTCTTTTTTTACCCAGATACTAATGTTTTAGCTTAAGGCTTAGAATTCATTACTGGGGTAGAGTAAAAGATGACTTTATCCTGAGAATCCTATGAAAAATCAAGTGTATAATTGTGCTTTATAAAAGAGCAAAAAGGGAAATCTGGTAATTTTTATGAATGCACCAAGAGTTTATCTGGCAGAAACAATATGAAGTTCCACTCTAGTCTGAAAGTGTCACTCAAATTCTGTCTCCCTGAATCTCACAAATGAGCTGATGTAAATGGCCTTATTTATTGCAATTATGAGGCAAAGCTGGAAACGCTGATTTTATCATTCCAAAAACACAGGTAAGTCACAACAGCAAAAGGAAGGATGTTTAGGGCCTGAAGTCTTTTCATTTCTTACCCCAGCTTGGGAGGACCTCCGGGTGTTCACTCCAACAGTCTGTGGGGTGCTAGGAATGGCAACGTTTGAAGGAGCATTGCCAACCTCAGATACAGGGGCTTCAGTTTTTGTCTCTTCTCCAACAGGAGTCTCTGAGGTGGTGGTGGTAATCTCTACATCAGAGTTGCTTTGTTCCAAGGGCTGATCCCGCCGCTTCCTTCTTTTCTCCAAGTTTTCAAAAGCATGCATAATGGCTTCCACCTTCCTATCCTCCCGGGTCTAGAAAGAAATAGCATTAGCATAGAAGGAAGCAGGAAGGAACAGCTTTTAAGCAGTACTATTAATGGAAATTTATAAACATTTATAGAACTACCAGTAAGATGACATACATGTTGGAGAACATTAAGTAAAAACTAAAAAAATTAAGTTTTCACTTTATATGTTGTGAAGAACTGTAAAGGAAGGCAAAGCCAAACCTGAACTTTTCAAAAAAGGTTGGCTCTTTTTAAACTTTTCAATATAAAAAAATAGCCATTAAAACCAATTTTTCTCTATGCTTTCAGTATTCAAAAGTAACCAAGTACATTTTATTGAACCTCTTCTCAGGGATAGAACTAAACATGGCTAGTTTCAGCAAAAAAGTGGACTTGAAATTCATATGATGAAAGGATCTTTTTTTAAATGCCAAAATTAGAAAGTCACTAAGTCAGAGCAAGTAGCCCCAACAGACATTTTGTTTTGAAACCTCTCAAGACCATCATCAGATAACAATGACTCAACAACTACTGTATTGTGGGTGGGAAGAAATAAAAAAAAATAATGAAATCTAGCTTATACAAAAAGCCCAAATCATCCCCTGCAGGTGACGGTACAGAATCTTGTCAAAGAAATGGATGATACACACTCAAAAGAGAAGGGGTTCACGTGCTGCAGGCAGCAGTAACAACAGGGTGTCAGCAGATACCCACCCTCCGGCTGTGAACTGAGTTCTCCTGGTCATCTGCAACTTCTTCTTTCTCCTCTTCTGCTGCTTTTTCTTCTGGATTGTCTATTTCCTTTAAGACAGAGGCAATATTCAGCTGTACACTTAAGCTCTAGGGAAAAATGCAGTCTTTTTGTTTTTTTTTTTTGTAGCTTACACTCCCTAGCAACAATTTCTTGTGCTTTATAGTGTTATTAATGTGGAATCACATGGTAAACAAAGGTGAATAAGCCCCATTCTCTGGACAGAAACCTGGGAAGTAGCTGAAAGGATGTTCTTGACATTGTAAAAAAAATTTATGTATATGAATGAATGCACACCCACCTTGATATGAAGGGCATTATGTGTCATCACATATTCCTTACATAAAACATGTGGCAACCTGGGATCCTCTTTATTTGGGGACACCCAGCACCACAGCAACATCCTCTAACCAGGGAGATTACCTCGTGGTCGCTGGCTACAGTAACTTTCTCAGGAACTTGTTCTGGCTGCTGGTTGTTATCCTCTTCTGGGGCCTCATTCTGCAGCTCCATCTCTAGCTCTTTCCGTCGCGCTTTTCTACGCCTCGTCTCTGCTCCAACAGTGGGCAGGCTTGGTGGTGGTGGGAGTGGCGGTTCTGCAGCATTGGGATTTCTTTTCTGTATGGGGCAATTCCGGTTCCCCTTGTGACATGCGCAGTCCACTTTATAATTACTGCTCCAAAGAAACAACCAAAAGTGCCTGTCTTAGTACCCTTGAAAATCAGTCATATGATCCATTCATTGTCTTGAAACATTAATAACATTAGTAACTTCCTCTGGTACTGTCTTCAAATAAATTAAGCAGAGATATCAAAGAGTCCTGTGAGTATTTTTCTATATTCTGTATTTCTCAACTTTTCCTTCTTACATATGGTCAATGGAAAGGGAAGAAAGTCCCACTACAACTGTATTTACGCCCGTTAGTGGGCAGTGAGTCAGTGATATCTTGCATCTGCCTTGACCATGTCCCTCACTACTGGATTCCCTACTTATTAATACCTTTTCTTCTTGTATCTGTGTTAAACATCAATTTACAGCATGAGCTTTTTGCCTAAAAGGACCAAGGGAGGAAAAGCATCTCTTACAAAACCCATCATATATGCATCTATGACTTGCCATTGCTGTTTTTCTTCATGGTCATATACAGCTTGATGACACGGTTTGAGTGGATTGTGTGAATCTTTAAATTCTCATTCTATATGGCCCTGGCATATGTGCTACATGCATAACAGATGCTACCACAATTTCTAGCAGTGTCTCATACACACCCTTTTTGCTATTCTTGCTATAGAGGCATAAGCCAAAACACCCTTGGCTAGGATACTGGTGAGCAGTCTCATCATATTATATACCTTTTTCTTAAAAAACACCCTAAATCTGTCCTTCTCTTCACGAATTCTAGACAGAAAATGAATGACTCATGAAAAGATTATGTAAAAGAAAAAAAAAATGGCAAGGAAGATTTGACACAATAGTTTAAAATGCATTTGCATAAGGAAAGATTTGGCGGTCTTACCAGTTACTGTACTCATAATCAAATGCTATGGTGACCTCAGCATCCTTGGTGATGGCAGACACTGCATAGATACACAGGTGAATCATCCCATCTGCAATCATGTGTCGCACCTGTGTGAACAAGGCTTATGGTTGATGACTTACAAAGACCAGGAATTCTCAGTAAGATGAAAGAAACCTTCTACTCAAATAATTTCCCCACTTAAGAGTTATTGTAGTCTGTTATTTAACTCTATCATTTCATGTAAAACAATCAGATAGTAATTGTTTAAAAACTTATGATACTTCTTGAAATGGAGAAACCTCTAGATGTTAAAAATAAGGGTAAGTAAGATCACTGTTCTACATGTTAAAGCTGTTTTCAGTCACACCAGAGAATAAAATTCCTTAGCCTGTAACAAAAGCTCTGTTGACTTTTTTGCTGAACTTGATGTGGTTGCACTATTTACTTAGTAATGAATTCTAGAAATGTCTAAATCTCCTGCAACACTCTTACCTAAATTCTAAAAAACCGCAACCATATAGCTTAGTTTGGGCCCAATGACATCATCTGGCAATTTCTTTAATATAACAACACTGACTTTTTATCCAGTCTAACTTATTCTCTTTAGCAAATGCTAAGTGCTTTTTTCTATTTCTTGTCCCCATCCTGCCAGAATAAATGCATCATTACTTTTGTTTCTGGTCTCTTACAATGAATGATTATAACCATTACCTACAGACTTAATCTAGGTGAAGTTTTCAGACTGCTTCTTCAGTAGACTTGTCCTTTGGTGGGTCCATGCAAAGAGAAGTTGCTATAAAAATCTTACCTCTGCATTTGGTGTACAAGATCTTCTGATGAACCGAGCATCATTACCGAAAGTACGTGCATCCACACACATCTCTACACCATTGAATTTGGAGTAGAAGAGCACAAAGGGGTATGGTCTAGGGATATAATTAAAATTTCTGTAATTCTCAACACAAAAAAAAGGCCACCCCATGATTTCACTTCAAATATGAAGCATATGCTGACAGAAGAAGCAGCAGTCCTTTGTAATGTCTAAACTTGGAAAACATCACATGCTTGTCTGCTTTTGATTAAAGAGCATGCACAAAGCAAGGAATGCTTGGCTTGGAAAGGAGTCATTACCACTTTATACAATAAATAATTTGCAGACTTATTTGTACTTCTCTACAAATAACAGACAAGAGTGAGCTTATCTGAGCTATAATCTTTTCCCTAAGAGCATCCTATCAACAAGAATGGTTTTTAGAGCCATACTGCTCAGCCAGGCCCACTTTAGCCCTCACTGCTCAAAGAATAATATTCTTACTTTTTGAAGAAATGCCCATTGACCTCAAACTGCTGTCGTAACATGACTTTCCCTCGATACTCTATTATAAGAGTGTCCAAAGCCAAATCTCTTGCAGCCCTCAGGATCTTCCGGTGCTTCTGAACGCGAGTGACTCTTCCCAACTGTAACTGAAGAAAACCAGAGTACTGACTTTACACAACAGCAAAAGCAGCAGAGCAGACAGACACTAAAGATATTCCCTAGTTAAAGAAAAGGCCAATATTTTTTAGGTTTTATTTATATGGTATTTAGTTCAATGATCAGAAAAATTTCAATTTGTTAAAAGCTCAGTATTTCTAGAAAATAGGCTCCATCTAATGAACCTGTCACTATCCCCACCAAAAGGCAAGAAAAGATCAAAGAAAAGTAAATGATTAAGATTTTAGTAGCTCACTCTGATGTAAAAATGAGAAAGAACAAGCTTAGCCTTTTATTACTATTTCCTGCTGAGGGTACATAAAATTTCCTAATTTATCTATTTTTAATCAATAAAGATAGTTTAGAAATACGTATCCATGTAGTTTTCCAGTCACTTTTGGTAAAAGATGCTCAAGAGGTGGCTAATTTGTTATTCTAAGGTCCTGTACATTTGAAAGAAGTGATAATTCCAATATATGTCCTTTTCCTGGGTTCTAACAATCTCAACTACTTACTTAGAGAGTGTAACCCTTTAATCCTTACCTGCATTTGGGAACCAATAACTGTATTATTACAGGCCAATTCAGTCTTATTTATAGTGTCTAAAATTGCTGGTTTGCCCACAAATTCCTTGCTAGAATGTAGATGTTGTTCAAGGGCGTTCTGTACATCTGCACTGTACTGATTAGTGAAAGCTTCTTCATACTGATCAGTCCATAGTCTTATCCGATTTTCCCATCCCTCAGTTGTATTCTCATCTAAATTCTGTGCTTCAGAAGGAGAATTCTGTAGAAAACAAAGGTTACATAGGTTAGGAGAGTCCATGCATAAAAATGGGGTGGGATGGAGGGCTGGTAGGTGGGCAAACAGGCTGTATTTCCACAGAAAATTTGTTTTCACTTGGCAGTTTGTGTGGCATAAAGAGTAATGGCCTGGGAGTCAGGGGATCTGGCTTCTATCATGGTTTCATTACCAGTGAACTGTGAGGCCTTCAATAATTCCTTTCTTTTTATTGAAGTACAGTTGATGATAGGGAGGCCTTCAATAATTTCTTTCTTTTTATTGAAGTAGAGTTGATGATATATACAACACAGTGGTTCACCAGTTACCCACATTATTAAATCCTCACTCTAACTTCTTAGAAAAGCTCAGTTTCCTCATTTATAAAGTGAGAAATTAATCAAGGTCATAATTCTATCCCGTCCTATCCCATGATTTTGTGACCATCTTTAAATCGTAAAAATTAGTTTTATCAGAAGAATGAATGAAGTTCGTGAGAAAATCTTCATAAAAATGAATAGAGATACCTCAAAATATCACATAACTTAAATTCCAATACATCTGTGTTAGCATGCTGCCCCAAAATGGTATTGTTTTACTACTCTCCAGGAGAATGTTTTTGTTTTTCTGTGACTTATTATTTTCATATACAATTGATACATATTCATTAAAATATGTGTGACCCAAATAAAAATATAAGTCATAATCTCACCTCCCATAGAAAAAAATGATCATTTGGAGGGTATCTTTCTAGCACTCTATTTTTGACAGTTTAAACAGCTACACTCTGAAGAGGTGAGGTCGGGGAGGAGGGTGAGTAGGTGGAACATAGGAACCTGCTGAGAGGTACATGGCTACAAGTCGTTAGGAAAAAATCTGCCCTTTATGTTGACAGAACTGAGAAAAGATTATTTTATCTCAACATCATCCTCAACAGTTTTATATGTGCTTGAGCTACAGAGACACAGCTTAAGTCTGACACATTCTCTTCCAAGTGTTCAAGACTTAAGATGTCATCAGAAAACAAAACAAACACCAACAGTGATGATGCCACCCTAGTGATGACCAGAAGGAAAAAACAACAGCACCAAATCCATGTCCACACTATACTTGCAAAAAAAGGCGTAAGAAAATTAAACATACTTTCTGTGAATGATTCAGAGAACATTTATACCTATTACAACAATTGCTTTCTTTCATTTTTGTGTCACTGTTCTTGTTTCATTGTTGTCTTCCATCCTTTCCCCCAGGAATGGGGAAATGGAAGGAAAAAACTAACACCACTGTGTTCTCAGTAGAGTCCAAAAGACTGAACAATACACAAAGGGATCTAAGAAACACATAAGGGCAACACACTGAGAACGGAGTATCACCTGCTTGAGGTGTCAGCAGCAGCGGAGCATTAGGAAAGTACAAAACCTGAGACTTACGGGGGCTTGTAAGACTGGGGATTAGGGGTACCCAAAGAGTATTCCCAGGTTTAAGCAGACAGCGTGACCATTAAACTTATAATCTGTTAAACCTAATTTATACTGGCAGCCTCTGCCACAGCATTAGCTGTTTTTCACTAATACAACTCCATCTACTTTGGTATCCCATTCTTCTGGGTACTGGAGACCCCATCTCAGCAGGTTCAGAGTAGTTCTCAGAGGTGATTTTACCCCCAGGAGACATTTGGTAACAACTGAAGTCATTTTTATCACACCTGCATGTGTGTGTTACTAGCTCTTAGTGGGCAGATGCCAGGGATGTGCCTGAATAGCCTACTATACAAACAACAGTCTCCCTCCCAACAAAGAATTACCTGGTTCAAACTGTCAACAGTATTAAGGCTGAGAAACCTTGGTTTCCAGTAGTTTCAGTAGGGGAGCTCTTCACTTAGGGATTAAAAATCCAAAACACAAATTTTTCCCATTCTTATGGCTCTTACCCAGATCTTTGGTGTTCTTACTAATAACTAATTCTGAGTACAAACTTTGTAACTCAACTTAGAATTATGATGTAAGAATCAAAATAAACTGATTAGTGTTTTTATTGTCTAAATTTTAACATGTGTATGGGGTTATGTGTCAGTATCTCAACATTGACAGCAATATTTGAAGTTCACATGTAGTTTTCTGGGACAGCTAGTCAACAGCTTTCAGAGGTTTTGAACCTCTGGAGGCAAGCTGATAAAAGAGAAAAGGGTTTACCAGCTGGGATCAGGGTTGTGTCTGCCCCGTAAGTCTATTTAAGGGTCCCTCTAAGTAAATGAAACAAAAACAAATGGATAGTTAAAGCAAGCATGGCTCCTTTCAAGTGATAGACACAGCAAAGAAATAATAATATAATTGTATTCCAAGATATTCCAGGACCCGATGCTTTTGGGCACTAACTCCTCTTCCATTTGTACAAGTCTATTTATAGGTATATGCAAGGCAAGGCCTTCAAATTTTAGAGTGTTACCTGTGACCTTGGATAACATTAGTCATATCCATGCTTTCTCTCTCTCTAAATCCTAAAAAAAGCTTATCTTCACTAAAAGACTTTAATGTTTATGCTATATAACTGTCAACAGGAAAGATCCTGCTTTTGTATAATTTACATATTTAGAGATATGAATACTCACAGAATTAAACTAGATCTTAATTCTAATTAAATGCTTTGAAGCCATGAGTAACAGTTTGGGAGGTATGCTGTCCTTCTATATATACATAAGTAAAGGAAGGTAATGGACAGTAAAATCAAATCTTCTTTGGGCAAACACTGTTTTATCATTCAGTACCTAAAAGGCCTTTAAAACTATTACATATAATTGCTCTATTCTCCAACCACTCTCCAAAATTTTTGACAACTAAAGAAAGGAAACACACTAACATAGCTGAGTCCTCTATACCGAACAGACATGCCAGGAGAAAACAGTTCAAAAGTAGTTCTAGTAAGAGTAATTCCTATCAATACTACTATTTTCTTACTGATGAAATTTATCCTTTCAACTGGTGATTAAAAACCACATGGTGTAGGGTGTGTACACAAGAAAACCTGTATCACCAGAAAAAACCTGTCCTGAGGTGGAGCCAATCACAATGACAGAACACATCAGCCTCACTTTGTTTGGCAAAATGTTGTATCCCCCCAGAAAAGCAACCAATATAAAAACAGTAAATGAAGGATTACAGAAAGGGAAATTATTTCAGAAAATGGCCAAGAAAATCTACTTTGGAGAAAGGCTCTACGAAAACTGAATGGCAACAATTTCAAACTAACGAAAAGCAGACTCCAAGATTCCCAGACCATCAATGTCAGGAAAGAAGCTGACCAAAATGCAAGATCACAGTGAAGTAAAACACAGCATCAGGGAAGAATACCCCTTACCTTCATCCGCAAGGACTTCCGGGATCCCTCTCGAAATGCCTATCCCAAAGAGGAAAACAAGTAGAACAAAACAAAACTTGGTACCAAGAATGACAGTTATACCTGAGACTAAAACTAAGTCAAGAGCTAGTGCTCTAGTCTGTCCCCTTTTCCCTCGGTAACAAATACAATGGAATCCCCCACACTATTATCAAGAATAGGGGAAGCTCAAGGCCAGTGAACTCTGAGGCTAATTCTAATTCTTTCCATTGTGGAACTAGGTAATAAACAGGGAAGAGCATGCATCACTTAAATCCTATATCCATCCCTGACACTCAAAGAAAAAAGAAATAAAAATGTTAAGTAACGTTGCAGATTTACCAGTTTTCAAATTAAGAAGGAAAACAAAGACCAATCCCCTTAACAAGGGGTGGGCAAGTAACCTAAGAGCAACAAAGTTGCCACGATGGGGAAGAAAGAACACAAAACAGAAGAGGTTTCTCCTGGAGATATTTTTGTTGAGAATAGGAAAGTGACCATGAAACTGAGGAAGCCTATAGACCTTTCAAGAGATGTTTCTTGATTTTTTTTTCAAACAAGGAAAACACAACCGAATGACATGAGGGGGGCATGTATCAGGATAAGAATTTCACACTGAGCTTTGGGGCTGAGGAGGAGGGGAGCTACTGTAAGGACAGTGCAAGGCTAGACTGGAGGCTGCAGCACATATGAGCGGCAGCAGGTGGGGCCGGGACTTCATACCTGGGATGGGATGGGGACTGGAATGGAAGACACCGTGCCAGCTGTGATGGCATGGAGCGGCAGAAGAGAGGTTGGGCTACATGCTGGTAACACAGATTATTCAATTTTTGACAAGCAGAGCAAAACTGGCCCTTCAAACATCTGGATCAAACTTCTTAGAAGAATTTCAGTGCAGTCTTGGTCCAAAATTTGCACTATTTCAGACATTTTTACGAAGAAACTTCTACCTGCCTTACCTTGATTTTCTTCGTCTTTGGTGCTGCACGACCCTTTTCTGGACTCTTTTTCCGCTTCTTGGGTTTGGTTCTTCTAACAGTTAAAGTGATGCTTGTAGGTGTGTGCTGTGTTGCTGTATACAACACAGTGGAAGGAGAAAGCTCCTCATCCCAGCTTTCTGTTGCACTGCTGTCTCCACCTGAAAAGAGGTTACTTCATAGTTCGCTTTGTACAAACAACCTTGAAAGTACAGTAAGAGCAACTTATTTTTAGATCTACCCCATGTTCAGGAAGTCACTGTTTCTACTATTAACTCTATCAACTGTAGAACAACAAAAAATACCCATCCTTCCATATGAAAACAGTATTTTTCCTGTATTATTGACATTAAGCATATAAACCCTGTTCGGAATCATATATATTTCTTCCCTGTATTCGGTCCCCAAGCTCCACTGCCTCAATGTGTAACACAGAAAAAGGACCTGGGTTTCTTTTTGTGCTTACAGGAGTATTTTAATAGCTACAAGGGCTAAAATGTTGTTTCTGGATACATTTAATTTGCAAGAGAATTATACAGTGGTCTTGAGAAGACTTCTATCTGTTTCCACAAGAGCTGGGACCATGGGAACTTAACAGGAAGGGTTCTTGAGATGAATATTTAAGTCACAAAAATTTATATGTCAAAATACAGGCCTAACCCATTTTCTGCTTACCTGATATGTTGTCCTGCTTCCGCCGATGAAGTCTAATAACCTTCCCCCTGCTCATTCCCCTAAAGAGGGAAAATAAACTTAAAGTAGTCCTTCCAACAGCATGCAGCATATCGTTGCACATGGGAGAAGTGTCTCTGCATATACTACCCCTTTCCTCCCACCTACCAAATGTTTCCAGGACATTAAATTTCATATCAAATTCAATAGCTTTAACATCAATCTCTCATTCCTTGTTGTCAGCAATTCTCACCTAGTGCAGAGAATTCGAGCCAAGGAGCACTAAGGAATCATCTACATTAACAAACACAAGAAAGAATACTTTGAGCTTTTCCCTACTGAGAAGAAACCCTAATCCCAGCAACCCAAGCTTGAATTTAGATGGAACCTGATCTTACCTGCACTTGTCACAGTTGAGAAGGAAGCCATCCTGAGAAAGACCACAAGGACACCAGGTAGGAACAGTCTCTCCTTCAGAGTTCGGGCTGTCTCCACAGCGTCCCTCCACGGGCGACGGCAGGCCATTCAGGTCAGAACGAGGGATGATCGTCTGGACAGGGGGAGAAGCAGGAGGTGTCGGAGGAGGAGGGGCTCCGTAATTATGATCCTGAAAATAAGATTTTTTAAATCAACAGTGTCCAAACACTGGCCCCTCTCTCCCCTAAAGTATGGTACATATGGAAAGAAAGAAGAAAGTAGTAGTACCCTTTGTTTTTTGGCTTCAACCAGGAAAGTGAGAAAACAAAATGCCAAGGTCAACTGGGACATAAAAACAAGAACAATGATGCAGAGCTAGACGTCCGCTGGAGGCAGGGAAGTGCAAAAGGGGCAACTTCATCATGCTGCATATAAACATTTCAAGAAAGTCACAATGTATAAGAATGGGTTACACTCCAGGAAGACCACTGCTCTGGAGAGAAACAAATGCATACTCACAGCATAAGGCAGTCCTCGACACCCATGCCTCTGAGTGGTCCCATAATTATGAGTGGAATACACGCTCTTCTCATTAACTGCTGGACTAGCCTCCACAGATTCAGGGCTGCACAAAGGCGAAAAGCAATGCATGATAGCATAACACCTAATCTTCCCTTAAACTAAGACTTAACTTCCCATTCTAACCCCGCCTCTTTCCACAACCACCAGCCACTAGAGTAAGAGAAAGAACTCAGTGAAACAATCTGATTAACATAACTAAGCCTATAAATAACAGTCAGGTGTTATTAAATGTGGGTTTGTGTGTACATGAAGCCAGTATAGGCAGATGTCTCAAGGCAGGCACCTGGGATACAAGGTGTCCCTAATGACAAACACAAACGTACCAGCTGAGCAGGGAGTTTCCCCTAGAGAAGCCACTCTGGGCTGGGTTAGACTCAGAACTATTCTTCTTAATTGGATCTCTTAATACTTCCATGAAACCTCACATGACATTTGCAGTGAGTGAGATGATGAAAGTGCCTTCTGCACTGCCCCAGGGACCAGGCCCTCTTCCATTCACTACCAAGACAGGATACCCTGAAGAAAGTACAGGTAAAAACAATGGCATCTTATATTTATCATACCTCTCATCTTGATGAACCCCCAAACATCTTTCAAATATTAGAGTAGTAATTTCTCATCCACCAATGACATGCAAGCATATCAAGGACACAATTATTTAACAGCTGCATGGTAATACTACAGAACTTCAAAATAATGAAAACTGTACTCAGAAATTATGTTAGTCTAGTGACAAGTAACAAAAGCAGTAATGGTTACCATTTGGAATCGCTCCCTACTTGCTAGGCTCTTTATATATATCAATTAATTTACTCTACAACTACTAAACATGGCAAATAGCACATTTTTACAGAAGGGGTAGCTGAGGTGGTGAGACTACATGACTTCGCCAAGGTCATGTACTGACAGAGCCAGGATCTGAAATAATGTGTTTCCAAAGCCCATGCTCTTTCCCCTATGCCTAATTGGTTTGGAAACCAGGATAATAGTCTACTTTTAAAGAAAATTATGTGAGACATTATAGTAACCAGGCTTAGTGAGGAGCTTGGTTTAGAATCTTTTTGTACCCTCACTGAGTAGAAGAGAAATTTAGAAATTTAACATAAGCCTTTACTTGATAACAGGGCATAGGTGGCAAAGGTTAATACTCAAGTTTCTGGGAAAAAAGACCTTCAACTCTGATTGCTACCTGGCTAGGTTTTGGGGAATTTTGTAAGAGAATTAGGGATGCAATGGTGTGACTTTGCTGAACTGAATAATGGATTATCTTTCATTTAAGTTAACCAGAACAGAGATTCACAAATCAGAAATTCCTAGGACATGTATAACCTAGCCTTGGAGATCAAAGGGTCTTTAAGGGAATTAAATAATACACAGTTTGCTTCAAGTAATAAACACTTTTCCTGCTTAGAAATATATAATATTTACCATACTTGGCAGGAATAAAGTATGCAGTTCAATGTGGTGCAATGTCAGCTGACAAGTGAGGAATAAAAGAGAATTCTGAGATACGTATCCAACTCACCTAGTTATATGCTCCAAACCTGTGAGAAGGACCTTATTAATAACAGCAAAGGTAATTTCTAGGTGAAGAACTTCAGACATAGCAAAGTATTCTGTTAGTTAAGTGCATGCATTTTATTATTTAGGAGTGTCTGCAAGATGGGAACTGGGGAGGGATACGTCAAGAATGCATGTCAGTATTCTTGAGGAAAAGGTGATCTGAACATGGCTCACTGAGAGGCAATCAGCTGAGTATTAGGAAACAGGTGGGGATTCCTAAATGAAACCAAACGCAAACAAGCATTAATACAATGAAGGTAAAATTTAGTTTCTATGATGGGCAGTTAAGAGAAAGTAGTAACTTTCCACAACATTAATTTACTAGGCAAACAGTATTCCAAAGAACTGTACTTTATTTTACATAAGAGATTTTATACTACTGAACACATGGGGTGAAACATGGCAGTTTTATTAGAGATGGATTTTTTTTGGGGGGTGGGACAGGAAAAAGCAAAGTGGCATGAAATAAAAGATGGCCATGGAGATGGAGCTATGTTGGTTGTATCTTACCCATCTCCAAACTGGGTAAATATGAACTTATGCACTTCACGTGCAAGTCTAAGGAATAAAAATAAAATGTATATAGTGGAGGTTAAAAGGCCATCCCACTGCACAATACTTTCTCAATTTAATATATTGCCATGCATGCCAAATGTTAAAAAGTTAAGCTTGTATCTTTTGATGAGGAAACTTTGCAATTTTCATACTGGTGGTTACTATATAGTTACACGTTGACAGGTAACTATAGGATATCCTAGGATATTCCTTGACATATAAATCAGCTCTTACCTGTATTTTAAAACGCAGACATTTACTATAAAAATAATTAAAATTTAGTGTTTGGATTCTTTATTAGCCAACCATTATGCAAATGTAACTACAGCCTTTCTTCTATGTTTGAAGTGCTATGACAGAATGGGCACAGACACAGAAGCCATGTTTGCAACAGATATACTCCACTGATTGTGTTTTAAGTATAATAAGCAACCTGCTGCTCTAATGCTACATCTTAGAAAATGTCTAAAATTCATTTATAGCAGGATTGTAAAATCAGAGAAATCTTTGCTTCTGTTGTTACATGTAGAGATTTTCCTACAATACATAAAAAGTGCATAATGCATATAACTGCCATCAGATTTAAAATCCTATGAGCTAAGGTCTAGGTCTCTTAGTTGAAAATGTTGCCCTTCACACCAGGTTTAATCTTAAAAGTACCCAGAATAGTAGAATGTGCATGGTAAAGCATTAACAAGTATTATCAGTAATTTAACAGAATGGTACTAAGCTAACTGTTGACATTCCCTTGCTTTGTAGAAATACTAAATGATTAACTGTGTAATTAGTTATAACCACAGTATCAGAACTCTGTCTGGAGATTATGGATGGAAAGGATTCAGGAATAGAAACACTGTTGTCAAATTTTTAAGCCAGAAGTATTTTTTGTTTCTGCAATTACTTCTGAACTCCTTAGTGACATTTATAGACAGTCATCTTTGTACCTTGGAAAAACACCAGTTTTAAGAATAATTGCTTTAAGTCTTTTTCTTATCTCTCAATGCCAAACTCACTGATTTCATCTCTCCGTTGACATTTTCTCACAAACGTTAATGTTGTCTACCTATGTAGTTTGTTAGTCAATCCATATGGCTAGTGGTTGATTTTATAAAAGTTCAATAACAGTATACAACCAGGTTACCTACTAATAATGCAAGGAAATTTCTAAGCACTTTATTTGGGAAAAAGTTGTGACATCAGAATTCTCAGGTGTTGGCATAACTGTATCTCTTAGGCATGCGAAAAAATAAAAATAAAACAAAATAGGAAAAAAGCCCTGGAAGGAACACAATCCACCCTTACCCACCCCCAGCCCTCCTTTTTATAGGGAATAAAGCCAAAAACTGCTTTTAATTCTAGATACCCCATAACAGAATATACTGCTTCTCAGGGTAGCTTCATTTCGTCTTCCTCTTTAAGGAAGTCAGTGAACAGTTCAATTATCCTAGATGGCTTTTGTGAAGAAATGTACATGCTCTTTACTAACAGTCCCAATTTCAAGGAAGAAAACCACTATTAATCAGGGATGCAGTTGAACCCAGAGTTCTGGTACAGTTGTTTTGCTTTGCTGAAGGGGGAAGAATCCCCAGGGACTGTGCAAATGGCAAGAGAAACAGGGGAATTAGAGCAACACCCACCTCACTCAAGAAGTGGCTGTGGGATCAAGAGTCTGAACTGGACCTGAACATATTCAAAACACCAGGATTTTTCCAGCCCAGACCCTAATCCCTGGTACTGCCTGGAATACACTTGGCTTCTGGGGGTGTGCTGCCCCCTAGGCCCCTTGGGTCTCTTTCGCTGGACTTTCACATCCTGGTGTAGTGCCACTTCGTCTTGAAAGGTAGGGGGCTTCCACTTCCTTTCTGTAAGCAAGGAAGATTGGGTACAAGGGAGGTAAAAGGACAAGAGGGGGAATCTGTGAGCAGGGGGAATCTTGGACAACTTAAAAGAGGGATACAAAAGGCTAAAATTTTTTCAACTATAATATATAAAGTTTTATAATGAAGGCCTACCTTCATTGCCATTTGGTATTTAAATTCTTCAAGAACTGAGAGTCTATTTTAGGGATTGGGCTTTTCGACAAATTCTGAATTCCTAAAGCTGCTCTTAGCTGAAAAAAAAGTTTGGTACCACTGATTCTGAAGGTCCTCTTTCTAGGCAATAAATATTATAAAAAAACAGATGACACGGCTTTCCACATTTTCTACCCCCAATGTCAGAAGCTCTAACAGAAGATCATGGCCCATATAAAGTTTCAGCCCCTTTACTCTAGGAAATGAGAAGTACATAGGAAGAGGCCTTCAAGGAAAATCAGTTGGAGAGAACTCCTTATCTCCATCCACGAGAATAATCATTAACTCCATAGAAGCAGGTAGTGACACCTACTTTATTTCAATCTTCCCCACCCATCAAAACAAAAGAAAATGTAATCACTACTTTGCAAATTTAATTCCATGATTTACTCAGAAACCCCATCCCCCAAATTCTTTTCCTCCCCTTTCTAATTTTTTTCCCCTCTAACTTCTATGGGGGAAAGGGAAAGGTCTAGAATAATTTACAGTGGGCTAGGCTAGGGTTTAGAGGCCCATAAGAAAACTGTCTCCACACAAACTGGTAATACACCTACTACCTAGGAAGTGGCACTTACTCTGATCCAGCAGCCATATCTGAGTAGGATGTATCTGGTGTGGTGACTCCCAGAGGGATTGCAATGCTCATGACGTCCAACACAGCAGAAAGTGGAAATCACGGGGTCCAATTAATGGAGACTGGCCACTCTGAGAGTGGGGGTGAGCTGCAGAGCCTCAACCAACATATTATGGACATGAGGAATCCTGCCACAGAAAAGGAAAATACTAGTAACCAGATAGTTCTTTAAATTTATCCTAAATGCTACTGAATATTTGTCCATTTTTGAACAAGGCTTTTAAGGGAGAAATACAAATCAAGTACAGCAAGGCATTTACACATTATCTCATGTTACTGTGTACTCCTTACTGCGATCATGTTCCACAAAGTAAGGTAACAAAAGGTATGCTTTCCATTTCTATTAAAAAATTTTTTGTTTCTTTTCAGATAAAAAGAAAGTAATTGTCCAGCTCACACTAAAAGCACATCTCCTCCACTCTACAGTCGCTCATCAAACAAAATGTTCTGGCAGCCTAGGACCTACCTAACAAGTTAAAGTTTATGATGGGTAATAGAAATACCACACTTTAATTAAATTCTTTAACAATTTAAGACCTTCATTTAAACTTTTTAAAACTCTGGGTTACAAGTAAATGTAATTTTATTGGCACCCAATAATGTGACTTCTTCCAAATTATATTCAAGAGATCAATTTGTTTTTATTTGATAGGATTCAGCTGCTGCTTACCGCCTTCTTTTGTCATAGAACACTTTTCCTTCTTTTACACCATTTTATTTTAGCTATAATTTTGGGAGAAGAGGCTATTATCTTATCAAGTGTTTTGTGAGGTAATACCCACTGCTAGGCATGCATAAAAATATAAACCACAAAGAATACAGTTTCATGATAAACATTAGAAAATTTTCTATGGAAATTATGGGGATATCTTCTATTGGTGACCACAGCCACTGAATTTGGGGACAGAAAAGATCACAAATTACTGAAATGTAAAAAGCAAAAAGTAAATTAAGAGGTTCGGAGGTATGCTTCAAAGGGGAAAAAGTATACTTGTATGATTTTACAGTAGTGGTTTTACATTAATGTTAAAAAACATTAAAATGATGAAACAAGAAGCATTTTGCTGAAGGGAAGAAAGTCAGTGTGAATGTTAAAGACCCAGGTTAATAAAGATTTTTGCAAAAAAGACTATAAGAAGAGCCATGACTGAAACACTGATTCATGGTAAGACAAATAAGACAGTAGAAAAGTCAAATGATTATTTATATTAAGAAATAAAATGGAATGAAAGGTGTATGATATTAAGTCAATCCAGGGGATTAATGCAAATTTCAAATGGTAGATCTGAGACGCTTAAATCATATTTTGATATATGAACCAAACTAACGTGGGTTAAAGAAAACCAATTGTGAACAGTGCACCAGGCAAAGATTTTTTAGAATGCATAAAGATAGTATTACTCCTTTGTGTCATCATTTTAGAAGGTTAAGCTACAAGCTAAGCAGTTCTCTCTGGCACTTCTACTTCAGAAGAGCTGGATGTCACCAATGGATCTAGGACTCTTGACTTCAAATCTGGGTGTGGCAATACACCCATTTCTGCTTAGCTGGAGGTGACATAATGCTAGACTTAGGACTGAAATGAAAAGGGCAAATCTTCCTATCTGCTGCTTCCTCACAGCCTCTTAAAGTAGTAAATAACTAATAAAACTTTCTGCCTTTGGGCTCATCTTACATGTTTCCTTTCCCTAACAATATACCTAAAGACTTATACAAGCCTCTCAGAAACTGAAATAAAATCCATAAATGACAGAAGAGAGAACACTTATCAAATAAGCTCAAAAGGGAATAAATATTGGAGATTACTGGTTACAACTCTTTCTTGAATTTTATCACTGGGTAATTCAACTTAAAAGAAAAGAAACAAACAAAAAAGCCTAGAAACTGCTTGGCTTGATAATCAGAACACAGTCTGATAATGATCACACTGCCCGATCAATACCAGAATCTGAATCATGTTTTACTTTCAGTAAGACAAGAGTTACTCCACACCATTAAAAATCCTTTGTCATAGACATTACTATTAATTATATGCCCATAAAAAACTGTAGACTTATATATAAAAGACAACTTACAAACCTAAACTGATATTATTTTTCTGAATAATTTTTAAAAAATGTACTAAAAGGAAAAGATGGAAAAATTACTTCAGATATTATCTCTGTAATGAATAAATGATTAATACATTCCTTATTGAAATTCCAATCCAGCTAATATGAATAGTTGATAACTTCAAGAAACAGTAGGCAGTTAATTATGAATTTCTTTCATGAAATTTCTTCCATTTCCTTTTGTCTAGTTTAACAGGGCCCCTCCACTCTGCTCATAAAGGCCCCTATCACAGGTTAACTCAGCCATCTTGTTCTGGATAATACTGGGGCTTCTTAATTCAAAAAATGACAGAACCAAATTTCTCATATAACCCTGAGACTAGTTCCTTCCCTAAATATCACTGTGCAAAATTTAGCTATGAAATATATTAACTGAAGAACTTTTAACAGATCATATACATGCAATATTTTCTTACTATAATTAGTTTAATAAGCCAAACAGTAGACTCTAGTATAGTTTAACAAGTTAGTAGTTACAGCAGTTATTAATTTATCACATAATTTGGAGATGTGTCCTAGAGACAGTGATAAGAATTAACTGTGTCTCTATGTAGAACAATTAAGATATCTTTTACTTGTTGATTTGTCTGCCTCTTACTACCTGAATATAAATTATGAGTTCAGGGATTTTTGTGTTTTATCCTCTGCTATAGTCCCAATTTCCAGAATACTGCCTAGCACACAGAGGGTGTTTGAGAAGTATTTGCTGAATGAATTATTGTCACCATTATCTCAATAAATGATTTTTAGTATTCATTAAAATATAAAAACTAAAACAAAGGATTTGGCTCAGTCACCTTTTTATAGACCTCTGAATATGAAGTCCCCCAAAATTATCTGCCAGTAGCTCTGAAGACCTAGAAAAAGTTGAGATACCAATTAGAATAGATAGTAGTAACACTGATGGACACACAGAATGTTTTAATGGTAACTGTTTCATTTTTGTATACTGCCTTGTTTACCATCCTGTGTTCCATCTAGTACTGTATTTTTGTCCTTTAACCTCTATATCCCATTTTCCTGTAAAGCCAGAACCTAAATAAAAGTTGGAAAAGGAAATGACCTTTATTTGACTCAAGAAGTGATAAATACTTAATATGTTACTGGGTGATCCTTCTCCTTCCTTCCAATTAGAATTCTCTCTCCTTTTTCAAGGGATTCCTTCTTTTTATCTCTCTTAGGAGATGCTTCTCTTCTCCACTGATCCCTTCCCAAATTGAGGCTTTTCTTTAATTAAATGTCAAATCTACTCCTCAGTCAGAGGACTATCACTTATTAAAGTACAAGTTCCTATTATGCCTCTCTTCCCACACTTCCACCAACCCATCTATCCTCTTCTAGGTACTATAGAAAAGTGAGTGACAAAAGGGAGTCAATTCTATTTGTGGTTAACTCCATAATGGAAAAGTGGAAAACAAGCCTTAGCAAACTTTTTGCCCTCCAAAACAGAAAGCAAAATAGGTGACAATCCAGGAATTGTGGAGGGAAAAGCCAAATTTAGTATGAACCAGAATGAGACATTGACATCTGAAATGCTGACCTACCACATAGGTGGAGGGAGCTATTCATGGGATTTCAGCTACCAAGCACAGAGAAGAAATGTACTTTATAAATTTATAATTTATTAATTGGAGATAAGCTACACTCTTTAGAGAGAATTTTTAAAGAGCATACTTGGAATTATAAAAATAAAAGGTATGAAGGTAACAGTAAACTGAATAAAAAAATAAGCTGAGGAAGAAGTAGGCACTTTTAGCAACAACAAACATCAAAGAAAAGAAAGGACAAGAGGAAATGGAGAAGTTAAGTATGAGTACACAGCAGAGGAAGAAGAAGGCGTCAGAGCGTCATTTTCACATCCTCTGGAATCCACAGGAACACCAGTTAAGTTCTTGGACTCAGAAGCAGAACCAGCCCAGCTCTCAGTGCTGAATGCTCTAGGAAGTCATGATTTACATACAGTTTTTAGGGAAAAGGTTAAACAGAACATGCTAGAAATGTTTATAATTACCCGTGTCTTTCTAATTGGGTTCAGAAATGATCAACAGTCTCTATACTTGTCATTCTGACAGTCTCTTCTCTGTATGACTTGCTGAAAGCACAAGACCTGTGTGATATGCCCGGTCACTCTCAGAGAAGACAGACAAGTGTTTTCAAAACAATTCCAACAGAGATTTCAGAAAAAGAAATTGCATCAGCCAGGTGAGCCGGAAGCAGCTGGAAGACCAGAGTCCAATAAACAACCAATCCAATGAAAGAAATTCAGAACAAGTCTGCTTCAGTAATCCTGTGAAGAGTACTGGCAGGAAGAGGAGTGCCGCTTCAGAGAGAGAACAAACCTCGTATGCTTCAGACAGTCTTTGTACGGAGGCTGTGGACCTTGGCCATTCTCCCAGAAATGATGCAATCCTGATGAGCAAGATCTGCTGCCAGAGAAACAATTGTTAACAGCCTATGCAGACAGCAACTCAGCCAAGGAGCAAATCGCGCAACTCTCTCTTCAAACCATCAGAAAACCAAATTTCTTCCTCAATTTTGTTTTCTGACAAAACATGTAAGTGAATATATATTTAGATAAATATGAACAAGCTATTTCCCCAAAACGTCCCTTTCTTCTAATTCCTTTGGCTTTGCAGTATCTACCAGTCATCATTAAATTTTAAACAAAACACTAAAGAGCATTTTTACTGTTATTAATATAATTGTCCAAGCATAATCACAGCTGGGTATGTACACTGAAGTTTTACACCTACTTTGTTTTACTCTCGTATGAGAATGTTTTGGGAGGTATTGGCTTCTTTAAGTATGAGAACCTCTCTGGAATCTAAGGTTCAATTACGAGATTTCAAAGTAAGGACAAATAATTCAGGGCCAAAAACTTGTGTTTTATAGATACGTTTGGAATTAGGTGAAAACATGTTAAAAGCAGGCATGTATTAGAGAAAAGAGAAAAATCTCTTCTTGTTTAGGCTGCCATAAAAGCTAGGTTGAGTAGTATCATCACAATTTGCAATGCCCACTTTTCTCAAGGGCAACAGTATCTTTTAAGAGGGTTAATGATTACTTTCATCCTATTAGCCCCAAATGACTATTTGAGATTCTAACTTAAAATATTATCAATTTAAAAATCCCCCCTATATTCCTCATCTCCTAGGCCTGGTTTCTTTTTCAGAGCTTTGATATCAGGTTGTTACCACAGCACTATTATATTATTAGGACCCCCAGTCACTTACTAAATAAAAGAGCCTGCATACAACAAACCTCAGTTCTCTAAGTTCCAACTAGCCAGAGCCACAATTAACCAAATTTCTTCCTTTAGAGAGCATAACCCTTAAACTGGGATTCACTAAAAAGAAGGCATCTAAGATATACAATGAAATCAATATATTCAGCCCAGTGTCTACCATCCCTCTATTTAAACTATTAAATAATGAAAATTAACAGAAATACAGAATAGCTCTGAAACAAAAAAAAAATCTTTAATAGTTTTAATAAATGAATAAATTTAGCTCAGTTAAGGAGAAAAAAATCAGCAACATTTCAGTAAGAGTTAAAAAAAAGTCATTAATTTTAACATTCAATTTCTGAACCTCTTTTTAATGACTTTACAAAACAGTAAAAAGGGGAGATGATAAATATTATAAGGATTTTTTGTATGAGTACCCTCAACTTAATTTTTAAACCGTTCAAAATGCAAATACATCTACATGATATTTATTTTATCTACATGACCAACTTGTTTGAGGACTGATGAGGCCGTTGCCATCATATGCTTATCTTACATCTCCAACTCAACTGAAAAACAGTGCTAGGAAAAAGTACTGTATTATGAGGAGTTAGGAAATTTGAGGTCTAGCCTACAACTTAATTAGTTTGGTGGTCTCAGAAAAATACCACTTTTTATAGATAAACCTTAAATTCCTCCATGTAAAATCTTTACTTCCTGCTCCAAATTCCTATGAATCCTGGCACTGGATAATGCAATGTCTTTAAGTCTGTTTCCTCATCTGTACAATAGAAAGAATCGTACTTGTTTTGCTGACTCATAGGTGCATAAGGGTGCAGCAAATGAGTTTAAACAGCTCTATAGAACCTTTAAATATATGTGAGAAGAGGAGCTGCTATGAATAACCTAAATGTGGCTAAGAATTATTTTCACCCTTCTCCAACAGTATGTATTTCAATTATGCTACAGTAGACAATGTGAGAAGAGGGTATGTGGGAAACATGAAGAAAAAAATGTAGATAAGTGGTAAGCATTAGAAGAAATGAGAATTACTGGAAAATAAGAGATGAACTCAAAAGAGAAAGTGCTCAGAAATTGAGTGAAAAGTTCATGTAATTGGGACAGTGTAAGTTGTAAGTTAGGCTTACAACCTGAAGTAAGTTAATATAGGAAAAGTTTAAGGCTGAAAAGAGAGGAGAAGAGAAATACTGGGGTAAACAATTAAGAGAGACTAAAGAAATATCATGACTTAGAAATTTAGAGCTAAGATAAAGTTTTCCTTTTCTCCCACCTCTTCTCCAGCAACACTTGTTTATTCCTTGGTTCCTTTGCCTTAATTTATACTCCCTCTAGGGGCTGTTGGGCTTGGCACAATAAACCAGTGTCTATAAAAGCTCTAAATTCACTAGAAAAGGAGGTAATTAAAGCCCAATTTAAAAAAAATCCTATTTTAGTCCATATTAAGAATTCCTTTCCCTATGAAAGATTTCAATAATAGCAATATGATAGAGGACAAGACATATGTAGTTGTACTTGGAGGGGGAGTGGAGGCAGGTAAGAGTACATGCTGATATTAAAAAAACTAAATTACAATCTTAAATTGACACTTAAGAAAAGGAAACAACGAAACAGGTATTTTACCTATGCAAGGATGCTGAGGCTCTTTCTATCCTTAACAAGAATTGAGAAATTTTGGGCTCATAAGTATTAAATTCAGATGATGATAGCCTGGAAGAAGTTTGATTTTCCTCTTATATATAAAGAGCTACATTCTCAACACTGTCTGAAGGTTCTGGCTTACTGTGTTTGGAGTTTCAGAGCGTGCCTTAGAGCCATCATAACACACTACACGGGAAAAGAGCCTCTCAGGCCTCTTGGTTTGTTTGCTCTGCTCCAGACCTTTTTCATTTTCAAATCCTGAAATGGGAACATTTCCCTACTCCAGAAGAAATGGATCATGCACAGTTATGAGGCATTAATACACTGTACTTTCAGAAGTTTAGGCAATATTTCTCCAGTTGATAAAAAATTAAGGAGTTTTAAGTTTACAGTCTAAGGTATTACTTGACAGAGGAAGAAAGAGCTACCCTAAGAAATCATACACACAGTGGTAGAGTTCAGAAGGAAAATCAAGATTTTAATGTATAGCTTTTATTTATTAAAGTAACTACTACTTACTTTAGATAGCAACATCTAAGTTAAAACAAATTTATTATTATTGTTAAGCACCAATTTCTACTGGTGCTATGTCAGACAAACAAGTTCAGATTAAAATTCCTGGCTCTCTTGGGATCTAGATATGCCAATTTTTCCCCATTCATTCAGTAAGTATGATTTGAGTAAGTACTATGCATAAAAACTATATTTAGTGCTACTTTAAGGTGTTTCTCTTATCTAAAGTAGAAGGTAGGCAATTTGGAAACTCTTTAGGTTTGCCTGTGTGCCAAGTGCCACATTTTCAGAGCCATGGAGGAAAAAAAAAATTTTTTTAAGTGTGTCTCTACAGTTAATGAGTTATTCCGAAGAGAAATCAACATCCTCCCTTCAAAGAAAAAACCACTAAACCACTCCATAGTTTACCAGAGACACAGAGGAGTCTTTTAAGAAAGATTGTTTTATAAATCTCTTAAACTGTTTATCAACTGGTCTCAGCAAGTTCTATTAAAGTGAAGGGCAATGGGGAGCAAGAACCCTCCAAAGACAGAACAGAACCTGACCATACTTGTGCTGCAATTATTTGGCAGAAGAGAGCTAAGTATATGGCAATAAAGGGATTTAAAACTTAATAATTCTCATATGCACAACAGGGTTGCCCTCCCTGACCAACAGCCGTACCTTTATTTTTAACTTCTTATGAAAACAATAAATGCTCATAAAAATATGCAAACACTTCAAAAGGATAAAAAGAAGTGAAATTCTCACACAATTTCACTTCCCAAAGATACTCCAAAGACAAAGGTGATAATTATACTGTTCTGTAATCTGTTTTGTTCATTAGCAATGAGTTTTGGACATCTTTCTGTATGAATATGTACAAATCACATTCCTCTTCTTCCTTTTAAATGATAGCATAGTATTCTATCATAGATCTACTATAATTTAAGTCAGTCCTCTGCAGGAGGATGTTTAGATTGCTGCTAATTTTCCATAATATATGCAATGCTGCACTGAACAGTTGTGTACCTATGTCTTTTTTTTTTTATATACGTGCACAAGCATTTCTTTAGGACACATTCCTAGAAATGAAACTGCTAGAATGGCATGGGCATATTTATTAGTGATTCTAAACCACCATCCAGAAAGCTAAAAACCATTTTACACTCTCAAAAACACAGTGGAAAGGCTACATTTTCTCAAAAGGTTTAAAATAATTTCAATTCTTATTTTACTTAAGACTCTCTACATTCTAAAAGAAAACCCTAAAATGAAAGTTAACTGTAACTCTCAACCATTTGTGACTTATTTTTAACACTGATTGGATGCAATATACTATCCTCTAAAATTCTCATACATGAGGTAGGAGATCTAATTTCACTAAATTTGGGCTAGGATTTTCAAAATAAAACCTAGATAAAGGACTCTTTCAGAACCAAAGTATTTTCTTATAGTTGTCCCATGAGATAACTTTTAATTCTTTTAATAGAATGCATCATGCTCTGAATTTCCCCTTTCAGTAATGAAAAACAAAGTATGCTAGCCATCTGTAATCTGGCTGGTATCTGTAGGGCTCTGGCTGAAAAATTCAAGTAATCTAGAAGATTTGAGCTATTTGGTTTCAAACAGGTTATCAAAATGTTGTTCTAGCAGTTCTGCCCTGGTATATAAAATATAATGCCTTCATTTTTAGCTACTCTTAGAAAGAGAAGGAAGTTTGAAACTATAAGAAGGTTGTCAATACTGATTTACTAGAAGATAGATCCAAAATATAGACTCTATTTGTACTGTAGCTACAAATTCATTTGGTATATTGTCTTATAACACAAGATACCCCACATGGTCCAAATCTAAGCTCTGGACATATGAGGCAAAACACCTCTACTTTTCACTGTGCTGGCACTGTACTTTTTCACCTGGCTGACAGCCTGGATGCAGAGCTATTTTTTCTCCTTTGAAATATTCCACAGACTCTCATCTATCCATTTACCAACACCCCTCACCTGCTTATGATTTCAAGGTTGCACTATAGCAATCAACTGGTCTCTCTACTTCTGGGTTCTCAAGCTTCCAATCTACTCTTCAATCTTCAATGATGTTAAAACCTTCTAGAGCATAACTTTGATCATTACCATTCCTTCCACTAGTAGGAATCTATCACGGCTCCCCAATGCTTATTCAAATACCTTTGCCTGAGTGAAATAAGATCTTCTTTGTTAACTAGCTATTAATCTGTTTCTTCTTCAAAATTTTGTTCACACTATTTATCCTGTTTGATATGCTATGTTTTGCATCTTTTAAAAAACCTTATGAAAAATTCCAAACACATACAAAACCACAGAAAATCTTGTAAGCAACTCATGGACCTTACCCAGCTTTAACCAACAATCAACAACTCATGACCAATCTTATTTTCTCTGAACTTTTCCTCTTCCACAGGATTAATATACAGCAAATATCAGAAATATCAGCTGTATATATCACACCTGCTAAGTGGAGAGAGGAGTCTGCTTATAATGACTGATGATGGTAATAGGGAAAGAAAGGCCACTGCTCTTTGGTAAAGGTAAGATAGACATAGAGCTTAATGTAATCTGTCAACTGATAGATTTGCTGAGTAATGTTTAGGTCTTATAATTGTGGCTATTAAATACATCCTCATCATTTTTTCTTAAGAAAAAAAATTGCTGTAAACAACTTTTTAAAAATGAGCTTGTTGATAATAACACTTGTGTTCTTGGGAATGCATATTTCTCCTTATAGCAAAGCTAACTGCAAATATACACGTGACTCACAGCTATAACATAGCATTCCTATATATGTTATATGCCAATAAATAAAAATGGGAGAAAAAGCAACAGAAAAACCCCAAAGTAGGTGTGGCATTCTATTAATGTGTGTATTTAAGATAAAGACTTAATAAAGATAATCTCACAAACAATGGCTCATACTGAGGTAACGACTAGCTGTTCTTATTTTAGAGAGCAGTTCTCAGAATGAAAACATTTGGGATGTGTATGGATGACTCTTATCTGAAGCATAAAACACACACATCTTAAGGTCCAGTTAGTGGAAAACAGGTCCAAGGCAAAACATACACCACTACACATTCAATTACCAAACTACTCATCATAAGCTGTATTGATAACAATTAACAATAAAATTAAACTCAGAATATTTTGTAATTTAAAAAGTAACAGTTATGGAAGACAAAGATCAACTCAAAGGAACACTGATATACATTGTTTTGCCTAAGAAAAAATTAGCCTGTATTTACTCATACAGTAGGTAACTGAGTAAAATGAAATCTTTGGAATGATAAGTGCATTATTTCCCTACAAGCCCAAGAGGATGAACATCTCCAGACCAATTAGCAAGTGGTTTGTTTGAGACCCAGGAATTTCAAGAGTTCCCATCATGCAAAACATCAGAAAAACATTATGGATCATAAAAATTTTCCCTGGATATAATATGAAAAATTATTTTAAAACCTTTACACAGATGCTCATCTTTGATCCAATTTCGGTAAACATCTTAGCTCTATTTGAGCCAAAACTCTCATTCATTCATTAATACTTAAAATAAATTAGCCCCAGGACACTGACAAAACAGTACTTTTTAGATAATGAATATAATCAGCAAACTGCTCTAACTCTTAAGCAAAATATAATCATGATGACATATCATGCTAAATTTTCCCAGTCATTTTATTGTCTCCTTTATTCATCTCTGTCAATTTTCCTGTCATATTAGAGTTTGACCCTAAGCAAAGTCCAGAATTCTAGCACCAAATATGGAGTGAAATACAACGTATCTTAGGATTTATGTGCTATTTTCCCTTTTTGTTAAAGCATCTTCTATTTACAAACTTATTTTTTCCTGGGTAAAGTACTTCTAAATGCTGAGCACTTCGGTTTTTGAATACTGCATCTATTCCCTTTTCTAGTACTTGGTAACCAATATAAAAACCAAGACACATTATTATTTTTCTAAGTCTTACACCCCAGATTTTGACAAATCTCTAGTTGACCACTACTAATAACTTTAGAGTAGTGAATTTCAATTTTTGGGCAAGAGGATACATTTTAGAAGTGCAAAAATTGTGGGGGTTGGGAGAAAGTGGGTGAAAGGGGTCAAAAGGTAGAAACTTCCAGTTATAAGTGATGGGGATGAAATGTACATCACTGACTGAAGGTAATAATACTATACTGCATATTTGAAAGTTGCTAAGACAAATAACCCAATTAAAAAATGGGAGGAGGATATGAACAGACACTTCTCCAAAAAAGAAATTCAAATGGCCAACCGGCACATGAAAAGATGCTCCTCCTTGCTAATTATCAGGGAAATGCAAATTAAAACCATAATGAGATATCACCTTGCACCAGTTGGATGGCCAATATGGAAAAGACAAGGAACAACAAATGCTGGTAAGGATGCGGAGAAAGGGGAACCCTCCTACACTGCTGGTGGGAATGTTAACTAGTTCAACCATTGTGGAAAGCAATACGGAGGTCCCTCAAAAAACTAAAAATTGAAATACCATTTGACCCAGGAATTCCACTCCTAGGAATTTACCCAAAGGAAACAAGATCTCAGATTCAAAAAGACATATGTACCCCTATGTTTATCACAGCACTATTTATAATAGCCAAGATGTGGAAGCAACCTAAGTGTCCATCAGTAGCTGAATGGATAAAGATGTGATACATATACACAATGGAATACTATTCAGCCATAAGAAGAAAACAAATCCTACCATTTGCAACAACATGGATGGAGCCAGAGGGTATTATGTTCAGTGAAATAAGCTGGGTGGAGAAAGACAAGTACCAAATGATTTCTCTCATTTGTGGAGTATTAACAACGAAGCAAAACTGAAGGAACAAAACAGCAACAGACTCACAGACTCCAAGAAGGGACTAGTGGTTACCAAAGGGGAGAGATGGAGACGGGTGGGTGGGGAGGGAGGGAGGGAGAAGGGGATTGAGAGGTATTATGATTGGCACACATGGTATGGGGGGGTCACGGTGAAGACACTGTAGCACAGAGAAGACAAGTACTGACTCTGTGGCATCTTATTACACTGACAGACAGTGACTTCAATGGGGTATAGGGGGGACTTGATAATATGGGTGAATGTAGTAACCACATTGTTTTTCATGTGAAACCTTAATATAAGAGTGTATATCAGTGATACCTTAATAAAAAAAGAAAGTTGCTAAGAGAGTAGATCTTAGAAGTTCTCATCACAGGAAAAAAATTTTTTTTGTCTATGTAAAGTGCCGATTTTCACAACTTATTGTAGTGATCATTTTGCAGTGTAAGCAAACATCAAATCATTATGCTGTACACCTGAAACTAAATAATGTTATATATAAATTATACCTCAATTTAAAAAAGAAGAGGCTGTTACCCAATTATAACCAGTGTTCTTGTAAGAGGCAATTTGGACACACAGAGACACCATGGATGTGCCTGGGATATACATGTGAAGAGTAGCAAGAGCCATCTGCAAACCAAGGAGGGAGGCCTCAGAAGAAACCAAGCCTACTGACACCTTGCTCTCGGACTTGTAGCCTCAAAAAGGTACAAAAATTTTATTTGTTATTAGGAAAATATAGTAAAAAAACCCCAAAAACCTATGAATTTGGTAACCCATTATTAGATCCTTTGCAACTGGGGCTTCTGGCCCACAAAATACCACTGTCCAAGACTAATAATTATGGAGAATTGACAACATTTCCACACAAGACCCTTTCATTTTATGTCCTTAAGGACCATTATTTACTTAGCCATGAGAAGGCTAAACAATTTATTCCCTGGTAAATATACCAGTTACTTACTAAGGGTGACAAAAAAGGAGAAAAGATCCCTGCCTAAAAAGGTAACCCCCCCACCCCCTGGGGCTAACCACCAAGGAGCCCCATTAAAGCAATGACGCCCTCACGCTCACCGAGTGCTACAAGCAAAAATCACACGACCGACCGATGGCTCTTCAATGGATTTAGGATTTCTTAAGAATCCACTAAGATTCAATACTGCGTTTCATGTTTTAAATCCCAACTCTTCCTCCATCTGTATAAGAAAGCAAGAAGGAAACCCATTAGGCAGTCCATCTGCTGTAGTATCAATACAAAAACTGATCCTGGCTTTAATTAACTTGTTACCATTTTTCTAGCAGATTTAAAACTTAGTATTTCTTAGCTATTATTTGAGCATACATACTTACACGAATTCCTACCAATCTTGCTTTGGTGAACTACTCAAAGGAGACAGTATTTGCCTAATCTCTTCCTTGAGAGTACCTATCAGTCTACTACTATGAAATGCAGCCTGTTAATATTTGGCTATAAGCCGAAGTAAGTTTTAAAGACAAATGTTTGGGAGCTTTTGTCACCATTCCTTATTCTATCAAAATATAAATTCCTTTAAGAAGACATCTGACTTCCAGACCTGTTCTTAATACATCCCTTTTTTCATTTCCTTTTTAAAATGTATTTTTCTTTGGAAAAAAAAATCACTGAGTTTACCAAGCACAGCTTCATTGTGCATCTAGGCCAAGCTCATGAAAGTAAAACTAGGTAGGTTTCAATCTCCAGTAGCAAAATTATTTGGATATTCAAAAATAAAAACTGAATTCACAGATCATTTCTTCACAAGAAAACATATACATTCATAGATGGGCTCTGCAGTGGTTTGCTGGTTGGCCCAGTAAGTCACAGGTGGGCTACCTTTTCAGGCTGAAGAAGAATCAACTCAGTCTACTATCTTGCTCTCTTAGGAACCAAATCCTAGGGTACCTGTAGTTCTTAACCTTTCTGAAGCGTGATCATACATTTCCACGAGAATCCAATAAAGACTATGAACCTTTCCTCAGCAAAACACAGAGACGAAAATTCAGATAAAAATTCTAGGGATTCACAACCTCTGTTCTATACCCTAAACTTTCCTGAGGTGCAACCACAGTGGGATAATGGAAGCCATCACTGACTGAATGGTAAGGTATGGGTGATCGGAGAGGCCTACTACTTTTTTTTTTAACCAAGGAAGCCGGAGTTACAATTGCTGTAGTACGGGACAGTGCCCAATAAAAAACCATCCATTTCCTTTCTCTATCCCAGATCCAAAAGCCCTATCCAATTTCAGGCAAAAGACTCCTGAAGAAAAAAAGGTCAAAACTACAAATGGGTTGCAATACCCAAAGTCAGGAGGGAAGGAAAGGGCAAATTATATTGGTGGAAGTGAATGGCTCCTTAAAAAAGACAGGTGATACGGCATAATGAAAAGATGCTGGACTCACTCATATGGACTTACCTTATTACTAGTTCTGTGTTCACTCTGATTTCAGTTTGTTCATTTGTAAACTACCCCATAGAACTATTTTGAGAATCAGGTGAGATAACATTCATAAGGAAACCTATCAAGATAACTGGCATATTGCAGACACTCACTTTTTATACGTAGGGTTACAATATCAGAGAAGTAAACAAGAGGTCATAAGGCAAACAGAAACCACTTCCCTGCTTCCAATGCAATAATATGAAGTGGAGCAGAGGAATCTACAGTTTTTATCTTTTTAGTAACTTGCCAAGTCTACTAACACATAAGATTTGCCAATAGTCACAGAATAACCTTAGTCAAATATCTTATTAAATTTCTTAGAGCAATCATGTTTGGCACTGATCCAATATTTATAAGATACCTTTTCAGAAATTCAACCATCTCATAAAATGAAGTATATTGTATAATGAACATACTGTTAATTTACCCATTTGCTTCCTCAATCCTCCTGTCAGGAATGCTTTCCAGAGTCTATATAGACTTTTTTAAAAAACTAAAACTTCCTTTTAATATAAATTCATTACATACCTATGTAGCCACCCCATTTTTCCACTTATTGAAAACATCATGTGATAGTCACAAGAGGAAGTGGGCTCAAAGGGCAAGTAGCATCAACGCAGAGAGATGGAAACACATGTTTGTGAGCTGGCTTTAATAAGATCCACAGCAGTTAAGTCTATACTTTTATTTTAAACTTTAAAATTTTGTATTGTGAAAAATTTCAAACATGTATAAAAGTAAATCTTTATTACGAACTTCATTTACTCATTATTTCAACAATTACGAGCTCATAGTCAATCTTGTTTCATCTATTACCTCTCCTCCATTCGAAAGCAAACACCACCAACATATCCACCATATTTCAGCATGCATCCATAAACATTTCAGCATGCATCTCTAAAAGACAGATTCTTTTAAAAAACAAAATGTGTGAATCTTAGTTCTGTTTTGCTTTGAGGGAAAGGGGAAAGATAACTTCAGCCCACTGTTTTGGCCTCCTAATCTTAGAACTCCCATTTCTATACCTAAAATACTGTCAGTCAATCTGAATTCATTTTAGTGCTCCTAAGTCACGCTCTAATACTTAAATGTTTAAAAAAAAAAAAACTTTCAAAAAAATTGAGGAGGAAGGAACACTCCCAAGCTCCTTTCATAAGACTGGCATTATCCTGATACTAAAGCCAGACAAGAACAATACAAGGAAGGGCTACAGGCCAAAATTCATGATGAATATAGATGCAAAAATCCTAACAAAATGTTAACATACTGAATTCAACAGTGCATTAAAAGCAGCATACACCTTGATTGAGTGGGACTTATTTCTGGGATGCAGGGATGGTTCAACTACAAAATTCAGTAAATGTTATACCACATTAACAAAATAAAGGAAAATGACAGGAACACCTCAACAGATGCAGAAAAAGCATGACAAGATTCAATATCCTTTCATGATAAAAACTCTTAACAAAGTAGGTATAGATGGAGTGTATCTCAAGATAATGAAGGCTATATATGACAAACCCACAAGTAATAAAGTCAATGGTGGAAAGCTGAAAGCTTTTAAGATCAGTAACAAGACAAAGAGGACAACTCTGACCATTCTTATTAAAAAATATACTCTAAGTCCTAACCAGAGCAACTAGGTAAGAAAAAGAAAAGGCATCCAAATCAGAAAGAAGGAAAATTGTTTGCTTATGACATAGTATTATACCTAGAAAACTACAGATTCCACCAAAAAACTGTTAGAGTAAAATTCAGCCAAAGTTCAGGAAAACTGAACATATAAAAGTCAGCTGTACTTTTTACACTAACATCAGACTATTGGAAAAGAAATTGAGAAAAAACAATCCCATTTACCATAGCATCCAACAACAACAAAAAAATCCAGAAAACAAATTTATGAATAATTCAACCAAGGAAGTATACTGAAAACTATAAAACATTAATGAAAGACACTGAAGACACAAATGAATGGAAAAATACTCTATGCTCATGGACTGGGAGAATATTGTTAAAATGTGCATTCTACTCCAAGTGATCTACAGAGTCAATGTACTCCCTATCAAATTCCCAACGGCATTTTTCAGAAATAGAAAAAAAAATCCTAGAATTCCTTGTATGCAACCACAAAAAATCCTGAATAGCCAAGGCAATCTTGAGAAATAACAACAAAGCTGGAGCATCACATTTTCTGATTTCCAACAGTATCACAAAGCTATAGCAGTCAAAACAGTATGGTACTGTCATAAAAACAAGCACACAGATCAATGAAATGGACTAGAGAGCCAAGAAATAAATCCATGCATATACAGTCAATTTTCAACAAGAGTGCTAAGAAAGAACAGTCTCTTCAATAAATGGTAAATAGCCACATGCAAAGAATGAAACTGGACTATCTTACACCATATACAAAAATCAACTCAAAATGGATTGAAGACTTGAATGCAAGATGTGAAACCATAAAACTCTGAGAACAAAACATACGCAATTAAGCTCCTTGACAATCTTGGTGACTATTTCTTGGATTTAACACAAAAAGCAAAGGCAACAAAAGCGAACATAAACACGTGGGATTCCATCAAACTGAAGAGCTTTTGCACAATAAAGGAAATAATCAATAAAATGAGAAGGCAGCCTATAGAACAGGAGAAAATACGTGTAAACCACATACTCAATAAGGGGTTAACACACACAAAAAATATAAGGAACTCAGGCAACTCTATAGCAAACAAACAAAAAGACAATACTAAAAATGGGTAAAGGAACCTGACCAAACATTTTCCCAAAGACATAAAAATAGCCAACAGGTCCTTGAAAGGGTGCTCAACATCACTAATCATGAGGGAAATGCAAACCAAAACCACAATGACATATCACCTTATGTCTGTTAGGATGGTTATTGCAAAAGGTACAAGAGACAGCAAATGTTGGTGAAGATATGGAATAAAGGGACCCCTTCTACACTGTTGGTGGGAATATAAACTAGTACAGTCATTATGGAAGTTCCTCAAGATATTAAAAACAGAACTACCAAATGGTTTAGTAATCCTACTTCTGGGTATATATCTAAAGAAAATGAAATCACTAGAGATATCTATACTCCCATGTCTGTTGCAGCATCCTAACAGCCAAGGTATAGAAGCAATGTCTGTGGAAGGAAGAATGGATTAAGAAAATGTGGTATCTATTTACCTACAATGGAGTATTACTCAGCCATTAAAAAAACGAAGAGGAAAGCTTGCCATTTTGACAACATGGATGAACCTTGAGGATATTTTTACCAGAGATAGGAAGGTTCTTGTCTTGACTGTTTATATTAAGGCAAGAAATTCTGATTTCTAGAAGAACAGAAAAGTTCATGTCCTTTTTCCATGACCTAAAATACTTATTACTTACTGAAAAATCTGTAAGCAGATAGTTTTAGTAAATTGACTTAAATGTTTCTTGTGTTTAGATAGAAATATTATGACAAAGCACCACTTTAAATATTCATGAAGAATCTGCCAAGTCTTACGTACAGGGACAGAAGACATATAGGGACATAGAAGCTAGGTTTCTCTGACTATATGAAAACTTGTAAATTTCACTTAGTATTCATATTTTATGTAATTATAAAAGAAAAAGTCATCTCGGAAAAGTCTAAAAGTGAAACAAATTAACCTTACTGTGTTTCATGCTGGTGGCATGCCCCCATAAAGAACTGTTTCAATGATTTTAAAACATTGCTATTTGACTCTATGTCCTTAGCAGGATAGATTCTAAGGGCAAAAACAAACTCACTTTCCAGTAATCATATTGTTCTGCCATTTTAAAACTGTTACGTGTATACTGTGGGTCAATGCAAAGAGTATAATTACATCAGTGTTAGTGGAAAAAGGGATTCTGGGCGTGGGGAAAAGAAGATCAAATTTATGTAAATGTCATGTAATACTGAATTTGAAACGTAAGTTATCAGATACCAATGACTGATATTTAAAAAAAGAAATGAAAGAAAGGGTAGAAAAGAAACCATTTTTTAGTTGTATCCACTGAAAAGGTCTAGAGACTAACCCAAGAGCAATGAACACTCCTAGCACTCAAACCATGGTCTGTAAGAACCATTTCTAACCACAAGAAATCAGTGCTTTGCAGAAATGAATTAATTCCAGGCTTGGGGCGGGAAATGATAATGATCCTGGAACATCTTGCCATACTAGAAAGCAAGGAATCAATTAAAAAAAAAAAAAAACCAGAAAATTATTGAGAATGAGGAAAAGTACTTAGTAGCCAAAAGTCAAATGGGCAACAATTTGAATGTAAAAAATAATAACTGAAAGGGACACATCAGACATGTTTTAAAATCATCAGTACACAATAATACCTTTTTATTGATCACTTTTGGAGGTTGCTAGGTTACCAACCTATTATTTTGAAAACTGGTAAGGAGAAAAACCAAGCACTCATCTTGTCTTTTGTATTCAAACTGTATCTTAGGGTGACCAAATAATAAATGAGGGGTGTATTATAGAAAATAAATGTAGTGATAAAATATCATCACTTCATAACCATACAGGACATAGTGGATATAGACCTGTTGTTCTCAGAGTGTAGTTTGAGAACTTCTGAAGTTCCTGAAATTCTTCCAGGGGGTATGTGAGGTCTTTTCCCTTTCAACTGTGTATCTTATGGGGCCAGATACCCTTCACAGTCCTCAACCAAAACAATTTATCACAACAATTAAATACAGAAGCAGCTATGAGAAAAGTTGTCTTCCATTAAGTCAGATATAAGAGATCTGCAAACATGTGAAACAATGACACTGTTTTTAAAAAACTGGAAATATAGTTGTCTTCATAAAAACCACATTATATTAGCAGGTTGCTACTGTTATTTTTAAATTAGTTAATAAATAATTCTTTTATTTGTCATCTATTTACAGAAAATCCACAAATTTTGTTTTAATTTCTAATCCGGTAAATCTTAATATAACCCACACAAACTAAAGCTCTTTTTTTTTAAGAGCCTTCAATTTTTAAGAGTAAAGTTTAAGAATGGCTGATCTAGGCAATGAATATCAACCACTACCTAACATCACATAGACAGGTAAATATTATGTAACTCTTAATGGAAGTGCACAGTACTCATAAAATATTCTTGCAATTCATCTAATCACTAGTTTACATGAAATATGGGTGTGTGGGGGGTCATGTAATAGCAGAGTATGTTAAATAACACCATGGAGATGTAACCTCCAAAATTCAGAGAGAACTTTACCTAATGGGAAAAAAGAGAACCTATAACTTATAAAGTCTCAAACTTATCAACACACTGATCAAATGGAATGGTTTAAATAGAATCCAAGCAGAGCCCATTTTCTACTTCCTCTATTGTATTTGAAATTTTTCCTAATAAAAATTGACAATCAAATCTGTATCTTTCACTTCCCTCACCACCAACTGGAAGGAAAGGAAAAAGGCACTGTAAGCCCAGCTCATGTGGAGGTAGGTGTTCAGAGGGGCCAGCAGATAAATCCTAGTCGAGAGGTCAATCCAAGGAGCTGTATAAAAGAACCAGGTTGCTATATAGTAATGAGAAATTCCAGCCCTCTATAATTAGGGCAAATATATAATTTATGGTCCAAATTGGAGTATTTTCGAGAGTGAAAGGGGTACTATGACTAATTATGCAGTAGGCATAAACCAGGACTGTCTCAGGGGAACTAAAACGTGGTCACTCTGGCCATAAAAAATTATTTTTAAAAATAATTTTTATAAAAGATACTCAACTCAATCCTTTGGGTAACTGTTTTCCATAGAAACACTAATATTAGAGTTCAGAAAAACAAATGTATTCTACACACACAAAAAAAACTTTCATCTCTCTTACCTGACATAGTTATTTCATAGAGCGGAATTTATCTACTTCTCTTATTGCTCAGTGTACTATGCAAACTTCCAGCCATTCCTCGTCACACCAACCATTCATGATAAACTAGGAGAGGATAGTTATACTTAGAGCCTTGCTTCTCTAAAAATCCATGTCTTCCCATGGGCCTCCACACATGGCCTAGTCCAACTCCTACTCAATTTATGAATGGATACCTTATTCCTAGTAATATTTTAAATCTTAAAGGCCTAGGGGTTAAGGAAGAGTGAGGTAAAAACATCTAACCAGACCATGCTCCAAAGTAAAAAGCCTTGGGGTTAACATTATTATTATCTACTTGTTCCAAGTGGTATAGCTATACAGTAACTTCAGAGCTCCATATATATGATGTTAGCATAACTTTCATATTTTTGATTTTTAGTAAATAATTGGTTTTAGTATTGCTTATATAATGTACCACCAATAAGGTGACTATCTATTGAATCTATAAAAGTTTATGCCTTTTCATAGGTTTTAAAATATTGGGTACTCTTTTCAATAAGAGTAGTCTAAATATGAAAATACTTAACAGTTTGGCACAATTTTAGTTTCACCCTAAAATGTGCAGTGACATGTCAACCTACTCTTAACTTTCTATTATTAAGTTAGGACATTAAAATTCTAACTGCCAAATAACTAAATTTCTCTAACAATTACAAAAACAATTAAAAAGGGACTTCAAAAGTTGGACTTGCTTCTGTATTTTCTTCAAACCTGTTACTTATTTTTTTTAAAGTCATCCTACCTAATATTTTCAGGCTGTGAACATAAAAGATATTTAACTTGCATGGCTATGGTGGCTTGTACCATAGATACTGAGTAAACAAAAATTTATGTATTCATGAAACAATCTAATGCTACATTCAGCCTGCAATCAATAATACTGCCTCAAAAGGCTTCCTCTTTATTTTAGCAGGTTAAACTCTTCTGTATTTAGAAATAAATTTTTTAAGTGCTCTTTAGATTCTATCCCAAATGTTATTATAGTAAACATTTATTTTTAAAGTAACTATTTACAACTGATTCTTCCCTTTCTGCCTGGTTTCTTGTTTAAAACAAGTCAACTCTCAACCATCTAACGTTAATAAAGCAGAACTTAACATAAATGCAGAGGTAGTCTAATTGCTAACAGGTCCTTCCAGGTTCTTCCTCATAAACCTTCCTTAGATACCAAGAATGCCCAAACAGTTGATTATTAACTACAGATCATTCTCCTTCACAGAGCTGTGAGTACAAACTGTATTTGTCGTGGCATGCACAGAGGTTGGTAGAAGGAAATAGAATTTTTCAACACAGACCAAAGATCGTAACAGGGCAGGAATAAAAAACCATGGAGAGGGAGAAAAAAGGAAAATACCACCCTCATACAGAATGACAAACAATGGGTGCAAACACAAAACAGTGACATCCATCTGGACATCCAGTGAAACAAATTAACGTGTCAAAATTATTAAATATGCTAACATGATACTGGAACATCCTAACCAGATCATAATTTCTAAGAATTATGCAATAATCCTCTTAGTATACATATACTTGGCAGTGCACACACCTTGTTAGATTACTAGGTTTTATTTGAGTCTTCACATTTCAGGAATGGGGAAGAGAAAAATCTCAGCACCAGAAGACAATAATAAAGGCAGCAAAAATAAAATTTCTTGGCAGGGTGTGTGTGTGGTGCTGTGGGAAAAAGAAGGCATGAAAACATGCAGCTTGAAGAACGCTGAAGAATAAAAAATTTATATTTGAAAAATTAATTTCCACTAAGATAAAGAGGTAAACATATAGAAAGTCTAATTTTTAAAGGTTATTTTAGTCATAAAGCTGAGTTACACAGATTAGTAATTCCCAATACAAACTGCAAATATTACCTATTGAAGAAGAGATTCTCCCTTTTTTCAAGCTAGTAACACTCATGGTAGCATCTGGTGAAAATAATGATTGTGTGAACAGCCAGTGAAAATTAAATATGCTTAAAAACTTTTTTTTCCCCTATGAAGGCTAAGAATCTGAAATGGTTTGTCAAGAAAGAAAAATGAAAGATTCTTCAGTTATAAAATGTCTTTAACTACTGACTTCTGATAAGACAAATTACCTTTGTATGTAAGTACATATAAACAAACAACCTAACCATTAGCACATGCAGTTTTCCCCCTTTGTCCTAGTTTTTTTTTTTTTTTTTTTTTTTGCTGGGGAGAGGCGTTGTGGGATAATAATAGCAGAAAATAAGGTGGAACAGCTGTACAGCCAAGAGGTACAGTGCCATGTTTCACCTCCTCTCTAGCCTACTGCTGGCTGGATCTTACTGAAAATGAGATCAGCTGTTTGGGGAGCCAAAGCAGTTATTGAAACCTTTGGGAGGGATCAAAATGTGTCCCCCTTACCCCACCATCTCTGTCAGAAAATTTTTTTAGGGCCTGTGGCAAGATGCAGCTAATAGGAGCAGGAGAAGCCACGATGAAGAGATTTCTAATTATCTGGTAAGTGAAGTGTGTGTGTCAACATGTGTGCAAAAAGGATGTCTGCCTTACAGGTAGCAACGTGCATCTTAGTATGTGTAGAGAAAACTGGAATGGAGTCCAGGGTTTGGACTACCTGGTTCCTACTTTAGTCGGACAAATCTATGGAAGTAATCCACGTGAAGAATTATAAAGAGGAGAAAAGACTACCCTAAATTTCTCTAGTAATATAAAGTATAGCCCACTACATTTCAAGTTAATGTTGCTATTTTACTGATAAAAAAACCTTCTAACTAATGGCAAGAAGACTCTGCCTCTCAATTTCCCTTTTTAGGTCAAACTATTATATCTTTATTGCCAAGACTGTTACACATAAAAAAATATGTAACACATTTATCTTTTTTTTACAGAGGGAAATGACAAAACTTGGTCAAGTTTGCCTAATACTACAATGTACATTAAAGGTATCTTTTTAGTTACTCTATTAATTTAAACATCTCTTCTTTGCTAACAAGCTGTGAATCCATGAGCAAAAACTATCATTCTAGTTCCCTTCACTGGCTCCTGCAGTTTGGACGGAAAGGAAAACTTTAAGGCTAGTTTAATAATGGTGCAATACAGGTGGTATCTCATTCAAGCAACAGATGTAATCTTGGAAAAAAATGAGTTCAAAGCAATTATTTCTAAAAATCATATTCTTAGAATATATTAAGCATTTAAAAGAACCTCAGCATATGCTCCTTTATAAAGGAGGACTCTTTGCAATCCAAATAATTGCTAATTTGTCTGTGAATGCAATTCTTTAATATATTTCTTAAAAAATAGGTGACACATGTATTGTCTGGCATTTATTTTGAAAGTAACTAAAAAGAAGTTAGGACACTGATCCCTTTAACATTTTAATGAAAACTTCCACAAGGGCCCAAACTTTGAAATATTTCATCATGATTTTGCCCAAGGGCCAGATAACCTACAGATCTCTACCAACTCTATGATTCATATTAATTCCAATAAGCCAGATGCAACCACATCACTCTCAGCTAGGTGCGAATCACAAATATCTCAAGTTAAGGTTCAGCCTAACCTAAGAGGTGGGGGGAGGAGTAATTTCCTAGGAATATCAGGTTCTCCAGGAAGTAGGGATGAAACTGAAATAAGTAGCCCTTCTTCAGTTAAAATTTTATATGACAACACAACACATAAATGCTCAAGTGTGCTCTCCTTGTTACTGATATAAATAAAATTGGAGCTAACAATCTGGAACTATTTCACAAAGGGAAACAAATTATTCTACCCATTCTGGTCTAATCCCAAAGACAATACGAGTACTGAAATCTAAAAGTTTTATTCAGATAGACTACTCTTTTCCATTTCTTAATGAGAATTCCACTGTCACATGCTCTAGAACTGGTTTACTCAGGGAGTGAGTTATATTTAGGAGGGTGGAAGGCATGGGATTTATTTTCTTTCAACCTATACAAAGCTTTAGATTTTTCTTTTTCTTTGGAGCAGGAGGTGATGCATCCTTACCAGATATTCAAAGATGTACTAAATTTGGGATGAACAGTATATATGGTTGGCACTAACTGAATGCTTGAGTGGGAACTACAAATGATTTCTTTAATTGCATGCCAAACTGAATAATCTCTCAGGGAAAAGACCCTCCTCCTCCAGCCTTTCCTACCTCCTGCCCCTCCCCCACCAACGTTGCCTCCCTGCTGTGCAAAGAGCCCTTTGTCCTGCCCCGCTCTTATCTAGCTGTTTGGCCATATTGACAGGCCAACTAGAGGCATAATAAGGGAGTCAGTCTGACATAAGCAGCTGGCAATTTGAAACAAAAATCTTCCTTTTCTACTCAGACCAAAGGCTGCTGCAGAGGTCTCAGGCTCCTCCCACGGTTCCATCTATTTTTCAGAGTAGCAAGGAATTTGGCATTTTTCCTCAATTAGGTAGCACATCAAAAACATGATTTCTCCAGATAGAAACAAATATATCCACTGCTTTTTTTTGTCATTCATAACATAGGCCAAGGAGTGTTTTCAGCTTTGGGTGTACATATATAACTAACAAGGATAAGAATATGATTCTTACTACTTCAATTCGCCATCAAAAGTCTAAGAGTTCTCATACTACAAAGAAGACATGAGAGCAGCAAGTGAGAGAAAGCAGTCAGACCGAATCAACAGCCATCTATGTCAAGCCAAACTGGCCAATCATCTTAGTGTTTTAAAAATACTGATATTCCAATAAGCAAAAAATTCCTTCTCTCTGTCTTAATATCAAAGATAGATGTGACTCTTATGTCTCTGCCTGAGGTATTCAGCAAACAAAATCAGTATGATGGAAAAACTGAATGAGGCAGGATGGGACTACAAATTCTTTGATCAGTGAGGCCTCTTATAAAAGTAGACTGGATTTAGCTTCATTGTTCCTTTCTTATATTTCAGAGTTCCCTTCATAAAGTGTCAAAAGTTTGATACATTTTGTCAGAATGAGAACTCTTGAAGTGATGGGTTACTCCCATCAAGTTACTGGGTATCTTTTACTTAATTCAGAATTAGGTATACAACAGGAAAATTTTTTTAAGACTCAAAACTGATTTAACAAAATATGTACAACTGAAGTAAATGACATTCTCTCTACCTTTTATGTGAATTTCCCTGAATCTCTACCACAAAAGAAATCAGAGCAGCAAGGAAATGGTTAAAAATGCCATTTCACCATTCATTTTGGAATTTGGGGCAGCAGGGAATGGTAACCAGTCACTGTCTCAGATTGGAACATTACACTCACACCACTTAACTTTCTAAGGAGTGCCTCTAAAAGGATGTTTTCAATCAAATTAAATATAACCGCCAGTTGTACTACTAAATATACATTGTCTCACATTTTTCAGAGTCAAAATAAGTTTTCTTAAACAAAATATCCCTATCAAAGTAGTTTTAGTTTTCAATACCTGAAATAATTTTTATAACTAAAATTCACCACTACTAGACCTTTTAGTTTCAAATTAAACTGACAAATCACCATTAGTAGTTAAGAAAAATTTTCATTCTATTCATCATCCAATTTCTCATTGATAAGATGTATCCAATAATCATGGACTGTCACAACTATGGCCTAATGTTTCAGGAAGTTATTTCAATTGGAAGATAAGGTAAACTGCCTTTTGTATTACATTAGCTTCCTGTCCAAAGGCAAAAAACGAAATAGGCAGTCTCCTGAAAGGCCAGAGTAAGTTCAGAAATTATTTAAGTTCCTGGACACAAAACGGTATCAGAAGAATAAAAAATTTCAAGCACACTGGTCAAATATACCCTATGAAAAGGGCCTCCATTAACTTTCAGAAAATGATCACATCAATATCACAATGGATTCCAAACAACAGGAAATACAAGAGAAAAAGCAATTATTTTTAAGGTAACTTTCGTATTATCAGTTAAACTAAAAGACATGTATATCTACAATGCTCAACAGCTAGTATGGGTGAAAACATATTATCTGACATGTCATTTGTCTGTGCACTAGTAATAAGAATTAGAACCACTTAAACTATATCCATTAAAGGTTCTGTTTCATGAATCTGTTTGTATCACTGAGAGACAATGCAAACCACATTTGTGAATGACAAAACTAGTTTCCATTCTTTTTGGTTCCCTGCCACAAATGCCAGTCATACTACACATTATAGATGATTGTGGCATTTTAATATACATTCATACAAAACTGAACATATCAAACTTCTGAGGGGAAAAAAAAAAGATGCAAGAGTCTTGCAGGGGGTGGGGGGGAGTGAACAACACATGGACATCTGTTATGTATTGTATAATTGATGGTGTATATTTGGGTGGGGGTTTCTCCAAGTGCTTCAAACTCAACAAACTGTTCTGCTTAATCAGAGATCTTCCTACTGTGCAGGAGCTGTGAGGGAGGGGGGACCACACTAGGGGCTCGGAGGCTGTCTTCTCAAGTATCCTGAACACTAGAGACTTACCTGATTCCTGAATATTCCTTCTGGTCTGCCCTGTGTTTCAGATGGATCAGAGCCAAACACACATCCTTGTGATCTTGGAATATGATACCCAACACATATATAATGCATCAATTTTGTAGGTCAAATTACAAAGAAATAATCTAATCTGGGGAAAGACTGAAACAAATTAAGAGAAGACTTCTGAGATTTATATTTAGAAGTCATTTCAAAGGGCAGTTCTTTTTAGAGTTTAAAATTCCAAATTTAGTAAAATGTTTAGTAAAACAGTAAAACATCTATTCAGTAAGGTTAAATATGGTCTAACAACTAAGGAGACACAAACAACAAAATATCAAAATTGATTCAACGATTAAAGAGGGGCAGGAAAACATCCAGAAAAAAGAACTGGTATTTTTCACATTCTAGTTTCAGGAAGATCCTTACATTTTTATTAGTTTGGTCTTAATTAGATTGAAAATTTAACTCTGATGGCACTTTCAGTCCTATATGAGCAGCAATCTCTAGATAAAAACCAAAAATCTGCTAAAAAACAGAAACAAAAACAAAAACAATACAAAAAAGAAAAAAGTCTAATCCAGTTTCCAGAAGCTGATATCCATAAGTGGGTAGAAGGTTATAAATTGCTAAGTATCATCTCCCCACTAATAAAATGCCAACCAGCTCAGCAACAAAAATTCCCAAGAAAGCAAGGTTTCTCCTTAGTCCTGAAGCAGCCATAGCCTGAGTACAGCTCCCTGCAGCCCACAGCATTAATGGACGCTGCACTGCTGTCCTTCCCTGGAGACAGCAGCCAGCACTACTCAAGCTTCTCACGTAGCAACCAGAGCTCCAGAGCCAGCAGCTGCTGCTGCCTTGTATACTCAACCCTGAGATCCAACCCAAAGGAACAACCTTCTTACCCCACCCCCACTCCTTACACACACTTTTTTTTTTTTGGACCAGAGCTCCATGCCAGAAAGGTTAGAATTATGCTTTTGGAAACAATCCTAAAATCACCTTTTTAGTTTTAAACTAAGGCCTTTGTTAGAAAAATGAACATTTACCAGATAAATTCCAAACATCTATCTTAATTAAGCCAGCAATTTAAGAGTGAAGATTAAGCTTTAGTCTTTAAAAGGCTAATTTTCCAAACACTCTCTTTACAGTCAAATTTAAATTTATAGCTAGCGACAGCTTTGTGCAATGTCCTATCAAAGGACATAATTAATTTTTCTACACATAATGACAGCTGGGTAAACCATGAAGTCTCTAAACCCGTAACAGGCCAGAATTTTTAGCTATAGAAAAAAACGATTCTCCTGAGAAAACTGGAAGAAATCCAGTGAAAAAAAATTTCCCGTGTCCTTCAAGGGGTCCAGAAACCTAAGATTATATGAATATTCTCTGCTTTAGTCCTAGCTCAGATTCCACACATCTAAAATTATCATTTATAACTTCTCTCAGCGTTACCTAGAAACATTAATGACATAAAATTAACCATTAAGAAATTTTCCCAAATGGGGGTACACACACATCCTCCTGAAAAGCTCGTAATACTCAGCTCAGTTGGATCCTCCCCAATCGAAAGTACAGCTATGTAACATCTGCTCAATAAAAAAAGGAAATATGACCTTGGTCACAAATATGTCATTTAAAAGCAACTTGTTTGTCAAATGATGAAGGAAATTAGTAAAGAACCTGGGGATTCTTTCGTCACTATGAGGAGGACGAAAACTGGAAAAATGAACTAAAGTAAAAACAAAGCCCAATGGAACACAGAGCTCTGGACAAGAAATGAGTTACTGGTGAACACATTGCACAAGTAACATGAGAAAGCAGAAAATGCAGGTCATACACGCACCCCTGACCCAGACCAGCAGAGCTGGCTGCAGCATCAGTCTCCGAGGGAAAGACCAGTTATTCTTCAGAAGTGAGACAGGCAAAGGAGCTCCACAGAATAAATTAGCACAGAAGGGGTTTTCCCAACAGTTCAACTTTCGCTCTCACGCGATTCACCTACTTAAAAACGAGGTCTTTTTCTCACCGCCATTCACGTCGCATCCCTAGCTTCCACGCAGAGGGAAAGGGAATTCGTAAAGGGTAAATTTTCCTGCCTTTAAAGACGTTCTCTAACGATTCGTCTCCACGCCCAAAAACAGGGAAAACGACACAATCTGGCTCAACTCCAAGCTCGAACCCTACAAATTCAATGGGGCCATCTCTGAGACACTGGGGCATACGCCACTGAAAGCCCAGGAATGCGAGGTGGGGGTGGCGAAGGGAAGGTCTTCAGTGTGGGAAAGGACGCAATCATCTGAGATGGGGACCCGAGGACGACAGGGAAGGCGTCCAACATCATGGTGGGGAGATTGAGGCCCCCAGAGCGATCAGAGTTGTCACAAGGCCGCGCGAACGGGTGGGGTGAGGGATAGGGGTGAAAAAAGTATGCCTGTGTATTTTAAGAGGAAGGGCGAGAGGCCTATCTTCAACTAAAAGGTAAACGTGGAGTAGGTAGTTCCCAGGAAAAGGGGTGAAGAGGCGTGGGGGAGGGGAAGCGTCCTGACCCAGGAAAGACATGAAAAGGGTAGTGGGGTCGATCAGATTACGGAAGGAGCCTCTCTCCCTGGGAAAGAGGGGTGCAATGGTGTGCGGGGGTTGACGAAGGGGATGGGAAGGGGCAGCATCCTCCTGTTAAGAGCCTGGGAAGGGCCAGGCCCACGTCCAAAGAGCAAGCTCGGGGAGACGGAGGAGGTGACCCTTTCCTCCCGCGGGGCCCGATCGTGAGCGTAGGTCTCTCTTTTCTGTCGGACCCTTACCTTGTCCCAGGCGCTGCCGGGGCCTGGGCCCGGGCTGCGGCGCACGGCACTCCCGGGAGGCAGCAGGACTCGAGTTAGGCCCAACGCGGCGCCACGGCGTTTCCTGGCCGGGAATGGCCCGTGCCCGTGGGGTGGGGGTGGGGGACAGAAAGGCGGAGCGAGCCAAAGGCGGGGAGGGGGAAGGGCCAGGGAAGGAGGGCGGGGGCCGGCACTACAGTGTTGGCGGACTGGCGGGACTGGGGCTGCGTGAGTCTCTCAGCGCAGGCGGGCGGCGGCCGCCCCTCCCCCGGCGGCGGCGGCGGCGGCGGCGGCGGCGGCGGCGGCAGCGGCAGCTCACTCAGCCCGCTGCCCGAGCGGAAACGCCACTGACCGCACGGGGATTCCCAGCGCCGGCGCCAGGGGCACCCGGGACACGCCTCCTCCCGCCGCGCCATTGGTCTCTCCGCCCACCACCCCGCATCCATTGGCCAGCTCGCCGCCAATCAGAGGAAGCCGCCGGGGCCGCTTGGAGAAGAGACTGTACTCTGGGGCTCCAGCTCCTCAGAGAGCCTCGGCTAGGTAGGGGAACGGAGCTGTGGGAGGGGGGAGGCCCGGTGGATTGGGGGTGGGTGGTTACGTTCGTCTGACCGGTAGCCGGGGGTCGTCTTCTCCCGCGGGGAGTCGGGAATATAACGTTTGTTACGCTGGAGAGGGGAGAGAGGAGAGGTGGTTAGAGGCAAGCGGGCATATAGCCCGCCCTGCGACAAACGGAGGAGGGAGAAAGCGGAAAAGACTCGAATCTGGACAGAGCCATTACTCCTGCAGAGGGACGATCGCTTCCGGCTCGCCTCTCATCACTGATAGGCCGCTTCTCCTCCCGCCGCGTGTGAAAACACAAATGGCGTGTTTTGGTTGGTGTAAAGCGCTTGTCAGTTACAGCCTCGGGAGTGCGCAGCCGCGGCGGGGCTCTCGCGCTGCTCCCTGGGTGGATGGGTATGTAGGTGGAGTGGAGAGAGAGCTGGATTAGCGGGCGCGGTCGGCTTCCAGCGGGGGGGAGAAGGGAGGGTCAGTGAAAGTGGCTCTCGCGCGGGCATCCTGCTGCCCTCCCCTTCCTTCTGTGGAGTCGGTTTACCCGCCGCCTGATCGGCTTCCCCATCTCATTGGCTGCTGAAGCTCGGGGAACAGCCCTTGGCTATTGGCGCGGATCACAAATGAGCGAAACCACTGCGGGTCGACGGGGGAAGCGGGGAGGCGTTCGTTGGTACGGCCCTCCCTGAGGCCCAGCGCCGCAGTGTCTGGCCTCGCGCCCCTGCGCAACGTGGCAGGAAACGGTCGCTGGAGGCGGGGGGCGGGCTGCCGGCCGATGCTTCTGGGTGGCTATGGTCGCGGCTCCGCCCCGCGTGGCTGCTGGCTAAAAGGGCGAGACTGGCCCGACTTGCTCCGGAACCTGTGGGGGTGGCGGAAGAGTGGGGGTCGGTCCTGCTGGTTTGTGGGAGGGAGGCGCAGGTCCTCCAAAAATCGGCGCGAGCTGCAATCCTGAGGGCGTGCAGTGGAGGAGGCGGAGAGAAGGCCGCACCCTTCTGGATAGGGGGAGGGGAGTGCCGCAATACCTTTATGGGAGTTCTCTGCTGTCTCCTGTCTTCTAAGGACCGCCCTGGGCCTAGAAGAATCCCTCCCTCCCGCGTGATCTCGTCAGCACCTCCATGTCGAGTCCGATTATGGGCGGGATTCTTTTGCTTAGGCTTAACCTGGTGCCTGGGCGTTGTCCTGTTTGGGATTGCGCAGGTTTAAGATTTTGATGGTGAGCCAAATTTCTCTTCCCACAGATTCAAGTTTGTGTCACAAAGTAATTATAATAGGGTTGGAGGAGGGAAATGAAGTCCAGGTAATCATGTGGGACCGATTTTATGCAACAAGACTGCATATTTTACTCCTTAAGATCTTTTTGCGATATTTTCCAGGAGATTAAAGGAGATAGATTAAAGACGTTATCACCCAAGTTTTTTACTCACCCCATTTGAGACCCTTGGCTATGCCATCAGAGTATATAGTAGCATCTCTGGTTTTATCTTAAAGGCCCCTCCCTTGCATCCCTAGGGTCAGGAATCTTGGCAACTCTCCCTCAATACTTTGAGCCCATTTTCTCTATGTTGTACTTGCTCATCCACGACCCATATATACCATTGCCCTTTCCCCTTCCTGTTTTTGGTAGCCTGATGAGTCATAACCATACAGGTAGTTCCACCATCAGTTAAGGCTGCCCAACCTGAGCAGAGGCCTCACTCTTAGTTAGAAATGAGTTTATTCCATTATGAATTTTCTTGAATGCTTGCTTTGCTTTTCATTTCATCCTTTTTCCTCAGCTATATAGGATTCTACCCCTGACCCTCTTCACAGTCTGGGTGTCCCTGACTGATGCTTTAACTGAGAATTGAGTAAGAGGTTCAGCAATATCTTTTACCTTCTGGACTGAATACTTCTCAGTCCGTCTCTTTTTATCTGTTCCCAGTCAGTCAGTAACAGTTGAGTTGCCGTGATGCCAATAGCCTCCAAACTGTTGTCTCTGCGTCCAGTATTACTGTCTGATCGTCTTATGTGTTGACAGAACAACTGTCGTAACAGCATGAAAATGACTGTTGCAATTCCTTTACCGGCTCCTAACTACTTACAGGATGAATGCCATCATCGCCAGTGTGATGATCTAGAAGGCCCCTCAGTGGAGGATAGCCTCCTTTTAATAGCTTTTTCATTTGCCACAATTTTACACGTACACACACACACGCACTACCTCTACCCAGGTGACCTTGAATTGATCGTGTTCACTCAAATCATAGTGACTTTGTCATACCTCTGCAAGGTGGTACCTTCTGGCATCAAGCTATCCTCGATGCTTCTTACTCTTCAAGACTGTTAAAGACTCAAATATCCCCTGTGATCTTGCCTTCTGTGATCCTTTGTCCTATGAGCCAGACTCCCCTATAAAAAGCAGTTTTCTCCTTATCCCATAGCAGGTTGAATGACAGCACTTCTCAGGCTGTTGTCTTTGCTTAAATTCTCTTAATTATTCTGAGCTGCTTGAGGGCACAGGCGCTTGTTGAGTCTTGTACCACTAAGTTTCTAGTATATTCCTTAATGGCTAGCCAACCCTAAATAAAATGGAGTGAGCAACGTGTAGATATCTTTATAAAGTTTCCTAGGTTATTGGTCTCTCAAGTAGAGTTCCTTGTGTGCATACTAGTGCTCAGTGCTCTGAGTTAGCACTGTCCAGAGAAGCTGCTGCAGTAATGCAAATGCACATCTCTGCTGACCAGTATGGTAGCCACTAATCATATATTATAGTTGAGCCTGCAAATGTGGCTAGTGTGACTAAAAACTTCATTTTTAATTTTATGTGATTTAAACTTAAATTGCCACTCTGGGCAGTGTAGCTGTAGCCACAAACTTGCTGGTGAATTGCAGAATACTTAATATGGGCATTGGTAATTTTCTCTTCATACTGAGCTGCAAGGAAATAAAAGTTGAACCTCTCTGGCCCATTTAGGGTTTTTTTAATACTGCTTGTTTCATTTTACCCATTTCTGTACTTCAGCTTTACTTAGCTGGGCACTAAATCCAACAAACCATTACTAAATATAAACCTGCCTTGGACAATGGTGTTGAGAAAGCACGTGTTGACTAGATTTCAAAAAAAAAAGGATGTGTAATCAATTTCACGAAAGTGAGGTTTTATTAAACTAATAGTGACACAGGTTAGTGAGGAACAGGACTATATCTGATACTAATGAAACTAGCCCTGAATTTCAGTCCTACAAGTTTTCGTTTTTGAAAAATGTTCATCAGAGGAGGGCCTAAGTATCTCAAGTTACAGGAAACCCTCACAAAGTAGATTTTGTCCTGATGAAGTATAAATTAACACCAGAACACTTTTTGATGTATGGGCTAATACAGCATCTTGTAAATTTCAAGTACAGTTTTGAAAGACAAGTGTTTTTACTTAAAATTTCTCCTTAGGATAGGGGTCTTCAAATCTTCAGTGCACACAGTTTGTTTGCTATTTAGGGCAAATTCCCAGTCCCGCATCCAGGAATCCTGAATTTAGTTAGGACATCAGAAGGGTAATGGCACTAGAATTCTGTGTCTTTTTCAAGTTCCTTATTTGCTATCAATGGAGGCCCAGAAATCACACTGCAAATTTAGCCCAGGGCTATAGTATGCCAATTACAACTTGAGAGAAGCACCTCACCTCTCTGATACTATATATCTCCTCTACTTTGTCCCTAATTTTTTACTGAACTATTTACTTTTTATCTTCCAAAAAACTGACTGGGAAAACATTCTGAGAGGCAAAGAGTAGTAATATTTAAGTTTTGGAATTTTTGAGGTCAGATTGTTTTTCTTTTAAAGAAAAAGTTAAAATATTCCAAGTAGTTTTTTGAACAAGTGCTCCCTTTTTTGTTTGTTCCCACTAAATGAATTCTTCCAGGATATGGGTTTATTTTGATTCCAGAGTACCTGAACAAACAGCTGTGTAATCAGTAAATGTGTTGAGATTGGTTTTCAAATAACAGGGCCACAAAACACAGAAACAGTTCCTTTTATGGAGAGAAATTTAGGGCCCTATTTAACCCAAGTATCCTAATATTCTATTCATAAAGTAAACTAATACTTGTGATCTCTGAATACAGCTGTCTACCATTCAGCTCTTTCTTGGGTTTCCTGTACAAACCATTGATTGCAGTTACCCTCTTCCTGAACTTTATTTCCTTGGCCTTTATTACTTTTCAAATAAATCAGCTACCTATCTCGCTTTGAAGTAGAGCTGTATTTCTTGTATTTCTAGGACAAAAATTAGGTATATTGAATACTTGTACTTATGTGAGAAAGTTGAAGATTTTCTAAGGGCTTTTAATTTGCAAGATTAGAACTACATAATGTTTCTTCCATATTTTTTTATGCATGGAGGAGGTCCAGTATAATTCTGATGCGTAACTGTTAATCCAGAATAAGAGGGATGAGCATCCCAAGGGTAAGACAAATTTGACGGTTTCAAGCCAATCTTAATTGTAGAGCCCTGATGGTCATATATCCAGGAGTCTGCCACTTTACTTTGCAGGCTGAGAATTCTTGCTTTTGTTAGTTTACCTAGTGGCATACTACTTAATATTGGACGATGTACTTCCCCAGAAAAATTTTTTTTTCCTTGTCCTTGGCTTTCCATTCTTGATGGAATGGGTAAGAAACTTGGATTATTAACTGTTAGTAGCATGGAATCAAGTAGTTAGGCTTATTTTATTTAGGCCAGGGTTGAAACTGATAAATTATTCCTGGTATGGTGTTATATGCTTTCTTAAGGACTAGAGGGACTGTTGGTTATATTTAATAGTCCTGCTTTCCAGCTTTAAACCTGGAGTTCACAGTGACCCTTGACCTTTAGTTTGTCCTGGTACTTAATCCCTCTTTGTTTTCTAGTTTCTCAGTTTTGCTTTTTGGTTTTTCACTATGTTCAGGATTGGCTCTTCCTGCTGATAACAGTAACACCTTTTTAAATCACATTTATAGAACTGGTTATTTTACCAGGTAACCCACCCCACACCTCTAGTGTATGGATTCTGGTCACCTCGGTCAACACTTCACTGACTTTCCTGTTTTTACTGAGCTTTGGTTAAAATCTCATCTCAGAATTTTTATTATAATAAATAATAGCCACATAATCTGGTACATATACTATTGGTAAAAGCTAACTGAAACAAAGGTTAGAAGAAATGAATAATATTAAGTGCCAATTGTGTACCACCTAGTGTGCCAAACTCTGCTGAGTATTTAGTGTGGTCCTGATAAATAAAACCCCTTCTTACCAAGTAGGAAATTAAAGCTCAGTGAGGTTGAACAACTTCTCTGTAAACACACCAATGAATTGAGGGCCATGGATTCAAATTCTGGCCTGATTTGCTTATTCCCTAGCAGATAAGGTACTGCCTTTATCTGGTGGAAAGTGACAGGAAATTTAATCTGGCTGCAGGATACAGGATGTGTGCTGTAGGGATGGAAAAATTTGAAGGCACAGAAACCACTTAAATTCATATATAGTAAGTATAGGACTAATGTCAGAATGCCAGTACCTGGGAAGGGTCTCAACACATCACTCCTCAAGGAAGCCTTCCTGATGCCCTCAACTGTTACACTGGGTCTCCAATTTGAATGTTTGGTCATAGTACTTCTTGCAGTTGTAATTAAATTAACAATTGTATAATTGGTTTTCTTCACCCTACTTTTTAATGTTGTTCCTTGGGTACTGGATGTGTATGGAGGTCTTCGAAGTCAAAATTTAATACTGAGATGATATTTACCTTTTAGTACATTCTCACAAGGGTACAGAGGCTGCATGATGTGTAATGGCATCATCACTGGTGTTAATTGAATAATACCATATATTCTTGAATGTTCCACAATGTCCTCTGGTGATAGGTGTAGGGGGATTAATATTTGTGCTTTTAGAAATTAACTTACTTTTTAGGTTATACTTCTATAATCCAGGTAATGATTTTAAAATATTTTCTCAAAACTGTAAGTCCAGAAAAAACTTTAGCTACACCTTAGAATTTAATAGCTTTATTCTAAAATAAGCCCCAGTTTGTTTTCTTAAGAATGGATCACTGGCTTAAAGATTTTAAGACTATATGTTCCAAGTCACAGCTACATCATCTATGTCTAAAAATGCTGAGGAGATGAAGTTAATATATCACAACATTGTCTGGCTCCAGGAGGATCAAAACTCCAAAGCAGCAGTAAGAAAAAGTTACTGAAGTATGTAAAAGGATAAATTATTGCACGACGTTGGCTGGAGAAACTTTCACATGATATCTGAGAAACTTTACAAAAAGCCACATAGTTGACATTGCTGAATGTCTGCTGGATGGACAGGAAATAATCACAGCAGTGCCACTGTTTTAACACAGGAACCTGCCATATTAAAGATTTGTGTGTAGACGTGAAGTCTGTGTTAATATCTAATGTAGAAGCATCTTTAGACCTTACAAATGGATGTGCTTGCAAACGTGGCTGGGCTTGTTATTTTCTTGTATTTGCCCAGCATCAGCATCAATTAGTCAGAGAATCTTAGGTGAAAGTTTGGCAAGTGTTGAGTAACATTTTAAAATCTCCTGGGTCATCCTAACATTTTCACTGATGGTGAAATAGCAGAGGTAGGTAAAACTGCCGGCATCTGGGCATAAATTAAGGCAGTGGTTCTAAAGTGTAGTGGCTGTCCTTTGCTGACATGCATTTGTGGTGTAAACGAACAGGGGAGGGAGTCAGTTATACTTAAGAATGTCTTTGTGACAAAATTATTTTACTGAGTCTGGATGCGGAATACTTACTATTAGTGGTGAAAAAAAAAGTGCATACAATACTTTTGCTACAAGCTAAAGTACAATGGTTGTCACAGAAAAAGCACTCGTGCAGTTGAATTGCAAGCTGCCTGAACTATTTCTTAGTCCACCATTTTTACTTGCAAGAATGACTCAAATTTTGATTGTTAGAGTTGGCTCTTCAGGTTGGCAGGTATTTTTTCAAATGTGAAGGAAGTGGGCTTTTAAAGGAAAGCAACTGACAGCTGTTATCAATGATAAAATTCAAAATTTGAAGTGAAAATTAGAACTTGGTGGAAACTTGGAATCCAATGTCAGGAGCTTGCCATTTTCCCAATGCTTAATTGTTTTCTTTTTTCATGAGACCAGTGGTGATGTTAACATAGTTTTTTTTAGGTATTACATAATGAATGGACTAACATTAAGATTTTATGTACTTTGAGTGAACCAGCATTTTCTAATGACCAATACATGAAATTTTTAAAAATTGCAAATATGTAACATATCTCGACCAACTGAATACAGATCAAAATCTAGCCACTTTGTTAAGACAGGCATTTGAGAGAACTCAACTGCAAAGTAAAATGTCGTTCTTTGTGGAAAACAGTTCCATGAAAATGTTAACATGATGCACGTAACTATTTTTTTCTCAGTTTTAACTTATAATATGGTAAAATATTGGTAAACAAAGCTATTTGGGGCCCTCAATTTTTAAGAATGTGAAGGGGTCCTGAGACCAAGAAGTCTGACAAACAGCTGCCCTAGCAAACAACATACTGAGTAAATATTCAAATACCTGTTGAGTAACTAGATAGAGTCTAAAATGGCTCCCAGTAGTAAGCGTTGATGACTGGGAGAACGGGATGCTAAGACAGGGAGCAGTGTTTAGTGCAGGTATGTTCATGTGCAGTTTGAGGTGGGACACACAAGGGTAACTATAGTAGGCAGTTGGAAATTCCAAATTTGGGCTTGAGAAAAAATACCATTCTCCTGTTCAGTGAAAATTGCATTTATCATAGAATATATCATAGAAAAGCTGCAACTTCACAACGGATTAGCAAACCTGTTAGCCTTGGAGCAAAAGCACAAAGCTAACAGAAGTAGGCCTCTTGTAAACCATGATAGTTTTCACATTTAAAAAATTTGGTAGAGTCCCATATATACTGCTTTTCTCTTGAACTTAAAAATATAATGTACCAAGGTACAATAATTAAAAGATTTTTGTTCTGTTAGAATTTTCAGACTTCCACCATTTCCCCATTGAAACTCCCACTTAACACCTCACCTGAACTCCTTTGGAAAGGCTATGCTGAAAATAAGGATGTTAAGCTTTTCCAGTGCCTATCTCACTCATAGTAAGCAAGCACTCAGTAGGTTTTACTGTGCTTTAGGAATTTTACAGACCTTGCAAAAGACTTCCTTTTCTTAGTCTTCAGCTTATCATTTGGCCCTTAGTGTGGTGACTATATCTGACACTTATAAGCCAGAATCTAGTTTTGGCTGTTTCTTGAGTCTTATTACTACATTCAAAAAGAAAGGCTTAAACAAATGTTTCCCTTTCTAGACTCTGGAACAAAGTCTCTGGGAGATAACTATCTTCCTTTCATTAAATTAATAAGTTGTGTTTCAAATGTTTTTTTCCCTCTAAAATAAATGGACTCTCCCAGTAACTGTGTATCTGGTCTGTAACTAAGTCTTTGTGTTCAGATTAAGATTACCTTCCCCTTTTCACATTTCCATGGTACAGGAGGCCCACATTTAAGGTTAAAGACAGGTCACACAACTAGTAGGTGGTAGCAGCATGTGGAATCCCAGTTCTTGGTCCTCACAGCCAATTTCCTGTTCTTGTCACCAGATTACAAAACAATACCAGGAAGGAAGATGACATGCCATTGCAGACAATGCTCACTATATTTACATCACCTTAAGGCAATCTGGTCATGTTTTTACTGTGGTATTTAATAGGACTAAGGCTGTGATGGATCAAGCACATGTTTGAGATACTTCACAAAAATTAAGCCAGTATGCAAGAATAGTAATTGATTTGTTCAACAAACATTAAGCGTCTGGTCTGACAGGTAACTGCCAGGCATTTGCTGAACAGTGGTGAAAAAATGTGGTCCCTGTATTGCCCAGTTTTGTGGACTGCTGATCAACACTCTTGAGGTATAAATGGTTTACGTCAGCAATGAAAGGTGGTTTTATGTTGAACCCATCATAATGCAACTGTGCATTCTGATAGTAAAAACTCCAGGATATAAACTTCTTTGTAAATGTCTTTTTTTAGTTCATTCTCAGGTGTGAGGTAGTAAATCCAGAGAAACCAGACAACTTTCGGCTTCACTGCTAACATAAACTCTGTTCTAAGGAAAGACCATGTCCCTTTTATTCTAAATGTGAGATGTCAAAAGGTAGCAGTAGTAGTCCTATTACATTACTAACATGACACTGAAAATCTAAGCTGAATGCAGCCAGAAACCCCAAAATAAACTTAGTACTATAAGGAATTGTTAGTAACCGTACTAGATTGGGTGAGGATTTAATAATATGGGTTAACTGTTGAACCATTGTGTTGTACATTTAAAACCAACATAAGATTATATGTCAACCATACTCCAGTGTAAAAGTCCAACTACTCTTTGGTCCCAGGGAAGCACTGTTTTTACAGGACTTGATAAGATCATATAATTTCCCAGTCTCAAGAATACTTCCTGCAACTAAAAATGAAAAGTGACCCAAGACAAAACAACTTCCAGAAGTTTTTAATTCAAAGACATCAGTTTGTACCTCTAGTCCTTTTAAGAAAGCATCAAACAAATACTTTTGGTGTGTTTACATTTGACTTTGAAAAGCACTGCCACCTTTGTGTACTGAAAGAAAAATAAAATTTGTTGAAATTTGGCTTGTTGGTCCTGTACTTTGTCTGCCAATGTGTTTGCTGGAATTTACAAACAGAAATATCCCATATGCTAACAGTTAAGTATCTTTACAATTCCTTTGATAAATCCTAGACCTTATTTTAGTTTTATGTATTTACTGGATGACAGGTACATATTTTAATTTTTAAGGTAGATAGTGAACTTTCCTTTAAGTCTTAAGAGATTCCATCTTGTCATGGGGCAAACACTATTTCACAAAATGTAATAATGCTTCATTTTTTAAGGGTGAGGTAAAGAACTTCAGAATTAAACAGGAAAACTGCAAAGGCAATGAAATGTAGCCTAAGGTGCTGATTGCTCTCTGCCTTTCTATTAGGCCAGGTAGCTTTCTACGTGCTACAGTGGAACTGTTACAAAGCATGAAAACAAAATGTTCTAAATCCAAATCCCTTAGCATCTTTAATGCACTTTAAGAACAAAGTACCAATTACCCGGTTATGCCTTCAGAATATCTCCCAAGAAAAACTCTGCTTTCTCCAAAGACTTTTTCAATCCCATCACATTACATTCTTATCTTTTGTTAACATGGTGAAGATCTTTAGATCAGCTTAAATGGTGCTAGCTGCAATTGTTAATACTACTTTTTTCTCAAAGGACGTTCTTCATGCTGACATTTCCAGTGTTGGAAGCACAAATACTATTAACCATTTCCATTCTTTGCATTACCAAGGAGTTCTTTTTCCATCTTGTTCTGAAGAAGAAACAAAAGCTTGAGATGTACGTTTCAGAAGATAAACTGCAGCACGAAGACCCCCTGTGTTGACCCAGACAGTATGCACCTTCCGCCATAAATGTCCCATTCCAGATAATGCCTGTGGACACATAGAACACATACCAGTAATTAGCACACAATCTGCTTCTAGATCAACCAGGGAGTCTTAAGTTGCTAGTTTAAGAGACACTGGGGGAAGAAAAACATGCTGCTCAAACTAATATCCCCAAGTCTACTTTAAAAGATCCTAATGATGCCACCGGCTGAGTTTTTTACTAATGTACAGCACCTTGATAAAGCATTTCTTGTCCTGAGTTAGTAGTACAGCTCTGCCTGTCTCTGGTCTACAGACACGGCTCATCTCCCACAGACATGCTGGATAAAGGTTCCAGTTTCTCTTCTTGGAGCCAATCCTATAAAAGAAGATCTAATGAATTAAACACTGTTGCAAAGGAAATACCTAAGACTATATGAGGTGAGAAATTATAAACTCATTGCTAGAGGGAGGGACAGGAGAGTTGGTGTACAGATATAGATGATGGAATATTACTTGGCCATATAAAATGAAATCTTGCCAACATGGATGGACCTATACAGAAATAGCATTAGTGAAATAAGTCAGACAGGAAAAGACATACCATATCACTGCACTTACATATGGAATCTAAAAGACAAAACATGAACAAACTGGTGGTTGCCAGATGAAAGATGGATGGGGGTATATATAGGTGAAGGGAATTAAGAGGTTAATAAATCACAGGGCTGAAAATACAGCATAAGGAATATAGTCAATATTGTAATGACTTTGGTGACAGATGGTAATTTTGACAGGTGAGCATTTTCTAATGTATATAACTGTTGGGTCACTATGCTGTATTCCTGAAACTAATACAATATTGTATGTCAACTATAAAATTAACATTTAAAATTTTTTGTGGTATGAAAAATAGTTTTCTTTTTAGAAGCTAGGGCTTTGCCACTATATGCCAATGAAATGCATGATCAGACTTAGTAAACTGCTTAGAATTTTGAGTCAGATGAATCTGTTACAGAAAAAAATCCTTTTGACAACTGTAATAGTTACATAAAAAGTCCTTTTACTGAGTTAATCAGCCAAACTATATAAACCAAAGCAGTAATACAAATAATTTATCCTGAGAAATAGAGCCAAGTTTAAGTCAACCTTCTTACGTGAACTGTCATGTAATTCAGCAGTGGGCTAGAAAATGGACATGTCTCCTGTGATAAGGTCAAAGGTTACATTAATCCTCTCCTAAAGTTATCAGAAAACAAAATGGGTGAATCCATCACAATTCTGAAGTGAAAAGCTGCTCTGCTAACTAAGTCTAAATGCAACTGAGTTATTTCTGATGGAATAAGCTCAAAGAAAATACAACAGATTGAGAACAGAAGTGGTACTAGTATAAGTGAAGGTATAACTCATTTTTTTAAAAACCAAGTCCTACCTTTTCCCAAATGGCATGTCTGTTACAATAATATCCACAGAGCCAGTTCTCAATGGCAGATTGCAGGTATCCCACTGAATAACATCTATGGGCAAGCTCCAGGAAGGTTTGCTGTGGGGAGATAAGAAAAGTTGCTTTAGCGTATTTTGAAGTATGAAATTGAAAAAAAAACTTTTCTGAACAGACTGCTTATAAGGTACAAAATGCTACTAAAATGATATCAGTGACAATATAAAAACTTGGATAAAATTTTTAAATCAATGTAGAAAGCATAAGGTCATAAGACTTACAATGACAATCTGTAACAATGACAAATTTTAAAAATGGTTAGGATTGGTTTTCAAAAGATGTCTACATCTCATCTACCATTTAAGAAAACATTAAAACCAGACTGCAACATCAAGAATTGTAATAGACAACTTTGTAAACAGTGCTGAAGCAGTCAATTACATAACTGTAAAACAGAAAAAAACCCTACAGAGAAAAGATTATGAGGTGACATATCTAAAGGATAAAGTCTGGTATACCTGTGTAGAAATATATAAGTAAAATTAGAAAATATAGAGGTTCTTTAATAATAATAATAATAATAATAATAATAATGGAGAAATGTGGGATTCACATATAAATCAAGTATAAAAATCAAACGAATATTCATATTTGACCTGATTGTTTATAGTTCATAATGCGTGATCAAAACCGAAAGTTTCTGTGATATGACTGCCCTTGTACTGTTCACCATGTAAGAACTTATTCACTATGTAAGAATTTGTTCACCATGTAAGAACTTGTTCGTTATGCTTCAGAAGATCAGAGACTGATGAGAATTAGGCTTGGGGTGGATTAATGATTGTGCATTGAGTCCCCTATACAGAATTTTATTGTTGTTAACAACCATTTGATCAATAAATATGAGAGATGCCCTCTCAAAAAAAATATATATAGAGAGAGAGAGAGAGGTTCTTGCTTTAAGATTAAAAATAAACATCATACTAGGAAAAAGCAAAGAAAAAATTAAGATAGAAAAAAATAATGACAAGACAATATAATAAAAGTGCTTTAAATCCAATTAAGACAAAGCTGTTGGTTTAAGCAACAGAATACAATGGGCAGTGATGCTCAGGCTGAGAAAGGCAAATCAAGGATTATGAGTAGCAATTACGGGTAATAATATCAATATTTTATGAAGGATTTAAGAAAAAGTAAAATGCAATAAAGACAATCACTACATAATGGAGAAGCACAAATATCAAAAATAGCATTGCAATCACAGGTACTAGTAACTTCAACAAAACAAAAGACATAAGCCAGAATATATTAAAAATCAAGGTAAGACTGATGAATAGTACAGGTCAAATACACAAAAAGTGAAAGTATACAAGGCATAGAAAAACAAGGTAAGTATTCTGAAAATACAAAATGTGTTTAAAAATGTTTACTAGGTTTCAAAAAACCCTGGCACATGTACTAAGCCTCAAGAAAGTCTCAATGTGAAACAATAATCCATAAAAATTCACTCATCATAATAAAAGTAAATATTTAATACAAAATAGATTAAACCCTTTCAATTTATGTATAAAAAATCAGCTAAACCCTTGCTACTCAAAAGGGCTACAAACCAGCAGCATTAACACTGCCCAATGCTTACTAGGAAATGCAGATTCCCATGTCCCTTCCTAAAGCTACTGAGTCAGAATCTTTACATTAACAGGGTCCCCACGTGATTCATATGCACATTAAAGTTTGAAAAGCATGGTCCTAAACAGCTAGACCAGAGACAATTAGCTCTAATAAAAACTTATCCTTAATTAGCTCTTATAAAAACTTATCTTTAAAAATAAAACATTTACAGCATAGAAGTTAAGATTTTGGTAACAAATAAACACCTCATTAGGAAACAAGAATATAAAACAAAAAGTATCAAGCATAAAACCATAGAACAAATAGTATATAAAGAACAAAACAGAACTGGCAATTCTAATAAAAAAAAGAGAAAAACAAAATTACCCAAGAAGTAACTAATATAGACATAAAATAGTATTAAGCATACCAAGTACAATAACAAATATCAGCATCTGCATAAAATGAGTATTTTAAAAAGCAACTCCTATGTACTAATGTAAACCTTCCACTAAGGGTTCTGTAGGCAGCTCTTTCTAGCTCTGGTAGGGCCAGTTGTGAGAGAGAATGCCTTCCTGGGCTGTGTAATCAGGATGCGGAACACCTGTAAGACCCAACAAATCTGACCACTACCTACTCCTCGTGCCATTGTGTAAGAAAATGAAGGACAACAGAGAAACAATTTTATGATGAGTCCTCTGATCAGAAAATTGTAGACCAAGTGACATTGCAACCAATTCTATCCAGAGACAGCCGAGATTTTGAGAGAATGGTGAAAGGCTGGTATAGACAGTGTTGTTGAATATAATTTGGAGTGGACTATGGCTTAGGATACTACAAGAACATGTACCTTGGATAAAAAACCAAAGTTCCCAGAGGCACAGATATCAAAGGGATCTGGTTGAAGGACCTTGGAATATTTTGCTTGGAGAAGAGAAGATTTGGAGGGGTGAGATGAGGGGAGAGTGGTTTTGGTAGCCCTTCAAATAACTGATGCCAATTATTGTGTGACATGGAGATGAGATTTTCCCTTATCGACTCAAGTGGGAGAAAAACCCTAATCTGTAGAAGGTACAGGGACAGATTCAGTTCAAAGGTATGACTAGCACTCAAAGCAGTACAAAGATGGAATCAACAGCCTTCAGAGGCAAAGTCATTAGAGGTGTTCACACAAATTGGAAGGCCATGGGTCAGGACTTTCTATAGGACTTACAGGCACCATGCGCACACCTTTCAGGTCTCTTCCAACTCAGATTTTTTTTTAAGTGCCAATTAATAGAGGAAAAGTTAAATAAACTACTATTTCTATACAGTGGAACATTAAGCAACCATTAAAAAACTATAAAAACATGTCTGAAAATCTGTGAACTTAAAAATGAATCTGCAATATTCTTCGATGTGGGAAAAAAGATTGATGGATAAGGAAAAGAAAAAGGGAGACAAATAAAAATACTTGCATTTGGTGGGGAAATAATAGTTAAATGAAAAAACTTTTTTAATACAAATTATTTTCAATAAATATTTAGAATTTAAATGGAGTCATACAATATGTTCATTTTGGCTATAATGATGTCACCATGCACTGAGGAAATTAATTCATAAAGTCAGTATGGAAAATAATTAAAAGAAGTTACAAAATCTTTAAAACTCAATTTTTACCCTTTAATTTGGCTCTTCATTAATAAAGATGAGATGTTATTTGCTGTTCTATTCACAGCCAGTGGATTATTATCACCAGCAATATGGTAACAGTTAGACCATTCAGCAGCCCCCTAAAAGAGAAGAGTATATATATTGAAACAGAAGCAGTGAACTGCAGGAAAAAAAGGATTCAAGGGCAAATAATTTCAACTGTTGACCAACAATTCAATACAATAATCCAATGCTTTTGTAAAGTGGCAAAATACTGCATTTTTGTCAACTTTGCTATTTCCCTTTGCTTGAAATGCCCTCCTGTTCTTTTCTCTGCTTGCTGAACTCCTACTCATCTTTCAAGACCCAGCTCAAATGTCATGCCCTCTGTGACATCAACCCCAACTCTCCAAGCTGTCTCATCTGCTCGGAACAAAGGCTCTATGTATGTATCTGTGCCACTGTGCAATATTAATTCTCCTCTTCATTATTTCTATACCTGGTTGCTCTCTTTTGGACTCTGTCTAGCTCTGTTGTGTATTGACAATGTAGTGACCTTCTCTGCTATTTCAAACACCATGGTTTAATGCTAGAGAAGAACATTTTGTTCTGTTCCCAGAATTATTCTTGTCAATAAGTGAGTTACGTCTGGTGTGGGTCAATTTAGCCAGAGCAAATTTCTCTAGCAGCAAACAGCAGTCATCTAGACTACTATGATTTTCTTCTGGGGTTTTAACTTCAAGATGACAGATGGCACTTTCTAATTGCAGTTTGGCTTATTTTTTCCTTTGTGCGTTGCTTTGGACTTGCTCATCTGTCCAGTTTCTGCTCATAGCATCTGTGCTCTCTCCTTGCAGTTTATTCCCATTGGCTTTAAGTATATACTATATGTAAGAACTTACTTGGTTTCACAAATGTAAGCAATTTTACTTGGACTGCCCACCTCCAAATTATTCATAAAAGTATAGACAGTATTGGTTGAGGAAAACTTTCCTGTTAAAGGTTGTCCACTTAGAAAATGCCTTTCCATTTTTTGCTGTGCTTCAGGCATTTTTGAGTCCTCTCAAGGTCAAAGTAACCTGGAAGAGCATTTGATGTGTAACCTGTTAAGACTTCCTAAAAAAATCTAAATAATGTTCATAGGGTTCTCATTTTTACAACTATATTTTTCCCTCCAAGAACCTAAGTGGGTTAAGGAGCATAATCTCACTTTTATAGAGATGAAAGGCCTTCCTCCAGTTTATGTTTTTGCCTTCAATTACCTTTTTTGGTAAAGTCTACCAGCTTGTCTGTTACAGAAGAGGGGCACATCAGTTTGTAATTCTCAGCCTCCTCTGTAATTCGCTGAATACATATCAGTTACAATCTGTCTAGTCCTTGGCTATTTGAAGTAAATGGCTACATCCTTTACACAAAAGTTCCAGCTTTACTAATGTACTTGTTTCAAATCTCTTGGGTCTATTGACCCAACCTTGGTGATTTCATTATGTCTATCCTGCCCATCCACATTCTGGAGATATCACTTGTTTTACTAAAAGCTAAAGAAAAGTTATTACCTCTATTGGTATTGCCCCTGTTCCACACATTGGATCAACTATTATATCAGTAGGTCGAGGAGCACAGAGCCTAATAAAAAGAAAATAGCCTATGTAAAGAGACTTTAACCGACAGCTGAGGCTTCCACAGTGACTATTCTTAAAGCTGTAAGATCAAGGACCTATTATGCTAGCATGAAGGAAAACACCAGTCAATACTCATTTAAAAAATCAATTTGTAATTACATGTTGAATACATATCCTAGTGCTTTAAAAAAAAATTAGATACAGCTAAAAGTCCCCTTTAACTATCATCAGAAATCCTGTTTCATTCCCAGACAGAATGCTTCTTGATCTTTTAACATGTATGTGTATACATATATATGCACCTTTAGAAAACAATGTTATTTTCTATATAAACATGTATTGTTACATTATAAAAACTCAAACATGATTCAAATATAACATGTATCAATATAAGTTTACTGGCAAATTAGACATTCAGTATTCCTTTCCTTATGAATTTATTCTTAAAGATAGCTTTGCTATAAAATAATTGCTTTACATTGAGCCCTAAATTATTCACCAGGCATGGATTTAAGCTCTTTGCATGCATTATCTCATTTAATCCTTTTAACAACGTTGGGAAGTGGGGTTACTATTATTATTCTCATTTTATAGATTAGCCGATACAAAACCTGTCCAAGGACACTTAACAGGTGAGAGTGAGGATTAGAGGCATTTCTGTTGGTGGCTTAAATGTTACCCCCTCTATGAAGCACTCCAACCTCAGACAGGGTGCTAGGTTTCTCTTTTCTTCTTTTATCGTGTTACTCTTTCCACGTTCTATTATGGTCCTTATTATATGTAAGGTAATTATTTATTGTACTCACAAGACAGATTCTTGGGGTCTCATGCTGGATTCTTATTTATTCCTTGTCCAGCTCTATCTCCTGTTCTGCCTCTCAACACATGGCAACAGGGTCCTTGGCAACTCTTGGTAGAAAGCAAGCCTGTACTGCCCACCTTTGCTGCTGGGTCCCAGTGAACACAATTCAAATTATGTCGGTCAAACAGTCTCTTCCAAGAATTGGGAATAAAGAGCTAGCAGCCCTAGGCAGAATGGCTGGCCATTTGAAATTGGAATACGTAACTTTAGATGAGGGGCAGCCCTTCGCACAGATGGGCAAGGACAAGGGCCCCTAAGCCCCCAGGAGAGATCAGAGTCACTGTGTAGGTTTCTGGTGGTTGTCTAAGATCTGGTTCTTTCCTTTCTTGAGACATGGCTTTCAGGTATTCTATGGATTCCCCAAAATTTCTCAGTAGCTTTCTAATAAATTCCTCTCCTACATAACCACTGTGTATAACAGGTATTTTGCATATGCTTCTGCATTTACTCCTCACTCATAATCCTTTTAAGTCTCATGTCAACCCATTCTTCAGTGGAAAACAGAAATCTGGAGAAGACAACTTGTCCCAGTGGTGGAAAGAAGCCCCCAAGGAGAGGGGAAAAGGGCAAAAGAGAAAGCACGCTAGGTCTTGCATCAGAAAACGTGGAAAATTCCAGGATGATGCCTCAGTTGCTCTGAGTGTAAAACTTGAAAGCTCTCTGTGCTCATTTACACACAGTAAGCACTTAAAAAAAACCCTCTGCTTTCATCTGCTTCACTGCACAGAAATGAAACACAACAGAATTTGCTCTATTTCCCAGCATACAGTTTATCTTTTCTAAACAGGAAAGTGGCAACCCCAGTCAAGAGGCAAAAGAAAACTACTGTTCCCATTTTAAAATTAAGAAAATGGAGACAGTAATTAAGCAGTATTTTCAGGATCACAAGGAATCATCATTGGATAAAACGGAAAGAAAAAGATCATTAGCTTTGTATTCTGTTCTTTATCCACTAAATTCCAACACAGTACCTCACAAAAAAGTAAAGTGTTTTAAAGGGGAAATTCAAACCAAGGTGTCATTTAAATCTGGATGGCAAACCCATTCTCCTACCTGAGCATCCCATAGGCAAGAGTAGATCTAAGAGTTGTGGGTCCAAAATGTGTGATATTTCTTCGGTGGAGACTCTCTTCTGTCAGTGCAATACCTACAACAATTTCATTTTCATGGATATTCAAAAGAACCTATAGTAAAACAAGACAGAATCAAATAGTTTTAGGATTGTTCAAACTGCACTAATTACTAAAATTTTTTTATTTGAGGCTTTATTAATTTTTAAACTTTATTATTGAGGTGTACTTTTGCAATAAACTGCACAAACCTTAACGTGTGCAGCACAATGAATTTTTGCCTGTGTGTGTGTGTGTGTGTGTGTATGCATATATATATATATATATATATATATATATGCATTTATACAGTGAAACTGTGACCCGGATAAAGATACAAAATATTTCTAGCATGCCAGAAGGCTTCCCTTGCTTTCTCCCAGTCAATACCAACCAAAGTAATCATTAATCTGGTCACTACCACCACAGATTAGTTGTCTTTTATTGAACTCATATAAATTAAATCATACTACTTAAAAATTTTTAAATCGACTTTCTTTTCATTCACTGTATTTATAAGTTAGCTACAACCAGATTTCCCCTGAACTTGTATAATACAAACATATTTTTAAAGCTTATTTTACCTTTTTGGGAAAATTTCAAACATACAGAAATGCTACAAGAACAGTCACAGTGAAGTCCTAAATACACCCTTCACTTAGACTAACCATTAAACTATGCTACATTTATTACCTGTCATTTTCTTAGTGTTTTTAAAAAACTGGACTCACTCAGTGTCTGTGAACTAATGTATTTTTGTCCTATAGTTTTCTAATGCATTGCTAAATGTAATCTATTCAAGTAAAAATATGTTCTCCAATCTCCCACCTAAAGTTTTCTCATCATGATTAACAGTGGCAGCAGCTGATGCTTATCTAGCACTTCCTGTTCTATACACTTGACATTCACTCCCTCATTTCATTCACACCCTGCTAACTAGGTATTATGATTCTTCTTTTATAGGTGAAGAAATGGAGTCACAAGGATGTCAGCTTACTTGCTCAAAGATATACAGATTATATACTGGAATTCAAACCCAGGCACTATGGCTCCAGAATCTGTCCTCTGAGTCCCCTTACTAACTTTTGGAAACCACTGTTCTAGTTATTAGCCTGTTCACTCTCATAGTGGCTATTATGAGGAAAAAAGGAAAGGGGGATTGTTCTTCTGACTTAATATGCAGAAAAACAAGTTACTGAGAGAATAAGTGACCTGCCCCAGATTCAAGTGTTTCAAAAGCAACAGAAAAGGACTTCTTGGTAAAAATGTCAGCTTTTAAGGCTTCTGAATGTCAGCTTTAGGGCCTTTTAAGCTGTCAGATTTAAACACTAGTTAGTATAGCCCGCATTTGAATCACCTTGTAGTAGAGCATTGAGGCCATGCTAAAAAGAGGTATCTATGTGTGGGAATCTAGCAGAATTTAAGAAAGAGGAGATGGCTCTAGTGGGTATTAGCAATGATGTCTGATTGCTAATACATCTGATTTTAGAAGGTTGAGATTTATTTTTTAAATGTACTCCACTTTTTTTTTAGTAGCAAAACTCTACAACCAACCAAAGTAACTGTTTTAATTCTGGTTGAATTTTATGACCTGAAAGTTCATGTAATGTTATAAAAAGTAGTAGACTAGAAACTAGAAAACTCAAGTCTTTACAGCTCCCATCTATTGAGCACTTAACTTATACCAGGTATTGCACCAAAATTTTAGAAAGTATTATCTCATTTAATCTTCAGGACACACTTAAAGGTATATACTGTTACTGGCTCCACTGAAACACAGGCTCAGAGAGAATATCTTGTTAAAGGTATACAATTACAGAGTCAAAATTTGGATCTAGATGTCTCCATATGGAGCCCGTGCTCTCACTACCCACACCCAGTAGCTCTGTGGCCTCAGCTTAATTGTGCATCAGATGGGGTTAGTTTGAAAATTCTACAAAAATCTAAAAATGATGAACTTCTTGAATCATCATAATCACAGCCTATACCTACCTCCACATCAAAGTTGGTCATATCAGCTTTCCACTTAAAATAATCTTGGATGGCACCCCCAAAATCTCTTGCAGCCTCATTTGAGGAAAAGCAGTGTTTCTCTCCTGCTCTGTTGCATGTGACTCTAAACTTTAGCAGTTCAGGAGCAGTTTCTTCTTTTGAGCTTTCTTCAGTCTCATCTTTGCAAGATGACAAATCATCACCTACTAATGTTGATACCTCTTCCTTGATGCCCAGATTTTCATAATAGTCTAAAATATGTGAATCTGAGGCATTGGTAGCAAATCCTTTTTTAACATCTCTCTCATCAGTTTTATCTCCTCGTCCATTATCAATCTTCTCTTTACTTGAATTCTGATGTATCTTTTTGCGCTTTGTTTTTTTTTTCTTATAACTGTTATTAATCTTCCATACTTTTAAAGGGTCTGACCATGGAAGCTTCCCAGCCAATTCTTCAAAATCCTTTAGAACTTCTTCCTATCAAGGACAGAGAATGAGTCTATTCATTTCATTAATTTCTTATCACTTTAATTAAAATTTTAAAACCCTGCTTTGCCTATAAACAACATTATTATGTTGGGGAAATTTTAATAATGCCCTAGAAAGTTAGAGGCAAGAATTTAGGAGGGAAACTCAGATTTTTTTCTGCGCCTATATACTTTTATTTATGTATAGAATACGATACCAAAATTTTGAAATACTTAGCAGCAAAAATTTTCAGTAGCCTGCCTGTTATTTCCTAGTTAATAGATAAGATTCAGTTGGCAGTAATTATCAGAAGTCTAAAGGATTATAATACTAGTATTGAAAGTATATTTTTAGTTAATAAAACAATCTATTTTCAGTCTGAATTAATTTAGGTCTGGTTTTATTTTTTCTAGGCTGTAGGTTCACATCACTTTGGATTTGAATAATGTTTCGGAAATCAACCTGTTGCCAGTAAATACAAATTAGAGAATAAGGCAGCATATCATGGTTTTTAAAAACAGATTATTTCTAATATAGGCAATAAAAGTGACAGAAAAAAGTTTTCAAGCAGTTGACTCTGGAAAAGTGACCAAAAATCAGTGTGGAAAAATATTACAGCCTTACTGAAATGTATATTTCAACCAGCTTAAGCAGCATCTCAGCATTTAAAAATCAGATGCTAAATACAAGTTGTAAACAAAGCTGTTGTCCTAACAATTGAAGGAGTATTTAGATATTAAATACTTTGGTTTTAATTCAAAAAATGAATTTAGAGAAGAAAGCAGGGTAAAAGAATAGTGACAGAAAGTGTCATATGTAGATGACGTAAATTGTTACTTGCTCTTTGGTTCACAATTTGAAAGCAATTTAATTTTGATACAATATATATCAGCAAAGCTAACCTAAGGTATGTATCTCTTAGAAGAAAATCAAACAATGTTTTTCAATATGGATTTTTGTTTTTTATTTTCTTATTCTTTCATCTTAATTTTTTGAATGAGATGTAATTGACTTATGGCATATTAATTTCAGATGTACATGATTCAATATTTGCATATATTGTGAAATAACCACAATAAGTCTAGTTAACATCTATCAATATATAGTTATAAAATTATTTTTTTCTTGTGAGAACTTTTAAGATCTACCCTCTTAGCAACTTTTAAATGTGCAATACAATATTATTAAATATAGTCTCCGTTGTATATATCATATCCCCATGACTTATTTATAATTGTATGTTTGCACCTTTTGACGTCCTCCACCCATTTCACTCACTTGTCACCCCAATACTGATTTTTAAAAACAACTTTTGGGATAGACTGTCAACAAATCTCTGGCTTTTATTGTAAAAGGCTCTCAAAATTCTGTTATGAAAGCAGTATAATGCTAAGTGACTGAATGTGAAAAATAATGTCTTTGGGGATGATGATTCTAATTAGCTACCACATTTGGGAGAGCTCACCTTTGTTTCTTTGAACTGGTAATCTTTAAATTCCTGAACCACCACAAATAAGTTATCAACTAATCTTAGGCAATGAACCTGGGAAAGAGGATAAAAATGGTTAGAAACAAATTTCTGAGAAAGCTTTTGAATCACACAAACTATCAACATTTAAATATAAGAATTAGGTACACAGATTTCAAAGCAGCTAATACCTATAATTTGTATTTAAAAATTTTCCCATCTCCTTCTCCTCCTATCTGCTTCCCCACCCTTGAAGAAAAGGTAGACAGATGGAAGGACAGAAGCTTTAAGTGTTATGTGGGCAACGTAAGTTTGGGGGAGAAGGAAAGGTAGTTAAGTTGGGTTTTGTTACATTTCCCTCATGGCTCTCTGTGGTACACTGTACCCTGAGGACAGGGTTTGGAGTTTCAGCTCTGTGTTTACTAGCTGAGTGACCCTGGGTAAATTATTCTTAAGCCTAATGATTCATGAGAATAGTGCCTTTCTTTACAAAGCTGCTGAGGTTATTAGCTTAAAATACTAGAAGGAAAATACTTATAAGTTCATCCCACAAATATTTACTGGGTGTCAACTGTATGCCAGACACTAAGAGGTTGAGAGATATCCGCAAAAAACAAAAATAAATCCCTGCCCTTATGTTGCTATATGTGATAATAAGATATAGCTTAGCTTTTTTTACTCTAGTGGGATGGCAGTCTGCTGACCCTCACTTCTCATCCTCAGTGATTCCTAATTACTTTTGATTAAGAAGTTGACAAAGATTAAAAGAAAAATCTCTTTTAGGTCGACTGCCAAACTTCAGCTAGATGCTTAAGTAAATAAATTCAAAGATGAGTAGCAGATACTAAGAATTTCTTCAAAAGTCACACAGAATTCTTTCTGGTGAACTCATCCTCAGAGAACATGAGAATCACTTCTAAAAGTATAGGAAACCTACTAAACAAACTTATAAATCAGTACCCAGTAAAAAATGCAGTTAATACTTTAAAATCACTGGATTTGGGGCAAAGCAAAGAAAAGCAAAAAAAGTTTCCAGAGGAGTTTGTAAACTAAAAAGTAACCACAAAATGACCTATTTAGAAGTCTATTTTAAATTTGCTTCATTCAAACCTGAGCCAGACTTTCCACTGAAATGTCAAAGTATATCTTGCCCCGGTCTTTGCTGATTTTGCATGATGACCCCAATTTTTCTCTCACTTCATCTGCAGCCATTTGTTCAAAACCAGTAGGTACAGTGGCTCCAATAGTGACTTGGAGATGCTCAGACTCACTTCTGGGGCCACTTTCTGTCACTTGTATAGACCTCTGGTCCTCATGAAGGTTCACATCCAGGAGCTGGTTAGTGGCTTCTTGAACATCATTCATGTTGTCAGTGCTTCCAAAATCCCTAATACAGTCCCTTCAAAAGCAGTACAGACAAGAAAAAAAAAAATACCCAAACATTTCACTTCGTATTTCAACTATAATTAAAAACCTCTACCATGGAGGGCTGCAAGAATAAGGTAAGACAACTGAAAGAGCCATATTCAGTCAACATACCTGAACTGGTATTCACCAAAGATAAAAGGGTTGAATAACATGGGCACAGAGTGCAGGATGTAAAATATGACATCATTAAGCAAGCTATGTAGATACTACAGAAGAAAAGGAGGCAGAGAAATGAGAGTATTTCCACAGCATGCAGTGTTTGGTTTGGGATTATCTATGATAACAGCCATCTCTTGACTGCAAGTTAACAATCCAAAAAAAGAGGCTGCTAGAAACCATTCAAATACATTTCTGCACCTAGGTCTTTTTAGCTGGTAGTTCCGAACATGCAGCTTTGGAATTTCAGGCATGGGTTTGAATTCTTGTCCTCATTATAAGTAAGTTAAATGACCTAAAACAAGTTTATCCTCCTATGCCTCAATTTCCTCATTTGCAAAATAGGAATTAAAGAATTCTAGAGTTGCTGGGAGATTTATGGAAGAATAGCATACTGCTGTGATTAAAACTTGCTGATAGGGTGTCTATCTTCCCTCTGTGACGTGTTTAGTGATTCGTGCCTTTAAAAATTATTAACTGAACACCTACTATATAATGACTACAAGTATGTGAATGCCTGCAATAGGCCTGGCTTTCAGATCCATGGATGGACATCAAGAGATAGAGACATTTGTGAAATAGCTCAAACTGTCAGCCAAATTTCCTGTATCTGAGCAGTTAGATGAGAGGTGGGCATCCATAGCTTTCACCAGCTTTTCAAAGGTTTTGCGATTCAAAACCACGTAAGTAGGCAGAATACTACCCTGTTCTTCTCCGTGCTTGGTAAAGGCGAAAAAGTGTATCATTAACAAAGTCAGTTTCTGCCCTCAAAGAGCTCACAATCACCGTACGACTTCCATATTCTAAATAAGGCGGCTGAAGCCCACGAAGGTCGTAACCTGCCCAAGGTCAGAGAGCCAAACAGTGGCGCGGGCTGGAATAATACCCATGTCTCCAGATTCCAGATGCCCACCCGCAGGGCCCTCGGCACCAGAATCCTGAGAAGCGCGTGAAGGCCAGGAGACAGCAAGAAGGGATCCGCAATCGGACCGGGCTAAAGTCCAGCCGGGCGCTGGCTCGGGGCGCAAGGCGAAGGTGACCCCTCCCTCCCGACTGTCAGCGGCGCCATAGCCGAGGGCTCCCACCTGCCGCGGGTTACCGGCCCCCGGTGTCGACCCTTCCGGCTGCAGCAGTCCGCGGCCCAGCAATCCCAGGTCACGCCGCCGGAAGTGGCCTCAACGCCCCCGGAAACGGAAGTTAGGTTGCGCGGTCACAACGCCTGCGGGTTTGGGGCGGTGCCCGCACAAGGTTGTGGAGAATGGAACATGCGCGGAAAGGCCTATGTGCTCTGACGCCGAAGGTGGGGTGGTCTCCTCCTGCGGTTAGGGACCTCGGCAAGCGGAACCTGAGCTGAACCTGAAGAGCCTCGGGCTTCTTCGCTTGTCGTAATACTTACAGTGAAAAGTGCTTAGTCGCGCCAAGCACTGAAGTAAGCGCTTCACGTGGTGTCGTTTCATTTGTTTCATGAACTTTGAGGTGATAGGGACCCATTTTAAAGCCGGAGACACTGAATCTCAAAGAAGTTAAGTATCTTGTCCAAAAACACTTTATAAGTAGAGCTGGGAACCCAGATGGTGTGGCACCAGAATTCTTGCTCTTAGCCACTGAGCCAGTGTTGCTGGAACTAGTCATTGAGTTATATATTGCCTTCATTGTTTTTGCCCACTTGCACTGTTGTTTGCCTCATATTTTTATTTAAATACATAGTTTTAACTTATTTTAGAAGAAAGCTTTTACAGTTTAACAGCAAAAAGACTACCCGGTTTACAAATGGGCAAAGGCTCTTGAGTATAAACATAATGGTCAAAAATAATTTGAAAAAAATACTCAACAGCACTAGTCGTTAGGGAAATGCAAATTAAAACTACAATGAAATACTTGAGTGTCTAAACTTTATTGAAAAACGGACAGTCCCATTTCCAGTGGAGCAGTGGAACACTTATACACTGCTGGTGGGAGTGCAGAATAGTACACCCACTTTGGAAAACAGTTGGACCTCTCCTCTACAAGTTAACTAGAAGAACCATATGACCCAGCAGTTCTACTACTAGATACATACCGATGAGAACTGAGCACAGATGTTCAAACAAATGCTTGTACGGTTGATCCTTGAACAGAACAGCCTGGGTTTGAACTATGGGTCCACTTATATGCAGATTTTTTTTCCACTAAATATGTTGAAATTTTTTTTGCAGATTTGAGACAATTGAAAAACATTTTTCTCTAGCTTACTTTATTATAAAAATACAGTATATAATACATATCAAATATATGTTAACCTTATGTCATCAGTAAGCTTCCATCAACAGTAGGCTATTAGTAGTTAAGTTTTTGGGGAGTCAAAAATTGTTTGCAGATTTCCAACAATGCAGGGGCATTGGCACCCCTAATCACATCGTTGTTTAAGGATCAACTCTACATGAATTGACTACATGAAGTGCCTGGCAGCATTATTTGTAATAGCCAAAAAGTGGAAACAACCCAAATGTCCATCAGCTAATGAACAAACAAAAATGGTGGTTCATACAGTGTAGTATTTATTCAGTCATAAAAAAGGAATGAAGTATTGATACATGCTACAACGTGGGTGAACCTTGAAAACATTATGCTAAGTGAAAAAAATAAAACAGTCCCAAAAGACCACATATATTATTCCATTTGTGTGAAATGTCCAGAATAGGCAAATGTCTAGAGACAGAAAAATTAGTGGTTGTTTAGGGCTGTGAGGAATGAGGAGATTGGGAATGATTGCTAAAGGGTTTGAAGTTTCTTTTTTGGGGTGATAAGGCTGTTCTGAAATTAGATAGTAGTCATGGTTACACAACATTGTGCATATACTAAGAAACACCAAATTGTATAGTTTAAAGTATTTAAAACGGTGAATTTTATCTTGAAGGAAACTTTGGTCTCAAAGGAAATTCATCTGCAGTTTACTCATGCAAAATAATAATTCTCTCATAAGAGTTGTTGCAAGATTTAAATGAGATTGACATGTTACTAGTTACATAATCGAAATAAATGGTGCCCTTAAAAATAAATACAATGAAAACAAAACCAAGTTTATTAAATCTGGCCAAATACTGTTCCCTACAGAAGACTCTTAGTAGGCTCTAAATTAAGGCCCATTCTCTATTCTTTAAAAGGAAGAATTATCAAATATTAGAGACAAACTAACACTAAAGACATTCTTGACATAATGAAAGCCATTAAAACATTGAAAAGATGATCTTCTCTTGAGTCAGTGTTATTTAATGCATACCTTTACACTATCTAAAATCATCCCTCATAAATAGGTCTCACACTTGGGGAAACAATGCTGTAAGATATATTATCTACCCATAGTGTGGTGTTGGATATGACATGGAAGCAACAATTTATCGAGCATCTGTTACATGTCAGGTATCTTTAGGCACTAGGTATACAGCAGTGAAAAATTATTCTAGAGCTTATATTCTGATGGAAAACACAGACAATACAGAAACTATATACATAATGTTCCTGGTGATAAGTACTATGGAGAAAAATTAAGCAAGGTTGGGGGTTGGAGAGTGCTGGAGAGATGCCTATTTTATATTAGGTGGTCAGGAAAGAACTCTGATAAGGAGGCAAAGCAGAATCTGAAGGAAATGAGAGGGCAAGCCATTTTAATTATCTGGGAGAAGAGCATTTCAGGTGGAAGGCAGGAATACGTTCAACAGGGTCTAGGAACAACCAGGAGACCGTTGTGGCTGGGGAGAGGTGAATGAGAGGGCAAGAGGTAGAAAGTGAGGTGCGGTGGGTACATTATTAGGTCAATGTTCTACAAATTATCACAGTGACTTACACTTAAAAAGGATCATTCTGGCTGCTGCATGGAGAATGATAGGAGGCAAGATGGAAGTAATTACCAGGCTTTTCAGCAGTCCAAAGTGAGAGACAATGATCACTCAAACTAGAATATTAAGAGTGGGCATGGTGAGAACTGTCAAATTCTGGCATATTTTGAAGGATGACCTGTCAATGGTATTGGGTTGGATGTGGATTTGAAAAGAAGGTAAAGAACAGAGTGTTGAGGGTCAGACCTAGCAGATTTACTCATCTAGAGTGCCCATATTCTGCTAGGAGAATGCATGGTCAGAACTCCAGCTAAAATGCTACAGAGGAAGGAAAGATGGATTAATTTGCTCTTTAGAGTTCTAGTTTATTGCAAAGAGTAGTAGTCTTTTAGCTTATGCTAGAAAAACACTGATGATCTTCTATGAAAATAGTGACTGAAATGGATTCTTGTTTAAAAAATGCCAGTTTTGGTTAAGTAACATGTATGTGTGGAAAGAGAAGCCTATAATTTCTAACCAGCAGTAGTGTTATACCAGAGCAAGCCCTAAGTAAATAAGCAAATGATTAGATTTTATAATCCAATCAGATATAGTGACACAAATTAGGAATTCAGTGGTAGTTTTCCCCAGGAATCCAGATTCCTATTTTAGCCTAATATCTGTCGATTCTTGCTTGTTCTTCAGGATAAAACAAGTCATGGTTAGAAACAGTACTGCCACTCCCCAATTCAGCCCCTTCCTGTACTCTTCTACAGAAGCAAGGACAATTAACCACTTCTGCACTTAGTTCACATGGTGATTTCCTCCATATGTCTAAATAACATGCTTATAGTGCTAGTTTTTGCTCTTTTAATTTTAGGCATTATCTGTGGTCTCTGTTTCAGTACTTGAGATTTAGCCTATTGACATCCTCACCATTCTATTTCCCTCTCCTTTCTCCTCCCATGAAAGTTATAACCCAATATAGTTTGTTCCTCGGTGTTAGATTTACATTTAACCTGGGTAAATAAACCAAGGTAAATATAAGTTGTATATTAAACACCTTCTTGTACAACAACTATAGAATGCATCTCTTGAACCCCCATACTCTAAGATGAGGGTTTTATTCAGCACTCCTGGCTTTTACCTTTTCTTTCTTCTTTGTACCTCCCACTCAGTTTTGTTAAGAGAATTCCACTAGGCAGGTTCATTCCTGTGGGAATGTAATTGAAAAAAGCATTGCCCTTATACCTGCTTCTCATTCAAGAAGCTACTGAAATTCCATCTTCCCCAAGAAAGCCTTTTTGGACATCACTGGGAAATGAGCAATGTGTCTCCAATCCTACTAATGGAATGATAGCCTAGGAGTCCATGAATTCTTAACCCAGTGGACCTTTGCCCTATTGGGTGTTAACAACTGGAGAGGAAAACCATCAGCTTTGCCTGTGCCCTAAACAGGCTGAGGTTTATTTACTTTTCCCATGCCCTTTCAAGCCAAAGGCTATAAAACTACTTTAGTAATATAACTCCTGTGAGGACTCTCTGCTGGAATTAGTGACATCACAGTGAATTTTCAAGAGACTGTACATGAAATTTACTGTTCACCTTGAATTTCATATAGATAAGCAATTTGATTTAAAAGCAAGTCTTTCATTTTGAAAGCAACTGTTATCTTGGCTGTAATTGAGATTACAAGGAGGAAAAAGGTAATGAGTCTGGAGCGAAACACCCCTGCCCCCTAGTGGTTGCATATTCTGAAACCAGTTCTTTCAAAGCAAGCAGCAGAAAAGAAACAGTGCAGGGAACACCCAGCAAATATCCTGAACTAGGGGAACTTCCATTCCTTCCTTCCTTGTTGGAAAAGGATGTTAGTGAATCTTTTACAAATAGTCAAAGACAAAGCAAGGTATTAATAGGATTAGCCTCTGAGAGCTGTGCTCCTGTTGTGTAATCAGAAGAATGAACAGAGCTCCAAAAAAGGAGAGGGTTGTAAGCAAACGTGGACAGCCACCAGATCTCTAGCATGAAATGGCAGCTCCAAAAGAAGTTGGACCTGCCACAGATGAGCTGAGAGGGCCTGCAGTGGGGCAGTTCCCTCAGAGGTGACCACTGCAGCAGCTGCATGGTTAGAAGCAAAGCATAAACAGCAAGTCCAGCAGGGACAGTGATGATCAAGTTACATGGATTCAGGATCAGTGGTTAGCAACAGCGTGGAGTCTTGGGACTGTAGTACTGCTTGCTTGAGGGTAAACTAATCAGGACACTCAGGGAAGAGCAAGAGTAATGAACATTGATGGTGCACATACTGTACCCAGGCAGCACTTTGCGTGCAGTATCTCATAATAGTCCCATGGGACAGATATTGTTACCAGCCCTGTTCTACAGATGATGAACTTGGGGCTAAGTAGCCCAAAGTCACAGAGCTGATGAGATTTAGAGCCAAGATTTGAATCAAGGTTTGACTCCAGAGTCTGAGCTCTTAACTAACTATATGCTTTCCTGCTTCCCTCAGGGAGTAGGAACATTAGGGTTCAAACTTTCTAACTCTACTGATAGTTGTACTGAGAGATGGTTGTAAGTTAGAACTCTAAAGATGGTTAAGATCTGGTCCTACATCTGCCACCTACTTGTAGGAGGATATTTAACCTTTCAGAAACTAATTTTCCTTAATTGTAAAAATAGGGATAAAATGATGACTATTTCACAAGTTGCTGTGAATATTCATTGAGATAATATACAGTTTCTGGCATTTGGAAATTGAGATAGCTTGCCTACAAAGATGGTTGCCAACAATTGTAGTCATTGGACTTAGCACTACTCCTCTCAAAATGAGGTGAAATCTGTTTCCCTACCTTAGAATCTGGCTGGGCTCATGACTTGCTTTGATGAGTAGAATGTGGCAGATGTGTTCTTGGCCGGTTCCAAGCCTAGGTCTTAAGAGACCTGGCAGCTTCCGTTTTTGCTCTGTTGGATCGTTTGTGCCACCATGTAAGGAAGCCCAGCCTAGACTCTTGTACGGTAAGAGACCATGTGGAGAAAGAGCTCACTATCTGAATGCAGCCACTTGAGAGAGCTTAGCAAGACAAGAACTGACCTGCCAACCCCAAAATCACAGGAAACAAAAAATCATTGCTGTTGAACTACTAAGTTTTAGGATAGTTGGTTATGCCACAAATAGAAAATTCTCAACAAACAGTATTTACTAGTATTATAATTGGTGCTGGTGAGGGATTCAGCCAAGTATCTGAGTCATCTTTTTTCTTAGGTCACTGATTTTTCTCTCTTTTACTGGAGTGGGCTGGAAGCAACGAGGGTCATATGTGCAGATGAACATTGCTCATTACAAATATTTCTTATATCTTTCTATAGAAACAGAACATTGATGGATATCTACTTAGACTTTGTTAGCATTTCAAATTGCTAACATTGAAGCATAGTTCTTCCAACAGTTACCATTCAGGCTTTTCACAAATTGGTTATGGGGGGACCTTCCAAAGCCTTTATGTTGGAGGATTTAAGGCAAAGACTTATTTTTTTAATCTAGCATCTCAAAGCCCTGAGACTGATACTTTACTCTAAACTTGATTGCCTTTATATCCCTTCCCCTCTTTTTCTGTCCTCTTTTTCTTTCCATACATACCCCTTCCCTTCTCACCATGCTTTTCTTTCCTATTTCTGTTCCTTATTCTGATGATTAAATAAGATCTTCCCTACTGAAGTGTAGGCTCCAAGAAGGTGATTTTTGTCTATTTTGTTCTCTATAGAACATTCTTTACTTAGAACGAGTGTGGCATGCAGAAGATAGGCAATGAATGTTGGTTAAATTAATTCAAGAATGCATGTAAGAGCACTTAGAATGATGGCTTAAAGTATATGATGTTCAATAAATATAACTGTGACCATTCAGCAGTGTAATAAATGAGACCATTCACATTTTTTAAGAACCTATTACTTTTAGTCCTTTTCCCTTTTCTTTTCTCTGTGTCCCTTTCTTCTTTTCTTTCTCTTCCTGTTATTGCATCTTCTCTCCTACCCTTTCTGGGGCTTGCCAGGGCCTCTCATAGATGTTATTTCTCCTTATCTGAGAGGACATGCAGATAAGAGATTTTGGAACTTGGTCATGGGATAAATGTAACTGTGATTCATAGCTCACCTATGACTGCACAAAAATCTGCTATTGAGGTGAGCCCAATCCTGGTGCTACTAAATATTTTAAGCAGGGACGTGGATTATGGAAAACAGCAAGCTTATTACCTTATAGCCTAACAAATGCGTGACTGTACATGTTTCTGTGTGTGGGTGTTTCGAATGCCCGTTGGTGAGTCACCATTCTACTCTTGGCAGTAGAAATATGAGCCAAATCAAGTAGAACTGATTTAGCCAATTTTCTCTTTCCTTTTTTCTCCACAAGGGAATGGAAATGTACTACCATGTAATGGACTGGTTCTTTCTCAGCCTACTAACATTAAGGAATCCCTGTTGAAATGCAAGCCCAACTGCTGGAAATCAGATTCCCATGTCCTCTCAGAAGCTGTTTGTTAAGGTAATCCCCATACATTTTAAAATCATGACTTCCCAAGACTAGCTGGGAAAATAAGAAGCTTTGGACTTACTACCAGAACTAATTATGCAGATTTCTCCATTTCCTCCGGTAGCCATTCATGTAAGAAGATCACAGCTCCTCTTTTCTGCTAGTCTTTCAGATTCAAATCAGAAATCTGCAGGCCAATCAGTGGCTGGGTAGCTTGTGCTGAGTACAAAACAGTATTGATGCAGTGCTCAACACAGCCTTGTTTAGGCTTCATTCAATTAGGCTAATAAGTAGCTTAGACCTCTTAGCCCTGCTGATATTTATAGAATCCTGTTATATTTTCATATAACATATATTTCTGCATATATTTTTCTGTCACGTGGGACCAGTGTTTTAAAAACCAAGAGTTGAAGGAGAAGAGATAAGTCTGAGCCTCCTACTATTTCTTCCCCAAATTGATTTCAGCCACTCTCTTTTTCTTTCTTTCTTTTGAACATTTAATCATATCATAGGCAGTCATTAGCCAGGCCTTTATACTAGTTAATCAAACTGCCATCAATCTAGAGTCAGGGTAGAGAGATTTTGCGGCATTCAGACCATCAATTCTCCAACACGCTAATGTAATTGGCACAAAAGACCCCACCCTACACCTAACCTACCTATTCCACTTCTGGTGGATGTTAGGCTGGAGGAAGGAAAAACAAGGACATGCAAATAGAACAGAGATGCCATAGGGGGAGAACAGACTAGACCCCAAGGTCTGTGCCTTATATGGAAAGGGGACAGCTCTTCCTGAATTCCATCCTTCTGATGTGCCAATACCCGGATGTCAGCCTCCTCCCTCTTGGAAGGAAAAAAGTTTCTAGTTGTCTATTATGTCACTTTTAGCCAATCATACCTCTCCACGCCCCCTAAGATAGCTTGCCCACTCCTTCCCCTCCTAACCCCTTATAAGCCCCCCACCTCCCTGACCGAGTATGACTTCCCCAGCCTGTAGTACCCAGACTGCAGAACATCACCCAGGAGTGGCATTCAAATAAACTACCTGGCCCTTTGTTGCCTCTCTTCGCCTGCTTATTTCAGCTAAAATTTATCTTACATTTGGTGCTGAAACCCGGGACGGAGCATGAGTGCAGGGCCCCGACTGGCCACCGGTGGCCCCGCCCCCTCCTTCCCCAACCCAGAACCTCAGCCTGCTCTCTGCTACATGGACTATTTTCCAGTGAGTCCCTAAGTTTCCCCCAATCTGTTTCCCTTCCTAACTCCATTTCACCTGGTCTGTTAGAAATCATGCATGCGTCCAGGTGGGGCATCCAGCCCCTGGGCATTTAGCCCACCCTCTGTAGGCATCCGGCCTGCCCCTGGCCCTGCAGTATGGGAGACATCCCTACCCCAGGCCCCAGGACGTCTCCCCTGACTTGGCGCGCTTGGGGCACTGGGCGCTCCTCTCAGCAGGATTAATTGGGAAGTGGCACAGACATGTGGAACCAGCCCTCAAAAGCAGAGGCTCAGACCCCACTGCAGTGTCTCATTTCTAACTTGGCTACTCTATATTTGTCCCGGGAAGTTCACAAACGGAAGCTACTCTTTCTTTGCTCTGAGGCTGGGCCTCAGTATCCCTTGGACAATCAATTTCGCTGGCTCCCTGAGGGAACTTTCAATTTTAGCCTCCTCACCACCTTGATTAATTATTGCCACTGGAGCGGAGAGTAGAGTGAAATCCCATATGTGCAGGCTTTTTGGACTTTTCACTCCTGTCCAGACCTTTATGTTGTGTTCAATGACTAAGGTTCTCCTGGCCCAATCTCCAGTTAAAGATTGTCAGCCTCTTACTCTGCTCAGTCCTTCTTCCCTTTCAGATCCACCAGAAAACCTCAGTCGCCCACCTCCCTCAGCTCGCAAGGCATCCCCCTCCTCTCTACCACCATCTTTAAGTCCTTTTTCTTCACATATGTGGCCGCCGTCTTAAAGTCCTACATTCTCAACCATGCCATTGTCCTGCTCTCCTCTTCCGGTGGCTGCACCACCCCCTCCCCCTCTCCTTCCGCCTTCACCGCCCTCTTCCCCCACCAGAACGCACTCCTCCCTCCCTCTAGTTCCAGAAGCCACAGACAAGAAGCTGAGGAGAGGGAAGGCAATTGGATATCAGTGACTCAAGTCTTTATATCGGTTTGTCTGTCTGTGTATATGTTTTTGTGTGGAGGGTGTTGCTGACTGTAGTCATTGTATCTCAGTTTGTACATTTGTGTGTCTAAGTGTATAGATGAAAAATATTTTATTTAAAAACAAGTGCTTGTGAAAATTGGGCATTCTAAAACTTCCAGAAAATCTGATAAAAATGTTAAGCATTAATGCTAATTTGGGTTTGGTTGAGGTGGGCATGTCCTTGTTGTTTTCAGCTGCCTAAGTTTACCTAAGGTCATTTAAGTTGATGATGTTATCTGCCAAATCTTTTAAGAATAAAATGCTTAAAGGCTTGGCTTTGTCTAATATTCAGTAAAGGTTTTGTAAGTAATCTAGCATAGTTGCTAAAAATAAGTAAACAAGCCTAGCAAATAAATATCTTAATAATGATACTGTATTAATGTATAACAGTGTATATATATGCAAACGGCCTGAGAATTTTTGTAGTAACCAAAATTCTTAAAGTTTGCTAAATTATATAGACATATTTTGTGCCTAATAAGAAATTGTGCTATAAAGCACATTTCCAAAAATGATAATATACGTTCATAGATGTATCAATCTGAAGAATGCTAGTGTAACAGTTTACAGTAGCCTATTTTTCAGTGTTCACTAAAGGTTAAAGTAATAATTTTAAGTTCTAATCAAAACTACTTAAAGAGGTAAGGAAAACATTTCTGCATGCTAAAAAATATGTCTTTTGATAAAAGAAAGTTGTAGAAAGTTTGTAGAAGAATTTAATATGGTCATGCTATATAAAATTAAACCAAATGAGTCTCAGTATCAAGTACACAGCAAAATTAGAATTTTGTTTTCAGTTAAAAAGACAAAGTTTTCTGAACTGTTAGTCTGCTCTTAATATTGAAAGATTGCAGAGAGTTCTTCTAATTTTTTTATCAAAGCAGTTTCTTATGTTTAAAGTCTCAGTGAGTTGTTGGAGTCTTTAAGAAAATGAGATCTTAAAATTAAAAGGACTAAAAGCTAAACTTTGCTAACAACTGTGTAACCTTCTTTATTTGCCTTTGAAGTACTTTGTTGTCATTCTAGTTAATTGGATAAGTATTGCTTCATGGCAACCTATAATCCTATTTAAGCAAGTGTCAAAGAAACTTTCTTCTGACAACTTCCCAAAATCAAATTCAAAAAGGTATTTTTACCTCTAGTTAACTCTGATATTTTCTAGAGGGCCCCTGGAACATGTCAGAAGAACTTTTTCTCATTGGAGAAAGTATTTGGCTAATTTAACTTATTTTTCTGATATATAATTACCTGCTTAATTACCTAGAAAGCACTGTCAAAAAGAGTAATGCTAAACTTTGTTACTGAATGTTTTGTGTTATAGAAATATCAGAATTTCCTTATGTCAACTGTCTTACAGTAAGCTCTCATCAGATCTTTAGCCATTGTCATTTGTAAGTATTTTATTATTTATAGTCACTGTTTTATTACTCTTAAGCTAGTAAAGAACTAGATTTCAGCAGAACAAGTATTAGTTACATAAGATTAAGTAAACTAAAGAAGATGATTTTGTAGCTTTTTGTTTCAAATGTTTCTGATAAAGTGTTTTAAGCTTTTTCTCTTAAGCTGACAACAGTTTAATAAATGACTGCCTTTATAAGCAGAATTGAAACTTTATCTTTCTCTCTACCTGATCCCTCCAGAATTTAAAAACTCTCAGTGACTATTTTTATATTTCATGGCAGTAAGTTTATTTGCACAAGTTCAATAATAATCTGCTTTCCTTGTAAGAGGACCAATTAAAAACACTGGTTATATTACCAAGGCTTTAACTGGAATGTCATACCTGAGAGACAAGTGTGTAAACTCAGATATGAACAGACAGCTTTAAGAAACAGATTGACTTTGTAAAGCCAACAAAGCCCCTTAGAAAAACCTACCTGGTACCTTGCTTACAGAGTTCCCAGCAGCCTTACCAGGTGAGTAAAGAAGGTCACTTCCTGGCAGGTGCAAAAACCTCAAGAAGAGAGTTCACCCAAATCTACAGGTACTGCAGGCACAACCTGATGTCAAGTCTGGCTTAGCTTTCTGGCCTCCAGAAGCCCTTAAAAGTTCAATCTGAAATTCCTTACAAAAAGTTCCAGCAAAGCTTATTTAAAAGAGCCTATGTAATCAATTGGTCTTGCTGCACTTATACAAATAATCAAGCCAACTGTTAATTATTTTCTTAATCTGGCTACTTCTAATAAAAGTAAGGGTGATTTTAGAGAAAAATATTCTTTCAATAATGCAGTCTTATCTATACTAAATCCTAATACTAGTCATTGAGATGTAAACTCGATCCAGAATTCCAGTTCCCCCTAATGGCCTGGCTAATGCTCCTTTGGGGCCCCTTAATAACAGTTTGTTGTTTGCTCTTAGTTGCCCCTTGTGTCCTCAGGTTCTTCCAACAGCAGCTAACCCAGATGACCTGGGTCACCACCAACCAGATGTTACTTCACCGTTATGCACCTCTTCCCACTAAACCCCCTCCTTCGGCCTAATACCTGCCTCAAACCCCCATGATACCCCTTGTCAGCCAGAAGTAGCCAGATCGAGTCATCACCCATTACGACCAAAAGGCTGGAATGTTAGGCTGGAGGAAGGAAAAACAAGGCCATGCAAATAGAACAGAGATGCCATTGGGGGAGAACAGACCAGACCCCAAGGTCCATGCCTTGTATGGAAAGAGGACAGCTTTTCCTGAATTCCATCCTTCTGATATGCCAACTAAGACCCGGATGTCAGCCTCCTCCCTCTTGGAAGGAAAAAAGTTTCTAGTTGTCTATTATGTCACCTTTAGCCAATCATGCCTCTCCACACCCCCAGGATAGCTTGCCCACTCCTCCCCCTCCTTAATCCCTTATAAACTCCCCACCTCCCTGACCGAGTGTGACTTCCCTGGCCTGTAGTACCCAGACTGCAGAACATCACCCAGGAGTGGCATTCAAATAAACTACCTGGCCCTTTGTTGCCTCTCTTCGCCTGCTTATTTTGGCTAAAATTTATCTTACAGTGGAAAAATAATTAAATGGTAACAAAGAATTAGGGAGGAACAAAATGACAACCTAGAGTGGCAGTATCTTAGTGTTTATGCATGTGAACAAAATGATCAAAACTAGAAAAACAACAATACTTGACATGTAAAATAACACATACAAGAAGTGGGGGCAGTAGTTAAAACTCACTATGAAGTCCCTTCCCCACTAAAAAGAAAAAAGCATCTTGCTTAAAAATTATGGAAATTCCAATAATCTACAGTGTCACATGTACAGTAGGAAATTTGCAATATTGCCAAACTTTCTGTGGCAGCCAAAATTTTCAATAATTGGCAGTACTGCAATTTTTTTTTGGTGACTATAAAATTTTAATCACTCTTAATAATTAACAAAGGAAGCTATTAAGTACTTAGTCATATGTAAAAATGAAAGTCCCTGGCCTTGCATGGCATTTGCTCTATGGTTCAAGAAAGCGCTTGTATATTTTAATGTCTTCATGATTCATCAGAAAGACTCTAGTGGGTCACATCACACCTATACACCGAAACATGCTGGCCTAAATGACTAGGACAGCCTTGTTTCTAAGCCTTGTCTGGTCTTGTGTTCTTGAACATGTAACTTTCTTGCAAGTCTTTGAGTAACAGTCTGGTTTCTACATTAAGACGATCACTGTAGTGGCAGAGTGTAATAAATGGATACAACCATTCCAGGGACTATTGGGCAGCAGGTTCAAAGTCTTAAAGATATGCATCCCCATTGACCTGTCAATTCCACTCCTACAGAAATGATTTATGAATATGAACAAAGATGCATGTTTATTATACCATATTCTAAGTTTTTTTAATATTAGGAAGTTGTTCACAGCACTAATTTTAAAAAATAAGGCATATAAAGTATATATATTATTCTTCTGAAGATGTACTCTCTTCACAGGCAATGGCTAGAAATATGTATAATATGATGTTAATAGTGCTTATCTCTGTGTACTATTAAGGACTTTTCTCAAATGTGTACAATAAATGTGTGTTGCTTCTGTAATAAAAAAAACATTTAAATATACATGAAACAAAAGAGATGACTTTGGCAGCAGCGGTTCGAAGAACATGAATAAGGGACATTGGATGAGAGGTTACTGCAGTGGTTCAGGCAAAAGGCAATGCACGTAAGAGCCAAGGATATGGCCATGTGGGTAGGGAAGGAAAAACTGGCTGAATATACAATAGTCCTTTGAGAACTATAAACACACACCACACTTTCAAGTCAGTAATAAAATTGATCTTTTAAAAGAACTAACATGAGTTATCCATTTTCTTGTAGTACCTTTAAATATGCCTTTAAAGAAGCTCAGAGCCAACTCTGATGATAGGGTTTTGGTTTTCTGGCTTGAGGTGTGGCTAAATTAATGGAGGTTCAGTTGATCAAGAAAGAGAATGTAAGAAGAGGACTGGATTGTGGACAGAGAGAATCAATTCAGTTTTGGATATGTGGAGTTCGAGGGGCTTGTGAGACAATATACTACGCTGTGGTTCATGAGTCAGAAGTTCAGGTCTGGTCAATAGGTATAGAATAGATACAAGTAGAGGTCATCAGCATATGAACAAATGTTAAAACTGGTTGGTTGTGAGGGTTGCCTGGAGGGTGTGCCGTGAGAAAAGGGCTGAGCAGGGAGCCACAGCAGTTCAGGGCAGGACAATAAAGAGGAGGTCACTGAGAAGACTGAGGAGTGGTGAGCTAGGCCAGCCTGTACTCGGCTAAACCAGGTTCAAAGCCTGACAAGAATAACCAGTTGGACAAGTTCAAGGTTGCTTTAATTTCAGCTTACTACCAAATCTGCAAGCAAGCATTGCAAAAGGCACAGGAAAGGAGAATGAAAGTGAGTAGACACCGCAGTTTTCTTTCTTCTGCTCCTTATGGAATTGTGACCAATGTCTGGGGGTCAGCACAGTCCCTCTCAAGTCTGATCTGCCACTCACTATTCTTCAGGCTGGGGAAGGGCCCTGGCAGCCATCAAGGGTCTAGGTACTGGTGCTTAAGGCAGTTCCTTGCTGTGCCATGGACACATCCTCATGTGCTGTCTCTTCTTACTGCTTCTCCACCTGCACCAGGCTCTGCTGTGGTGTTACCAAAAGTGGCCAGAGAAGTTCAGAAGGAGGAGAAAGGGAGGAGAGAATTTCAAGCAAGGATTTGTCAACAATATCAGATTTCAGAGAGGTCAAGTAATGTAAGTGCTAAAAAATTCCCACTGTGTTCGCCAATTTCAAAGCTATTTGGAACCACACACACAGGATACCACCAGGCTCAGGTTTCCATGAAAGTCATTTTCATTCTCACAAACATAATCCAAGTATTTGTTTTAGTTATGGTATTTTGTTATGGAAGCCTGAGCTAAGACATCTAACTTGCAGACTTCATCATTCACGGTGATTTTCTCTTAGTGGTCCATCTAACAGTCTGGCCTTTTTTTTAAGGAACTCCCCTGTCCATCATGGGTTGTGGTATTTATCAGCTGTGGGCTGTGTTCATCATCTCTTCCACAGGGCTCCTGTGTCTCATGCACATCAAATAATGTGGCTGAGTACCAGTTTCATTGTCCCCAAACCCTCCCAGCAGTTAGGAAATCTATTGGATGTTGGTCTTCCCAGAGCATATGATGAACTTCTAGATGACTGAGATCTATCAGGACTCACAGAAACTTACCCTTAGTGGCAGAGTAAAAGAAACACATTAAGGGGAAGTGTAGGTTTCTAGAACAGAGTTATAAGCAAAGCAAAGTATATGTCAGAGTCAACAATGCTTAGACTCTTGTGGAAGGAATGAGGCAACTCCAGGCCTGTGTCTGTTGGGCTAGCTGCATATTGCAGCCCCAAACTGAAACTGTGTAAACATCTGCATCTTTTTATGTCTATGATTGTTATTATTTGGTTTCCCCCTCTGCCCTACTCTGAAGCAGGAGGGGGAAGAAAAGACAGAGGGAAATCATGAGCTCTTCAGAGGAATAGTGCCAGATATTAAATCTATAAACAAAATAGATTGAACTGGAAAAAATGAGTCCAAGGCAAAGGAAGCATGAGAGCATTGGGAAAATATCACCTGAAAGTGTGGACTGAATGTTCCTTGTGTATTTGTGATTGACCCTTTAAGTCTGATCAGCACACTTGTGTCTCCAAACTGCTTGTCTCACTGCCCTGTTGAACACAGTTTCATTGTTCCTCATATGGAGCCCTTGGATTCATTTATATACTGCAAGCTGATGACCTGTAGGAGATTTGTCTTTCCTCCAGCAATAACGATCCTGTGTTGTCAGGGTCCTGTTTCACTGGAGCATGAAGAGAGTTATGCTGATTGATGGAGACTGAGCTGGAGTGTAATAAGGGTTTTACTGGAGGGTTCCTGAGTCTTCCTGTAGAATGCCTCAGAGGGCACTTAAAACCAGGAGCTATCTGAGTGCCTTGTCTTCTCTGGGTTAGTCTATAATGGAAGTTGAAAATGGGCAGCCCCTAGGTCAGATATTTTATTTGGTCTACCCAGGGTTTGGAATTAGTTGCCAGCATTTAAAAACAGATATTTTATACCCAGATTTCCTGCTACTCTTTAAAACTGAAGATCTGGAATGCTGGACCTAGAAAATTTGCTGGTGCTGAGAAGATCACTGCTCTTTAGTAGGGACACAGCTCTCCATATTGCCACAGTCCCCACTGCTGCACACGTTTATGGTGGCCACCAGAGGCCCGTGGTCTTCAAGAAGAATATGTAGGGGTGGAAAAACCTTTTTCCTCTACTCTCGTAGGTTCACTGGCTGGGTCTGCGAATCAAACTGGTAATAGATTAACAGGAGAAAAAGTTTTTATTATATAGGTACACATGGGAGTTTCACAAAGCAAGGGGACTCAAGGAGCTGGCCACATGCTTGAGGTTTATATACTATCTTAGGCTAAACAAAGGAAAAGGGGTTTGAGGCTTCTGGGTGCGGAGACAAGTTATGGGAAGGTGAAGGGAGTAATCTATGGTGAAGGTGGTTTGTCTTGTTATGCATGAGTCTCTCAGGTGATAAGTTTGTCCTTTTTCCTGATACAGAGATGCCTTTACAAATGGAAATTTCCTTTATACATGTAAATTTCCTTTACAAAAGGGAAAATGTATACGCTATTTTGAAGGAGTTAGGGGGAGGTAAAGAGCTTTTCCTGCCTCTGCTGTTTCTCAATTGCCTTTAGCTCAAAATAATCCATATACTTAAGAGGCATAATTTAGGATGACATATCCTGGTACCATTCAGAAGGAAACAGGCATTTATTGAGTACTTTTATTGGTGAACCACTGTATCTCATTAATTTGCACATATAATCTCATTTGATTTTCCTAAGAACCCAGTAGGATATTCATTCCAATACTACAAGGGCCATAACTCATGATGGGGTTCAAGACATGCTATCCCAAAAAAGATAACTTGGCATATTTGAATATTTTAAACTGAAGGAGACTGAGAATATGGTAGAAGCAGGAAGGTCACTCTGATCTTACCCCTGCCCTTCTCCCCTGAAATGAATCAAAAACTTTCATGTGAGAGGTGCCCTCCCTATACTTGGAGGAAAGGAGCATCCATACCTCTGAAGACAAAGGAACCCTGAAAAGAATCCTAACAAACAGGCTTTGCTAAATTTCCCTCATACTCCTTAACTTAACTGTCCATTCTTTACCAAACCTAGCATAAACATACTCAGCTCTGTTTCTTTAGGTCTTCTCTTCCTTATGAAGGCTCCTGTGTTACTTAAAACTTATATTAAATAAATTTGTATGCTTTCTGCTGTTAATCTGTCTTTGTCAGTTTAATTTTCAGACTCAGTCAGGCACCTCTAAGAGTCAAGAAAAACTTTCTTCTCCTGTATCTGCTTCTTTAACACTGCAAAAATACCCAGCACTTAGTAGAATAAAAGCTACATGGTTGGAGATCAAAAGTATTTATTGAGTGAATGAATGTACATGAGTATATAAATAAATGAGTGAGTTATTTTTATTCCATTTTTGTGGATGAGAAAACCAAGGCCCTGAGCAGTTAAGTAACTTGCTCAGAGTCATACATTTGACTGCAGAATCATACAAGTAGGAGAAGTTACAACTGGATTCAAATGTGGGACTGAGTGACTCCAGAGGTCCACTGTGAAGGAAAAGCGAAAAGACTGTGGTTCATTTCAGGACCAAGTGCACAGTAGGCATGTGGGTAAAACTGCAGTATTTCCAGAATCTCTCACCTGGCCTTAGTGCATCTCCATATCAGTAAGTGTTTCCAAGGGGTAGAGAGTAGTCCATCTCCATATCAATAGGTGATTACATGGGGGAGAAGGGCATATCTGGATCACAGAGGTTGGGTGGGGTCCCTATTTGCAGCTGGGTTGTGAGAGATACAGGCAAGCAGAAGTGGACAACTGCTTGTAAGCAATAAACGGGTTTCTCCCACTTTATTTCTCCCTTTGACTGATTTTGGTTTCAAAGGTAATTTGCCCTGGGCTGGGAAAATATATTCCCCCCAGAGTTAGAAGGCACTTTGTAAGTAGCCACTGAATTGGTTGACAGTGCTCAACCATATTTTAGTGAGTACAAGCAGCCAGAAGATTGCAAGCATGATTTTAAGCTTATGAAAGTTGTTTAAAAAACACAGGAGTCTGGGTGCCTTGGGCTTTCAGACTTCACAATAATGAGGCTTTGTGGTAGAGGGTACCTGTGGCTTGTAACAAAGAGGGCATAATATCTCTGTCCACAGTTGACTTGAAATTCCAAAGTTAATCCTCCTTGCTTATCCAAAGAGCTTCCTTCAGGGTTTATTTCCTTAAACTACCTGCTGATGGTACTTGGTTACCAAACTGGAGCCCAGAGAGCTATGCTCAGGAATGAATATGCAATTGACCCTTGAACAACATGGGGTGGGGGAGGGATGGGGGGAGTTGGGGGAATGTCTTAGGGGTGCTGACCTCCTATGAAGTTGAGAATTCATATATAGCTTTTGACCCCCACAAAACTACTAATAGCCTACTGTTGATTTTATGATAGTAAATGATAAAATAGACTAGTATTTACATATATTTTTTGAATTCATGACTTACCTAACTTCTTAATTTTTTTTAATATTTCTAGGCTATGTGGTTTGTCTATGAGTTTTTTTCAAATTGTTGCAGATATACTTTTCCAGTATACTTATTGCATTCAATATACAAAAAATTTTCCAATATACTTATTGAAAAAAAACCATGTGTAAGTGGATCCATGCAGTTCAAACCCATGTAGATCAAGAGTCAACTGTAATTCAGTGTTACTTTGTGAGGCTTATTGGGAGGACCTGATGCTAGCTTATGAATTATGCCACTCAGTAAATGAAGCCCTTTTCAGAGAGAAGGGGTTGGCCTGAGGAAGTACGTAAGAGGGTAACTTTGTGGCTTAGTTTCCAGCTGTCTGCTGATGATTTCCAAATTAATCTATAATTTTGATCTCTCTCATGCAAATCTCAATAATTAACAAAACTGCTTGGTCTTTTTTTTTTTTTTACCTCTGTCTACTGTGACTCCAAAATATTAAAAACAGAACATACCACAGTTTTGCCCATTAACCAGTCTTTCCTTACAGTTCTTTACTCAGTGGCTGTTTATTCTTTCTCTTACCAAGCTCCAAACTCTGGAGTTTTCTACAACCCTGTTGTATTTATAGCACATATATACAAGCACTTTTCCATAAAATGTCTATTTCCTTTCTCCTCCCCTTCTACTATTCCCACCCAAGTGGAAGCCTCTATCACCTCAGACCTTGATTGCTATAGTAACTTCCTAGCTGGTCTCTCTGCTTCCAGGCTGTCTTTCCTGTAATGTCACTACATGCTACAGCCAAATTTATTTTACTCAAAATCCTGTTTTCATGTCCCTTTCCAGGTTCCAGATTCCAAATCTCTCTTTTCTTCTCATGGCTTGGAGTAGCTTTTCCCAAAGTGTGTTATGTGATGCTTTCACTCCATAGGAAATTAATAGGCTTTAAGTAAAAAGCAGATTCTGTGATCAAATGCCAAGAAAATGCTAGGTTGACAGTTGTGAAACATTTTTTTCCTGCAGGATGATTTATAGCTTTCATATCTTAATATGCCTTGGTATGAAGTTTTTCCAAGACTTGTATTTTCACATAACCTTTTTTGGTGGAGTATTTAATTGTTCTGGGTTTCCTTGGACCACATTTTGGAAACACTGGTCCAGAGATCAAGTCTATAATCCCTGTGATGGTTAATTTTATGTATCAACTTGACTGGGCCATTGGGTACCCAAATATTTTGTCAAACATTATTCTGAATATTTCTGTGAGTGTGTTTTTGATGTGATTAACGTTTCAATTGACAGATTGCATAAAGCAGATTGCTCTCCCTATTGTGGGTGGTCCTCATCCAATCAGTTGAAGACCAGAATAGCTCAAAAAGGCCCATTCTCTTGAGAGTAAAAGAATTTCTCCTGACTGCGTTTGAACAGGGATATCCTTTTTCCTGTCTTCACACTCAAACTGAAACACTGGCTCTTCCTGGGTCTTGAGCCTGCCGGCCTTAGGGCTAGAACCACACTATCTATTCTCTTGGGTCTCTGGTTTCCTATTCACCCTTTAGATCTTGGGAATTCTCATCCTCTGAATTACATGAGACAGTTCTCTATAATGTATCTCCATGTGTATGTTCACATACACACATCCTACTGGTTCTGCTTCTCTGGAGGATCCTGATTAATACAGTCCCTACTTCTTAGTAGCTGCTTAAAACCAGACTCCTGTTCCACTTGTTTGAGTTTATCTCCTTCCATTTCCTAGTACATACCTTCTGCTCCAGGTAATATGATCTTCTTGTTATTTCTAAATGCCCCTTGCAGAATTCACTTCTAACCATTGTCCAAACTGTTGCTTTTGCTTAGAATATGGCCCTCCCTTTTCCGATATGTTCACACTCTACTCATCCCTCTCTCTTTCTTTCTCTTCCCCAGACCCTTCTTGTCTTTGCATATTTTATTTTTAGAAAATAAACTTTCTGAAGACAAGTCCTGCAAAGCATTGAACTGCATTCATTCCTGAGAACTGTGCTGTGCAGGGAGTGACTGGAATGCTAAACTGCTAGAAGTTCAAGGAAGAAAGACTTGGAGGAAGTTCCCAGTATAGGAGTGGATAAAAAAGTGAGATTGTTTTCCTAGTTTTTAAATTCCCTAGTGCTTTTCCCCTGAAGACATCAGCAGTTACCACTTTCTTTTCTCTCTTTTTTCAAGGTCCAAGTGAAGTCCTCTGGTGGCAAATCAGAGTCACTTACAGAGCATTTAAATATCCTGAAAGTCAGGCTGTACCTCAGACTCTTTAAATCATAGTCTCTGAGGGTTGGACGCTGGTATCAGTATTTTGTAAAGTTCTCCATGTGATTCCAGCGATTGAGAACTAGTGTGAAGTCTTCTTGATCAGAAGGCACTGAGCTCTCCCATGGCCCTTTTGGTCTGTATCACACAATCTGGTTTGTTGTGATCTCATCATATTAAAATTAGAAGCCTGTGGCTTGCCTGGTGGTGCTCAGGAAGAGAATTTCTCTAGTTCTGAAAGGCAGTTTATTGTATCTCTCCCATCCTTTGTATATATCCCATCCCGGATATAGAGAGCAATGGGTTCTCTAGCGTGTGTCAGATTCACTGGAAAGGCTTGTTAAAAAACAGATTGCTGGGCCTCATGTCCAGAGTGACTGAATCAGTAGGTCTGGTGTGAGACTCAGGAATCAGCATTTCTAACAAATTATCAGCTGACGCTATTGATCTGTGGCCCACACCTCAAAAACCATTGACCAAGAGAACCACAAATAAGGAAGAGAGCTCAAGTGGTACTGATGTGACCCCTGGGACTGAGGAAAACCAAATAAAATGGACACAGAAGTAAAGGCCAGCTGAAAACATTACTTTACATGGAAGTTACCAATTGATGGCCCTAACCCCAAATCCAGTCCCTGGGTGTGTCATGTCATGCAATCCTTCCTGTTAACAAAGTTAATTTTTAAAAATCAGGGGTTTACACATACACACATACACACACCCACACTCAAACACAATTCAATTTTTCAAGAAATGACAGGTTGGCAGCAAGGGAGTCCAGTTTCCTACATGGCAACATTCTCAACATGAACCAACAAGGAGTAACCACTCTGCTATTCCAAATGAGCCCAGCCACCAGCTAACATTACAAATGAATGTAGCCATATGAATAAGCCCAGGTAAAACCAGTAGAAAAATTATCCAGCAAACCCATAGAACAGTGAAAAGTAATACACTGTTGTTGATTTATGCAGTTAAGTTTTAGGGTGATTTGTTGTACAGCAGTAGCTAGCTGATAACACCAGATGTCAAGAGTCCTCACAAACCTACTTCACTCAATTATGTCATTTCTCAGGCAGGCCTGTGATTTACTAGCCTATGCCTTAGCCTGAAGAGCAATAGACAGACTTAAAAGCCTGTAACATATCCATTTTCCCAAGAACTGTGCAAAGTCAGCGGTATTAGATCTCCACTTTGCAGATGAGGAAACTGAGAACTACTAGCCAGCTGAGGGATATCCCTAGATATCTCTAGAGCAGGATGAAAACCCACCACCTTTTACTTCTTCTTCAGTGCTTTATCCCCTTCTATCTGGGGAATTGACCATTTGTCTCCCCAGGGCAATAGATCTGAAGCCACCAAAGCCAAACTGTAATTTAACAGGGTCTGATGTTTTCAAGAAGGGGAATCTTCTATTTAGTCTTGAGTTATTGAGGAAATGGTCTATAAATGTCCTAATTCGGGGACTAGTACATAGAATGAGAGACAGTCTTGTTATCTGCTCTGTTTCTCTAACATCCATTGATGCCCTTTCCTTCTCTCTGGCTTCTCCATACTCCTGGCTAGATAATTTTATCTCTTCTCTAAGATTTGGCATGTTTTCTGTTATCTCCATTATAGCACATAATCCCACAGTGTTATATTTTTTATATGTCTTCTTACTCCCTCACACCTTGGGTGCTTTCGTTTCAGGAATTATAGATTTCGGTTTTATTTCCAGTCTCTGTAGCACAGGACCTGAGCCAAGGTCAATGCTGAATAAATGCTGACCAAATATAATGGAAATTCAGTTGCAAGTGCATTTAGTCATATTCTGATTTAGCCCCTGTAGTAGTCATCCTGCAAAAACAAGTGTTATAACTAATGTTGTCACACTCACATTAAAAGTGAGGAAACAGAACCTCAGTAGCCTAAGGATTTCTTTCCATTTTTGTTGATACTTGACTGATACTTGTTAGGTTTTTCATCAAACAGTTGTCTGGTTTTTGCTTTTGTTTTATAAATAATTTCTGTGGAGTTTTCTCTGTGATGGCAGAGCCTAAGCCTTATGTAGACCCCAGCAAGAGGTGTGGCAGGTGGGACTTACTCAGTAATTGTTGGTTTGAATTTAATTTCCACTTTTCTGCTACCAGTCTAGGGAAATGCTTGAGAAAGTCATTTAAGAGGTGCATATGATTAAGTCTGCTTTCACTCAGTCTGAAAATTAACCACATATACTCTCACTCTTTTATCACAGATTGGAAGCCTGGAGAGAGAGAGAGAGAGAGAGAGAGAGAGAGAGAGACTGAGAGAGAGAGAGAAAGGAGAATCATGTATCTGAGAAAAGAAGGACATGGGAAATTGCAGGGTAACCAGACCCTGTCTGAGAGAGAATTCTTTCTTTGTGCTGACACCAGAGAAATGCAGGGCTGTCATGAGAGGAGCAGTTATACTCTGTGTGTATCAGGTGAGGCAGGAAAAAAGAGACCAAGGTTCAAGGAAAAGAGCAATTAGAAGGGGCCAAGTGATTGAAATCAACAAAGGGAGCAGGTCAAGAAATATGAGAAATGGAGAGGAAGGAAAGACCGAGAGGCTGTTCTGTCGGTAGCATTTAAAAGCAAGTAAGAAATATGAAGCACCTTCCCATGCAGGAGCCGCCGGATACCATCTGTACTCTCCCTGTGAGATACTTTCTTCTGAAAAGTGTTGTCATCATCAACCCCCCAACACCACTGCAGTATTTTGTTGGTGGTGTTGCTTTTAAAATGTAGACTGTAATTTTAAGAATTTGGTTAATTTGTGATGACATTCTGGCATTTTGTAAAAGTAAAATATGCTAAGTCATCCTGTCAAGAGAGAGGATAAGTCAAGAGGCTAGGGTGTTTTCCTATCATCATGATTGCTGATTTTGGAAGGGAATTAACCCACATGGAAGAAACATTTACTGGTATTAGTAGTGAGTTCTGTATCATGTTTTGAGCAAATATGATTTCCTGGTCTAGAGCCATTTGTGTCTGAATAAAAATGACAGCGATAGCAGCAATTTGTCATATTCTCCTTGCAGCAATTCCTTTTGCTCATGAGTCTGTTATTATTGAAGAAGCATTTAGTTTTAGGTAAATGACCCTTGCCTTCTGTATTTAATTGAAACTCAGTCTGCCACAGTTAATATGTTTCATGACTCACTAAATCTTGGAATAAAAACCCAATATGCTGTACAAGCAAAGGAAAAAAAATTAATTGGTTTCAGCATAGTTTTCTATGCAAACAGTTCCTTGCTTTCATGCAGAAAGAGCTCTCTTGTTACTCTTTTGAGTAATCTTCCACACTTTCTGAACAGTATCTGTTCAGTTGTACATAATTAGTTCTGTTATGAGAACAAGAAACTTTGGGTCTATTTGGAAGGATGTGTGAGATCTATAGACACCTTTGGGCATAGAGTGTGTTCTTGATCTATATATTAGGAAAAGAGGTGCAAGATAGTCTCACAGGACTTTTGCCATGTTGTGCTACTTTAGTATTTCTCTGTAGCATTGACCCAGCACATGTTCCTCAATGAATTGTGAGAGATAAAAATTCAAGTTGTGTCAGTTAGCTATTGTTGCATAACAAATCACCCCACAACTTGGTGGCTTAAACTGATATGTTACTTCTCACTATTGTATGGGTTTATTGTAGTTTCTCTACTGGTTTTGCTTGGGTTTACTCATATGGCTATATTCATTTGAAAGGTTAGCTGGTGGATGGGCTCATTTGGAACAGCAGGAGTGGGTCTCTTTTTCCATGTGGCATTTCATTTTGGGCTGCTTCACGACATTGTGTTCTTGGAATTCCAAGAAGATGAGGGTGGAATCTGTAAGTCCTCTGGAACTTAAACAATTTCACTTTTACCATATTCTGTCAGGCAATGCAAGTCTCAAGATCAGCTCAGATTTGAGAACTGGGGAATCTACCTTTTGCAAGAAGGAACCTCAAGGTCACAAAATATTGTTGCCAAGCTTTTCAATCTACCACATAGCTAGTTATCGAGGAGAGAATTCTTAGGGTATTTGGGACTGGGCAGGGTGGTCATACCTGTATTAGATAGTTGCCAGCTGAGCCTGCTGTCCCTCATGTGGAGTGCATATGAGAGTAGCTGGGTGTGTGCATGTATGCCTCTATATTTGTATCCCCAAATCAATCCACATCATACTAGTTGGGTAAATTGCCTCATGTCTCATTTCTTTATCTATAAAATGGGAATAGTAATAGTGCCTCTTACATAAATTGTGCAAATTATATGAGAGAGAAAAAGTATGGAAAGTGCTTTGCATGGTTCCTGGCACATGATAGATATTCAAATGAATGATAGCTAATTTTACTTTTTAATTTTCTTGTTTTAATCCTTAGCTGTTTTTGCTTGTTTGTTTTACATTTACAAGTAAATTACATTTCTTGCAGGAAAATTGGAAAATATAGAAAAGCAAAAAGAGCAAAAAATATTTCAAATTACCCAGTATCTTACCACCTATATTTAGCCATTCTTGATCTTTTGGTAAAATGTATGTACATATGAATAAGTATGTCTTAGCAGATGGAGAGAGAGAGAGAGAGAGAGAGAGAGAGAGAGAGAGAGAGAGAGAGAGAGAGAGAGATTTGTGTGTGTTTTCAGTTAGATATATATAAAGATTTTTTTAAAAAACACAAATATCCATAAAAATACTTTTTATTATTTCAGCCTCCTCATCTTGGCCTTTGTATAGGGCACTGAGACCGTACCATCAAGTAGTACCTGATTCACAAGCTGCCATTTGAGTTTTCCCTGGATCCTAGATAACATGGCATCAGCTCATACCTTTTACCAGATCTGAATTTCCTAGAGTGAATCTAGGAGACACCGGATTCCCAAGATGCTCTGAGAAAGAAATGCTCCTTGGTCAAATAGGTTAGGGAAATGCTGCATGTTCTTTTCCAGTCTTTGAGGATCACAGATGCTCATTTGTGATTCAATAAATACTGAAGTAGTACATATTAAATGAAATATGTGATTAAAGCATGTTCAAGGCTTTAATCACATATTAAATCCTTATACAGCAGCCTATTTAACTGTAACCCAACATTGCTAAAATTTTCATTTTATTTTGAAATATAATGCACAGTAGAATTAACTTTTTTGATGTATACTTTTATGAAATTTCACATATAGATTTGTGTAATAACCATCACCATCCAGACACAGAACAGTTTCATCAAACCCCAGAATCTCCCTGTGCTGTCACTTTGTAGTCACATCCTTTACTCCCCCAACCAGTGCCAACCACTGACCTCTTCTCCATCAAAATAATTTTCTTTTTTACATGACTGTCCTATAAATGGAGTTATATACTATGGAGCTTTTGAGACTGGCTTCTTTTACTCAGGTAATACATTGGAGACTCATCCACGTCATTGCAGGTATCAGTAGTCAGCTTTTTCTTATTGCTGAGTAGTATTATATGGTATGGATGTACCACAGTTTGTTAGTTTGTATATCTTGTTGAAAGGGAGGATATTTGGGTTGTTTCCAGTCTTTGGTGATTCTGAATCAGGCTGCTGTAAACAGTCATGTACAGGTTTTTATGTGAACATACAATTTTACTTCTCAGTGGTGAACACCCAGGAATGGGATTGCTGGGTTATTTGGTAAGTATATGTAAGCAAACTCTTTTTACTTATTAAGATCCCACATAACCAATATTTCACAGAATGTATTGTTAATATTCTACAGACCTATTATTTCACAGAATGCTTTGGGAAATAAAGTTTTAGGAAGTCCTTGAATGCTGTTACTGCTGTTTTTGAATGTGAAATCGACCTCAAATCCATCCCACACATCCAAAGTTTGCTTAGGCTCAACTAGGAGTCCCACCACACTCCCATTTGTTGAAGACCTGCCAGACATTTGTAACATCATCTCATTTAGCTTAAGCCCCACATCAATCCCTTGATTTTGCAGTTGAGGAAACTGAGGCCCAGAGAGGTTAAACAACTTCCTGAAGTTCCCACAGCTGGTAAGTGGCTGAGATTTGAACCCTTGTGTCTTATCTCCAAGTCTAGTGCTCCTCTTGCAACCCTCTCTACCAGCTTTTTTTCCCCCTTTCTCTCTTCAAAAATTTTTATCTGGGTCTGTAGTCAGTTGTCTTATACCTGATTAGCAATAAAAAAAACCAGTGCTGTCGCTTCTCATTTCCATGTTCATGGCAAACATTACTATTTAATTCCATCTTCTCTTTCTTGCTCAGCCCTGATGCAACTTTCTCCAGACAACTATTAGTTGATTGGAGTTAGCACTTGAACTGATAATGATTTGCTATTTGTAGCTGGACTTTGTTATCTATTGCTGTGTAACAAACTACCTCAAAACATAGTGGTTTTAAAATAGTAAAAGTCATTTATGGTCTTTCACAATGTCTCTGGTCAAGAATTCATATAGGGCACAGCAGAATGGCTGTCCCTGCTTCACCATGCCTGGGCGTGTATTCAGTTGGAAGACCTGAAAGCTGGAGCTGAAGTCCTTTGAAAGCTTCTTCACTCACTTGTCTGGTGGCTGATTCTGTTTGTTGGCTGAGAGCCTCTCTGAGGCTATTGTCTGAATATCCTCATGTGTCTTTTCCATGTGGCCTGGGCTTCCTTGAAATGTGGTGCCTTGGTTCCAAAGTCTAGAATTGAGAGAGAGAGAGAAAGAGAGAGAGAGAGAGAGAGAGAGAGAGAGAGAGAGAGAGAGAGAGAGAGAGAGAGAGAGCTAGTGACAAAGCATCCCTACCACATTCTGTTTCTTAGAAGTGAGGCAGTAAGTGTGGCCCAATTTCAAGGGGCAGTAAAAAAAAGGCAGGAACATCAAATAATTGGTGGACATACTTTAAAACCACCAGATGTTATGCACATGTTGGACATAGGCGATGTCTGTGCAGTGTCCTTTATGTGAACCTCATGTAGCACTATGAACAAGTCAGTGTTGGAGTTACATTTTTTTGTTGGTAGCCTTGGATGCTAACAATTCCCTGACCCTTATGTCCAGCACACCCTCAGTGAATATTCGCTGGTTGGAGAGAATTACCTTGAAGTTCTAACCTCTCTGTTCTTCATTGGGTCTTAAAGATAACTTCCCTTAGTTAATGAGAGGTTTGGCCAGACACAGATATAAGACCGCTGACAGAAAAAGCTGAGAGGCATGTTTAAGGGTTTACTCCTGTGTAATTCCACAGAGCAGTGTTGTGTCTTCAGTGCTTCTGTCCATACTTGCATTATTCAAGGTAAATTATTATGCACAGTGAATTAGCAAGGACTCTTTCAGAAAGTGACAGGTAGCCAAAGAAAGGGCATTTATTGGTTTACTTAACTGAGTAGTTAAAGAGGATGAAGTTTTCATGATTGGGTTGAGGGCCTCAAAGAATGTTCTTAGGATAGTTTCTCTCTCCTCCTGTTTGCCTCTGTATTTTAGCCCTACTTCGTGTTCTGTTGGCTTTATTTGCAGGCAGGCTGTCCCCAGGAGGCAGTCCAGATGGACATCAGCTCCAAGCTTACATTCTACTGGCTTAGCAAGCCCGGTAGACCAAGTTGTCATTTTTTCTATAGCTCCAGAAAAGTAACAAGATTGACACTTGTCTTAGTCTATTTGGGCTGCTATAACAAAATACCACATCCTGAGTTAATGAGCACAGATCGGGTAGCTTATAAACAACATAAATTTACTTTTCACAGTTTTGGAGGCTGGAAGTCCAAGATCGTGATGCCTGCAGATTTTGTGTGGTGGCTGGTGAGGGCCTAGTTCCTGGTTCAGAGATGGTGCCTTCTTGCTGTGTCTTCAGACGGTGGAAGAGGGTGGGGATACAGAGTTATAAAACGCTAATCTCTTTGAAGGCTCTACCCTTAAGACCTGAGCGCCTCCCAAAGTCTCTACCCACAGATACCATCTCCACTGAGGACACAAACATTTAGACCACAGCAATGCTAATTGGCCTATCTTAGATCACGGACTCATCTCTGAGCCAATCACTGTGACATGGAATCTTGGCCTGGCCAGTAGGCAGTCAGTCCCTCTTGAACCCAAAAACTAATGTTGGGGAAATTTGTTCCTTAAAAGGATACAATGCGCTTTGTTATCAGAGGTGGGCACGATAGACAAAGATAATAGATGATCCTCGTGTGGACTGATGTGCCTTCTGACCCTGAGGACGTTCTGTCGTTTTCCCATTCCTGTCTCCTGCTTTCCACTTAGTTCCAACTCCACTTGTAGACTCTGTGTTTCCCAGGAAAACTTAAAGGCAGATGCCCCCTTTCAAGGTCTAACTGTTGACAGCTGATGACTTGATTTACTCCCAGCACTCCCAGCATTCCTGATTCCTAGTCAGCTCAGGATTTTAGGGACACAGAACACTTTGGTTTGGGTTTTAATTTTCTAGATTCCTAACCTGTTTCTCATAGTTATGAAATGATTACTCCTTGACTTGTGGCGTTGACTTTGGGCCTCTCGACTCCTTAGTCTCTGGTGTTTACAAACCTGTTAACCCCTCACTTCCCTTGCAGCCTGTCTCTTAATTTATTTAATTACTCTGCCTTGTTACCACCCATGTCTTGGCTTCATAGTATCTCTTGAGTCAAGTAATTTCCTAACACATGTGCTGATCAGTGTGATACCTTCTCCATTGACAGGCTTCCCTTTCCCCTTTTTTTCTTTAGAGGATGGGCAAAGATACGGTGGGTTTAGTTTTGGATTCCGAACCAGAAACCCTGAGTTCAAAACCTGGCATATGTGACTTCAGGCAAACATCTTTAGTGTCTCTGAGCCAGTTTTCTCATCTGTAAAGTGAGAAGAATATCTACCCCACCGGGTTGCCTTACAGATTTAAACAGGAGAATGTGGATATTGCAAGCTAATAATAGGTAATAATGCTAAAATGTTATTATGTGTATTTAAAATTAATCTATTTTTTTCTCCCTTCTAAACATCTTCCCTTTATATAGTTTTCCTCATTCGAGCACCTAGGCCATTCTGTGCTCATTAACTCAGGATGGAAATGTCTGAGCAGGAAAAGCAAATAGGACTCTTTCTGGCTTTGGTTTTCAAAAGCCTAAAGCCCTTAGGAGAACATCAAGGGCCCTGGACATGGCCAAAACAGAGGGAGAATCTCTCAGATTGGCAAAGATGCCACTGTTCTGGGCAGAGAAAGGGGGTGGGATGGGAAGAGGGGCGACAGAGGGGGTGTGATCAAAGTAGAGGTGCAGCAAGTCCCAGAGAGAAAGGGGCCCTGTGCTCTGCCCTGCTTTCTGGGCAGAGGCCTGGGGAACAGAAAGGACGTGGTGGCTGATTTCGGGTTCCCAGTGTGTACCCAGTGTGCTGGACTGGAAGGGCTCTGAAGCCTGGGGGTGAGGTACATATCAGTGATGATCAGGCTAGACAAGGTGATGGTGATTAACTGACAGCCACATGGATAAATGACAACAGGGACTGGAGTGCACCTGTGCCCCCCACCCCCTGCCCCTACCATGATTCTCTGTAAGCATCCAGAATCTAAAGGCATTCCCTGAAAGTGGGAGGATGACATTAAATTAGCTGAGGTTATGTTTTGCCACTCTGGTTATATAGGGGCTAAAAATGAAATTGAGTTATAAAAATATTTTGTGTATAACTGTGGTAGATTGAGGTCCATAACCATTGCCATAGAAAGCACTTAACCTGTGTCTGTAAGGTAGGCACCAGAACATGTTAACTGAGTCTGAGTACAGTTGTTACTGAGCTTTTGCATAAATCTACTGTCCTGCTTAAAGGTCTGGTATGGCCACTCCCTCTCTCAGGGGTTCTCAAAGCAGTGTACCTGGAACAGCTGCATCAGCACCATGGGCATTGTGAGATGCCACTCTCAGACCCTACCTGCCACAGAGCTATTAAATCAGAAACTCTGCCAGGTTGCTCTGGTGCATGCTAGCGTGGGAGAACGACCGCTCTACATAATTTCTGTTCTCTTACCTACACCCTCAGATTCTGGGACATTCAGTTGTTACCATTTGACACTTGGCTTTAGGCCAGCCAGATATTTTAAACTTCTTGTATGAGGGCAGGAGTACTTATGATTACCCCGAGTTTTCCTCATAACCACCCCAGTTTTATTTCACTTCATCAAAGATCCAGTTCCTGGAAGGAAAATAGGAGAGATGGAAAGGAGACTGTTAGTAAATGAGGGGGAGGGGATCATGGCAAATACGATCTTAAACCTTTGCCAAATCTCCAAGGAGCCAGTGAACTTCAGAGGGAATGATTTTGTGGCCAGGCAAGGTCCTAGGGAAATTTATGGCCCCAACATTTTCCTGTTTCTGGGTCAGGAAATGACAGCACACAGATGGAATTTACAATGCGAGCGTGAATGGACTGGCCCCACCCAGGCAGCTCAGCAAAGGCCCTTTTCACTGGCTCTATTCAAATATAATGAGTGCTCCCTGGGCTCTCCTGGCTGGCTGCTTTTTCTTTTTCCTCGACTGCTTTCACTTTTTCACAGAGGACTGACCCCCTTGCAGTCCACGAGAGTGGGGTGAGCCTTGATTTGGCAAGAGAAAGGAAGAAGTACACGGTGGCCTACAAAATTATGCCTCTCTGCCTCCCTGGCCCCTTTCCTTGAATAATGGGCCTTTGTGCCTTGAAATGTAGGGAAGCCCCAGTTTCTCAGGCTTTGAAAAAACAAACCAAACCTTCCTCCAACCTCCTCTCCTGACTTACGATGTTTAGCGGGGAGTAGTTAAGGGGCAGAACAACTTTTAAATCAAACGTTTCTTTAATAATTTTAGGAATTCCTAGGATAGCTGATTTCTAAATAAATATATTTGATGCATTCCTTCAGATGGACAAAAATATTTGTTCATTTAAGAAATCCAGCTTTTTAAAAAATCGTATGGGACAAATTGCTACAATAAAAAAAAAAAGCAACTCATTTTGGCTCTAGCTTGTGATCCACTTTCATGAAATATCTGACAGAGCAAAATTGTATTCCCAGAGAGGAATTCAGACAGCCTTTGGAGTCTATGGAAATGGGTTTTTGATAGCAGACATGATTTAAGTCACTTGTCTGGTTTCCCTTCCCTAATTTTATACTTCTTTTTCAGAGGCATATGTTAATAGTATTACATTCTTTTTTTTAATCCTGAAAAAAAATTTTATTGAAAAATCATCATTTAGGCCCCTATATGTTTCAGTGGTTTAAGTGGATCTGAACATCTTTGATTTTCATTTCACCATAAAAGATATGATTTCATCATTTATTTTTGAATTTTGTAGAACGTGGCACAAGGTGTAAAGCATTCTTCAATCAAATACTCTTATTTATCTCTTTGGCTGGGTTACCGGAGTTCTGTCTTTGGAACTAAACTTGGAGTAAGAGGTTATTCTCGCTCCTCCAACCGCCATTCCCCTTGTTCCAGCCCAGATTTGTGTTTTCTCTTCTTTGCCATGTGATCTCCCGAGACTCCACTCTCAGGGCCAGGCCTGGAACACATGATCACAACCTGGCCAATCCCCTGGTCGTCCCCACCTCCCGCGCCGCAGGAGGGCATGGAAGAGGAGGAGGGCTTTCACTGGACAGATGTTTATTGAGTTGCTTATCATGTGTGAGCCCCTCTGCTAGGTCCTGGGTTTCTGTAGGTGATTAGGACACAGGCACCATTCCTAAGGAGCTCAGATACTAACTGGAGAGCCGGGTGGACAAACAGGTCTATAAACATTGTGCTGGCTCCCATGACCAGGGAGACAAGTATTTCTCTCCTCCCTCCCAGACTGAGTGAAATTTCTATGGCTCTTAGATTTTTCCACATCGGACACTTATTCTGTGGGTGTTTACTTGTGTCTCTCTTTCCTGCCAGATGGAGAATTCCGTGAGAACTCAGGCCCTGAGTGCCCTGCTCTTGTGCACCCCCAAGGCCTAGTGCAGGGCTTGGCACACAGTGGACAAATACATGCTGGCTAAGCGGTCTTCAGTCTTACTGTAAAACAAAGATAATGATATCGATCTCATGGCTGGGTGGGTGGATTCAAATGAGATCATGTTATCAAATGTAATCATCTTACAGATGTCATTATTGTAAATTTTTTTACTTGGTGCTGTCAATTGTGGATTAGTGTAGTGAGCTGTGCATATTCTCTGTACCTTCCTCACATGGTTATTTAGAGTATTAAATAATTTAATATTTAATTAATATTAATTAATTAAATTAATTTTAATTTAATTATTAGAATAGGGCCTATCAATATTAGAATAGGGCCTATCATGTAATAAACACTCAAAAAGTGTTAGCTATATCAGTGTGTATAAAGTGTCAGTTATGCAGGATGAAGACTTTCTAGAGATTGACTCTCCTACACAGTGCCTGTAGTTGACAGTAGTATATTGTACACTTAAAAATCTGTTGAGAGTAGATCCTATGTTGTGTTCTTACCACAATTTAAAAAAAAAACCAAACAAAAATCAAAATAAAAAAGAAGGAAAAATAAATATATAGGAAAAAAATAGAGGCAATGTTATACCTTATCAGAGTGCCCAGGACAAATATTACATCACTTATAAAATTTATCATTCTTGTTGGTTTATAATTTATTGCTATTTAAAAATAAAGCAGTAAGAAAATGGGGGGGGGTTTAGCTATTGTAAATATTATCACCATTGCCGTTTTTCTAGAGTCATTTCGTCAATCAGAATTCAGATTTCTGGCAGAAGCACCCTGCCAGGGAGCGCACAGCTAACTATGTACCGAGCAGCGACAGAAATCAGGTCTTCTGAGTACCTGCCCAGGGCTTTGGGACATTCTCAGAAAGCCTCACTAGATGGCGCACTTTCCCCAGGATAGGATCTGCCCAAGGCATTGGAGCCTTTCAAGCTAGGAGAACCTAGTTTTCTGGAGTTAGAAGGGATTTTGAGTATTTAAGCCCTCATTTTAGAGAGAGAAGAGTAGCGCTCGGAGAAAGTACGCCTGTGGGCCCAGAGTCATCCACAGTCACCAGATGGTGCTGGGGCGGTGTCCCAGTTTGCCCAATTCCTAATCTCAGTTGCTTCCTGCCTCCATGTGACACCCCTTGCCCATGTGCCCACATTTGCTTCTGGTTACTTCCTTGTAGAGCTAGGTACCTTCCTGCTGGGCAGTTGCAAAGCTCTGCTATCTTGGGGTGGAGAAGGTGTTTGGGAGCAGGGCAGGGTTTGAGACAGGCTGGGGTAGGTCCCCCTCCTGTTTCTTATGCTTCTCTAGAGTCCTTCAGGGGTAGTGTGGTACAATTTTAATATTTCCAGAATATTTTGCCTGGCTTTAGTGCATCTGCGTATCAACAGGTGTCCCTCAGGGGTGGACATAGTAGTACCTATCCATATCAATGGGTAATTGCCTGGGCAACTGAGGGCTTATCTGAACCTGAGAGATTAGGGGGAGTACCTGCTTGCTTGCTTCTGCCCAAGCAGGAAAGAGATGGCCCCAGACTGCAGTTTGTAAGCAATAAAAGGGTTTTAAACTTTATTTCTCCCTTTGACTGACTTCGGTTTTGTAGTTATTTTGCCCCAGGATTTCTTCTTCCTGGAATTACAGATAGTATATGTACTGTTAAGGGCAGGGACCTTGGAGATTAATTGCCTTTGTGCAAATCCTTGTTCTCCTCTTACCAGCAATATGCCTTGGGCAATCAGTGAACCATTTTCTGTGCCTCATTTTCCCATCTATAAAATGGGAATAATAAGGTACCTATCACACAGGTCCTTTATGAGTATTAGTTTAATACATGCAAAGCACTTAGAATAGCTGTAAACATGGTGTAAGAGCTATAAAAGTATTAGCTCTCAGCATTAGAATCACCATCCTACCTGGATATGGGAGTTTAAGCAAGAATGTTATATAGTTCATCGTACTCCTTGCCCTATTTACTTATCCCATAACATCCTTTCATGATAATAATTGCCATCTACCTGTGGTTTGCTGTGGGGTAGGCTAAACCTGTGATTTCATTATCTTGCTTCATCCACAGAACAACCTATGATGTCAATACTGTTACTGTTCCCATCTCAGGATTGAAACTTAGACAAGACTAAATCATTTATATAGGATCCTGCAGAAAGTGACAGAACTGAGAATCACCCTCAGACCTGTCTGATGAGGCTCTTACCACAACACTGTTCTACCTTCTCTTGAAGCCAATTATAAACAACAAAAATAAGTGCTCAGAGGAGCCCCAGACATCAGCTATGCCCACCACCCCTCGGCAGGACCTCTCTCTCACAGAAGGCATCCTTCTGTACGGGACAGTTGCTTACCACTCTTACCTGGGCGACACTCTTATCTGGGGGACTCGGGCAGTTTTCACAGATGTCTCCCTGCTTCCCCGCAAAGACAACAATGTGGTTTGACTGATAAATAGAGGCCTCTTCAGATTAGAGCTGAGTTAGCCACACAGGCTTCAAGGGCTGCTGCTCCATCCTGTTTCTTCCGCAGGCTGCAAGCCTCCTGCTTGGGCAGATGGGAGCCTGTGTCTCAGGCACGTTGAGTTCATTCGTTCTGGGTTGTCCAGGATGTAACACAAGCTCTCAGTGACTCAGGCCAGCCTACCTGGGATTTTTTGCCTCTTTTGGCAGGTGAGAGAGTCTGGGCAGCATTGACATCTTTTAGCCAAGGAGGAAACAGCAGGAACCTACCTGCAGTTGCAGAACTGTGGACTGTCAGTCAGGCTGGAAGGGACCAGACATAGGATGTGGAAAATAGGACCTTGCCAAGGGAAGGGTCTTGACCAGGGTCACATTGAGCAGGAAGAAAGGTGACCAGATGTAAGCCTTTACTTGCCCCCTGTGGGACCCTCAGCAGCCAGAAGTGCTGAGAAGAGGGCTGAGTGGGGACGGGTGGGGTTGTGCATCCAGCTGTGGGTCATATGCGCATTCAGCCAATTGGCCCTTTCTCAAGAGTATATGTGATGATCCTCTAAAACAGAGCTTTTCAGCCTGACCACTCCTGGCATATGGGGCCAGATAATTCCTTGTGGGGAGCTGTCCTGTGCATTCTTCATGTTTAGTAGCATCTTTGGCCTCTGCCCACTAGATGCTAGTAGCACACCCCCAGTTGTGTAACCAGAACTGTTCCAGGCAGTGTCAAATGGCCTGTGGGGGACAAAATTAGTTTCCTTGCTTCTCCCTACTCCTATTGAGAACTAGTGCTCTAAAAGCAGGCTCTTTCTTTCCAGAAACATGTATTAAGAGCTTGCTGTTAAGAGTAACAGAGCATACTCTGCTGGGACATGAATCAAGCGTGGACACTGTCCTTAGAGGATGCAGAGTCTGGCTGGGGAGACAGGCCACACAGGTGGCAGAGTATGGGAAGCCCCCTCACAGAGACAAGAGCCAGGGGCTCTGAGGAGCATAGGGGCAGATACCACACTGATTGGGGAGAGCCAGGGAGTCTTCACAGAAGGACATGGACATTTTCCAGCAGACGAGGTGGGTGAAGGACATTCCAAGCAGAGGGAATGGAATGTACAAAGGTAAAGAGTTGTGAAGTGTGAAGTGAAAAAGTATTTCAGTATGACTGTACCCCAGAGTGCACATGGGGAGTGGCTGATGAAGAGGCTGGACAGGGGCAGGACAAGATGGTGATGATGATGGTTAACATATCTTGAGACTTACAGTACACCGGGCAGTGTTTCAGATGTTACACATATTGTTTCTTAATCTCCACCACAATCCTTTGAGGGAGGTGCTATTATTACCTCTGCTTTACAGATGGGCAGAATGATGCACACAGAGATTAGGCAACTTGCCCAAGTCACACAGCTCATGGGAGTTATGGAAATTTGGTTATGGAGAGACAAGGCTTCTAAGTAGAGCAGTGTTATGGTCAGTGTCCCAGTTATCTTTTGCCGCATAACAAACCACCCCAAACTTACTGCTTAACACTATTTCATTGTATCTCATAATCCTGTTGGTTGGGTAGGGCTCAGCGGGGGAGCTCCTCTGGCTCAGAGCCTCTCATGCAGTAGCAGCGAGATGTGGCTGTGGCTTGGGGCTGGATGACTGGTACCTGATGTTTCTTTGTGTGGATTCTTTCTCACTCTCTGTCCTTCGTAACCTTTCCCATAACTGCTATCTCCAGCAGAGCAGCCTCTTCTCCTTGGTGGCTCAGAAGCTGCCAGACCTTCTTAAAGCTTTGATTCAGAAGTCCCAGCATTAAGAAAACATTTTCTCTGTTTTGTACTGGTCAGAGTAGTCACAGGCACAGTCCAGATTCATGGGGAAGGGTCATGAGGCCCATCTGTGGTGGAGGAGTGGCATGTGCGTACAGGGAGGGGTGGAATTGTTTGAGGCTTTCTTTGGATGCTAGATAGCACAACCAGATTTTTATTCTGGAAAGAATGTTCTGGCAGCATTGTGGAGGAGCATTGAAGAGGGCAAGACTAAATACTTGGCAATGAATTGTGAAGTCATTGTAATAGCTTTGATAATTTGGGTTGAGTTGGTCACTTAGCCTCTCTCTTTTCTTACTGTGGAAAGACCAGAGTAATTGTATTTTAATAATAGTAATAACAATAATCATACTAGCCTACATTTATTGAGCATATAATATGTGCTGAGCACTGTGATAAGTACATGAAATCTATACAATTTAATCCTCACAGTGATCTCATGAGATATATATATTCTTATTTTACCTTTTAGAAAAACTGAGGTCAAGTGTATTATTGATTTTCTGGAGCTGCCATAACAAAGTACCATGGATTGCGTGGTTTGAACAAGAAAGTTATTTTCTCGCAATTCTGAATGCTGTAAGTCTGAGATAAGGTGTTGGCAAAGCTGGTTGCTTCTGAGGGCTCCCTCCTTGGCTTGCAGATGGCTGAGTTCTCCCTTTATCCTCACATGATCTGGCCTTTGTCTATGTCCTAATCTCTTTCTACAAGGACACCAGTCATACTGGGTTGGGGATTGGGACCCACCCATATGACCTTGTTTTACCTTATTTACCTCTTTACAGGCCCTGTCTCCAAACACAGTCACATTCTGAGGTACTGAGGATTAGGACTGCAATCTACAAATTTTGAGGGGGCACAATTCAGCCCATAGAATTAGCATATGCTCATTTAAATAATAGCTGGGAAGCCAAAATTTGACCCAGTCTGACTTCAGGCCTCTATAAGAGCTATAGAGAAAAAAAAAAAGATGCTACAGAGCCATTACTTGCCTTCTCTGTGCTATACTGCCTTCCCTGTGCCCCCACCCCGACATTATGTGTGCTAATTGTAACACCCCTTATACCGCTTCTCCCTCCCCTCCCACCCATCCTCCCCAGTCCCTTTCCCTTTGGTACCTGTTAGTCCATTCTTGGGTTCTCTGAGTCTGCTGCTGTTTTGTTTCTTCAGTTTTTTCTTTGTTCTCATACTCCACACATGAGTGATATTATTTGGTACTTGTCTTTCTCCACCTGGCTTATTTCACTGAGCATAATACCCTCTAGCTCCATCCATGTTGCAAATGGTAGGATTTGATTTCTTCTTATGGCTGAATAATATTCCATTGCGTATATGTACCACATCTTCTTACCATGTATATGTACCACAACTACTACTTGTGTACTATTACAACTACAGTTGTGTTCAGTTCTTGTCCCAAGCAGGAAAACAGCAAGGTGGAGGAAGATGCTAAGCTTGTATATATGGCTTTGCATTTAGGGTCTAGCTGTTTATAACTGGAGGAGCAGGGAGTGAATTCTAGTTACTTGTTCTGTGTCCTTCACCTATAACTCTGTCATAGTGGCGTTTCTGGAAGGACATTGAAAGAGGCAAGGCTGGCATATCCTGGCAGAATCATGAGTGGGAATGGTGATAATGATCACTATTACTTTATGAATATGTACAGTACAGGCAGAATGCTAAGAGCTTTACATGCATTATTTAATTGTCACAGTAATCCTATTAGGTAGGTGCTACTATTTTTTTATTTTACATATGGGGAAACAGGCAGAGTGGTGAGTTAACCTGTCCAAATTCACCCTGCTAATAAGATGTGGTGGAAGTCAGAGAAGACTCATTAGGCCATCATTTTCCCAGTTTTCAATTGCAGCCACCAAGATATTTATTGCTATATGTAAAATCAAAACACTGATACTGCTGTTCTTTGGTTTATCAGTTTTAGAAATCACCTACTGACATGCTATCTGAGATTAAAATGTCTGTCACTTGCTCCCTGCACTTCCCTGCAAGCTCCCATAATCAAAGAATAATTTTTTTGTTAATTCAATGTTTGTTGATTATTATGCTTATATGATTATTATCCATTGCAAAGTCAAAAAGTGTACTGTGATTGTATTTCCTTCCTTGTATAATTTCTTTATTTTACTGCATAATTTTCTATGTACCTGTCCTTTTCTTTCCCTCTGGAACTTTTATAGCCTATCAATAGGTTTTCATGTGCAAATGTATACACTACTCTATCTGCAGCTTTCCTTGTAGAAACTCTCCTGCTCCAGTATAGATAGTATACTTTAGGTCTTTTATCTTGTTATTTTGGTAGTTCTTTGCCTCTTTTATGTTGGAATCCCTGTTTCCTGGGTCCCATGTCTTGTTTCACTTCCTTGTTTTGGTAGCATATTTCCTTCTGTTGCTTTCTAAAAAGGGTACATCAGAGAATGTTTTTTGAGCCCTTGATTATCTGCAACTGTCTTTTTTTCTACCAATTACTCTCAATTTGCAGGTTGGCTTTATTAAATTCAGTTTGTGAATTGTTTTCCCTTGAAGGTATTGCTCCATTGTTTTCTTAGCTTCCAGGCTCATTTTTGAGAAGTGCAATACCATTTTAAATCCTGTTCCTTTCTATGTGTCTTATCTATTTGGACACTTCTAGTTCTTCTCTGTGCCTTTGGTATACTGAGACTTGACATTGGTCCTTCTTCATTCATTGTGCTTTCAATGGAAGACTCATGTCCTTCAGCTTCAGGAAATATTTCTTGAATTATTTCTTTGATAATCTGTTTTCTTATTTGGATGTTGAATTCAGTTGATTCTCTAAGTCTTATCTTTTCATATTATCTCTATTATTTTCCAGCATTTTTCCTTTTAATTAATTCTGACCTATTAACTTTTAATATTAATGACCATTTTTAATTGTCACTTTTTCATGGTATCTTATTATTTTTTTGTATCATTAATACACAGTTACATGGGCAACATTGTGGTTACTAGATTCCCCCTATTATCAAGTCCCCACCACATACCCCATTACAGTCACTGTCCATCAGCATAGTAAGATACTACAGAATCACTACTTGTCTTCTCTGTGCTATACTGCCTCCCCTGTGCCCCCACCCCGACATTATGTGTGCTAATTGTAACACCCCTTATACCGCTTCTCCCTCCCTTCCCACCCATCCTCCCTTGTCCCTTTCCCTTTGGTAACTGTTAGTCCATTCTTGGGTTCTCTGAGTCTGCTGCTGTTTTGTTTCTTCAGTTTTTTCTTTGTTCTTATACTCCACACATGAGTGATATTATTTGGTACTTGTCTTTCTCCACCTGGCTTATTTCACTGAGCATAATACCCTCTAGCTCCATCCATGTTGCAAATGGTAGGATTTGATTTCTTCTTATGGCTGAATAATATTCCATTGTGTATATGTACCACATCTTCTTCATCCATTCATTTACTGATGAACACTTAGATTGTTTCCATTTCTTGGCTATTGTAAATAGTGCTGCAATAAACATAGGGGTGCATATGTCTTTTTGAAACTGGGCTCCTGCATTCTTAGGGTAAATTCCTAAGAGTGAAATTCCTGGGTCAAATGGTATTTCTATTTTGAGTTTTTGAGGAACCTCCATACTGCTTTCCACAATGGTTGAACTAATTTACATTCCCACCAGCAGTGTAGGAGGGTTTTCCTTTCTCTGCATCTTCTCCAGCATTTGTTGTTCCTACTCTTTTCTATGTTGGCCACCCTAACTGGTGTGAGGTGATAACTCATTGTGGTTTTAATTTGCATTTCTCTGATAATTAGCGATGTGGAGCATCTTTTCATGTGCCTGTTGGCCATCTGTATTTCTTTGGAGAAGTGTCTGTTCAGTTCCTCTGCCTGTTTCTTAATTGGATTATATGCTTTTTGTTTGTTGACATGCATGAGCTCTTTGTATATTTTGGATGTCAACCCTTTATCGGATATATCATTTATGAATATATTCTCCCATACTGTAGGATGCCTTTTTGTTCTACTGATGGTGTCCTTTGTTGTACAGAAGTTTTTAGTTTGATATAGTCCCATGTGTTCATTTTTGCTTTTGTTTCCCTTGCCCGTGGAGATATGTTCATGAGCAAGTTGTTCATGTTTATATTCAAGAGAGTTTTGCCTGTGTTTTCTTCTTAGTTTTATGGTTTCATGACTTACATTCAGGTCTTTGATCTATTTTGAGTTTACTTTTGTGTATGGAGTTAAGACAGTAATCCAGTTTTATTCTCTTACATGTAACTGTCCAGTTTTGCCAACACGAGCTGTTGAAGAGGCTGTCATTTTCCCTTTGTATATCTATGGCTCCTTTATCATATATTAATTAACCATATATGCTTGGGTTAATATCTGGACTCTCTATTCTGTTCCAGTGGTCTATGGTTCTGTTCTAGTGCCAGTACCAAATTCTCTTGATTACTGTGGCTTGGTAGTAGAGCTCGAAGTTGGGAAGCAAGATCCCCCCTGCTTTGGTCCTCCTTCTCAGGATTGCTTTGGCTATTTGGGGTCTTTTGTGGATCCATATGAATTTTAGAATTATTTGTTCCAGTTCATTGAAGAATGCTATCAGTATTTTGATAGGGATTGCTTTGAATCTGTAGATTGCTTTAGGCAAGATGGCCATTTTGACAATATTAATTCTTCCTATCCATGAGCATGGGATGTGTTTCCATTTGTTGGTATTTTCTTTAATTTCTCTCAAGCATGCCTAGTAGGTTTCAGAGTATAGGTCTTTCACTTCCGTGGTTAGGTTAATTCCTAGGTATTTTATTCTTTTTGATGCAACTGTGAATGGAATTGTTTTCCTGATATCTCTTTCTGCTAGTTAATTGTTAGTGTATAGGAATGCCACAGATTTCTGCATATGATTTTGTATCCTGCAACTTTGCTGAATCAGATATTAGATCTAGTAGTTTTGGAGTGGAGTCTTTAGGGTTTTTATGTACATTATCATTTCATCTGCAAACAGGGGGACAGTTTAACCTCTTCCTTGCCAATCAGGATGCCTTTTATTTCTTTGTGTTGTCTGATTGCTGTGCCTAGAACCTCCAGTACTATGTTGAAGAGAAGTGGGGAGAGTGGGCATCCTTGTCTTGTTCCCGATCTTAAAGGAAAGGCTTTCAGCTTCTCGCTGTTAAGTATAACGTTGGCTGTCGGTTTGTCATATATGGCCTTTATTATGTTAAGGTACTTGCCCTCTATACCCATTTTGTCGAGAGAGTTTTTATCATGAATGAATGTTGAATTTTGTTGAATGCTTTTTCAGCACCTTTGGAGATGATCATGTGGTTTTCTCCTTTTTGTTGATGTGGTGGATGATGTTGATGGATTTTTGAATGTTGTAGCATCCTTGCATCCCTGAGATGAATCCCACTTGATCATGGTGTATGATCCTCTTGATGTATTTTTGAATTTGATTTGCTAATATTTTGTTGAGTATTTTTGCATCTATGTTTATCAGGTATATTGGTCTGTAATTCTCTTTTTTGGTGGGGTCTTTGCCTGGTTTTGGTATTAGAGTGATGCTGGCCTCATAGAATGAGTTTGGAAGTATTCCCTCCTCTTCTATTTTTTGGAAAACTTTAAGGAGAATTGGTATTATGTCTTCTCTAAATGTCTGATAAAATTCAGCAGTGAGTCTGTCTGGTCTGGGTTCTTTTTTTCTTGGGTAGTGTTTTGATTACTGATCCAATTTCATTGCCGGTAATTGGTCTGCTTAGATTTTCTGTTTCTTCCTGGGTCAGTCTTGGAAGGTTGTATTTTTCTAGAAAGTTGTCCATTTCTTCCAGGTTATCCAGTCTGTTAGCATATAGTTTTTCATAGTATTCTCTAATCATTGTTTGTATTTCTGTGGGGTCTTTTGTGATTTTTCCTTTCTCATTTCTGATTCTATTTATGTGTGTAGGTTCTCTTTTTTTCTTAATAAGTCTGGCTAGGGGCTTATCTATTTTGTTTATGTTCTCAAAGAACCAGCTCTTGGTTTCATTAACTTTCCCTATTGTTTTATTCTTCTCAATTTTATTTATTTCTTCCTCTGATCATTATTATGTCCTTCCTTCTGCTGACTTTGGGCCTCATTTGTTCTTCTTTTTCCAGTTTCAATAATTGTGAATTTAGACTATTCATTTGGGATTGTTCTTCCTTCTTTAAATAGGCCTGGATTGGTATATACTTTCCTCTTAGCATGGCCTTTGCTGTGTCCCACAGAAGTTGGGGCATTGCGCTGTTGTTTTCATTTGTCTCCATATATTGCTTGATCTGTTTTAATTTGGTTATTGATCCATTGATTATTTAGAAGCATGTTGTTAAGCCTCCATGTGTTTGTGAGCCTTTTTGTTTTCTTTGTACAATTTATTTCTAGTTTTATACCTTTGTGATCTGAGAAGTTGGTTGGTAGAATTTCAGTCTTTTTGAATTACTGAGGCTCTTTTTGTGGCCCAGTATATGGTCTATTCTGGAAAATGTTCCATGTGCACTTGAAAAGAATGTGTATTCTGCTGCTTTTAGGTGTAGAGTTCTGTGGATGTCTGTTAGGTCCATCTGTTCTAATGTGTTGTTCAGTACCTCTGTGTCCTAACTTATTTTCTGTCTGGTGGATCTGTCCTTTGGAGTGAGTGGTGTGTTGTAGTCTCCTAAAATGAGTACATTGCAGTCTATTTCCTTCTTTAGTTCTGTTAGTATTTGTTTCACATATTCTGGTGCTCCTGTGTTGGGTGCATATATATTTAGAATGGTTATATCCTCTTGTTGGACTGCGGCCTTTACCATTCTGTAATGTCCTTCTTTATTATCTCGTTACTTTCTTTGTTTTGAAGTCTATTTTGTCTGATACAAGTACTGCAACACCTGCTTGTTTCTTATTGTTTGCATGAAATATCTTTTTCCATTCCTTCACTTTTAACCTGTGTATGTCTTTGGGTATGAGGTGAGTCTGTTGTAGGTAGCATATAGATGGGTCTTGCTTTTTTATCCATTCTATTACTCTGTCTTTTCATTGGTGCACTCAGTCCATTTACATTTAGTGTGATTATCAATAGATATGTATTTATTGCCACTGCAGGCTTTTGATTCATGGTTACCAAAGATTCAAGGTTAGCTTCTTTATTATCTAACTAACTTATCTCACTTATTACGCTATTATAAACAGTCTGATGATTCTTTATTTCTCTCCCTTCTTTTTCTTCCTCCTCCACTCTTTATATGTTAGGTGTTTTATTCTGTACTCTTTATGTTTCCCTTGATCGTATCCTATTTTTTGAAAAACATAATGGCTGTAGTAGCTTCTCTTAACACTCTAGAAGTATTTATTTTAATTTCTGTTTTGATCTTTCTTCTGTTCCTAGAATCATCTGTTTCTTTCTGGTTCATTTTTTTTTTGGTTTGTTTTAGTCCCTGTCTTTCATAATAAAGGCTTTCCTCAAATGTCTGTTGATCCTTAGTTATCACTTCATGTTTTAGAGTAATGTACAAAACCTAAGTAGAAGCCTTTTGTGCATAGACAAAGTTCATCAAGTGGAGCCTTCAGTGTTGGGTTTTTGGTGCAGGGCCGTCTTGCTGTTAGGGAACCCCAAATGTCAGTATTACGGTTTTCTTCTTCTGGGGCAATTCAGTTTCTCTTGACAAGAATCCTCCATCTTCTGCCTAGGAGTCACATCTGCCGCTAGGGGTCCCACTCTTCAGGGTGTACTCTTATCAAGTCTCCTCCTTTCCAGACCTCACCTCACTCCCATTGGCTACTCTGCCAGTTGTACTGGAAGCTAGGTCCCCACCAGTTCAGATTCTCCAGGGATTAAGCCTCCATTCTCCTGCTCCAGTGAGGAGTAACTGTTTGGCTGTTGAGGCAGAGGATGTTTTCAGCCCTGATCCTCATCCTGGCCCATCCCTCTGCCATGGCCTGAATCTTTCAGAAGTTTTGTGAGGCAGATCAGTTTGCTTCTAATTTTAACACCCCTTACTGTGCTGAGATGGTTGCCATTTCTCTGTCTGCTTTCCATCTTATAAAAACGAACAGAACAAATGCCAAAAAGCACCTGAAAAGCTGCTCCACATCACTAATCATTAAGGAAATGCAACGAAGCCACAGTGAGAGATCACCTCATACCCATTAGGATGGCTCTTACTAAGAGAACAAAAAACAGCAAGTCTTGGGGTGGCTGTGGAGAAATTGGAACCCTCATGCATTGCTGGTGGGAATATAAAATGGTACAGCTGTTGTGGAAAATAGGCCAGCTATACCTCAAAAAGTTAAAGAATTACCATTCAACCCAGCAATTCCACTTTTGGGTATATACAAAAGTTTAAAAGCAGGGAGGCAAATAAATATTTGTATACCAATGTTCAAGGCAGCATTATTTACAATAGCTAAAAGATGGAAACAACTAAAATGTCCATCAGTGGATGAATGGGTAAACAAAGGGTGGTATATCCATACAATGGAATATTATTCAGCCTCAAAAAGGAATGAAATTCTATCAATTATATCTCAATAAAGCTGCAAATAAAATACAATCTGATTTAGTAGAGAAAAAAAGCAGTGAAATTTTGACACATGATGCAACATAGATGAACCTTCAAGACATTATGTTAAATGCAATAAGCCAGATAAAACAGGTTCACTTATGTGAGGTACCAAGAGTAGTCAGATACATAGAGATGGAAAGTAGAATAGTGGTCACCATGGGCTGAGGTAGGGGAAATGGAGAGTTAGTGCTTAATGGGGACAGAGTTTCAGTTTGGGAAAATGAAAAATTTCTGGACATGGATGGTGGTGATGGTTGCACAACAGTGTGGAGGTATTTAATGTCATGAAACTCTACACTTAAATATAGTTAAAATGGTAAATTTTATGTTATATATCTTTTACCACAATAGAAAAGCTGAAAAAAAAAAAGAATGACAATCCTTTCCTATTGTGGTAGCATTTCCTATTTTCTTTATCTAGGTGAACCATTAAAAAGAAAGCCACAGGTCCAAAATGGGGTCACTTATGTTAAGGTACTACATGAGCAAACCAAGACTTAATATCTAACCTAAGTGCAGTTTCAGCCCCCATCCCCAAACCCTCAGGAATGTAATCTTTAGCTAGTCAACATAGAATTTAGGACATTTACTGATAGACCCCATCTCTTCCCATTAAGAGGGTAACCTTGCTTAAAATAATACATTCTTTTTTAATAATTCCCTTTTTTCTGCTCTTTCTACCTTTCAAAACCTTTCCTTTTTTGCAGCTTAATGGAACTCCTTTCTATGTGCTTGATGGGATGCTGCCAGATTCATGAATTGTTCTGTAAAGTCAATATGATCTTTCAAATTACTCAGTTGAACTTATGTTACTTAATAGAACATATTTCTTTTAAATTCTTTTCACTGTTATTTTAGTGGGAGTCTCAGGAAAAAGGCAATAAATGTGTGTGATCAATTCACCATGTATAACATTCCCCTCCAGCATTTTTTTCCAGTGCCTGTTACATGGATGGCACGGTGCTACAGAATACAAATATGATTGGTTCCTACTGTCAAAAAAACCCCAAAAAACAGGTACACTACTCCTAAACTTGTATGCTATCAAATAGTTTTGGCTCTGAGGTCAGTAAAGCAGGGATAAAATGGATTTGCTGCAATATTTAATATATTTGCTGTCTTCTAGGATGTTAGTCCTAAGTTGCTGTAGCAACAGACCAGAACAGGAACTTCATTAGAGGAGGACTTGGATTTTAACTGTTATTCAATCAGGCCTGAATGATGGGGTAGACCATCACAAGGCACCCATAAAATCTCTTACTTTGATAAGCCATGTAACTAGCTAAATCTAGTAAGTATTTAGAACAAGTAAAACAGCCTAAAATCTTTCTTTTTTTCAGAGTCATCAGTAGTTGAAAGATTTCCTTGGTGGACTATCCAAAGCAGTGCTAGCAATAGTATTTGAGCATCTTATTCATCAGCAAAAAGGGCAAGGAGCACAGATTAATGATGGATAATAGCTTACTGTGATTGGCATTTTGAAAGAAGATGCTTGGGATAAGCAAGGTCATAAAATAATTACTCTATAATAGTCAGGTTTTAGGTCTTTGTCACAGGTGGGTGGGAGCTATTTCTTGGAGGAGGAAGAGCACCTTCCCACTCACTCACACTCACACTCACACACACATGAAAAAGCTTGAATAGCAATTTCAGTGCAAATGCAGTGAGTCCATTTCACTAAGGGAATTCAGAATAAAATGTGAGCAGAATCACATAGGGGTGTGGTGGTGGTAATCACCATGAGGGAAGGCTTCAAGAGTTTTTAAATAGTTTTGGAAAAAGAGTCACATATTCTTGAGGAAGGCAAAGGTATTTCTGATTCATTAAGATCTTACCATCATTCCAAATCCTCAGTTTTTCTGTGTATGATTCAGTCAGACTCATTTCAAACATTTCCTCCATACCAGCCTTCCAGGAGGCACCAGGCAGAGCAATCCAGTAGAATCATATCCTGGGGAACTTGCTCAGGCATGCAGTTATTTTCTAGTCTTTACCAACCCTGGAAATCACTTGTTTTGTTAACTCATTTTCCTTCCCTAAAGGGTAACTTTTGAGTTTAACTCTCCTATTTACAATACTGGTCTATTTTACTGCAAATATTCTTCCATTGTGTTGCTCTCCCCGGGATACCATTGTGGTATAGTGAAATATATAAATGAAGTAAATAGTTATCTTTCCTTTTCTTTTTGTTGGGGGCAGTTGCTAATTCTAAAGCCCTGAGCAAGGTACTCTACAGTTTACAAAGTAGGACCAGATGCAGTTCCTTTGTGCTCTTAAGGGACAACAGTAGAAGAAATGAGAGAAGATAATCAGTGATTAATTACCAAATAAGTGCCAGATACCAGGTGGTCCCAACCTGAGCTTCCCAGCTCCTTGAGGGTAAGGCGGGGGTGGGGTGGTACCTGTGAGCTATTTCCAGTACTTCAAAAAGAGTAACCAAAAAAGTGCATGTTTACCAGAGATTAGATGCACAGGCTATGAAACTAAAACATCAAGTTTCTAACTGAAAGGGTATCTCGCTGAGACCCTCCTTACCCAGAATGACTCAGGAGACACCGGCCCATGCAAGAGATTTTATTATCTGAAGGAGAGAGTGGCTGCTCCAGAGGGAGTCGGGGGGTGGGGGGGAGAGAGAGAGAGAGAGAGGGAGCAGCAGAGAGAGCAGTGGGACAGAGAGCAAAGAGCAAAGAGCAGAGAGAGAGAGAGAGCAGGGAGAGCAGAGGGACAGAGAGACAGAGACAAAGAGAGAGAGGGCAGCAGAGAGGCAGACAGAGACAGAGAGAGCAGCGAGACAGACACACAGAGACAGAGAGAGAGAGAGAGAGCGCGCGCGCGAGAGAGAGCGGGGAGAGCAGGGGGACAGAGAGAGACAAAGAGAGGGCAGCAGAGAGATAGACAGACACACAGAAACAGAGAGTGAGAGGGTAGCAGCGTGGTGCCTTTTATTGTGGCGCATCCGCTGGGCCTGTTGCTTTGGGGGAGGGTCGGATGTTTAGAGATGAGGCGGGGTAAGCCCCAGGCAAGCATTATGTGCTTGGGACCATGGGGCAAATGGAGGATAAATTACTATTTTCTTACATTCCTCCCTTTTCGGTTTTATAACTGGTAGAGGATTTGGGAAGGGGTGAAGGTCAGTCTTCAGTAACTGCTTCCTGCTGATTAGGGGCGATGAAGTTCATTTTTGTATTGATGGGGGGCGGTCCTCAGATGAGCCCTTGGTCTGCAGTGGCGATGGTGTGTTCCAGGTTTAATAAGGATCATCGTCTTTGGAGAGGGGTTGGTAATCCTGTAATATAAGCTGGTTAAAGGTTTGGTTAGAAATTTTTTGCATTTGGGCTGATTGCTCTATTTATGTAGGGTGGCTGAATTAATAGCATTTTTGGGGACCTATGTGTAGGCAGCAAAGCAACCTGTAGGGCAAAGGGAATCCTTGATGGTGCAATCTTTTGGACAGTCTGAAAGAGAAGAAGGGCTGGTGTTGGGAAGATAGGTCTGGTGAGAGAGTAAGTGTTGAGACCAGGGTTAATAATCCTGAGGCATGACGCATGGCGGTTGTAAGGGAGGTCTTAGGACTCTGTGCTGGCAGAAACTTCTTCAGTGATGAGTGGAAGCAGAGATGAGCAGCGTGAAATGCGGAGAGTAAGAGGTCCCGTCAGGGTGGAGGAGTAGGAACCTGTGGGAGATTTGGTGAGAGGGGAATAAGCTGAGACAAATGGCTTAAGGTGGGGGTTGTGTATCTAATGGGGAAGACCGTGGAGTTTAACTGCAGTTGGCGTGGAAAGGATTACTGTGTATGGTCTTTGCCATTTGGGAGTTAGGGATGGTGTTGCTTGGTGTTTGGAATGGGCATGGTTTGGAGAAGTTTTTTCCGGTCTGTGGTAATGGCCTTGTAGCGCGGGAGAGCTGAACTCCCAGGTATGTGACCTAAGTGGCAGACAGCTGAACTTTGGAGGGTGACACTCTTGATAGCTGTGTTCTGAGAGAAAGTTTAAAAGGAAAATAGTATCCTGGTTGAGAGGTTTGTAGGGAGGGACTGCACAGGAGATCATCTACATATTGAAGGAGGGTGGAGCTCGAGAGAGTAAGGGATTTGAGGTCTAGTGCTAGAGCCTGTCCAAAAAGGTGGGGACTGTCTCTAAAGCCTTGGGGAAGGACTTGTTAAGTGTTCTCAGAATATTACAAATTAACTTAACATAAGGAATTTCCTGCCTTGATTTTTCTCTGGGATACCGGCATCTTGGTCTGGGAGCATATCAAAAGGCTGCCTGCTCAGCTCTCAAGGTGGGCTGAGGTATTGTCTATTTGCTAAAGGATCCTGCCTTTTACTATGCCGTCTACAGCTGGGTCTGCATGCTAAGTTAGTTGCTCAGTTTGCAAAATTACCTCATCAGATCTGAAGGAGGAAAGACAGCACATAGGCCTGGGCCTTTTAGAATGCTAAAGTGAATCTTATACATGATTACAAATGATTAGCATAATAAAACATGTGCTACTCTTCTTTATCTGGGGAACATTAACTGATCTCACTAAAGAATGTTCAACAGTTTTAGTAGGGGGGGCGGTTTCCTAGCATGTAGTTACATTGCTCTGACTGCAAATATCCTGCCATGCTTTTTTCAGAGGCTCTCACCTTATTTTAAGCCTATGGTCCCTGTCCCTGTCTCATTCCCCCTCTACAGATGGAGACTCTAGCTGCTGCTAGGGAAAGGGGGCGACGACCGCTCTGGCTGCTTCATGCTGAGAGGGGGCGCAGTAAAGGGTGCAGCTAGGTCTCCATCACTGGTCAGTTGAGAGGGCCTCAGAAGGTTGGCACTTCTATTCCGGGTTTTATTTCTATTACTATTTGCAGTTTTGTGGCTTCTAGGCAAGATCAACAACATTTGAAACAAAAGCCACAAAATTATCTTCCTTAGTTTACTTAATCCTATGTAACTAATACCTGTTCTGCTGAAATCTAGTTTTTTACTAGTTTAGGAGTAATAAAACAGTGAGTATAGATGACAAAAGACTTACAAATGACAATGGTTAAAGATCTGACGAGAGCTTACTATAAGACAGTTGTCATAGGGAAATTTGGATATTTTTGTAACACAAAGCATTCAGTAACAAAGTTTAGCATCATTCCCTGTGACAGTGCCTTCTAGGTAATTAAGCAGGTAAATAAGCCAAATTAGCCAAATATTTTTTCCAATGAGAAAAAATTCCTCTGACATGTTCCAGGGGTCCTCTGAAAAATATCAGAGTGAACTAGAGGTAAAAAGTACCTTTTTGAATTTGATTTTGGGAAGCTGTTAAAAGTTTTAAGACACTTGCTTAAATAGTTACTCACATTAGACAAAGCTACACTTCACTTTAAGCATTTTTCTTTGAAAGATTTAACAGATACCATCAACTTAAATGACTTTAGGTAAACTTAGGCAGCTGATAACCATAAGAACATGTCTATTCAGTTCAACTTAAATTAGCATTAATACTTAATATCTTCTATTAGAATTTTCTGGAAATTTTAGAATGCCCAATTTTTACAAGCGCTTGTCTTTAAATCAATCTTTATTAATATCACCCGGAGGTAGAAAAATATTTTTCATTTACACACTTAGACACAAACATACAGATTGAGGTGTAATGATACAGTGAGAGGACAGACAGAGCTCCTGGTGTGAGCCAGGAGGGGACAAGAGAGCCCGTGGTGGTGCATTGTCTAGGAGTTTTATAGGCAGTTGAGGATATTTGGGAACGTGAAAAAAGCTTAGGGGTGTGGACTTTAAGGCAAGTAGTAGGTGTTTAGGATTGCAGGGGAGACAGAGAGAGAGCTTGGTTCAGAGGTAGGAGAAAGCCTGGATATATGGGATCTCTTTCCATTTGCCCGTAGGCTCACAGAAGTTGTATAAGTCGTGGAGAATTTTAGGATCTAAAGAGCCATTGGGGGGCCATTTAGACTGATTGTCCGAGGGATATTGTGGCCAGATCTCATTACAGTAGCGAACAGGTTTGAGGTCTGGAGTGAAGTGGAGGGGCTTTAGATGATTGAGTAACCACCCCAGTGGTGAATCTGCGGGAACAGAGGGGCCAGATCCCATGGTGAGAACGAGACTGTTCAGAAGTCGCTGAGGCATCCCTGAGTGATTGAGAAGGTCGCGGAGAAGACCAGGCACTGTTAGGGGGTCGTCACCACCTCTAACTGTGGGGTCGAGGCAAAAACGCCGGGGAGGCTTGGTACCTGGTACCAGGAGTTTTCGAGTGGAGTAGAAACGTAGATAAAGGGAGACCAGGCCTCAGTGGATGAGGGTTCTTGAAAGGAAAGGAGCAACACATAGCAGCAATTCACCGGAGAGTTCCGCTTTATTAGGGAAAGGTGCTGGGTTATATAGGAAGGGGCATGAATTGATTGAGGTGTCACTTCTACGGGGCTGGTGGCTGTTGGCTAGGTGCTGGGATTGGGAGGGGGGCGAGAGGTGATTGGGCTTCAGGTGGCGCTGGCGGGAACCGAGGACCCCGAAGAGAAGCCGGAAGTTTGCCATCTTACTGGTAGGGACCCTTCATTCCCCCCTTTCTCCTCTATGGGTTTGTGGACATTGCTTTCTCTCTGGCTGCTTCCTGCTGAACAGGGGCGGAGAAGGGAGTGAGGGCTTGAGGATTGGGAGGAAAGGGTTGATAGGACTCCCCTCAGTAAGGACGAGTAGATGTGGACTTCTTCAGGTTTGGAAATCAATGAAGGTTCCCTGTAACTATAGGTTGAGGACCTGTTGATTCCAATGGTGCTAAGAGGATATGGGTGTCAGGAGCCAGGCGTCTGTGGCCATTGTTTCCAGGAACAGTTTCCAGTGAAGAGAGGGGTCCATCTCAGCGTGTGGTGAGGAGGTCACATGAGGATGAGGGATCTTCTGTGGCTAGAAGCTGGTAGTTCCTGAGTAAAAGCTGGTTGAAAGCGTGATTAGATATTTTTCCGACTTGGGATTTGATGAACTTTATTATACAGGGTAAGAAGAGACAGGCAAGAAGAATGACTATTATGGGGCCTGCAATGGGCCAGAGCCAGGTGAGGAGGGGGTTTGTTAGTATTGAAGAGAATGGGTTGGAATTGGAAGCAGAGTGGAGGCTGGAGGCAAGGTCTGTGAGTTTGGTAATGTTAGTTTCTACAATGCCGGAATAGCAGCACTCTTCCCAGAGGAAGACACAGGTGCTGCCCTTCTCGGCTGTAAGCAGATCTAGGGCCCGCTGGTTTTGAAGGGTGACTTTAGCTAGCAAAGTGACCTGTCTTTGGAGAGAGGTTAGAGAATCGGCAGTGGATGTCAGGGCTCCCTCAAGTTTGGCGTTGAGATCTCTAACTGCCTATAGAGAGTGACCCAAGGCTTCTCCCGAAAACCCTGCCCCAATGGCTGAGGTGATCAAAGAGCTACTGACCATGATGAGAAGGAAAGCAGCTCTTTTTGTGTGCGAGGGCAAGGGAGGTTGGAGCTCAAGGAATTCTGCCATGCTGTAAAGTGTAAACTGTGGGATTAGGGTGACGAGAATGCAGGGTGTATCGGAGTTGAGAGGCACTGAGTTGAAAAGACTGCCATTACACTAAAAGAAGTGTCCCGGTTGCGTAAAAGTCTTAGAGCCGGAGGTAGGGGTGTAGATAGAGAGGCAGTGAAGTGCGCTGGAGGGGGGTGGAGTTGGTCTTACACAGTGGTGGATGGTGAGATTATCTGCATATTCTGGTTCCCATAGGGGTATGTCTGCCAGGGGGCAGAGGGGTTGTCCTTCTGCATGGAAGGAGTAGTTGGAAATATTAAGGGGCACGGCGGCCAGCAGTGGGCGCTGTAGTGATGCGCACAAGAAACAATTGGCTGTGTTAAGGGTGTGGTTGAGAAAGATGGTGGTGTCCTGAATGAGCTGTAATGAAGAGTAGGAGAAATGGGAAGAGGGGCGGGGATAAGAAGATGAAGAGGCGCCGTCAAGAGTTTGGATAATGACTTTTTCAGAATGTCTGTTTGGATAATGACTTTTTCAGAATGTCTGATATCTGATGCAACTTGAGAGATCTGGGAATGAGAGGGAACATACTTTTGGGAGATATGAAGGGTACCGTGGGGGTCGAGGACCCCCCCCATAGTAAACTGAGGCTGTGACTCTGGCAGCTCATCGAGAGTCCCAGGGACCTGGGATTGATAAAGAGAATGAGCCGTTGGGATATTTCATGAAACGGTTGGAGGAGTAATACTGTGGGTACTGGAAGTTACTCATGTAGTGAATTGCACAAGACCAGTAGGGACATCCCCCGTAGGTGTCTGGCTATCGCCTGCAATAGGCTTGTTTTTGGTCATAGAGGAAGCAGAGGTAGGGAGAATAAGGGTAGCTGCTAGTGAACACTTCAGTGGAGGGAGGAAAGTGGAGGTATAAAGGCTCAGAGCAGCTTTTCAGAGGGCAGTCTGGTGTGGCAATGAGGGCAGTAACTTTTGTTTGATGCTGTGTGTAAGTCTCTCTGACTTTGAATCGCCATACAAAGGAGGCTGGGGTGGCGGGGAAGACAATAAGAATGAGGAAAAAAGCAAGAGAGCAGTAAAGGAGGGAAAAGTCATGATTCGGGTATGGATGGCAAAGGGGGTGAATGGGATTTTGGAGGAAAGAGGACAGTAAGGTCAGGAGTCTGGAGGGAGGGAGAGTCTGTAAACTTTTGTAGGTTAAGAGATATTTTAGGTGATGTGGGGACAGAATGGTAAGGGGCGCCCTGAATGTCAGTTTATGAGCTTCTTTCTGCAAGAGCTGTCTAGTGGCTAATGCTCGTAGGCAGGGGGCTCATCCCCGAACTGTGGGGTCTAATTGCTTGGAGAGATAAGCTACTGGGGCAAAGGATGGGCCATAATATTGGCCTAGGACTCTTAGAGCTTGACTGGATCTCTCATGAATGTATAATGAAAAGGGCTTCGACAAATCAGGAAGATGGAGAGCTGGGGCTTCTACCAGGGCTTGACGGAGCTTAATGAAGGACTGTCGGGGTAAGGAGGATAATGGTTTTTTTAGGGGGGGCTCTTGCTGAGGTTGTATAGGGGTTTTGCCAACAGAGAGCAGGGAGAAGTTAGGGATTTACGCTCTAAAATATCTAGCCAGGCTTAGAAAGGAAAGGATTTCTGTCTTGGTTTTGGGAATGGGCAGGTCAGAGAGGAGCCATTTTCTGTCTAAGGTAATGGACTTTCTTTGTTGAGATAGAAGGAATCTGAGGTAAGTGACAGGAGGGGAAGAGATTTGATCTTTGACGGGGGATACTCGGTAACTTCTGGACGCTAGAAGGTTAAGTAGGGAGGCAGTGTCAAGTTGAGACTGTTCTCACGAGAGACTGCAGAGTAGAAGATTGTCTATGTATCATAAGGTGGACTTGGAGTGATCATGATGAAACTGTTTGAGGTCCTGAGCTAGGACCTCTCTAAAAATATGGGGACTATCTCGGAAGCTTTGTGGCAAAACTGTCCAAGTGAGTTGTTTAGAATGTCTTGTGTATGGGTCCGTCCAGGTGAAGATAAAAAAATCATGGGAGCAGGGGTCTAGAGGGATAGAAAAATGGGTCTTTGAGATCTAGGACTGAGAAGTGGGATGCTGAGGCAGGGATCTGCGATAAAAGGCTGTATGGATTTGGAACTAAGGGATGGATAGGGACAACGGCTATGGTGATGAGGCGAAGGTCTTGGACAAGGCAGAAAGATCTGTTGGTTTTTTTAACAGCTAATATGGGGGTATTAAATGGGGAGTGAGTGGGTCTGAGATAATTTTTGTTTAAGAGATCTTGAATGATGGGTTGAAGGCTTATGAGGGCTGAAGTGGTTAGGGGGTATTGGGCCTGACAGATATACTGAGAGGGGTCACGTAATTTGATAGAGGCAGGGGGACATAGGGCTACGGAGGGGCTTGTAATGTCCTAAACTTGGGGATTTACAGGGTGTATGAGGGCAGAACCGGAGCTTTCATTTGGTAGAGGGGGGTCGTTGGCTATGAGGGCTATCAGAAAGGGAGTACTGGGGGCTGTGGGAGTGGATATAGTTATGGAAACACGGAGGAGGGAAAGGATGTCCCATCTTAGTAAAGGGATGGGACACTGGGGCATAACCAGGAAGGAGTGGGAGAAAGGTATGGGATTGTCTTGGATTGTGCATAAAGGCGGGGGGGTTTAATGGGAAAATCTGTTTACCTCTTACCCTGACTATAGGAGTAATGGCAGGCATGGTAGGGCTCCGGTATTCTCGCAAGACTGAGAAGGTGGCTCCTGTGTCTAGGAGGAAGGAGATGGGGCGACCGTCTACTATTAAAGTAACCCTGGGCTCCTGTTTGGTGATGGAAATGGTTGGGCGAGAAGCCCCCGGGCCCCATCAATGTTCTTCTGCCAGCCCCACTACGGCGGGCTTAGGATGGGGGTTGTTTGTCCAGCCTCCCCTTCGGGTGGTTGGGCAATCAGACCCCCAGTGGCCCTTTTTGTGGCATCTGGGGCATGGGATGGTAGGAGATCTGGGGGAGGGGCACGCCCTTGACCAATGTCCCTCTTTTCCACACTTGAAACAAGCTCCTGGGGGGGAGCTTGTTTGTAGAGGGGCGCTCAGGTTGTGGTTTTATCAGCTGGGCCAACATTTGGAAATTGGCCTGATCAGCCTTTTGTTTACGGCGTTCTTTCTCCTCTTCCCGCTTATGGAAGACTTTAAAGGCCACTGTTAGTATCTCAGTCTGTGGGGTAGCGGGGCCCTGTTCTAACTTTTTGAGTTTAGCTTTAATGTCGGGGTAGCCTTGAGCTAGGAAGTATGTCATAAGGACATGTCTTCCTTCAGGTGTTTCTGGGTCCAGGCTGGTATACTGTAATAGGGCTTGAGTGAGTCTAAGAACTCGGAGGGGATTTCATCTCTCTTTTGAATTATGTCTTGGAGCTTTTGAAAATTGACTACTTTACAAGCTGCCTTTTTCAGACCTGCTATTAAGCAGGAGGCAAAAATATCTCGAGAGCGGAGACTCATGGCGGTGTTATAATCTCAGTGTGGGTCTTGTTCGGGGACAGCAGTGGGGCCAGGGGGATAGGTGGGGTCAGTCCTGTGGGTTTCGGTAGCCTGCGTTTGGGCGAAGTCTTAAACTCGTCTATGCTCTTCAGGGAGGAGAGTATTGGCCAGGAGCATGAAAATGTCATGATGTGTGAGGCTGTAAGACTGGAGGGTCTATTGAAACTCCCTGATGTATGTCATGGGATCAGTGGAAAAGGAACTTAGGCGTTTCTCTAGTTGGGCTAAATCTCTTAAGGAGAAAGGGACGTGAACACGCACGATGTCTTCCGATTTTGCTACCTCCCGGAGGGGGGCAATAATTTTGGGAGGCTCTTGGGACTGAGTCTGAGGGGGACTGAAGGGTTCTGGCTCAGTCTGTGGGGGAGTGACGCGGTCTATCCGTGCCTAGTCGAGGAGGTCCTGAAGTGCAGAAGGGGGGCAAAGAAAATAAAGAAAGATAGAATCAGACCCACATGTCGCCAGCTAGCAGCTCAGCTGCTTACTTCTGCTGCTCTAGTTGGGCTTGAACTCATGACTCTGAATTAAGAGCCCCATGCTCTACTAACTGAGCTGCAGCAGGGCTCTAGTTAATTGCTTATGGAATGCGTAAACAGAATGTTCTTTGTTCTCCATTCCTGCCACATCTGCAAGTGGGGGAAGGGCATATTTAGAAGCAGGGGCGGTGTTTCTACACATCTTCAAGGTCTCCCTATTTTCAGAGTGAGGAGTCTTGGCAAGATATGTTTTTGTGGACAGATAACTTCTAAGGACTGCACCGGTTGTTCTCTAGCTTGTGCTTTCCCATGCTGCGTTCAGACATGGGGGAAGGTGCTTTCCCATTCTCCCTACAAACATGTGAGAAGACAAAGGCGGTCCCTAACAGGGGAGAAACAGGTGATGAGGGCAAAGATGGAGGAGGCTCCTGGGACCTAGTTAAAGGGGGGCTGAAAGGCTCAGGCTTAATCTGTAGGGTATGAAGGTGGAGGAGGTGAGATGGGGGAGGAGATGGTTGGGGAGGAAGGGAGAAGGGCTGTTGTAGGAGAAGAAGGGGAAGGGAGTGAACGGGAGGCTTCTGCGGGGGCGGCGGCTTGCAGGCTAGGAGAACTTGGGAGGGGGCAGGGAGAGGAGGAGGCGGATATAGGGAATCTCCTTCCATTTTTTCAGGCACTGGCAGTAGTTAAAAAGATCGCGAGTGATGTTAGGATCAAGAGTTCCCCCTGCGGGTCATTGGTTGTTATTGTCTAGGGGGTATGTCGGCCAATCTTGGGAGCAATATTTATGGAGAAGTTTTGGTTTTATATTAGACGTCAGGGAGAGGGTAGCCAGATGCTTAAGCAGGCATTCAAGAGGTGAACTTTCAGGGAGGGATGAGGAGGCTCCCATGGCTAAAGGACAGAGAAGGAGACAAACAGGGGAAGACGAACAGAGATCCTCGGACTGGAAGCAGACCACAAGGAGACAAAGGGCGTCCCCGATGATCCTTGGTGGTCTGCGGAAACTCGTATACGAGTTGGAATTTCTTAGGAAGTGTGGGTCGTCACCCAGACTTCCCTAAGAAGGCAGAGTGCCGGAGTCTCGAGGTACCTAGTGCTAGGCATTTTTGGTGGACGGAGCAGAAGGAGGAGGGGGGGAAAAGGGAGCGTTCTCATCCACAAAGGAGTCACCTCATTTATGGCTGTTGGAGGGGGGTGCCTGAGAGTCGGCCGCAGCCGTGAAGGCCTGAGGCGGGGATTTATGACTGTCGGAGGAGGGGCCTGAGGGTCCGCCGCAGCCGTGAAGGCCTGAGGTGGGGAGAGTTCCCTCCTCATCCCCGAGCGTCAGGGCCTTGCCGGACGATGACGGTCAATGGCACTGCGATAGCTCGGGGAAGAGTGGCCCACTCCGGGGGGAAAACTTACCTAAAGGCCAGAGAGGAGTGGTAAGTGTGATGAGCCAGTGCCGGAAAAAGAGGACGAGGGCAAGCTGCTGCTGGTGTCGGGGGGAAGACGGGGCCCAGTTGGGGTGTCCCGTCTCCCGGGTTTCGGCACCAATGAAAGGAAAGGAGCGACACATAGCAGCAATTCACCGGAGAGTTCCGCTTTATTAGGGAAAGGTGCTGGGTTATATAGGAAGGGGCATGAATTGATTGAGGTGTCACTTCTATGGGGCTGGTGGCTGTTGGCTAGGTGCTGGGATTGGGAGGGGGGCGAGGGGTGATTGGGCTTCAGGTGGCGCCGGCGGGAACTGAGGACCCCGAAGAGAAGCTGGAAGTTTGCCATCTTACTGGTAGGGACCCTTCAGTTCTCACCATGGGGAGGCAGAGAAGGGTCAACTATAGGGATCAACTGTGACTCTGAAAGTCGTGGTTGGGGGTGCCCCTGTCCCAAAGGAGCCTTTGGGGGTGCAGGACACTCAATGGTCACTTCCCAGGTTCCAAAGGGACATTTAAGTGGACCATGAAGGGGAGACTCACCAAATCAAAGGCCGGTGTTGGGCGAGAAGACGAGCGACCGGGGAAATGGACGGTGAGCCCGTGGAGGAGGATCTGGCAGTGAGGGTTCCCAAAGCAGCTCAGGTTCCCAGAGGAAGAGCAAAGTCAATGGGAGAGCCTCATCCGAAGTCACGGCACCAATGAAAGGGTATCTCGCCATGACCCTCCTTACCCAGGACGACTCAGAGACACGGGCCCACGCAAGAGACTTCATTATCTTTAAGAGAGAGTGGCAGCCCCAGACGGGGATGGGGGTAGAGAGAGAGACAGAGAGAGAGAAAGAGAGAGAGAGAGAGAGAGAGAGAGAGAGAGCAGGGAGTGCAGGGGGACAGAGAGACAGAGACAAAAAGAGGGCAGCAGAGAGACAGAGACAGAGAGAGAAGAGGGTAACAGACAGACAGACACACAGAGACAGAGAGTGAGAGGGCAGCAGCATGGTGCCTTTTATTGTGGCGGATCCGCTGGGCCTGTTGCTTTGGGGGAGGGTCGGGATGTTTAGAGATAAGGCGGGGTAAGCCCAGAAAGCCCCAGGCAAGCCCAGGCATAATTTTCACTGGCTTATGTGCTTGGGACCATGGGGCAAATGGAGGATAAATTACTATTTTCTTACACTAACATCTAAACATCAGGCCACAATATTTCAACTCAGTATAGAAACACCATTACCCCATGCTGACTGGAACCTCTGATTGGCGGTTACCTTTGTGATTAATAAAACATGAGAAAGTCAATTATTAATTGTTAAATGTGCTTTGTTCTGATAAAAAAGTATTTCAAAGCATTGGGCTTGTGAAGGGAGAATAATAAAATGGCTGGTTTGGGTGAAAAGACTGGGAATCATTGAGATGGACAAGAAGTGACTGGAAGTTTGATGTGGATAGAGAGCACAGAGAAGGAGGGAGTCACAAACACAGGGTTGTGAAAGATATGTAGGACTTATCTATGCTGTGGTTCCCAAAGTGTGTTCCGCACTACCAGTGTTGGCACCACCTGGGAACCTGTTGGAAATGAGGCAGGGCAGGGACAGGGGACAAGCATCATGATTAATTTTTCCTGCTTATGATGAAAAATGACAAGATATAAATAGTATAGTAAGAACAAGAGGGACTCCATTTTACAAACCAGGGAGTCAGGAGTTAAGATTCCTAACATATTTTATGGTAATCAGCCAACAACTGACCCTATGTTAAGGCAAGGTGAGCAGTCCTAAATGACATGTCCCAGAGCTTGAGGGTAACCACTGTCATGGAGAAGAACAGGATCAAGAAATTCCTTGTGTTAAGTTTATCTTACAGAATATTAGAGGACAGACTACAGATGGTAACATAATGTCTCTCACTGGAGATTGACATCATGAGACCACATGTCAAGCCTATGCCACCACCCCCACCCCTTGCCCCATTCTTGAAAGCCATAAAAGACAGAACCCTAAGCCCTTAAGCATGCCACGTCTCTGAGGTTGCCCACACTCCCCTTTCTTCAAGTGTGTACTTTTTGCCTTAAGTAAAGACTTCTCTCTGCTCAACTTACTGTTTTGTCTCTGCGTTCTTCCAGTGGCAAGCGTCTTGCTACTTCGCTATTTCGTTCTATTTTCTAGACTTAAGCACAAGTCTTCACTCTCTCTGTCCTGCTTCAGACAAGTAGAGAAGGGCTACTGAGATCACGGATTTGGGCTTGCAAGTTCCTGTCACCTGGGTAACCCTGGACAAGTCTGTAGCTGTACAATCATGTTCTTTAGTGGCCTGCTTGAAAATCTCCTTTCTTTGCCTTGAGGAAGTTCTCAGAACATTATCTCACTCCATCTAGTGCTCTGAGGCTCCCTGAAATTCTGGAGTGATAGGAGCTTAGTTCCCATGCCAACCAGATTCAAGCAGACACTTGACACCTAGAGACCCTGGATTCAGGAGTTGGTAGGGGATCTGCCCCATGCTGAGCAGGAGTTCAATGAGCTTCCCTTTCCTCCCTCTGTTCTCCCTTGCTATTGGCTGCCTGCATGGCTGCTGCCATTCACTATACTCTGGCTTTAATGAATTCCTTCCCTACCTACACTCACCTGACCTGTTTGGGAATTCTTTCTCTCTCACAGTCAAGAAACCCTCCCCTTCCCCGGGTGGAGGTTTCACCTAGTGCGCAGGGAGAGACCTTCCCAGACACAGCTGCCCGACAACAGAAATACAAATTCTTGGGCCTTGTCTGCTGACTGAGAAAATGGGGATGAGACCCAGCCATCTGTGTTCTAATAGGCCCTTCCTGTGATTCTGAGACATGCTACAGTCTGAGAACCACGGATGTATACAATCCTTTCCCAAAGTTTGAGATACTAATGAAATAGGAGATGCTTCTAAGAGGTACCTGTTCAGCTTTAAAACAAAATGAATCACTATCAAGAAAGTTATTTCTTTTTCCAATATCTCATGCTTTTTGGTAACATCCCAAAAATGGCTCAGTTAGATCCTAGTTGGTCTTTATAAGAAATATTCAAATCTTTTTACACAAATAGAACAAGCTTCATTCAGGTTCAGGGCGTTGGCAAATAAATTTAGCGTGAGTGTGGTGGCTTGGTTCTTCCTGTCTCACGTGTGTTTTTGCATTACCTGTTCTTTTGGCAAGTGATACTAGTTCCATTAACCAAAGGGATATAAAGTATACTTTGTGAAAATTTTTTAAAAATATAAATATGTGATTCAGTTTAAAGAAAAAAGGTAAATGATAGTATTGGAGGTATGGAAATGGAAAACTTAATAAAGACATCGTATGAATGATCAAAATTTATGAAATATATTTAAGATAACAATTGTGGTGTGGTTGGTGTTGATGCTTGAATAGATGAATTTGTATTTGTCCTTAATTGTTTTCTTTTTTTGGGAGAATAGGTGACAGAAACACAGCATATTACACACACACCATTGAAACAAGTATAAGGAAAAAATGTATTTGATCAGCAAAATGTGTTCTAGGCTACAACCTATGACCACTTGGAGTATTACTCAGTACAACAGAGTCCTGCACAGCAAAGGGACCTACTTGGTATTTCAGAGTTAAGTGTGCTAGGATTTTGTGATACTTTATCTCCTTAAGTACAGGATTGCTGAGATGTTTTGAGGGCTGGAATACAAGCTTTATAATCTCCTGAGAAAAAAAGAAAACAGTTCTTGAGTAGGTGACAATTAACAACGTTCCCACCCATACCAGGTTCATAGAGATGCCTTTTCATCACTTCATTTTGAGTCAGGAAGTGCCAAAATTAATTGATTTGTGTACAAACATAGATGTGTCCCAGCATGCTATGAGCAGGGTTATTCAGGGGGAAATTACATTGCATTCCTTTTTCTCACAATATTTTAATTACAGGTAAATTCTGATGAAAAATTATATAAAGGGGATCCTGTAAGACAATGCTTCTCTAACTTTTTTTTCTACCTCGACACTTGAAACATATTTTAGCTTGGCCTAGTGTGCTAGTATACACACACACACATACACACACACACTTTATAACATTGAAACAAAGGTTTAATGAAATAATACTCAACCTTACAGCAAGAGAAACTTACTGTTTGTTTTAATCTATTCTATTTCATTAAAAAATGACTTTCCAGTCTACTACTCTTCTCCACCTTCCATTCCCAGGGATATTGATTGAGTAGGTTTGGATGGGTTTAGAAATCTGCAAGTTTTGCTAAGTGAACCAGATGATTCTGATGCAGGTGAAACTTGTCCACTCTTTGAGAAACACTACTTTAATGGGAAACAATAATAGAATTCTAAATCAAAAACTTTATGAATCTTGATACAAATTTGGAATTACCTCCATTGTGTACGGGATAAAGTTCAAATGTAGAGTGAATGCAGCCCCCTTCATTGGCCAGCCCCTACTGAGCTTTTCAGGTATATCCTCCGTTACAATCTTGTTGCCCTCCCTCATCCTGTTCCACACAACTAAATCGCATCAAACCATTCATCCTTTACATATCACATGCTTTTATGTGGATTTGTATTCCTTGCATTATGGTGGAATAGCTACTTTGACTGATCTTCCTACCAAAAACAACTAAATGTGCTGGATAACGTATAAAAGTCATGTAAAAACTGTGTTCATGAGCCAGCAAGTTGCAAAGGAACCCTTTAAGGCCAAAAAATAAGAAAGAAGAGCAAGCAGTACCTGAAAGTTAGCTTTTGCCTCATAGATACTTACTGAGCTGGGTGATTTTTGTTTTGAGCTTTGGTTTTTCATGGCTTCAGTCTTAGGGAAAAGAAAATGAAGCCTAGAACCTGCCCAAGGTAGGGGTCTAATAGGACCTCTCCCATAAAGTTAGGACCTCAGATGGCTGTATCTCAGTGTAAAGGTGAATTAGTGCAAGGGTGAATTAAAAATACATCTGTAACCTGAGGGATAAAAACAATTGCTTGTCTTAAACATTGGGGCTGGGTGGAAGGTGGAAAAAAAATCTCCCCTGAGAATTTGAAACCACAGGTCTGCCCTATGAGGATCTATAATGTGAAATCACACAACCAAAGTAATGCTAGATTGATAGTGTCCTTGAGGTGCCTAGGAGAACCAGATGCACACCCCTTAGAAGAACTTGTTTCCCCCAAGCTTTAAGCAATTTTTTATGTTAAAATTTTAAGAAATTTCAGCTCATGCTCAAAGTAACATGAATACTGAAAAGAAACAGCAGACAGCAGAATCAAACCCATGAAGAATGCAGAAAGTGGAATTGTCAGTCACTAAATAAAAATGAAGCATTTCAATATGTTTAAAGAAATAGGAAATAAAATAATGAAGAAAGAATCAGGCTATGAAAGTGACAAAGTATAGGTTTTAAAAAGAATTTTTAGGAATGAAAAGTTATGTATTCAACAGTTAGACACACTGAGAGAAACAGTAACCTAGGGGAGAGTTCTGAAAAATGTATTTAGAACATAGCACAGAGAGACAAAGAGATGGAAAATGTGAAAGAGAGTTTAAGAGATCTGGACTGAAACAATTTAATATACACTTGTAGTTGGTGTTCCAGAAGAACAGGAGAGAAAAATGGTGTAGAGATAATATTTGAACAGTAATGGTTGAGAATTTTTTAATGTTGGTGAAAGACAGACGTCTACACATTCAGGAAGCCCACTGAGAACACTCATCGCCAGCAGACCCTCACCAAAGGAAATTTTAAAGAATATACTTGAGGCAGAAGTAAGATCTGAGATGGAAGAACGAATGAAGAATAAAGAAAGTGCTGAATACGTGAATGAATAAAAAAACGACAACTCTTAAGACAACGATGTCTTATAAAGTTAAAAAAAGCAAGATGAGACTAAAGTATATGATAATAGTGCCACTACTCTGAGATTCTCATTGATTACTTGTCCCTCCGCAAGCAGCGACCCATGTGAGGTCTGATTATTCAATTTGCAGATGTATGGCTCTTTCCTTCTTTTCGCTCATTCATCTTTAGGTAATTTCTTTGATCAACAATATATGCTGGGGCAGTGGTTCTAAAAGTAACTCTGCAGACTCCTAGGGTTCCCCGAGACCCTGTCAGGGTGTCCTCAAGGTCAAAACTTTTTAGACCAATGCTAAGACCAATATTTTCTGTTTCATTATGTTGACATTTGCAGTAATAATGTGAAAGCAATGGTAGCTAAAGCTGCTGGCACATTAGCAAAAATCAAGGCCAAAGTGGTACCAAACTTTACTCGTGTTAACCTGGGTTACATACGAAGGTATAACGACTGTCTCAGGAAAAGCACTTATGCAACTGTTGAGTTGTGGGCTGAGCTAGCTGCTTTTTCCACAAACATCATTTTCATTCAAAAGAATGAGTTACAGAAGACTGTAGGGAAAATTTGTGCGTCTAAAACTGCCTTGTCTATAATACAGGCTTAGCTGATTAAGATTCTGTGGAGCTATTTACAACTCTGTAAGCTGTAGATAACTGATAACAATAAAAAATAATTTTTGTCTAAACCTGTATAAATGAATTCTGCCTGGTAGTGGGGCACCCTTTCCCCCTGTCTGAAAAAGCCAGTTTTGTGCCATTTGCACATGCATTTCAACATTCTTTTATTCATTATAAATTTATGCTTTCACTTCTCCTTTGAATTGGTTAAAACATCTGCCTGGTTCCCTCATTTGGAATAAAATCTTTAACATGTTCATTTATATCTGTATGAGAGTTATGGTTTTACCTTCTAAAAAAAATATCTTCTAACAAAAACTCTAGTACTCCAGCTTACATATGTGGCAGAAAATTTCTCAAGAATATTTGAAATGAGCCTGTCAAGGAAAACACTGACAGTATTTGTTACCGCAGATCAAATTCAATTTGATTTTGGGAAGCTTGACAGCTTACCAATACTTAAAGACTTGCCTCATGAGACTCATAGTGATGTTGTTGAATGTGATCTGGTAACGTGAAATATGACAACATTTGGAAGATCTGAAAAACTCAGTGAGCCAGGGTTTTCCAAATGACGAATGCACAATCTTAAAAAAAATCATGCATAGGTAAAAAATCCATTCAATGATAGGCCAATTGATATTAATGAAACAGAGTATAAAAAGTTCATTGATACGGTTTCCAGTTCAACTTGCAACTAATCTGTAAGAAACTACTTACTTCTTGCTGAGTTTTGATGTAGTAGTATCAAAGAAAATATTCACAATCATCTGAACAGCCTATTAAAATATTTCTCCCTTATCAACTATGTAACTGCGTAAGACTGTATTCTCTTCATGTACTTTATCTAAAAAATCTATTAATGGATTGAATGCAGAAGCAAACCTAGATATCCTGTACTAAGCCAGACATTAAAGAGATTTGTGTAAATGTAAAGCAATTCCAGTCTTCTCACTAGTTATTTTTTGTTTTGGAAAGTAGTTATATTTCATAAAAATGTGAAATTAATGTTAAAATGTAATGAGTTTATCTATTGTAAAGTAAACTAGTGAATAGTTTTACAAATCCCTGTAAACAAAAGCTCTTTGGGAATCCTCAGTGATTTTTAAGTTTGGAAAAGGATCCTGGGACCAAAATGTTTGAGAACCACTGCCTTAAAGAAAAAGACTGTTAAATTTGAACTGGTCAAATGGTTAGTTTATGTCAGAAGAAGAAGAGGGAGTATGGCAAGAAGTAGGGCTATGGATTAAAGTGAAGTTGGATTTCCTCTTGCACTGATTGTACAGAAGTCTTTTGGGGAATAATTCATCTAATTTTCATCTAATTCTGACTTTGCCATTAATAATAGTATCAATTATTTGGGAGGCATCTATTATATGCTAAACACACTACATGGATTATTTCATTTATTATTACAACAAACTTAAAAGGTAGGTCCTTTTGTTATTATTATCATAATCATTATTCATAAGTAAATCCAGGTCCAAAGAAGTTAAGTGACTTGCCCAGAGTGTAACAACCAGGATGCAAATCGCATTCTGTCCTGCTCCATAGCCAGTGGCATCCATGTCACTTCCTGATTCTGAGCGACCACATCTAAGTCTCCTAACTTTTCTGGGTCTCATTTTCCCCATCTGTTAAGCAAATGAGCTTAGACAGAGCTTTACCCACTGTGAGACAGATCCTCAGCTCTGTGCAGAGCATACAGCACATTTTCCTACCTTCAAAAGGCCCCTCCGGATGATACCTACTGTCTGTCTTGTCAGACTACCCGATTCTGTCATTTCCACAGGCATATTCTTTGTGCTGTTGCTTTGAGTCCTGGCATTTGAAAGGCTTTGTGGTTGGAAGTGAAGCAGAGGATGAAGAGGCTGCCAGTTCATTAACATGGAGAGGCAAGATATTAATCCTGTAGTTAATTCATCTTGCCACTGAATCCTAGAGGCCTGAAACCAGAAACATGTAAGCATGAAGCTGCCACTGCTGGAGGATTTTATCCCCCACAATTCAGGAATTGCTTTCAGCCAACATTACCTCTGCTTTTTGAGCACAAGCCTGGCTATTGTTCTGGAAATAATCTGTGTTAGTCTTATTGGAGTGGCTTGTGTTGCCATAGTTACTATTTGGGTTCTGTGCACCTAAAATTTCAAGTATGTTCAAGGCAAAAAGAGTTTGCTGATTTTTCTGTTTGTCTTTTTGCAAAATCAGATTGGAGAGAAAGCAGATTTTTAAATTCTATTAAATGTCTGTTTTTGGTGGGCATGGTCCTACCCAGCATTGTAGAGTAGTGGTTAACTCTCCAATGGTTAAAAGCAGACTTGGCCAAGGCCTCGAAAAATGGAGTTACCAGCATCCTGCTGAGGACCCACAATCACTGCCTGATGATGGATGGAAATACAGATCATCATTGCAGTTCAGGAAATTGTGTGAGACAGCTGGTTGTTTGACACAGTAGCACGGAGCTCTTTAGTAGGTTTTCCAGTTGCTGCCACTTGCCCCCCAGTGCTGAACCTGGGTCTGAAGTGTGCACAGAGATGGGAAGGGGAGGTGACCATGAAGTGCTGTGGGCAAAGACAGCAAACTTGGTTACGTGGCACGCATGAGCAGCTAGAAGTGTAGCATTCAAAGACTCTGCCTTCGTAGCCGTGATGTCTGTCTGTGCTGCCTGTTTGCCTGTCTGGTTTGCAGATTCTGCGTGGGCCCGCAGTTGATCCCAGAAATAGTCCCCTTTGCCTGGTCGCCATGAGCCAGACTGATCTTTATGTGGCTGTCTCCTAGGAGCCCAGAGCTATGCCACATGGCTGGAAGCTGTGTTTACAAGCTTTTCATCCGTTTTTCTTAACTTGTGGTTGCTATGGTTTCCTTTGCCTGCTGGGCCTGGCTCTTTTAGGGGGACAAGCTGTCCCCGCAACCAAAAGCCAGAGGCACAGCTTCTCCAGTATTGGCCTTTTGGTCACAGTTGCAACTATATCTCCTCACCTGCCCATTCTGAGCCCTAAATCTTGTCCCTTGTGGGGCTGACCTTGACTTTTGCTCCAGCCCCAGTCCAGCATGAGGCCCACGGAGGTCCACCACCTTACTGCCCATCACAGGACCTTTCGTATTTTCCTCAATCAGGGTGCCCATTTTGCTTCTCATTCGGGTGACTTCTCAGTAGGTCAGATTTTACTTGGCAGAGCGGCCTACTTACATGCAAGGCTAATTTAAACCTGGAGACGGCACCACCAGGTGGCCATCATATCCTGTTGTGGACATCTGTTGCTGCTAGCCTAGAATCCATTCCTGCCTTTGCAGATAATAGCACTTTGTCTTTTGGGAAACCAAACCCTCTACCCCATTTTCAGCTTATAGGTTTGTAGTGGGGCTCATCCCACCCCTCTTACTCCAGGGCTTGGACAATCAGAATGTTATTATCTCCCTGCTTCAATGATTGATTCAGATATGGACACATGATCCAAGCCAGGTCAGTGAAATTTAATTATGGATGTTGCATAAGATAGAATTGTTTTGCTCTGTGGTGGTTTAGGGGATTTGATGTAATCCTGATGTGCTGGCGTGTATGTGGGCCCTACAATTTAAGAAGAATGAAACAATGCAGATGAGAACAGAGTTAAAAGATCAGGAGAGAGCCAGTGACTTGGTGAAATTGTTTGCATGCCTTAACCTCAGTCCAAATATTTAAGTCAGGATAAACTCCCTTTTTTATGCAAATGTCCATTTAAGATGGGTTTTCTGTCACTTGCAACTGAAAGAGTCTGATACATCCTATTCAGGAGGACACTGAGGCTCAGAGAAGTGAAATAACCTACCCAGGATACCCAGTGACTGCAATTTGACCTTCTTTTCTCTGGGTTCCAAAGACTCTCTCTTCCACTATACTGCACTGACTTTGAATAGTAATCTTACATTTGTGACACATTCCACAATATGCAGGGTACTTTGACATGGCTTACACTTCACATCAGTTTACTGCTTTCACCATGTGCTCCCAGCACAAGGCTATTATTATTATTGTTAAAACACATTATTATCATTCCAGATGAGGTAGCTGAGGGTTGGTTGCACACTTAGCTAGTGAGTGACAAGGTGGGGCTGCTTATTTTAAGTCTGGTTTAATATTCATTCCATTTCCCTTCATTACTGTCTGAACAAGCTGCAAAGAATAAATGCCCCAGCTGGAGGCCTCTTGTCCCTTATTTTCCCCAAGGAGCCTCAACCACTCCACCCCTTGGAGGTAGCTGTTTTTGAAGGAGGCCTGACATCATGGAAAGGGCATGGGGTTGAGGGTCAAACAGACCCAGGTTTAGATCTTGCTTCCACCACTTACTGGCTTTGTAACCAGGGGCAATTTACTCACTTTATTTGAACTCGTTTCCTCTTCTGTAAAACCTGTCAGTAAGGGAGTATAATACTTACCTTGCAAGATTTTCATGAGAATTAAATGAAGTCAATGCTTGTGAGCAGTGTGTGTGTGTGTGTGTGTGTATTTGTGTTACATGTATATAAATAGCATAGTTTTTTCCTGATCATAGTGTTTTTAAAATAAGTTAAATTTTATACAGTGAAATGTACAGATCTTAAATATATAATTACATTAGTTTTGATTATATATACAGCTGGGTAACTACTACCCCAGTCAAGGTAAACATTTCCATCATCAGGTCATCTCCTGGTGATCTTTTGGTCAATCCCCACCCTATAGGTAACTCTTATTCTAATTTTTTTTCCAGTTTCATTGAGTTATAGTTGACATACAGCACTGCATAAGTTTAAAATGTACTGTATAATGACTTGACTTAATGTATATTGTGAAATGACTACTGCAATAAGTTTAACATCCAGCATCTCATATAGACAACACAAAGAAGAAAAAGGTTTTTTCCTTGTGATGAGAACTCTTAGGATTTACTCTCTTAACAACTTTCAAATATACCATACAGCAGTGTTAACTATGGCCATCAAATTTACATTACAGCCCAGTACTTATTTATCTTATAGCTGCAAGTTTGTACCTTTTGACCACCTTCCTCTAATTATTCCCCTCAACCTCCATCTCTTGTAACCACAAATCTGATCTCATTTTCAATGAGTTTGTGTGTGTTTTTTTGTTTAGATTACACTTGGTGAGAACATACCATTTGTGTTTCTCTGTCTGACTTATTTCATTTAGCATAATGCCCTCAAGGGCCATCCACATTGTCACAAATGGCAGGATGTCCTTTTTAATAGCCAAGTAATATTCCATTGGATGTAACTACCATAACTTCTTTATCCATTCATCTGTCACTGGACACTTAGGTTGTTTCCATGTCTTGGCTATTGTAAATTATGCTGCCAGGAACATGATGAGGGAGCAGATATTTCTTTGATGCACTGTTTTTGTTTCCTTTGGACATATTCCCAGACATGGGTTTGTTGGGTCATATGATAGTTCTATTTTTAATTTGTTGAGGAACCACCATACTGTTTTTCAGAGTGGCTGTACTAGTTTACATTCCCACAACATTCCTTGTACACACAAGGATTCTCTTCACATCCTTGCCAATATTTGTTATCTCTTGTTATAATGAAGATGACCTGTCTAACAGACATGAGTGATAACTCACTGTGGCTTTGATTTGCATTTCCCTGATGGTCAATGAGGTTGAGCATCTTTTCATGTACCTGTTGGCCATCTGTGTGTCTTCTTTGGAAAAACGTCTGTTCAGGTCCTTTGCCCATTTTTAATTGGATTATTTGTGGCTTTTTTTTTTTGCTGTTGAGTTGTATGAGTTCTTTATATATTTTGGATGTTAACTCCTTACCAAATATATGATTTATAAATATTTTTTCAAATACATAGGTTGCCTTTTCATTTTGCTGATGATTTTCTTTGCTGTGCAGAAGCTTTTTAGCTTGATACAATTCCATTTAAAAACTTTATTTTGTTGATTGTGCTTTTAGTATCATATCCAAAAAATCATTGCTGAGACTGTGATTTCTATCACCACCGATTAGTTTTTCTGTTTTTGACTTTTATGTGAAAGGAAGCTTAGAGGATTGACATTTTTGATAAAAGATATTTAAAAAATCAACTTCTTCCTTTTATTTTACACTACTCATGTATTTTTCTGATTGTAAAAAGTATATCCTTTTATTATCATTCAAAAATACAGAATAATATTATGCAACATTAAAAAAGGATTGTACATTCTTAGATCCACATTCTGTAAGTAACCACTGCATCTTGGCACATTTTCTTACTGCAGTGATTCTCAGAGTCTGGTCTCCAGGCTAAAAATTTTGGAGAACTTGTTAGAAATGCAGAATTTCCAGTCTCATCCCAGATCTACTGAGTCAGAAATTCTGGGGGTAGGACACACCAGTGTGTTTAAAAAAGTCTTCCAGGTGTCTCTGATGCATAGGTGTTTGAGAACCATTTACTTAGAATGCTTTTCTTTTCTTTCCTTTTCTCTTTCTTTCCTAGATGAGATCATATTATACTCACATTTTTATATCCCACCTTTTCATGTAACAACTAAAAGCATTACCACATCATGACAAGTAATGATTTAACTTATCCAGGCTAAGAAAAATTGGTATAGTCTGTAACTGTAGTAATCAGGTTCAATATGGCATGTTTTGGTTTTGTCTTGTCTTAGGGTAACTGTTTCCCAACATGACCACATTTGTAGACAGCTTCCTTTACTTGCTGTCACCATAATATAGTATGATGATGCTGGAAATGTGCTGGGTAGAATGACTCCAGTTGTACTTGGGAATATTTATAAAACAGACCTCGTCTTTTGTAGGACTGGTGAGTAACAGTTTTATCCAGGCAAATGACAGAGAGGACTGACACTTATGTTCCCAAGTAAGAGTCAATCTTAAGAAGTCTAGATGGGAAGACACAAAAATGCAGTGGAGACGTCTTGAAGGAAATGTGGTTCTGTTGGGGACATTGTCAGTGTCCTTGGTTCTGGTTGAACAATAGCCCTTCCTCTTGTTTGAGGACACAGCACTGCTGCATCCATTAGTAGATTCTAGACTGACAGGCATGACTTTGGTCTGCCTTGGAAAATGCCCATTGACTTGTCTTGATATAATATTTGTTAGGCTGAAAGAGGAGAGCAAAGGACCTCATCCATAAGTGTGCCTACAGTGTAGCCCTCCACATAAAGACCCTGTAGTCATCTTATAAGAAATAATCTTCCAAGAGATGGCCTGGGAGGACTCAGACTGGGGAAATGACTTGCCCAAGGCCACATAGTTGGTATGTCCTGGCAATGCTGCTGTCCCAATCCAAATCACCTTACTCCAGATTCAGACTGTTTTCCACTCTAGTGCTGCCTCCTGGAGTATGCATGGTCCTGTATCTATCCCTGGTGGACAGGGCAGCAGGAAGAGGGGTGGTGTCAGACTGTTTTGGAGCAGTAGGCACCTGTACTGGCACTTATTGAGAAAGGGAAGGAAGAAAACATAAAAGGCAGTGTGATGGAGTGCCAAAGTGAGTAGTTTCCCAGACCAGGTTGACCTGATTAGAATCAGAGCTGAGGCACTTATGGGTTGTATAACTATATCAGTTATCTATTGCTGAGTAACAAATTATCTTCCCAAAAATGTGGCATGACAATACATATTTATTATATCAGTTTCTACAGATTGGGAATCTAGGTTTAGCTTCTCTGGGGCCTCTGCCTCAGGTTCTGTGGCTGCAGTTGAGGTGGCAGCTGGGGCTGAGGTCTCATAGGAAGACTCAAATGGGGAAGGGTCTTATATTATCAGCTCAGGCTGCCATAATAAAGTACCACAGATTGGCTGGCTTAAACAACAGACACTTATGTCTTCATAGTTCTGAAGTCTGGAAATCTGAGATCAGAGTGCCAGTGTGGTACATTCTGGTGAGAGCTTTCTTCCTATGTTGCAGATGGTCATCTTCTTGCTGTGTCCTCACATGGTGGAAAGAGAGAATGAGTAAGTGCTTTCGTATAAAGGCACTAATTGTATCATGAGGGCCTCATCCTCATGACCTCATTGTAAACCTAATTACCTCCCAAAGACCCCATCTCACATACTAGCTCTTTGAGGGGTAGAGCTTTAACATACAAATTTTGGGGAAAAACAGTTCAGCCCATAGCAGATCTGCTTCCAAGCTAACTTCTGTGGTTGGCAGCATTCAGTTCTTCACAGATTGTTGGACTGAAGGCCTTAGTTCCTTGCTGCCTGTTGGTCAGAGGTCACCCTCAGTTCCTTCCACATGGGCCTCTCCAACAAGGCAGATAACATCTCTGAATCCTTCCCTTTTTTTAACCTGTAGAATGTGGATAGTTAGAGTTATCCTAGTGGAGTTGTGGGAATTCACTGAGATAAAATTGGCTTTTGCACAGTATTTTCTTTTGTTCTTATTTAAAAATTTTTTATTAATATATTATTGATATACACTCTTATGAAGGTTTCACATGAAAACACAATAAGGTTACTACATTTACCCATATTATCAAGTCCCCACCCATACCCCAATGCAGTCACTGTCCATCAGTGTAATAAGGTGCCACAGATTCACTATTTGCCTTCTCTATGCTACACTGTTTTCCTTGTGATCCCCCACACCATATGTACTAAACATAATACCCCCCAATCCCCTTCTCCCTCCCTCCCCACCTACCGTCCCACATACCTCCCTTTTGGTAACCACTAGTCCCTTCTTGGAGTCTCTTATTTTGTTCCTTCAGTTTTGCTTTGTTGTTGTACTCCACAAATGAGGAAAATCATTTGGCACTTGTCTTTCTCCGCCTGGCTTATTTCACTGAGCATAATATCTTCCAGCTCCATCCATGCTGTTGCAAATGGTAGAATTTGTTTCTTTCTTATGGCTGAATAGTATTCCATTGTGTATATATACGACATCTTCTTTATCCATTCATCTGCTGATGAACACTTAGGTTGCTTCCATTTTTGGCTATTGTAAATAGTGCTGCAATAAACATAGGGATGCATATGTCTTTTTGAAACTGAGAAGTTGTATTCTTTGGGTCAGTTCCAAGGAGTGGGATTCCTGGGTCAAATGGTATTTCTATTCTGAGTTTTTTGAGGAACCTCCATACTGCTTTCCACAATGGTTGAACTAGCTTACATTCCCACCAGCAGCATAGGAGGGTTCCCCTTTCTCTGCATCCTCACCAGCATTTGTTGTTCTTAGTCTTTTTGATGCTGGCCATCCTTACTGTTGTGAGGTGATATCTCATTGTGGTTTTAATTTGCATTTCCGTGATGATTAGTGATGTGGAGCATCTTTTCATGTGCCTGTTGGCCGTCTGAATTTCTTCTTTGGAGAACTGTCTCTTCATATCCTCTGCCCATTTGTTAATCGGGTTATTTGCTTTTTGGGTGTTGAGGCATGTGAGTTCTTTATATATTTTGGATGTTAACTCCTTGTCGGATATGTCATTTACAAATATATTCTCCCATACTGTAGGATGCCTTTTTGTTCTGTTGATGATGTCCTTTGCCATACAGAAACTTTTTTGTTTGATGTAGTCTCATGTGTTCATTTTTGCTTTTGTTTCCCTTGCTCGAGGAGGTACATTCAGGAAGGAGTTGCTCATGCTTATATTCAGGAGATTTTTGCCTATGTTGTCCTCTAAGAGTCTTATAGTTTCATGACTTACATTCAGGTCTTTGATTCATTTCTAGTTTACTTTTGTGTATGGGGTTAGACAATAATTCAGTTTCATTCTCTTATATGCAGCTGTCCAGTTTTGCCAGCACCAGCTGTTGAAGAGGCTGTCATTTCCCCATTGTATGTCCATGGCTCCTTTATCATATATTAATTGACCATATATGGTTGGGTTTATATCAGGGCTCTCTAGTCTGTTCCATTGGTCTATGGGTCTGTTCTTGTGCCAGTACTAAATTGTCTTGATTACTGTGGCTTTGTAGTAGAGCTTGAAGTTGGGGAGCGTAATCTACCCAGCTTCATTCTTCCTTCTCAGGATTGCTTTGACTATTTGGGGCCTTTTGTGGTTCCACATGAATTTCAGAACTATTTTCTCTAGTTCATTGAAGAATGCTGTTGGTATTTTGATAGGAATTGCATTGAATCTGTAGATTGCTTTAAGCATGATAGCCATTTTGACAATATTAATTCTTCCTATTCATGAACATAGATGTGTTGCCATTTATTGGTATCTTCTTTAATTTCTTTCATGAGTGTCTTGTAGTTTTCAGAGTATAGGTCTTTCACTTCCTTGGTTAGGTTTATTCTTAGGTATTTTATTCTTTTTGATGCAACTGTGAATGGAATTGTTTTCCTGATATCTCTTTCTGCTAGTTCATTGTTAGTGTACAGGAATGGTACAGATTTCTGCATATTAATTTTGTATCCTGCAACTTTGCTGAATTCAGTTATTAGATCTAGTAGTTTTGGAGTGGATTCTTTAGGGTTTTTTATGTACAATATCATGTCATCTGCAAACAGGGGGAGAGTTTAACTTCTTCCTTGCCAATCTGGATGCCTTTTTTTCTTTGTGTTGTCTGATTGCTGTGCCTAGGGCCTCCAGTACTATGTTGAATAGAAGTGGGGAGAGTGTGCATTCTTGTCTTGTTTCTGCTCTTAAAGGAAAGGCTTTCAGCTTTTCACTGTTAAGTATATTGTTGGCTGTCAGTTTGTCATATATGGCCTTTATTATGTGAGGTACTTGCCCTCTATACTCATTTTGTTGAGAGAGTTTTTATCATGAATGGATGTTGAATTTTGTTGAATGCTTTTTCAGCATCTATGGAGATGATCATGAGGTTTTAGTCCTTTTTGTTGATGTGGTGGGTGATGTTGATGGATTTTCAAATGTTGTACCATCCTTACATCCCTGGAATAAATCCTACTTGATCCTGATGGATGATATTTTTTATATATTTTGAATTGGGTTTGCTAATATTTTTAGTATTTTTGCATCTATGTTTATCAGGAATATTGGTCTGTAATTTTCTTTTTTTGTGGTGTCTTTGCCTGGTTTTGGTATTAGAGTGATCGTGGCCTCATAGAATGAGTTTGGAAGTATTCCCTCTTCTTCTACTCTTTGGAAAACTTTAAGGAGGACAGGTATTAGGTCTTCACTAAATGTTTGATAAAATTTAGTGGTGAAGCCATCTGGTCCAGGGGTTTTGTTCTTAGGTAGGTTTTTGATTACCAGTTCAATTTCATTGCTGGTAATTGGTCTGTTTAGATTTCCTGTTTCTTTCTGGGTCAGCCTTGGAAGGTTGTATTTTTCTTGAAAGTGATCCATTTCTTTTAGCTTATTGAGTGTTAGCATATAATTTTTCATAGTATTCTCTAATAATTCTTTGTATTTCTGTGGTATCCGTAGTGATTTTTCCTTTCTCATTTCTGATTCTGTTTCTGTGAGTGTTCTCTCTTTTTTTCTTGATAAAGATGGTGAGGGGTTTATCTATTTTCTTTATTTTCTCAAAGAACCAGCTCTTGCTTTCATTTATTCATTGTATTGTTTTATTCTTCTCGATTTTATTTATTTCTGCTCTAATCTTTATTATGTCCCTCCTTCTCTGTCTTTAGGCCTGATTTATTCCTCTTTTTCTAGTTTCATTAATTGTGAGTTTAGACTGCTCACATGGGATTGTGCTTCTTTCTTGAGGTAGGCCTGTATTACAATATACTTTCCTGTTAGCATGGCCTTGGCTGCATCCCATAGATTTTGCAGTGTTGAATTATTGTTGTCATTTGTCTCCATATGTTGCTTGATCTCTGTTTTTATTTGGTCATTGATCCATTGGTTATTTAGGAGCAATAATAATGTGAAGCCTCCATGTGTTTGTGGGACTTTTCATTTTCTTTGCATAATTTGTTTCTAGTTTCAGTGGTCTGAGAAACTGGTTGGTACAATTTCAGCCTTTTTGAATTTACCGAGGCTCTTTTTGTGGCCTAGTACATGATCTGTTCTTGAAAATGTTCCATGTGCACTTGAGAAGAATGTGTATTCTGCTGCTTTTGGGTGTAGAGTTCTATAGATGTCTATTAGGTCCATCTGTTCTAGTGTGTTGTTCAGTGCCTGTGTGTCCTTATTTTCTGTCTGGTGGATCTGTCCTTTGGAGTGAGTGGTGTGTTGAAATCTCCTAGAATGAATACTTTGCATTCTATTTCCCCTTTTAATTCTGTTAGTATTGTTTCACATATGTAGGTGCTCCTGTGTTGAGCACATAGATATTTATAATGGTTCTATCTTCTTGTTCGATTGACCCTTTTATCATTATGTAATGTCCTTCTTTGTCTCTTGTGACTTTCTTTATTTTGAAGTCTATTTTGTGTGATACAAGTACTGCCACTCCTACCTTTTTCTCCCTATAATGTGAATATTGTTCCATTTGGATTGGTTACACAGTTCTCTCAATATTCTTTCACTCATAGACATCCTTTTTTCTCTCTGTGCCTCAGCTTCTTTGTATTCCTCTTCTCTAGTTTCTATTTCATTTATCATTTCCTCCACCATAATCCAGTCTGCTTTTAATACCCTCCATTGTGCTCTTCAATGATTGGATCTCCGACCAGAATTCATTCCTGAGTTCTTGAATATCTTTTCATACCTCCATGAGCATGTTAATGATTTTTATTTTGACCTCCCTTTCAGGAAGCATCATGAGGTCCATGTCATCTTTCTCAGGAGTTATATTAATTTTACTCTGAACCAGGTTCCTTTGGCATTTCATATTTGTATATGGTGCCCTCTAGTGTCCAGAAGCTCTACTCTATGGAGCTGCTCAGCCCCTGAAGCAATGTCAGGTGTCACAGGGGAGTGGTATTGGTGCCTGGGGGGAGGAAAGAGCTGTTTTCCTGCTTCCCAGCCTCTATGCCTGTCTTCACTGCCTGAACCAGTGGGCCAAGCACACAGGCATAAGCCTGTATGCTTTGTGTTTGTAGTTGCTGTAGACAGATCTTCCCTCTGGCTGGCCTAATGCTAGGGTAGGGTTTGCCGGTTTGCAAGCCAGGTGGGGCTGGCTGGGAGAAAGGTGCAGCAGGTTGTGTATCACAGAGGGGGTCCTTGGAGCTGTGTAGCCAGCCAGGGAGCTGGAGCGCCTGAAGATAGTGAAAGTTCCCATCCTGCTGGGCAGAGTGCCCCTGGACAATTTTGTCTACCTGTCCTTTCTCCTGAGCAGTAAGCTCTGTGCAATCCTTGCCTGTTTAGCAGCCCTCTTGCTGTTAGGAAGTCTCTCAGACTGCCTACCTTTCTTTTGTCCCAGAGCAGCCGGATGTGGATCCCTGCTTTCCACAAGCAGCTGGAATCTCAGTTTTTCCTGAAATTCTGCCTGTCTTAGCTTTCCAACCCCCTAATCACTAGAGTACCATGCAAGCACCATGAAATGTAGGTTTGTGCTACCAGAGCAGATCTCCGGAATTAGGTATTCAGCAGTCCCAGGCCTCCACTCCCTCCCCATTCCATTTCTCTTCCTCCCACCGGTGAGCTGGGATTGGGGAAGGGCTTGGGTCCTGCCTGGCCACGGCTTTGGTACTTTACCCTGTTCCATGAGGTTTATTCTTTTCTCCAGGTGTTTGTAGTTTGGCACAGTCCTCTTTCTTGTTGCTCTTTCAGAATTAGTTGTATTAGTTATATTTTCATATTATATGCAGTTTTAGGAGGAAGCCTCTGTCTCAACTCTCATACCACCATCTTTAACCCCTTTCTTTCACAGTGGCTTCTTAAATGGCAAATATTATTACAATTTTTAAGCATCTGATATTCCAGAGCTGGGCTTATTGTCCATACAGCATGTGGGGCTACACCCTTTATCCCCTACTATAACACAGAGGCTCCCCTAGGTAAAGGACAGTTTTAAACTACAGAGAGAATACTGCTTGTCTTGCCAATGGGTTTTAGCCCTGGGAAAGTTCGCTATGGATTCAATGTGACCAAAGAAATTGACAGCAAAACGTTATTTGGGGTGAAATGGTTTATTACCCGGCTTGTTCTCCTGGCAGTAGGTCGAGCACTAGTGCCTGTGCCTCCACCCAGAGCACTGGGCCGAGCTCTCTATATAGCACAATAATAGCTTATTGCCTAAAGGTGTGGAAGGGGTAGCCTAGCAACAGGCCAGTTTCATCATCAGGTGGTTTAAGTTCAGTGAGGATCCTGGCCATAGGATCTTTTCCTGAAGCATCTCAGACCACATGACCAACAGTTCTCAGAGAAGAAGTATACAGTAGTCACACATTTTGTTGTCTCTCCATGTCAGTCTCTTGGAGCATGCCCAAGAGCTTCCTTTCATACCCCTGAAACCAGACACCCTGTAGCAGCCACAGTCTCTGCATGGCATGGATTCTCTGGGAAGTTAGACTCAAGCTACCTTTGTGCAGTTGATCTCAGTTTCTCCTGTCTCATAAACCATTGTCTGTTCTCTGTCTCATGTTTTTTACCATCTCAAAGCATCTGTATCTGCTCCTTTCCTATCTAGTCCTGGGCACAGTTAACAAGGTGAAGGAAGCAGTGCTTTCCAGAGGGCTTGGGAGCTGTATCTTTCTCAATTACTATTTTGGGCAGTGTTGGGGGTAAGTATATCTTTGTCTTATTGACACAGGATAATGTAGATGTCCTAATCCTTGCTGTGTAGAAATAAGACCAGATTGAATGTCTGTTCTGAATTATCTTTCTGCCTAAATGGAGCCCAGGAGGGACCCTAACTTGTGAAAAATATATTATTCAGCCCAATGCTGATTTCATTTCCTAAAAGAGATTGGATCCAAATAAGACTTTAATTGAATTCAGCCTCTTGACCTGACACTGACTTGGTTCTCCCTCCTTCCAACATCAGACAAGGGAGGAGGAGGAGGAATGGACAAAGCCATTCACATGGATTTATAGGCTGAGCCACTTCCACATTCCGTAAAGCCCAAATGACTGTATAGGAAGCAGCTGCAGTACTTACTGGGGCCTGGTAAGGCCTCATTACCATCCCACCTCCTCACAGGGGGTGTTTGGCTCTAAATGGGGTGCAGTGGAGGGATTAATTGACTCTGCTGCCCTGGCACCTGGTGTTTCTGCCAAATGCCTGAGATCAGTGCAGCAAACAAACCTTACCCCAGCTGGGTGGAGGGAGGCCTCTCGGCCTCTCGTGAGAGGTGGAGAGCCGAGAGGAGGTCAGAAGGGATTCTGTTGTTCATTTGTTCATATCTTTGTCCAGTCAGTAATTATTTATTGAGCACCTACTAAATGTCAGATACTGTTTAAGGCACTGGGGGCACAGTGGCAGACATGTTCCCTGCCTTCTTAGAGCTTACACTTCAGAGCTGCTCTGGCCACTGCAATAACCAGTAAATTTAGATTTAAACTTATTAACATGAAATCAAATTAAAAATTCAGTTCTTCATTCCTACATGCGACACTTCATATGCTCAATAGGCTAGCAGTTTTTGTACTGGGCAGCACAGGTATAGAACATTTCCACTATTGCTGAAAGTTCTATCTGATACTCTGATTTAGTGTGGGTGGGGTGTGGAGAGCCTGGAAACAGTAAATGGACAAACCTATACATCGATTAGATAACTCTGAATGTGCTGGTAGTATGAAGAAAATAACACAAAGAAATGGGCCAGAGTTGCCCTTTGAATAGGGTGGTCTGGATGGGCTTCTCTGAGAAGGTGACACATGGGCCAACATCCTGGAAGGAGCTAAGTAGACAGCAAGTCCTTGGAGCATTCTGGAAGTGTAAGAAAGCCACTGTAGCTTGGAGAAGGGAGCCAGAGGGAGAGTAGTATGAAATGGGGTCTGGAGCAAGGCAGAGGCCCAGTCATGTGGGGTCATGGGGAAGATTGTGCATTTAACTCCTAAGTAGAAGCTATTGCAGGACTTTTACCAGGGAAGTGTCATGATCTGACTTACATGTTGAAAGCTCACTCTGGCTCCTGGGTTGATCATGTAGGGAGGCAAGAGTGGAGGCAGAGAGACTAGGAAGGAAGCTATTAAAGCTGTCCAGAGGGAGAAGCTGAGGCATTGGCATCAGGGACAAAGGGGCAGCACCTAATCCTAGAGGGGTAGCTCTGTGGGAGATAATTCCTCATCTGAAAACATGGGACCAGCAGCAGTACCCAGTGTATGCTGTCATTGAAACAAGGATACAGGGAGGCAGTGTTTATAAAGTACACAGTCTTCAGAGTACAGGAGTGTGTGGCATTACCTTGTGCAACTCACCTTTGTGTCTCACCTAAATGATGGCAACACCCGCTTCACTGGTTTTTAGTCCCTTGTCTTGTCTGTTCTGGTTCGGTTTCCAGCACTGCTACTGGAGTCACCTTTTCTGAAAGGTAAATATGATGAGGTCATTTACCTTCAGGAGCTCCTGACTGAACCCTGGCTAAACTCCACACTTGTTAATGTGGTTAGGAGACTGGCTCTTCACACTCTAGCCTACGTCTGTCCCCAGCATCATCTCCTCCATGCTCCACCTTGAGCTCAGTCTCCAGCTACAATGATTATACCTCTTAGCTCATGCTGCTCCCTCTGCCCAGAACACCTTTCTTCCTGTCCTGGACTTGTTATCTCCAGGTCTCTGTCTTTCTGAGCTCATGTTAGAAATTTCTGTCACTGAGAACCCATCTCTGGCTTGTTAAGTCCAGGTCAAGTGCCCTTGGAATCCTGCACTTCTTAGTCACGTTGAATTATAATTGCTTGTTTACTTATCTCCTTGGTTAAACTAATAACTGCATGACAGTTGGGACTATGTCTGTCTGGTTCATGATTGTGTCTAGCTCTTTGTGTGCTTAGCTCATATGAAGTGCTTAAAATATATTTGTTGATTGAGTCAGTAAATGCGTTCATACATCTTCTATTCATGTCCTTTGGTATAGCTACTTTCTTTCCCTATACCCTTCTTTTTTCCATTTTTATTATTACTTTTGAATCAACCATTCTTTGGGCTTCCTAACCTGAGTGTTGTAGCTCAGTCTGCCATAACAAAGTGTCACAGACTGGATGGCTTAAACAAGAGACATTTATGTTTTCATAGTTCTGGAGGGTTAGAGTCTGGGATCAGAGGTTCAGCATGGTTGGGTTCTGGTCAAGGCCCTCTTCTTGGCTTGAGATGGCCATCTTCTCACTACATCCTCACATGGCAGAGAGAGAGTGGGGGTAGCAGAGAGTACAAACTTTTGGGTGCCTCTTTTTGTAAGGCACTGCTCCTATCATGACCTCATCTAACCCTAATTATTTCCCAAAGGCTCCACATCCAAATACCATCACACTGGGAGTTAGGGCTTCAACATATGAATTCATAGGGGGATATAAACATTCAGTCCATAACATTGAGACAAGGTGAGCATTAGACATGGATTGGCAGTTGACAGCCTGCATGATGTGTAGAGTCAGATGACTTAGGGTTTAGAGCCTAGCTCTAAAGTTTATGAATTACAAGACCTTGATCAAGTAACATCATCTCTTGCTTCCCCCAATACTCAATAAAGAACATTTAAAGTGGTCAGGATATGCTTGTTAACTGCACATAGGCTCAGTGAGAGCTTTAATAATCCTTTATATCTATATGACATGACTTCTCATTCCTTATCTCGTTTAATCCTCCTGAGGACCCTAGGAATTAATTATTCTCCCATTGCAAAGAAGAGGAGGCTGAGACTCTGGAAGTCTCCAGGTGATCCCTTTGTTTGATCCTGGAACATCTTTCCTCTGCTCTTGTTTCATGGTCTCCTGTTTCACTTCCTTGCCCTTTGTCCATTCATGAGGACTTGTGACCTGGGGAGGCATCTGCTGGTCTTCAGGCTCTGGCCTGAATCCTTATAGCTTGGTGCTACCATCTGAATGTTTCTATCCTCTACAAAATTCATATGTTTGAATCCTAACACCCAATGCAATGGGGCCTTTGGGAGGTGATTAGGTCATGAGGGTGGAGCCTTCAGAACTGGGATTAGTGCCCTTATTAAGGAAATCTGAGAGACTCCCCAGTTCCTTCTGCCTTGTGAGAGAACCCAATGAGTAGACTGACCTGGTAGAGGGCCCTCATCTGACCATGCTGGCACCCTCATCTCAAACTGCCAGCTTCCAGAAGTGTGCATAATAAAAGCTTGTTAATAAGCCACCCAGTCTGTGGTATTTTGTGATAGCACCTGACTAGACTGAGACTCTTGGCCACCTGACAAAGCACCCATGACTATGCATTGCTATGTGTTACCCCATACTTTAGAATTAAAAAAGCTTAAGAAAGCACGAATTCTGTAGTGTTGGACTTTTATAGGGTCAATATATCACATCCTTTTAACCCCTTTCAAGCTTAGAACAAACTGAGTAGGTCAAGGAGACAGAGAGTTTGTATTTATTTAACAAACATGTATGTGGCACTTACTAGGCAGCCAGCAACTTGCTCAAGGTCACACAGCAAGTAGGTGACAGAGCCAGCTTCCAACCCAGCTCCAGAAACTTCTTGTTTTTCTGTTTCTGAAAACATGAGCTTTACTCAATGATAAAACTAGATTGGAGGACATGGTTTAGGTGTGTGTCCAAAGAGGCGAATTCTCTCTCTATCCCTGAATTAGGCAGGTTCCCCCAGCTCATTGTAGCCACCACAGGTGTCCCCCACAGGGCAGAACTCAACCTGCTTCTCCTACTGCAAGGCAAAAACAGGAGAATGCACCCTTCCTGTAAGCAACAGATCCAAAAGGAGACTCTTAAGGGGTGAATTCAGTCTTTCTTTCAAACTCACCAATCAGCTAAGTCACTTTTGCTCTTCTGTGGAGGAGTGAGTGAGGAATGGGGAGAATGGCTGGAGTGTTCGTCTAGCTAAAGTCCCTCCAACTGGAATAAGTGTTCCCTCGAACCCCATGGAGACCATGGACCACATGCCATGCATCATCATCGGAAGTGAGAAAACTCTGGTCTGATGGAGTCAAGGGCTCAGGTGTTCTGAAGTCCTTCTTTCTGTTCTTCCAGGATTAGGATTCTGAGGCCTAGGTGTGAATCGTTGTCCCTGTGGCTGTCCAGCCCTTGGATGGACAAGGGAACAGCTGGGCTGTGTAATGAGAGGTGCTGTGTCTGAACAGTCAAAGGACTTCTGCTTCATTAACTAGCAGCTCTCCTCAGGCTTGGTGACAGGTCCTGATAGCTAAGAGAGTGACCCTAACAGAGCCAGGGGGCAGGTGCTGAAGCCTGGAAGTTCCTGTGGGCATCACAGTTCCCTCGGTGGGGTGTGGCACCTACATCAGTCCAGAAAGAGCACCAGATGCAGGGCCAGGTGTCCTGGTTTCTTGCCTGGCTCTCTCTTTATTAGCCATGGGAAGTTGGGGAAACCATTCAGCCTCCTGTGCCTTCATTTCCTCATCTGTAAAATGGAAGTAATATTACCTATCTCAAAGGACTGTATATGAGGATCAAGATAATGGATGAACAGGAAACTTCAAAGCTGGTTAATTTCAAGCTGCTTTATCACATTTTCCATGAGTCTCATCTGTGACTCCCCCTTCCTCCTTTCCTACTATCCTTTTCCTTCTATCTTTTCCATAGCAAACACGTGTTGGTTTTGTTCATCCAGCATCCACTGCTCTTCCTACTGGAATAGCACCCTTACCCTTTGGGAACCTCTTGGGCCATGTGGATTGTCTGGGGATGACTCCACCCCACCGCTTCAGGAGCAAGCCCATGATCCAGGCACAGCCAAGCAGAATATTCCATCCCTCTGCCTCAGTGATTGGGTTGGGGATGGCCCTGCACCCCAGCATGGGCCTGTTGATCATTGCTGGGACTTTTCTGGGACTCTTGGGAAAGACTGTGCCTTTCTTGCTGGGATTGCCAGGCGGGGAGAACGTAAGCCTGGAGGTGCTGGGGGCCACCTTTGCCATCTCATGGGCCACCATACAGGAATGCAGAATGGAGAGTTGGAGAAAGACACACAGTGTCCTATACTGACATAATGTACAAAACATTTTATGTGCATTACAAATGAGGTTGATTAACATTTCATGTTTTTCTTTTCTGTGAAGTGTTATTCATGTCTTTCACTCATTTTTCTACTGTCAGTGCTTCTCTTACAAATTTAAAGGAATTTTTTTCAGTATTTGTTTTTTATTGAAGTAAAATTCACATAATATAAAATGAACTGTTTTAAGTGTACAATTCAGTGGCATTTAGTACATTCGTCAATTCGTGTAACCATCACCGTTACCTGGTTCCAAAGCATGTTCATTATCATCGAAGAGACTCTGTACCCATTAAGCAGTCACTCCCCATCCTCCAATGACCCCCCCAGCCAGTGGCAACCACCGATTCTCTTTCTGTCTCTACAGGTTTATCTATTCTGGGCATTTCATGTAAATGCACTCATACAATATGTGACCTTTTGTGTCTGTCTTCTTTCATGTATCATGATGTTTTGAAGGTTCATCCATGTTATAGTGTCATCAGTGTTTCATTCCTTTATATGGCTGAATAATATTCCAGTGTATGGATAGAACATGTTTTATTTATCCATTCATTTGTTGGTGGACATTTGGATCATTTCCACCTTTTGGCTATCTGGAACAGTGCTGCTATGAACATACATGTACAAGTATTTGTTTGAATTGCATGTTAGGAAGGTTAACCGTTGGCCTGTGATAGGTGCCACAAATACTGTTTCTCAGTTTGCAGTTTGTCTTTGACTTTGTTTGTGGTGCTTTTGGCCAGGCAGAATTTTGAAAACATTGTTATGTAGTTGAATCTGTCAAGCTTTTATGGCTTACAGGTTTTGTGACATAGTGAGGAAGGCCATCCTTATACTTGAAGTTATAAAATATTTCTTCCATCACAGCTTCCTCTTATCCACTCATTTCCTTTTCAGTCAAGCAGGGATTAAAAACAGCCCCACTTGTCCTCAAGGTCATTGTGAGTCCCAAGTAAGAGAAACATGAAAGGGTTTTATGAAAATTATATTTTGATTTGTTCATTGATTCATTGATTATTTAGAAGCATGTTGTTAAACCTCCATGTGTTTGTGAGCCTTTTTATTTTCTTTGTAGAATTTATTTCTAGTTTTATACCTTTGTGGTCTGAAAAATTGGTTGGTAGAATTTCAATATTTTGGAATTTACTGAGGCTGTTTTTGTGAGCTAGTATGTGGTCTATTCTGGAGAATGTTCCATGAGCACTTGAGAAGAATGTGTATCCTGTTGCTTTTGGATGTAGAGTTCTATAGATGTCTATTAGGTCCATCTGTTCTAGTGTGTTGTTCAGTGCCTGTGTGTCCTTACTTATTTTCTGCCCGGTGGATCTATCCTTTGGGGTGAGTGGTGTGTTGTAGTCTCCTAAAATGAGTGCATTGCAGTCTATTTCCCTCTTTAGTTCTGTTAGTATTTGTTTCACATATGCTGGTGCTCCTGTGTTGGGTGCATATATATTTAGAATGGTTATATCCTCTTGTTGGACTGAGCCCTTTATCATTATGTAGTGTCCTTCTTTATCTCTTGTTACTTTCTTTGTTTTGAAGTCTATTTTGTCTGATATTAGTACTGCAACCCCTGCTTTCTTCTCACTGTTGCTTGCCTGAAATATCTTTTTCCATCCCTTGACTTTTAGTCTGTACATGTCTTTGGGTTTGAGGTGAGTTTCTTGTAAGCAGCATATAGATGGGTCTTGCTTTTTTATCCATTCTATTACTCTGTGTCTTTTGATTGGTGCATTAAGTCCATTTACATTTAGGGTGACTATTGAGAGATATGTACTTATTGCCATTGCAGGTTTTAGATTTGTGGTTACCAAAGGTTCAAGGTTAGCCTCTTTCATATCTTACTGCCTAACTTAGCTCGCTTATTGAGCTGTTATATGCACTGTCTGGAGATTCTTTTCTTCTCTCTATGAAAATTATATAGAGCAATATGTGCACACAAGGCATGTTATCATCATCACTATTACTTGTATCAGGTTCGGGCACTAACTAGCTGAGTTCTGCTGTTGCTTTCGTTTTGCAGAGTAGAGACTGAAGGGCAGAATTATTCACTGAGACAGCCAAAGACGCATTAGATGGTAGCATTGGAGAATGTCACCAAAGATATCAACTCTTATTAGTCATCTCTGGGGGCTTTCATACTTGACCAGAAAAATTAAATTGCCTTAAACCAAAAACTCTCCTGTTCATTCTTCCTCCAAGTAGTCTTTTTTTTTCCTACCAGGAAAAGAAACCAGTTCCATGGGTTTTGTTATTCAGCCATAAGTAATTTAAGCCTCATCAATGGACATTTCTGACATGTTTTCCTTACATTTTTAACTCTAAATTCGTTTTTTTTTTTATGGCAAACTTTTGGTTAAACTCTGTATTGATTGGAAAAAAAGTCAGTACTTGACACCAATTGTCCCTCTGATGGTTGCTCTGGGATATAATTATGTACTGGTTAAGTCCTTGGGCTCTTATGTCTTTGGGCCTGGGCTCAATTGCAATTCAGTTAGTACCAAGTTGATTGATCTTGGGCAAATTGCTTCACTGTTCTGTGACTCTTTCCCCATGTGTGAACCAAAGATGATTATAGGGCCTGATCCCTACATTGGGATGTAGGAAGTCAGTGATAAAATCTATACAGAATACTTGGCCCAGTGCCTGTATGGAATGAGGGCTTGATAAATACTAGCTATTAGTATAATTCAGTAACATCTAAAAGAATTTAGGACATGAGCCAGAGGGGAAAGGAATATATCCTTCCAGGTGGTGTTCCCGTCCTTGGGAGGTGGCACAGATCAAATCATGGTAGAGCCCCTTGCTCTGCCATGTACCACATTTATTTCTGGAGAAATCTGGTTGCTGTTACTACCATGTGATGGTATAGCAGGAATAGCAATTGGTTCTCACACAGCAAGGAAGGGCTGGAGTGTCACAGAAGGGCAGCTGAGAGACAGGTGAGCTGTGAGAAGGACTGGAAGGAAAAGGGCAAGGGCCTTGTGCCAGGGGGCCTGTGCTGGGCATACTACCACTTCTTGGGGAAGGAAGATTCTGGATGATGTGGGTTCATTATATGTATTGATATGTTTTTTGCAGGGGACATAAATCTTTCCTTCTTTTTCTCTTTCCTTTTTCCTCTTTTCTTACTCCCAACTCAAGGATCTGTGGAGCCCCCAACTCTGGTTGGGTCCTAAAAAATAACATCCTTGGGACCTCTGTACGTGCCAGGAACTTTAAATCATGATCACATCAGGTCCTGTGCAATGAGTAAGATCACTACTATTTCACAGATGAGGAAACTGAGGCTCAGTGAAGGCACAGAAACTACCTAAGGCCCCCACAAGCTGGTAAGTGGCAAAGCCAGAATTTGAATCACCAGCTGTCTTAATGTCAAAGTCCAGCTTCTTCTGCTGTTCAGAACACAGCTCTATACCATACTTCACTTTGTTTTCATATGGCTTTTTGTAACATTTCTGTGGCTCAGTGCCCTATACATGATCTCCCAGAAATATTTTAGATTTAAAATTTTGGTAATAATGAGAATAGGTGACATTTTCTAGTTCCTGCCTCAAATTGGCAACAATCAGGTAAGTCACTAAAGCCAGGCAAGGAGATCAATCTGTTATATTCCAAAGTGCATGATACTAATTCCCCTTTTCCTTGGAGAGTCAAGGCTTGAGGCAGGGATGCTAATCTCTGAACAAATCTTTCTCAGGTAGCACATATGGCTTTTGCTGTTTTAAAATGGTCCAAAGGGGAACCACAGAGGGCCTAAGCATGCCTGATGGAAGGGCAGGGCAGCAGGGTGATGAGAGTGGCTGCAAGCCTGTGGCATCTGTTTTTGAACTCTGTGACCTCCTGTCTCTGGGCACAAAAGCTGTAATAAGCCCTGTGACTTGCCAGCTGGACTTCTTCCTGTGTTTTCTCCAAGCAGGTCCGGTACATTCCCACAAGCCTTAGCTCATACTATTTGCACCATAGGAATGCCCTGCCTGCCCACCACCCCCTTACCATGCTCTTTTGGGGAGGAGACCCATTACAACAGATTTTTCTCTAGGAATCCTTAGGGGACTGACATGGATAACCTATTCATCACTGAACCCAAATCAAACAACTTACTATATATTCTCAGAAAAAGGCAAATGGAAAAAGACAAATTTGAGCATTTGTGAGGACACCACACTTGAGAGACAGTACTTGTTAATGTCAATCTTTTTTTTTTATTGCTTTAAATAACATTTATTTTTATATCAGTTAAGAACAAAAAGATTATTTTCACTTCATATATTCTTTTTCTGACACTCTTCCTTTCTTTATACACATCAAACTTCTGACCTGTCTTAATATGTGAAATTCCTGTGGTCAGTCGCCTTACAGTGCTTAATTTCATTTTTACAGAACAAATGTTATTCCTCTAAAATGCATGTAAAATGGGTATATCTCTCTCGTAGAATGCAAGAGCCTTTGAGTATTTGCATGGCCAGAATCTGATGTCAGACAACCTAGGTTTAAATGCTGGTGACCTTGGGTAAGTCACTTCTTTTTTTTTTTCCTGCTGTGCACGCAGCCCATTTTTTGAAGTCAGGTCCAGACATTGACCTTAGTCCTGGGTAAGTCACTTCTTATAGCTGTGCTTCTGTGTTTTCATCTGTAAAAGAGGGATACTTATACTGTGTTAGGTTGTTGGACGTATATCATGGGTTAATAATAATTGCTGCCATTTACAGGGGCTTACTATGTGCCAGGCACTGTGCTAAGCTTGGCTTTATATTCTTATTTGATACTCCCATGGGCTCCCTCATTCCTGAAGTCCCTTAGCCTGCAATACTTTCTTCCCCATAGCTCTTATCATCTTCTACCATATCGTATCACTTACTTGTTTGGTTTGTTTTTCATCTTTCCTCTCAGGGCCTCTTGCCTTGCACAACTCCAGGAGGTACCTTTCACAATGCATTCTGAGTTCTGCTTGGGGCTGCTTTTACTGAGAATATTAACATGACAGGAGGTGACTTCCCAGAGTTGTGTGATGAGGAGACCTAGAGCTCCAGTAGGTCAAGGATTTTTTATTTGGCCTATTTTGGTCATTGCTGTATCCGTGCCCACAGAACCATGCCTGATGTGTAGTAAGCTTTTAATAAATATTTGTTAAATGAATAAATGATAATACCCCCAAAGAGAGCCCATTTTATTGGTGAGTAAACTGAGGCTCAATGAGTTACTGATTTGTCTAGAGCCGCAGAGACACTGCAGCAGCTGGGTGTTTCCAGCATGCCTGCTGTCAAGGGCTTTGTAAAGCTGCATGTCTGAGATGCCTGGCATTATCCCCGTCACCCGCAATTGCTCAACAAACATTAATGAGCTTGCCTACATGGGTCAGCCCCTCTCCTCTGCTAGACAATCCCTGCAGAGTAACAAACTGTCACATAGCTGTAGCTTTGAGGAATTGAATTAAATTGCACAGTGCAAAGAAAAGGTGAACCTTTAGGACTTTTGAGAAGAAAAGTCCCTAACTGCTAATGGTTTGCAGGGGCCTCTCAGGCCTTTCCAACTGGATTCTTTTTCCTGCTGCCTTCTCTTTTGTGAGCGTTTCTCTTCCCCTTTTTGCTTGCCGTGAGTTCTGCTCTCCCGTAGGCTACAATGTGTCAGTTGTTATAAAATCCGGGAGGTGGAGCTTGGTGACGAGGTGGTGGGGGAGTGCTCAGCCAGCCTCGCAGGGCGAGCAGTCCAGCGCTGGTTCACCCGATCTTAAGCCTTGCAGCAGGAGGACTTCCATCTCGCCCTCCTGGCTTTGATACTCACTGTATATCAGATCAGAAGCAGCGAAGGGAGGGAGGATGCGAGATGACCGGCCCTTTGGCAACTTGATCATCTCCCTAGTGGAACCTTCGAAGCCAGCCGAGGGTTGACTGCAAGACCAAGGAGGCACCGCGCCCCTCGTGGATGTGTGTGTGTGTGTGTGTGTGTGTTGTGTGTGTGTGTGTGTGTGTGTGAGTGAGAAGGGTGAGCGGGTGTGAGTGAATGAGGGTGTGTGTGTATGTGTGAGTGTGCATCAGGGCTGTGTGTGTGTGTCCGGATGAGTGAGTGAGTGCACGCGTGAGTGTGTGTGTGTGTGTGTGTGTGTGTTTTCTTGGTTATTATTTTTATGGAAGAAAAATCTTGAAAATCTGGGGCAAGGTCCTGTGCTCCTCGGTTGGTGGTTCTTTTGCAAGAGGCGCTGACCAGACCAAGCTACAACAGACATTTTTCAGCAAGTAAAGAGCATTTTCCTCCCAGAGAGATTTTCCTCTTGCTCTACAGCCGAGTAAATGAGATTAGTCCCTAAACCTGTGAAATCAGCCAGAGCCGTGTGATTACCAGGGTTTCAGAGAGGACTGGGGAAGAAGAGAAGAAATAAATTAAACAGCCTGTCAGTGTCTTTGGCCACATTGGAAGATGTCATCTCAAACTAAGTTCAAGAAAGACAAAGAGATCATTGCCGAATATGAAGCCCAAATAAAAGGTGAGATACGGGCTGGGGAGTCACGCCTCTCCTCCCCTTTCCTCTTTCTCTTGCTTTTAGCACCCCACCCCCCGCACCCCACTCCTCCCGGCCATCACGAAATGTTGTTATGCATCGGTAATCTTATTGTGAGGAGGAACAGTGCCGCCACACAAGTCCAGACTGGTTTCAACTGCAGAGAGCGCTGGTGCGGGGAGTATGGATTATAGAACGGGCAGCAATCACCGCATTGCAGGTGTGTGAGGACGATCCTGCGCCCGCCAGCTTGAGGAGTGTCGCGGGTACTCGATCCTCTTGGCCGTGACATGTCACTCTAAGGCCATTTGGACAGTCACCACCTCCACCCGACTAACCCCCCTGTTAAAAAGCCCCTTTATCTGATGTATATGTTTTTTTTTTTTATCGTCTACTTTTTTTTTATTTCTTTTTTTTGTTTTTTGTTGTTTCCGCGCCTTTCCTTGGGCTGGAATTCATATAAATGTGCACCGGGAAGCAGGATGCCTGGGCTGCACTTCTTTGTCAGTGTCTGTCTCGGCTGGTCTGGGCCATGGATTAACTGTTATGGGGCACATTGATCCAAACGAATGCAGGTATTTAGGCATAAAGAGGGAGCTCGGTGCAGAAAATGTATACTAGGTGTGTAGCCCCCAGTCACCATCCCATGCACTAGTGTTTAGGGTCATCAGCCTTCATTTGAAGCCAACAGCTCAGTGTGCCGTTTCGGCTGGTAGGCACTGCCTAGCTTCCGTAGTGCCAAGGGAAGCCTGCCAGGAGGGTGAGATGACCTCTGGCTGCTTGTTTCAGCTTTGGTGTCACTGGGGCCACTCCCTAAGTCCTCATGAGCAAGGCAGACTAGGAAGCTGGACACAATTGCATAGACAAAAACGCAAGCAGAATCCTTATTCAGGCCAGACTCGTGCTTCTCCCATCCTCATGAGTTCTAGGCTCAGCTTGCCTGGTCTCTTGCCTCTTAGTATCTGTGTTCTTTCTGGTCACGGTTCTCTGTGCTGCGACACAGGTTGTGTTGTGATCTCTCACAGAAACAGTAAAGAACAAACATGTCTTCAGTGGATGTTGGTGTCTGCCCTTGGGGTTATGGGCAGACTCTTGAGCAAGTCAGTTATCTGGGGCTCAGGAGACCTGAGGTCGCCGCACCTGCTCCTAGGTGCTCTGCGGCTGAAGACTCAATGGGCCCGGGAGTCTGGTCTCCTCCCCAGAATCTGCGGGAGGCCGGGCATCCACAGCTAACATTCATGCTTCAGATGCTCTGAAAACTTTGTTTTGGGAGGGGAGCAGCCATCAGGGGAGGGCTTACCACCCCGCGCGCCCCACCCCGCCACCGCCCAGTTTTGCCAGCCGTCTTATGCCTTTTAGTTATGGTCAAATCTGGCACGCTCATCACCTCTGGGCAGATTCCAGGGTGAAATGAGCAGAAAACCCTTCTCATGCCTGGGCTCCTCTTTGATTTTAGGTCAGTGTAGTTTCAGACTTGCTGAAAATTCAGAAACAAGCCATTAGTCGGTTAGAGATTTGATTTTACCCACCTGCTCAGTACAAAAGCCCAGGTTCAATCTTTGCATATACACTTTTCAGGGGAGTTTATGTTTTGTAAAACTAATTTGGCACATTGTTACTATTTTTCACTGAGGGTCCCATGAAAAATGCCATACTGGGGAAGAGGGTGCTGAGTTTTAGTCCATTTGGGGTTAATGATCATTGTCTTGGGAGGAAATGTGCTTATCCCATTTTTGAAGGATTGCTTCCACTAGGCACGTGAACTTTGCTGGAGGATCAATTAAGCATGTATTGCTTTGGCTGATTCTTTTACTTTTTACTTTTCACCTTTATTTGGACAATTAGTTAGCCTGTACAAGGCAATGCATTTCAGCAGGAAAATTGTCCAAATGATTTTGTCTTTTCTGAACTCTAAAGGCCCCTACATTCTGGTTAAAGGAATTTAATCTTACTCATTTAGAGTTGACACTAGATGATTTTGGTGAGAATGTTGCTGTGTCTGAAACTGTCTGGAATCTTCTCTTTAAAAATTCCATGTGTTAAATCATCATCATTATTGAATGTGCAGGGCTCTATGTTTCTGTAGTTCTCTCCCAGATGTCACTACTCTTGGCCTGTGCACAATGTATGGAAAAGGTTTGTATGGGCTCAGTTTTAAAGATGAGGAAACTGAGGCCTCATACATAATGTTAAAGGACTTGCTCAAGGTCACAAGGCTTGAAATATGAAGACAGCAGGCTTTCTTCCAGATCCATGGTTGCCTGATACATTGTTTGCCTGAAGCTCCCCTTTGAGGGATTGATGTCAGTAGCAGATGGCAGTTTGTGGTGGAGACTGGCTGCCTCTTGATCGAGCTCCATTGTTTACCCTCTTACTTTCATCCCTTGCCTTTGTTGCTCGCCTCTGAAGAATGTCTGACCAATCACCAGAAAACATGTCTGATGCCAGTTACCTTTCTCCCTGGGTATCGTTTGGCAGATTTGGTGCAGACACTCTACCTAGTCAGATGTTGTCCTCTCTGAATTTTGTGAGAGGAACTTTTGATTTTTCAAAATGATACTGAGTTTTGTGTTGACTTATTCTCTTTTATTTCTTTTGAGGAATTTACTGACCTAATGAAAGGGGAAGTTTTAAAATAATCTTTTTCCAGACTCATGCCCTCTCTTGCCTTATCACAAAATCCAATCTCTTTGATTAAATACCTGCAACAAAGTAGTATGCCATATGCTTATACATTCCCAGAGATGGGGAACTCACCACCTCCCAATCCCACATACTCTTTTTGTAAACAGCTCTGGTTGTTGTAAATAGGTTTTATGTTGGGTTAAATATGTCTCTCATCCACCTATTGGTTCTATAGTATCTTCCCTTCAGGAATTCATAGAATAAGACAGATGGTTCTTCTCATGACTGCTCACTGGATATTTGGAGACTGATCATATCCCCTATGATCATCCTCATTTGCTTATTTAAGGTGGTTCACTGCTGTTCATCATTTTCATTGTCCTGTGAATCCACTGCATCCTGCATTGCAAAACCCTGTGCCATTGGGTGCTTGGCAGATGGGATATGTGAATGAAACTGGCCAATCAAGATGATTTGTGGCAGCTGCCCCACCACCTTGGTGAGGGCAACATAAGAAGGCCGGAGAGCAAATATCCTGCCCAAAATGACAGTCACTACTTGGGTTCAACCAGTTATTACCATCTAGGAATGTAGGCCCAGCCAGATCTTCCAATTTTCAACAGATGCCAAAAATCTGAATGAGAGTTTTATGCTTTTGAAGAGATTTTGGCAAATGTACTTCCAAATGATCATATTATCATGTTCTTCAAGAGTGATATGCTAAGTTCTAAGTGAGATTCTCCAGATGTGGTCAGAGAAAGAAAACAACTATCACCTCTTTTATGCTGTATGTAATGCTTTTATTAATATAGCCCAAGGTTTGAATTAGCCCTTTTCACTGCCCACCCCCTCATTGTACCATATATACTGTATCTGCTATATGTCTGCAATCCACTAGGCTAGGAGCCTTGATGGAGAGAAGAAAATGAAATAAATTTAATATGACTTATTCTTGGTAACCCTGTGCTGGCTCCAAATGGACATTGCTTTCTGTCTGAAGTGCTCACAGTGTCCCTTTACAAATCTGTTCAAGAACTTTGCCTGAGAGTGACATCACAGTCTCTAGTCTGTAACTGGTAAACTATACTTTCTTTCCCTTTTTGGCAATCAGGACAATATTTGCCCATCTCCAGCTTTTTGGCACCTATCCTATTTTTCACAATTCCCTCAAAGATCACTGGTATTATTTGGTAATCTTTGCAGACATTCTCAGTATCCTGAGCTCTAATACATCTTGCTGTCAGACATAATGGTCTGTTCTGCATTTATTCAGAGTTCCCATTTCCATTTCAATCTAATAGAAAATTGAAGTAGAAATGCAATGATTGACTTTAGTGTTTAATTGCTTTTATTACACATCCATATTCATTTTAGGCCATCTTCTTAATAGCAAACATCTAGAATTCGGGGGAAGGAAAAGCAGGTATTGAGGAAGATCACAGAGAAGCATTTATTTACTTATTCATTCTATAAACATTGAGTATAGTCTTGTGCTGGGTGTTGTGAGAGATGCAGAATATATGATGTATTCTCAGCTTTCTAAGAGTTTTTGTGGAATATGGTGATAAAATCAGTGAAGAAAATAAAAAAATCAAAACAAAACATTTCCAGCTGAGCGCCAGAATGAGTCTAGTCTTAAATTGATTGTGCCACATAGTGATTGGATGAGCTCCTTAGGAGCCCTCACTACCTTCAACAGGCTTCATTGAGGAAAGTAGGCTGGTTGTGGGGATAATGGGGAATACTGGGGACTGTGGCTGATTAGGGAGGTTACCTAGAGGAGGCTGTTGCTACTCAGCTTATTTGCCATTGCTGTGCTGGAGTATGAGCCCGGAGTGGTCTATTCTTTCAGTGTTTTAAGGGCATCTGGATTTTAAAATAGTATCTCCTGAATTCTATCTTAGATTTTAAAATTTTAAATAAAAAATTAAAATTGGCTTTTCTTTTTTATTATTGATTTGTGGGAGTTCTTTACATATTCTGTATACATGTCCCTTGTCAGATATATGATTTGCAAATATTTTCTCCCATTCTATGGGCTGTCTTTTCTCTTTTTCAATGGTATCCTTTGAAATATGAAAGTTTTAAATTTTTATGAAGTTCAGATTATCCATTTTTTTTTCTTTTCTCTTGCTTTCAATATCATATCTAAGAATCCTTTGCCAAATCCAAGGCCATGATGAAAATCTCCTGAATTTTAAATGGCAGTTCAAATTTTTAATCAACACTATGCTGCTTCAACAAACCTGTCAGTATGGCAGTTTTGGCCCATGGCCCACCAATTTTCAATTTCTGGTCTACAAATTTAAGTCTCTAAAAGGTCTTAGTGATGGGGCCTAAACCAATTTACTTGTTTCATCTTCAGTTGTTTTCTCTATAATAGGCTTGTGCTCTTATAAATCTCATTAGACCCATGTCTTGAATCCTCAATACCCTTTCCCATCTCCAAATCTTTCTACATTTGTGCGTTTGTTATGCTTAAAATGTCTCCTTCCCTCAACCCTTACCTTTCTATTTTGTTTTTGGTCTGGCCAACTCCTGAACATCCTTCAGTGCCTGCTCAGATGATACCTTCTCTCCTGATGCTTTCCTAACTGTCCTAGGCAGAATTAGTGGCTCCTTCACATCTGCCCCCCTTATTCTGAGCCTGGTGATCCTTTATTACAAATTTGTGTTTAGCTATTTGCCCATGAACTCTTGAGGATAAAAATACTCATGGTTTTTTTTGTTTCCCCCAATGTGCTTGGCAAATAGTAGGTTGGAGGAGTGGCTGATAAGCTGCTAATTAGAAGTTTTACTCTTATAACATATAGCAGTTATTTTCTTTGACATTTGTTTTCCCTTGCTAGGGCTGCTATAACAAAATACCATTCACTGGCTTAAACAACATACCTTTATTTCTTACAGTCCTGGAGATTGGAAGTCCAAAATAAAGTTGCTGGCAGATTTGGTTCCTGGTGAGAGCTCACTTCCTGGCTTGTAGATGGTTGTCTTCTTACTCTGTGCTCACATGGTCTTTCCTTCCTGTGCAGAGAGAGGAGGAGCTCCCTTTCACCTTCCTGTAAGGGCGCTGATCCAGTCATGAGGGCCCCACCCTCATGATCTCTAGATCTAAACCTAATTGCTTCTCAAAGGCTCCACCCACTTCCAGATACCATCACAGGAGGGGTAGGGATTCAACAGATGAATTTTGGGGGGACACAGACATTTAGCCCATACCAACACCCGTACTTTCAGTTCCATTGAAAGCAGGGGTTTTATTGGTAAAAGAAATATTTGTAATGGTTTGCTGAATTTCCTTGTTTGTCCCTGATAGGGGAGATGTTCATTAGCAGGGATTTGGTGAAGACGGATATGTTGAAAGCCCAGGTGAGGTTCATGAGGTGATGTTTGTCACAGCCACTGTGGAGTGTGACTGGCGAGCACTGTACTCTAGGCACCTCCCAGTCTGGGGAAATCCATGGGTCTGGGGGTCTGTGTATTGGCCGCTTCTGGAGTTTTCCCCACCAGAGTTTATGTGCTGGGAATGACTTTTCCTATGCAGAAAATGCTGTTATTAATTAATTCAGTGACTGTTACAAACCATGCTTCAGGCTATAGAGTTTTATTTAGCAGGAGGAGGTTATGAATTTTCATTTGTTTATATAGTATCTCAGTCATATATACAGTATGTCTTTTGTGATCCCAATACTTCAAAGAGATGGTCATTATTATCCCCATTTTATAGATTAAAAGCCAAAGTTCAGATAAATCAATCGCATAGATCATACAACCAACAGTGGCAGAGCTAGGGTTTAAACCGGAGTCCTTTTGACTCTCTGTTTCTGACTGGCCTTTCTTTTGTGTGGGGAGTCAAGATTCCTGCAAGGCTATGTGGCTCTGAAACCCAGAGGTTCCTTCCTTAGGGGGCCAGTCTCAGATGGGTCCTAATCTTTGATTTCCTCTTCTTTCCAACAGTTCCACACTTCTAATCCGACCTCTGCTAGTCCCAACTTGGTGGCACTTAGCTGTGCCAGACCCCTCCACTCCCATCCCAGGGGAAAGTACTCCCATCCTCTTTGGGAAAGTACTCACTGAAAGCACCCTTGTACACTTGACAAGAGGCTGCCACATCTGCTTCCACCAACCTGGAAATATAGAATCAGAAATCTTAGGTGTCTTCTTGTCCAACACTCACACTTGCTTTTTTTTCCAGACTTGGAAACTAATGCTCAGAGAAGGTTCTGGCTTGCAGACACTTCTAGGCCATACTTCCATGAGGACAAAAGCTCTGTTGACTTGGTTCATTGCTGTAGCCTTGTGCATGGCATCTAGTTAGTAATCAATAAATGTATGGAGTGGAATTGCCCTGGTGGGAGGGGGGTAAGCCCAGGTGGTGGTGGTTGCCAGGGAGACAGAGCTTAGCAGTACATTGGAAACCAGGATGAGGCAAGGATTTAACAGGGTAAGGATTGGAGAGGTCAGGAGGAGGTGAGGTTAGGCTGGTTCAGAAACTGGAGCCCTTCCTTGTAGTTGCCAGGAAGGGGGCAGGGCTGACTTCTTAAAGATGCTGCTTCAGAACTGCTGGCCTACTATAGGACCTAACAAGCCGTGTCCTGGTGTCAATTTCATTTGCAAATGATTCATTCCTGATGGCTTGTTGGTGTTTATAAAATATCTTGGCTGGCCAGGAGTGGGATTTTGGCTCTATTCTCTTAATATGTCTAATCATTAGGCTAATTTATGTTTGGAATAGTGTTCCCAGTGGGTGTATTCCACAAAATTGGATATAAAGAGGCATTGGGTGGGAAAAACAGTTCTGTGGTCAAGTACATTTTGGAGGTTCTAGCATAAACTCAGTTAAATAGGTCTGGTTCCCCTAGGACTTCTGGTAACCTTGAACGTGTTAAGTGTGAAAGAGGCCACAGTCTTTCCTCAAACTTATTTGATCTTGTAGACCCTTTCCATGGAACATCTCACAAGACTTTCTGAGGTTACAGTTTGGAAAATGTCAGGCTACACAACTTGTGGACTATACAGATTCTTTATCTTTCTGTCTTTTGTCCAGTTCCCTAATTTTTATACTTTGCTCAGAGGGAAGTTTGAAGAAGGCAAGAGGTAAAAACAGTTGCGTATCCAGCTCAGCCAGTGATGTCAATGTGGTGTTTTGAGGTCACTTAGAAAATGCGGGTTTTGACATTTCCAATTACAGAGTGCTCAAGCATTGATTTACATGGTAATTTGGTGACAGCTCGCCCCTGATCAATATGCGTGGTGTGTGCACGTGTGCCATCCGTGTGTGACAGTGAGGGGGTGCACTTGGCTGTGTTCAAGGTGCCTTGAATGGACGTTGGCCTTACCCCTGGATTCTGCAGTTGATGCCAGGAGATAACAGTGCCGATGAACATACAGAAGCCCACAGTGCACTGCACATCAGAGTGAACAAAACCTCGACCACAAATCCAGGTGCACAAGAAAAAGATTTTTCTTCATTTTTCTGTAACTCGACTTCCATTTCACATCTCTCTTCTGCTGGAGGTGGCAGAAATAAATCTGTGTTAATTTGGGGTTTCTTTCTTGCTTCCTCTAGTGTTATGTCCCAAGACCCAAGGGAATGGAGGCAGCGCCAAGGGATGTCTGTTGTGGTTTATCATCAACCTAATCTGGCAACAACTGAGATAATTCTTCTTCCTATTGGGTCTTCAGTGGTCTCTACACCAGGGACCCTTCTTTGCTCCAAACCTCAAAGTTCCTTCAAGTGTCCCCTCTTTAGCTCCTTCCGTGCAATTTGCAGGCACCTGGGGTCATCAAGGGGCTCACATACCGTGCTCTGCTGGTCCTGAGGGACTCTGAACCGCTTGTCTCAGGCCTGTCTTGCCGCACCCAGCTCCTTCTTCCCCTCCAGTGTCTCTTTGGGGCTCTGTCTGGGAAAGTGGCCCAGCTCCTCTCTGTCCTTAGATCCTGCAAAGCTATATGGGGGTTCCCTCATCCATTTCTTCCCCTGTGCAGGTTATTTTCTTATAGTTCCATAATAATCTACATACACCTTACTTTACTGACTCCTGGAAATCTTTATTCCTGTGTTGGGGCAGAAAGGGGGAAGTGGGTAATAGAGAAGTATTCTGGCTCTTTGTCTTCAGACATTCTTTCAAAGCTATTGTCTGTAACCCACATTCTTTATTCTCCCGGAGGGCTAGGCTTTTGGAAGTCAAAAGCCAAGAATTGACTCTCTCTGTATAGTCCCTCAGGCAGTGAGCATAGAATGCCCTCTCTGCTTCAGTCAGGTCCAATAGGTCTAAGAAGTATGGAAGAAAAACCTTCACTGTCTCAAAATGTTAATGCAGTGAATTTCCTTGCTTCTCCCTAATGGCCCGGATCACCACTACCTCTTGCTAGGATCGTGGCACCATTCTCCTAACTCAGGGTTTTTCAACCTACACAGTTCTGACATTTGGGTGGATCATTTTGTGTGGGTGGGGGGTCTGTCTTGCACAATGCAGGGTATTGAGCAGCATCCCTGGCCTCTACCCTCTAGATGTCAGTAGCACCCCCCTAGCCTCACTAAGTTGTGACAACCAAAAATATCCCTAGATATTGTCAAATGCCCCCTGGGGGGAAAACAGGCACCAGTTGAAAGCCACTGTGTTTCTTCTTACCCTCATGGCCCTAGCAGCCAGCAGCCATCCTCACACAGTTTAAATCAGTCATGTCATTCCTGCTTCCAAACCTTCCAGAAACATCTCACGGCACACGAATAGGACCCAAACCCAGAGCTGGACTTACAGTGCTGTGCTCTGCTAGCTTCCACCACCTCGTCTCTCCTCTGGTTCCTTGAATTCTCTAAGCTTGTACCTGCTTTGGGCCTTTGTACTTAGCTTTTCGTTTGTTCTGGAGTCCTCTTGGCACATGGCTGGCTCCTTCTTGGTAGTCACCTCTTGGTTTACATGTCACGACCACCCAGTTTTCAGTAGCCATGGAATAACTATTGGATCAGCTGATTTGAATTCTCAGTACTTAAGGCTGTATGATATTTTCCCTTCTTTGTTTATTTATTCTCTTTACCAGAATTAAAAGTCAATAAGAGAAGACTTCTGTTTCTCTTGTTTATTTGTGTTTTGTTAGCACCTAGAGCAACATTTGGTATATAATAGGTGATCATAAATAATGTGTGTTGAATGAAAGAGTGAATGTAGGACTTTGCACATAAGCACACATAGGTATTTTGCCTCAGGGAATTATACTGGGATTGTACTGGGAATTGCAGTGTAGAGGCACATAATGAAGCAGATTCAGGCTTTTCCCAAACCCTGACTGAAAGATACTTCAGGAAATTGAAGAATCCAAAAAGGGATGATTGTACCAATGCAGAGCCATCCAGCCAAAGGTGCAGAGGGCAGTGACGTAGAGAGACCAGGTAATCACTTACAGGGATACTGCAGGGAGTCCAGTATTTTCTGTTAATTGAGTTCTTAGTATGTGTCTTATGTGGGGACTCAAAAATGGGCAAAATACTGTCCATTTTGTCCCTGTTCCTGTCTTTCATGGACTCATCATTTTCTTGGAAAATAGTTACAAAAATAGATTATAGTACAGTATGGTAAATATTAGGACAGTGCTGGAACCACACATTGTGGAAACTTGGAATTTAACTGACAGCTTTGCCAGAGAGACCTGGAGAAGTTCTTACAGAAGAAAGGACTTTTGAGTAGGTTTTGAAGGATGGTAGAAGCTCTGCAGGTGGTGAGAGGCATTTCATGAAGAGAGACCAGATGTACAAAGGCACGGGGGTCATGAAAGGGCCTGGGTACTGGAAATGGTGAGAAGTTTGATATAGCTGAAATCCAGAGTAGGTGGACTGGATTGGGGTGGGAAATGAGACTAGAAATGAAAGGAGCTTGAAGTTCCTTTCTAATAATTGAATCCTATGAGTCTGTGACCTTAGAGATTGTAGGTGAGATTTTTTTTTATAACTTTTTTTCCTGATTATGGGTATAATACATGGTCATTATTTTAAAAGCTTTCAAAATATCGAAAAATATATTCCAAGCAGAACTTTATAGTGTCTTTATTTTTTTAATTTTTTAATTTTTAATTATTTTTTATTTTGGTATCATTAATCTACAATTACATGAGGAACATTAATTATGTTTACTAGGCTCCCCCCTTCACCAAATCCCCCCCTCAAACCCCATTAGAGTCACTGTCCGTCAGCGTTGGTCTCTTTATTTTGATCAGTGGCCTCTCCAGAAAGTATGTTTTGGATCTCCCAAAGATATATCATTTTGGGGAAACTGAGGCAGAACAGCTGTTCCCCTGGTAACTGATTACTCTCTGACCTCTTATCCTGGCCATTTTGGACCCCTGACCTTTTGCCTGGCTGTGGTCTTTTGGGCTTATTTTTCCCTTGACCCTCAGCTAATCTACGGCTTAGTCTTGGCCTGTTCTTCCTGCTTCAGGCCCCACCCTGAGTATCTCTGTCTTGCTGGATCTCATACTTGGCATAGTATCACCATTGAAATTCTGGGCCAAAAATGGTGGAGGCCCTACTGCTCTCTGCCAGAAACACAGAATTGTTATGCTGTTGGGAATAGTGGGAAAGAAATGTTGACAATGAGGTGGGCCAGTTCACTTTGATTTAGTTTAACAAATATTTATTGAGTTCCTATTATGTTCCCTGCCCTTATAGACTTCATAATTCTGTGAAGAAGACACATTTTAACTTGTAATTACAAAGACATTGAGTGTTATGAAAGGGTGGTACAGAGTTTTTGGGGGAACCTGTAGCAAATGGATATAAATAGTTGAAATTACTGTAGGTGATTTGTGATATTGTTCTGTAAAGCTGAATCATATTGGCCAAGCTTATCTCACTACCATTATTTCCTGAGCTATTTAGGATCTAGACAGAACTGTCTTTCCATTAAGAGAAGGGTTAGAAGCCATCAAAATATTTAAGGGGTCAGGAAGATTAGTACTTCTAGGAGAAACACACAACTCCTGGTGTAAAAGATAAAAATGGTTACAGAAGAGGAATTTTATAATGGTTACACTCAAGATGGTAAATACAATTGTGGGATAAATGCTTTTAAGATTAAGTTAAAGCCAGGGATCAACTGAAGAGGACTGAAATCCATCCTAGTTAGACAAGTTATGCCAAAGTCACAGAAAGTCAGTGAAGCAAGAATATGGACTATGGAAGGAGGCAGCTCTGAGGTGGGGATATCATGCTCTGGATGGAATCGAGCAAACCTGGGTTTGAGTCCTGGCTTACTTATGGCTTATCAGCTGCATGACCTTGGATAAGTCTTTCTTATCCAAGACAAATGACAAAAGTAGGAATAATACCCACCAGTTTTTTTATTTGAAAAATGGGGATAATAACACTTCACTCATGTGTATGTACATTGTTGAAATAACACACATCAAAATTACCAGCACACTGCTTGGCACACAGGAGCATTTGTTGAATAATGAAAATGTTAGTTAAACCAATAAAAGGGTTACTAGCACCCAGAGTCCTGGACAGTGAACCTGAGCCTACAGGTAAAACCCTTAATAAGTACACCTGTTTGGAAAGGAGAGGAAAACGGGACAGTACTAAAAACCCATTAGTGGAGGTGGAGCTATCAGCATGGGTAGCTGGGAAAGGAAGGGTCCAGTAAGTCCTGGACAGTTGCGATGCTATCTTTGCTTATTGCAGTGTATTTCCCAGTGTGGCATCTGGGCCACCTGCGTCAGAATCACAGGGGAAGAATTTGTCACAAATTCAGATTTTGGGGGTCAAACCTCAGACCTATTGAATCAGGATCTTGGGGGGTGGGAGGGGGGTACTGGGGACCTTCATTTTACAAATGCCCCAGGTTTCATGAACTTGAAATATTTGGGCCTGGACTGCAGTAAACTCACCAACTTGACTGTCTCTGTGTATCTTCTTTTGGAGGCAAAAGAACACTTAGTAATCATGTAGACTACTGATGAATGAGAAAAAAGTCCTGAATCCCCCGTGTGTGTGTGTGTATTTATTACAATCATTTTTAAATTTTTTAATAAAAATATGTATGTCGTCATGTATTGGGGTCTGTTTAAAAAGAATCTGATAGTTCTCGATTGATAATGGTGTTTATACTCTTGGGGACTAGGCATGGGATGGAGGTCAGGGCGTGGGGGCAGGATGTTAATGACAAGGAACAGTAGAAAGGAGACTTTTTTCCCTTTTCCTTTATTTTTCTTCAGTTTTGATTGACTTCTAAAATAATGAGTATGATTACTTTTCAATTTAAAAAACTCACAAAGTTGACAATAAGTAAGGAATTTATTAGATGGAGTTTCTTGCTTTGAAAGATGCTAGAGCATCAGCTGAACTATAAAGACAGACAGGCAGACAACTGCAAGAGATATTTAAGTAATGCCTAACTTCTTGTGGTCTTCATTATATATTGTAAGAAGATTGCTGAAATGAAATGTATTACTTTACTGGATTATTCCCCCATGTAGCCATGTAGTGTGGGAGGTGTTTTCACCCTCTCTTTCAATATTCTAGGAGGTGGTTATAGGGGTGGAATAGTCAAGCCCAACCATTTAATTTACTGGGTTTAAATCAGGAGCCATTATGGTGCTGTGTCCAGAATCTGCGATTTATAGTTATAAGACATGGTTTTCCATCTATGATGTCTCTTTTGAGTAGAGCACATCTCCATTCTGCATCCTTGCTTCCTCAGTTGTAAAATGAGGGCATTTTCTACCTTAAAGGCTAGTTGCTGTGAGGACCAAATGAGGAAGTGGTATGTGAGAAAATAAACTCTAGAGTGTTGCAGAAATGTTAATTATTTCTATTTGTGCCTAGCTCCTCCCCTGGACATGTTGCTTTACTGTGGGGTTGTTTATGTGTCTGTCTCCCTGTGAGCTCATTGAGTGCAGGGGCCTTGTTTTATTCATTCCTGAATTCTTGTGCCTAGAGCCTGTCACACAGGAGGCATTCAAAGCAGATTCTGGAATAGCTATCAAGGATAAAAAATACATGCACAGTTAGGTTTAGGCTTATGAAAGTACTAAGATGCTCTTCCAGAAAACACTGTCTCCCACGTCTATATTTAAAGGAATTTAAAAAATATTCACCAGGTCCCCAACAGAAATGATATTGCCAGGAGAAAGTAAAGGACTTAATTAAGGAAAATTTAATTGCCCAGTTTTCTAAAGAGACAGAGCCACACCTCTCCATCCTCATTACCGTCGAATGCAGTATGGCTGGTTCCAAGGAGGGCAAGATGAATAAAAAGAAATTGTGAAAAGGCAAATCCTGATACTCCTGGAGAAAAGTCTCCCAAGAAACAGGAATGCCCCCCGGATTACCAGTTTCCTTCATTGTTTGTCAGAGTCCTGCAGTAAGCCTGCTCTGGGTCCCTCATACAAAGGCCCTTTTTGGCTTCTACCCCAGACCTTGGCCAGTAAACCACAAAGTCCCTTATTTCCCCTGGAAGTGGGAAAACTTCCAGTTGCTTGACACAACTGGAAGGATTATCTGAGGCTCGACTTGGGGCCTCCGGTACCTCTAAGACCCAAGTAATTATCATCTGAATGGGTGGTGGGGGAGGACTGGAGCCAAGTCTGAAAACAGAGTCCTGAATCAGGGTTGCAGTTAGGAATGAGGTGCCCAGTCTCAGCTTTAGTCCTCCAGACCCTTTTCCTGTACCATCATGAATCTGCACTTTCTTCTCCCCTCTCCTCACTACTTCTCTAGGCACAGGTCAGCCGGAGAGCACCAGTAGATGGGTTCATAAGTGTCCAAACAAGTGCTGATTGTTGTCTGGACCATTGTTGGCCTAGGCGAAGTCTCTAAGTGACCTGCCAAAAGGTTCTGCCCTATTTAGATGAGGAAGGGAGCATACCCGTCCAGTCTGAGAATGACAGGAAACCAAGGGAGGCAGACTTAGTAATCAGGCACATAGTTGTTGGTGTCAAACTGCCTGAGGTTTGCAGCCTAGCTCTGTTACTTTCTAGCTGTGTGACTTTGGGCAAGGCTTTTCATCTCCGTGAGCCTCAGTTTCCTCATCTGTAAAGTACAGATTATAATCCCACATTAAAGAGTTATCTAGGGGTTTAAATGAGATAATGCATGCAAAGCCCTCTGCAAAGTGCCTGGCACATAGTAAGGACACAATTATTAGAGTCATACTGCAGGCTCTGGAGTCCAGTAAATTTTGGCTTAGATTCCATTTCTGCTATTTATTGTATACAAATCGTTTAATCTCTCTGCAGATCAGCTCTCTGTATCTCTGTAAAATAGGAACAATAATACCTACCTCGATCATTCCTGTAAAGCATTCAGGCCAGAACAGACACATAGTAGATAGCTCCATAAACAGTGGTTATCCTTAAGAGAAACAGCATATCCTGTAGCAAACAGACTCAGGAAGCAGAAAGACCTTAACAACATGGGATGAGATACTGATACTAAAATGTGAAGCTTAATAATATCTTCAAGAGAAGCCTACCAATTCTCCAAGAGAAGTTAAATATTTTTGGTTACTGAGCCCTGAGAGGAATTTCTCATGTGAATAGATAGCAATGTGAATAGGGGTGAGAACAAATTGGGATTTGGTTAGGATGCCAGACCTCAGACCCTGGCCCCATCCTGTTCCTTGTCCATGTTTCTGTTGGCCCTTTCTCAAGAGGTTACAGAGGAAAATAGAAGATAGAAGCCACTGACTGGGCAATGAATACCTATCCTGAAGCTGCCACTCACCAGGAAGACCATTCAGACATCTTCACATGGAGAATTCTTTTGGCCTAGCAGGGTTGGGCAACCAGGCCTCGCACAAGGTCATATTTAAATCTTGGCTCTGTTGCTCTGGGGTAGCCAACATTGGTCTGGAGCTCAGATCTCTGACCCCCTCCCTGTAGGGACCATCCTAGACGATTGCCCTAACTTATGTCTGAGATACTACCAAGCCTAACCAGGCACAAGGCAGAAGAGAGTCAGAAGTCTGGACTTGACTTTTTACCTTCTTTGAAGTACAGCTTCTGGGAATTTTGGTTCAAGAAGGTCATCCTAAAGCCTGGCCAGTCCACACTATCACTTTTCCTTCAGGTGGGTGGATTTGCATGCCTTTAATAGTGACCCTGACTTGGGAGGAGTGAATAGAACTGGGCTTTAGCTTGCTAAAGGTCAACATCCCCCTTCCCTCCCCATCCTGGTTGACCTTTCTTCAACTGTGATCACCTGAGGGTGTGGCTATCTTCCTTTGTGGAAGAAATCAATGGGGAATCAGTTCTGTCATGACTGCATCCTCAGCACTGTTCCACAGTGTGCCTGCTGTGTGGGGAATCAGTCCTGTCATGACTGCAGCCTCCGCACTGTTCCATAGGGTGCCTGCTGAGCTAGTTTAGCCCCCAAGGATTTAAGGATGTATCTGACGTCCCTTTCCTTTTCCAGATACTTAAAGCAGCTCAAGAGTAGATTGAAAAATTCAACTTATTTTTTATCAGACCAACACCAGTCACCAAGAAAGAGGAAGTCTTCAGGCCAGTGAAGCATTTTGTTGAGATGCACAACAGAATTGGGTAACTTCATATAAAAATCTGTATTTTTGGCTCTTTGAAAACAAACTGGATGAACTGACTGTGTTGGACCCCCATTCTCACCTGGTAGCAAATCAGCCGGAGCTGTGTAGCAGTTGCCATTTTGGATGAGGCATTCACCCTTGAGTCCCTCCTGCTGTCTGGGCTGAGAGTTCCTAGCTCCCCACATGCCCTTATCTCGCACCCACTGTTGCATTCAGTCACTTACCTAAGTTTCCTGATTTCTATAGGCATTTAGGTTTGCCACTTCTGGGTAAGGCCAAGAAACTATATTCTATCTTCTGTCTCAAATTATGCTCATCAGATAGGATTGTACAATGAGAACTGAATGATAGCAGAACAAATGATTCAATGTCTGTGATAAAAACATACTTCCAACTTGCCACCATCTTTTCAAATTTTACAGTAGAAATTTCCTGTTACGATTTTAAGTAAATCCTTCACGTCTCAAGGATGAATTTGAAGTTGGAGTCAAAGGTAAGACATTCTCTCCCATGGAGAGAAGGCTGTGTTGCTCGGACCCTCCTGGAGGGGAGCTGGGAGGGCAAAGGACCCGTTAGCTGCTGGAGGCCATTAAAGACCTGTTGATGTGGTGGATGGTGTTCTTAGTCACCCCGCAGTAATCACCACAACACATTTTTAGTAGTTAAAAATCCCTCAATGTAAGTTGATAGTATTCACAGCAAAACACAGTTCACTTAAAGCAGTTCTGCTCACAGTGTGGTCTAAGAATTCTACATTGGACTCTGAAGTCAGACAGACTCAGTCCTGAATTCTAGCCTCATCACTTAGTAATTGCTTCACCTTGGGCAAGTCATCTCACCTCCCTATGCCTCAGTTTCTGTCTCCTTATAATGGGTACCTCATGGATTCTTGTGAGGATTAAATGAGATAATCCGCACTTGATACATAGCCTAGTGTCTGGAACATAGGCAGCACTCAATAAATGCTCTCCGATTATTATTCCTACCCAGATTTAGAAGGCTTGATTCAACCCCACAGTGAAATTTAGAACATCTACAGCAAAACCGGCAGCTTGTAGGCAAACTTAAATCCACTGGTGTGTTTTGTTTGGCCTTCGGAACATTTACAAAAGTGAATTAGTTTCCAACATTTAAAAACCAAGAAAGTTTTTTAAAAAAATTAGAAGAGTTCACATAAAAATCCAGATTTCTGGCTTTTCTTGTGACATGGGAAGGTCTAGAAATACTGGGCCTTCATCCTCAGAAGCAAAAATTGGCTGCCCCCTTCCAGTGGGGCATGGCCTCTGCTTTGCTTCAGGGTCCACCTGGCCCACTTCATCATGCTTGTTGCCTGCTTGGCTCCTGGGGGCATGTGAGTTTTTTGATCTGGAGAAATGGATCAGCCTCCATTCCCCTCATTCCCCATTATGGAGAATTCATTCAATTGTCCATAAATATTATTTCCAGCAGTCAGGCTCTCGAGGAGGTAGACAGCAGGTGGAATTTACTGGCAAGCGCCTCAGTGCCATCTATGTTATTAAATGCAGAGCCATCAGCTTCAACAGTTTGTAGGGCAGAGGCAGGGTCAAGGTTTTCCTTAAAGAATCTGGGATACTAACAAAGGTTTGTACCTGTGAAGGGTTGGCTACCTCATTGCAACATGTGGGTGGGCTGAAATTTAATAAAGGAAAAAAACGTAAAGAGTTGCCCTTCTGTCTAAAACCCAGCTGGCCAAGTACAGACTGGGGAGGGATGTGCTCAGCAGCAGCACTTGTGAGAAGACTTAACGTTCTCGTTGACAATACGTTTGGTGTGAGTCACAGGGAGGCAGCTGCCAAAAAACCTAATCTGATTTTGGGCTGGGTTTGCAGAAGTAGTGTTGGGACGACTTTTCTAATGGCTCGAGCTTGAAGGAACAGGCAGGCAGTCTCAGGAAGCCTCGATCTCCCTGGCGTAGGAGGTGTTGGAGGCTGAGTGATATGCCCTGGAAGAGATCGTCAGAGTGGGGGTTTAGGTATCAGAGGGAGATTTGTTTTAGGTAACATATAAGGTCTGTGCCAACCCTGTGATTCTGCTTTCTGCAGCCCAGTGGAAAAAGGTAATTCCCATCACAAAAGTAAAAATATTGCTTTATGAGAGAGGAAAGCAGGACATGTTGATGAGACTGATTGGATGCAGCCATTTTGATTGGACTGTCGAAATGGAAATGCAAATTTCCAGTTCTTACCTAGTAACTTGGGCGACTACCTCACTGTACTTGTCACTGGTCCTACCTCATCTTTGAACCTTGTCTCACCTCCAACCTCATCCTTAACTCCTTGTCTCATTTCTTAGAGATGGAGGGGGTTGGGGGGAAAGGGTCTGTTTTGCACATTACTGGTAATTTGTTTAAGCTGAACTTTTATGCAGAGCTTGCAAACTGACAGCACACAGGCCAAATCCAGCCCTCAGATGTGTTTGATTTGGCCTGTACTGTGTCTTTGAAAAATGTGAATTAAATGCCAACATGTAAAAATGAGAAGATTTCACATAAAATCTGGATTTCCAGCACCTTTTAAAAAAATCAGGAAGTCTGGCAGTGCTGGGCCCGAGTTCCCGTGTGGCAGCACTGGCTGTAGTTGAACACCCATTGCCTCCTGTGACAGGACTTGAGCTCACTTGGCCACTGTCCTCATCTTACTAACCTTGCCTGCTTTACTAAGTCACCCTGGGTCCCTGTAAGTAATGGAGTTAGTGACCCCTGGTAGTGGTGGTATCTTTTTTTTAAGTGAAAATTTCATTGAACTTCATTTTTATTATATAAAACTACCAATTAACTTTCTCCAACCTTGTAGATAATCTCATGTTTGAGATGTTCTGACTTAAAAATATAGCTTTGTGGTATACCCTTGTGGTATATGTATCACTTTCTAGGAGTTAGGTCAGGGGAAGGGGTAGGACAGTTACCTCAAAGAGAAGCAGTCCTCTTCAGAGCACTACAACTAAGATAAAATCTATACTGAATCTCAGTAAAATTGCTATAGGTGTCAAGACAGTGTGGACTAAAAACTCAAACAGCAATTGAAATTTTCCTCCTAAGGCTAATTCTTTTTTTTATAAAAATATTTTTATAATTTCTATTACTTTTATTGAAGTATCATTGTTATACAATCTTATATTGGTTTCAAGTATACAACCCAGTGGTTCAACAGTTACCCATATTATTAAATCCTCACCCCTACTAGTACGGTTACTATCTGTCAACATAGGAAGATGTTACAGAATCATTGGCTCTATACTCCATGCTATGCTACCATGCCTGTGACCAACTTATATTATGATTGAGAGTTTTTGTGTCTCTTTATGCCCCTCACCATCCCCCACTCACCCACCCTAACCCCTCCCCCATGGTAACCACCAGTCACCTCTCAGTGTCTATGAGTTTACTGCTATTTTGTTCATTTTGGTTTTTTTTTTTGTTTTGTTTTTATATTCCACAAGTAAGTGAAATCATATGGTATTTGTCTTTCTCCACCTGGCCTATTTCACTGAGCATAATACCCTCTAGATCCATCCATGTTGTTGCAGATTTATTTCTTTTTCATGGCTGAATTATATTCCATTGTGTATATATACCACATCTTTTTTATCCATTCAGCTACTGATGGACATTTAGGCAGTTTCCATAATTTGGCTGTTATAAATAATGTGGCAAGAAGCATAAGGGTGCATATATCTTTTCAAATCAGGGGTTTTGTTTTCTTCAGGTGAATTCCTAGAAGTGGAATTACTGGGTCATATGGCATTTCTATTTTTAGTTTTTGGAGGAACCTCCCCTCCATACTGCTTTCCACAGTGGCTGCACCAACTGACATTCCCACCAACAGTGTAGGAGGGTTCCCTTTCCTCCACATCTTTGCCAAACTTGTTATTCCTTGTCTTTTGGATAGTGGCCATTCTAACTGGTGTGAAGTGATACTTCATTGTGGTTTTGGTTTGCATTTCCCTGATGATTAGCTATGTGGAGCATCTTTTCATGTCCCTGTTGGCTATCTGTATTTCTTCTTTAGAGAATTGTCTTTTAAAGTCCTCCATCCATTTTTTAATCAGATTATTTGTTTTTTTTAGTGTTGAGTCTATGAATTCTTTATGTATTTTCAATGTTAACCCCTTATCTGATAAATTGTTTATGAATATATTCCCCATACTATAGGTTGCCTTTTTGTTCTGTTGATGGTGTCCTCTGCTGTACATAGGCTTTTTAGATTGATGTAGTACCACTTGTTCATTTTTTATTTTGTTTCCCTTGCTAGGGCTAACTCGTTATAGTATGTTGTTTCACCGAAAGAGCGGAAGAGATCTATTTAAGCACTGCCAATACATTAGATAGTGGTTTGTTTTCAAGGCCACGTGGAAATGCCTTGCACTGTCAGGGACACCCTTAAGGTGCAGTCCTGGACTCTGCATGCTCTCTGCCCAGCAGTGGTACTGGAAGCTGTGAGTCCACAGGGGAAGGAGGGAGTAGTATTGGCGGGGGCAGAAATGCCTTATTTATAGCTGCTCCTAGTAAGTATCTATGGCTCATATACCACCAGTCCCCAATTCTTGTATCTCAGCAAACACCATTCACTGTTCTTTTATACTGCTTTGATGCCTCTGATGGTTTTCCTTTCATTGACCCAAATTTTATCCTTGTAACTTCTTTACTGTGGGGCCTGTTCTGGACCATGAAGAACAATGGCTTCCTCTTTCACAGCACAGCCCTAGCAGATATTTGCAGAGAGAGGGCCCCTCTGTTTCATGAACTGGAAGACAGTCTTTGCACTGAGGACTTGGGATGGGGAGGTAGAGTTGCAGAGAGACAAGGTAGATTTAAGAGAGACACTGTTGCTCTCAAGTGGGTCCTGATCTGGGTTTCTTCTGCTTGGAAGCCCCAAGGGTCACATAAGACACCATCTTCTCCAAAGCCTTGCACCAGCGTCAGAACCTCTGTGTCAACTGCTGGTGCCTGGGAGAGACTGAGAAGAACTGAGTCTTCTTATGGAGCCTTGGTATTTGGTGGTAGAAATTGCAAGAACTTCATCAGAGCAGCAAATTGTCAAGGCAGTTAGCTCAATGTCTAATGGCTGCTATAAGTTGAGGGGAGTGAGGCCTACCTGTAGGCCCACTGGTTGGCTTCCCTACTCCAAGACAGAATTTGCTAGACCCTTACCCTGCTTGTCTGTCTGCTTTTAGGTTCTCAGACTGAAATTGTGCAACTTGGCACTTCAAAACCCAGAGGGACACCCTTTAGCACCACTTCCTTGCAGAACAAGCCCCTTCCTAAATGAGACCTCAGGCTTACTTATCATTTAGGAAATGCCATGCTGGTCTGAGTTATTTCTAGTGTAGACAAAGGGTCTTGTCTGACTGTCCTTGATATAGCCATCTGGTGGCAATTTTGTATTTTTACTGTAGTTGCCTCAGCATATGCTTTTATTGAGTCATCCTTTTTATATATTTCTGTCTCACCTTTTCCTAATCTTTTTTAAAAATTTATTTTTTACTGAAGTATCATTGATATACAATCTATTTGTTTCAGATATACAACACAGTAGTTCAACAGTTACCCACATTATTAAATCCTCATCCCCTGTAGTGCTGTTACTGTCTGTCAACTCCCAATCTCCTTTGTTGAAGACCTCCCCTTACTTGGGGTCTTTCTTCCACAGATAGAAGTGGTATTTGTGAACTGTGGGACTTCTAGAAAGGTGTTTTCTTTTGGGAATGGCAGGGACTCCCTACAATTACTTGCTGTCTGGAAGACCCTGTAGTCTGCATGGGGGTGCAGGGGAGAAATGGGCATGTACCATATGAACTGCTTGGAGAGGGTGAGGGTTGCAAGATGGGTGGGTGGATGGTGTTTCCGTATGTCCATCTCCCTTTCCGCTTTCACCGTCTGTCTTCTTCCTTACATTCCTCACTTTTTATTTTGGAAAAAAATGGCAACATCCATTTGTAAATGGCATGACATCTGGAGATAATGTCGTTGCTACTTCCTTCTCTGGGGTCCTGGCCATTCCCTACTTGACCTGCTTGGCCTTCCCTGAGTTCTTCCATGAGTCTGAGTCAGCTCTAGGGAGGTCTTGTATCTCAGTGAGTTGTTCTATTAATTGGGCTTGAGTAATAGTGACAAAGCCTGGTTGGTGCTGTAGGTGTTCTGTGGAAGGACGGAGGGCATGGAGCATGTATGTATGGAGCATGAGGAAGCTTCCATTGTGGTAGGGGTGGGGAGTCAGCTGTTCATTCTGCAGGAGCATCTGTCCCCTTCAGAACCCAAGGCTCGTGAAATGGCTGTGCATGAGGGAATAATCTACGGAGCCCGTGTCGCTCCTGTGTAGTGTGGGGAGCTAATCAAAACTTGAAGAGGAGAAGTGTTGTCTTCCATCAAGAATAAAGATTAGTTGATGTTCTTTCATGGAAACACATTGAATCTCTCAACAACCCTTCCCATTATGTGTACGGCCATGCATTTTCTATGAAGGCTGGGTGAGTTCTTCAGTATCAGCAATTTCTTGGAAAGAGTTGACTTCTTGAGGCCATTGTTGTCTCCTTGGAGTGGCTGATGGGAAATGAGAAAATGCCTTTAAGTTACTGGTCTGAAGGTGTAATTGTCATTTTCCTGTGGTTTGCATGGCCCACTTCCATCATTATTGCATTTAACCTTCCTAATAGCCCTATGATGCAGGTGGAGTTGGGGTTATTATCTCTATTTTATGGATCAGGAGCTTTTCTAGACTTTGGAGCACTAGTCCTTTAAGATGTCTGCTATACAAAGGGCTCCATGTTCTGGTAAGGCGGGGAGCATTCCACTGTGTTCCCTCTTTAGAGAATCATAGCACACATATATTAAAGACTCTGATAAGTCCTGTAGAAAAGAAATTATTTAACCTCCTGCTTCTAAAAGTCATTAACCTAAGTACTATGTTTTCTTTATGGTGCACCTATTGGCATCTTCTAGATGTACAAACATTTTCCAGAAAGGACCAGATAGTAAACATTTCAGGTTTTGTGGGCCATATGGTCTCTGTCACCACTACTCAACTCTGCTGTTGGTCATAAAAGCAGCTGCTGATGATAGAGAAATGAATGGCATGGCTGTGCTCCTGTAAAACTTTATTTGCAAACATAGGCTGTGGGCCAGATTTGACTCATGGCCTGCAGTGTGCTGACTCCTGTTCTGGAACAAGCATTCCTGAGTACATTCTTTGGGAGGTGCTGCTGGAAGTGTCCAGAGAGCCCTAGACAGGGACTGAACTCTTAGTCTTGGAACAGCTGGCATGGATGGCAATGTCTCATAGAATGTGGCTCTGAGGTTAAATGCCTAGTGCAGGGTATATGAGTGCTGAATGCTGTCACAGAGATGCCACCTAGGCTCTTGATGATAAATTCTATTTATTTTTCATTGTATTCTGCTCTTTTAGACTGAAAGATCCAGGAAGGGGCAAAAATGCACCAAGTACCTGCTATGTGCAATCAAAGTGATGTGCGTGTAGGTGCTTGTGGATGTTTGTCTGCAAGCTGTTCTGAGTATGACCATGGTATTTGCACTATTAAGCATGAATATGGCCAATAGATAAGTAGAAGTCTTTGTCTCAAAGCATCTAATGGGAGACACTAAACATGTTCACCATGGTATTTGAATTGAGGTCTGTGGTGAGAAATCAGGAATATATTCAGTCAATGTGCAAGACTTTAGTAATCACCTAACATGTGCCCTTGATTTCGGTAGAACTTATGGTTGTAAGCAACAGAAAACAGCTGAAACTGGTGGTAGTGAAAATGCACTTTATTATAAAGATGCAGGATGTTCCGTGGAACCCAGGTAGGGAAATGCAGCTGGCTTCAGGATGGCCTGAGACCAGAAACTGGGGTGCTGGGAAGTTCTGGTTTGTTCTAGATATCAGCTAGTATACTTTCTCTCATGTTGACTTCTTTCTGCATATTTGCTTCACCAGCAAAGTGGCTATTTCTGATACTTCTACATGATGGTAGACAATGGTTGCCCACAGATCTTAAATTCATGTTTCAGTTGGAGGTGAACATATAAAAAGACTGTTTCACTTGTGCTCTATCTCTCATTTGCCTTCGTTTCCTCCTTCCTCATCATGGTATTGCTGAGAAAAAGACCCCGATTGGCTCAGCTGAGGTGGTCCCTGAAGCAGTTGCTGCAGCTAGAGAAGTGGGTTAACAGCAGAACATGTCAGCCAGAATCCTACTCCTGTTGGTGGGTCAGACACTTTCCAAAGTAGAGGGTGCAGCCCTGCCCTGAGCAGATACAAAGTGAAGTGGGGTATTTTTATCCATTGATGTTTATAAACTAGTTGGGAAATGAAACAAATGATGAGAGTGTCAGATGTGCTAACTTATTACATTAGATAGTGAAGAAAGTAGTGGCATAAATAAAGGACTAATTTTGCCGTACATACATTGAGTGCAAAAGGAGAGAGCAAGATAGGACAGGCTTGTGTAGGCTAACATCACCAGGAAGGGCTTCAAACAGTGAAGGGCAGGTGAGAAGGAAAATATTGTAAGTAGGGAGTTAGGCATGAATAAAGACACAAAATTACAAAATTATAGATCTAGATCTAAATGTGGCCTGGCTCCTTAACAAGAAGTTCCCTTAAGGGGAGGGAGGTAACTGGAGAGCAGTGGGAAGTACACTCAGGAAAAGGGAAACACTGTTGGAGACACAGTCTGCTGTGGTCTGGCTAACTGTAGCAGGAAGGGGCATGTAGGGCTGTAATAGGAGAGGCTGGAAGCTAGAACTGCGCCCTCTGGAGGAGGGGACGTGCTGGGGGAAGGCCTCCAGCTCTACACCGGCAAAAGGAAGTCCAAGCCGGCAGGTGCAGATCTACATGAGTGGGAGTGTAAGGCATCTGAGCTGGCAGTACCACATAGTGCAGTAAAGAGAATGCACAAAACAGGGCGTGGCCATGGGGTTGGGTAATTCAAGGACAAGACTCAGGCGCTGAGGAATAAGGCAGGTACTGTTGTGGGGGAGGGGGAGAGGTTGGGGGTGGGAACAAGACAGGAGCTGAGAGAATGGGGGTTGGGCTACAAGACAGAAACCCCAGGAATCTGAAGTGGACCAAGAGGCTGCATCAGGACTAGCAATGAGAATGCAGTTGCTTTGTCTTCCTTCACACTGTCCTCTTCCCTTTCCCTCACTGAACTCTCTTGTTCTCTCTCCCATGGCTCAGGACCTCACAGGGAATGATTAATCATCTGGGGAGTCTGTGATTAATGTTGCTTTGAATGTCACTCCATTTTAGGGACTTTTATGTTGAAACAGAAGCCATAAATGCCACACACCGAAAGAATGACAGTGCTGGGATTTTAGGGCAAATATACTAACCGAGCACAACATCAGATTGCATCTCTGTCCTTTGTGGAGAGAAGTCTTGTCTGGGGATAGAATGAGCAAACAAGATGCCTGCTGTCCAGTAGCGAGGGAGCTTTAGCCCCGGACCTGAACACTTTCAGAGCATCAGATAAGACCATCACATAATTGGATAGCATCTTTTGGGATGGTAAAGCAGCCAGTGTAGGTACCATGTGAGGACAAATTAACTTCAGAGGAGGCCTCATCTAGAGGTGTGTTTGCAGCTAACAAAGGTGGATGGAAAACAGGCAGGACTTGGAGTTGCAAGATCAAGATTTGAATTCTTGATCTACCACTTCCTTACTGTGTGAAGTTACTCACCCCCCTTGAGCCCTGGTGCCCTCCTTTGTAAATGGAGGTCGAATTATCCACCATGATAGCCTGTGTGACTATCCTTGCCACATGTTAGTACTCAATACATAGGTGTTAGATCTGAGTCTCGAGTCCTACTTAGAATCAGAGAATTTGCCTGAATGTCCACCCTATGCAGGAATCCCTCATAGCTAAATTATTAATATCCCTGATTGGAATTTCCAAAAGCAAGGGACTGACCACTTCATAAATCAGACTATCTCATTGTTGGAAAGGTTGGCTAGAAAGGTCTTCCTTGAATAGAACTGGAAGACATCTCTGTCCTTAGAACAAACCAGAATATGTCTGAGCTGGTTAACTCATAGTAACATTTCCTAAATTTGAAGACCACTTTCCCTTTCATGTACTCCTAAATCAGGGATGGAGAGAAAAGATTTATGTCTAATGTGTCATCTGTCATCTGTGCCCCTTTGTGGAGAGAACTTTTGTTTGGGGATAGAATGATGCCTAATTGAGTTCCAGCTGTGAAGGATTGGTAGTAGCTGCTGGAGGTCTGTGTGGAGAAGGATTCCACAACTGTGTTCCAGAGTCAGTAGGAAAAAAATATTGTATCTTCCATGGGCTCAGGGTGGGCAGTGGTGGTATATGTGCAAGGCTTTTGTTCTCTCTGCTAAGCATTCTTGTGCTTAGATTCTTGCATTACGCTTTAGATAATTTAGACCCTCTAGTCTGTTTTTCTTGCTACATTTCAGCTTATCAACATTTAAAAAGCATCTGGCTGCCCCATCTTCCACCTTATTCATTTCTTGGGTGGATTTAACCAATCTGGTTGGCTGGACTGGGATCTCTCATAGAGCAGTATTTTCTGGGAAATCTTCCGAAATTGAGGAACACAATCTTTGAGTCTGCGGTCCACTGGTAAACCTTCCAAATTACTAATATCCCTCAAATTATGGAGCCCAAGCTAGGCACTCTCTTTTAAAAGTATTCTGAGCAATATGGAGGCCAGCAAGACTAGGAATACATCTTTTTATCCATTTAATATAGGTTAAAGGTTGCTTTAGCTTTTTCCTTGTGTTTGTAAAGCTGAAGTGCAGAGATTCTGCTCCTGATCCTGAGAGTGGTGGTGCAGAGGAGAAGGAGGAAGTGGGGGGGGAAAGGGCAGGAGAGCCAGACCCAGACAGGGCAACATCTCCTGCCCCTCCTGTGCCAGACCACTCTGTCCTCCTCCCTTCTCATGGGGTGATGACCATGGCACATGACTTATGGGGGGAGAGGGACTTCAGCTTAGGCTGGGGCTGCCCTGCAGTCCCTTCTCTGCCTTTACAGTTCTCTGCCCCCCTCTCCCCTCCCTACCTCGGTGACTCCCTTGATGGTTCACCTTCAACAAGACTGGGGCCTGTAGCCAGCACAGCAAGGTCCAAAGGCCATAGCCTTCTGTCACAATGAGGTCTGTCCCCAGACCACTGTCAGCCCTTGAAGTATCTCCCAGTCTGAAACAATATAAAAAAAATAAGAGTAATACAGAGGTTTCCTCATAAGCTAACTGTATGTGAGTAAAACACCTGTCCTTTATTCTGAATTGTGTTCTTCCCTTCTGAGGGTGTGTATGTGTGTGTGTGTGTGAAAGAGAGAGAGGGTGGGGGGTGGGGAGAGAGAGAAAGAGAAAGAGAGAGAAAGACAGAGAGAGAGAGACAGAGAGAGAAACAAATGATCCTTTCTTAAACAATAGGGGTAGTTTTCTCTCCCTAATAACCTTTGTAATGTTGGGCAGCCATTGCAGAACCCCCTGTGATTTTGGGGGATGGTGGTTATTACTTGTGAAGTCTGCGCTGCAGACGATAGCCTTGTCCACTATGAGGACCTGGAAGATGCAATCTGGGTGAGGCTACTGAGGCACAGGATTGGGCCATGGGTGACTTTTATTAGTAATTTAAATTTCCTATAGCTCAGTTTATTTTAAGTGACATTGTTTTGTATTAAGGATTTGAGAGACCCAGTTAACGAGTGCCAGCCTTGTCAGTTTTTAGCATGGCTCAGCAAGTGACTTCATCTCTCAGTGCTTCAGTTTCTTTGTCTGTTAAATCGGAATAGCTGTGCCCTTTTCCTAGAGTTATGGTGAGAATGATCTTTGTGAGAGCCTTTACCTGCAAGGATCCATTAAATGCTGCTCATCATGGTAGTGATTTCTGATAACGTTCAGCCAGTGTTTATCAGGGCATCTACTACTCCATGGACTTTAGTTTTTAAAGGGTGGGAGAGGATCCAGAGAAGCAACGCAGAGATGAGGAGGCTGGGGGCAACACGGGGCATTTCAGATGGGGCACTTCTCTGCGTGGATTGTTCCGTGCATTGCAGATTTTTAGCATCCCTGCCCCTGCCCACTAAATGCTGGTAGTGTTCCTCAGTTTTTGTGGCATACCCTCAAGTTAGCATTCCTCTTGGGAGGATGGTCCTGCCTGCAAGTGGAGAACCACTGGCTGAGTGCTTTGGAATAGTCTGAGGCAGTAAGTAGATGTAGGATGGAAAAGAGGAATCTGGAGAATGGCCAGTGGGCACATAGTCCTAAACTGTGCATTTTAACAGTTGGTGTTTGGGTCTTCTGTATGCTGAACAGAGAAGGAGCTTGGTGTCACAGAAGGAGCCCAGCCCTGGAGACAGGGACTCTATACTCAGGCTTCAACTTTGCTACAAATTAGTTGGGGGACCTTGAGAAAATCTCTTGCCTTCTGCAGGTCCCATCTGTAAAATGTGGGGAAGAGTTGTTCAACTCTATGGCTTGAAAGGAAAATGGATTGAGCTTAGATTTGAGTGAGACCAATGGAAGAACTTCCTGCATGTCATGCCATGAAGAGGGGGGAAAAGATGGGCTGGAAAAGATGAAATCTGAGAGTGAGGCCAGGATGGGAAGAGCTGACCTGCTGAAACTGGTTCCTAGAACTTCTCAACCCCTTTATCTTTTTATTTGTTTATTTATTTTAATTTTTTTATTTTGGTATCATTAATCTACAATTACATGAAGAACATTATGTTTACTAGGCTCCCCCCTTCACCAAGTCCCCCCCATATACCCCTTCACATCACTGTCCATCTGTGTAGCAAGATGCTGTAAAATCACTACTTGTCTTCTCTGTGTTGCACAGCCCTCCCCGTGCCCCCCATGCTAATCGTAATGCCCCCTTTCTTTTTCCCCGCCCTTATCCCTCCCTTCCATCCCATCCTCCCCAGTCCCTTTCCCTTTGGTAACTGTTAGTCCATTCTTGGGTTCTGTGATTCTGCTGCTGTTTTGTTCCTTCAGTTTTTTCTTTGTTCTTATACTTCCACATATGAGTGAAATCATTCGGTACTTGTCTTTCTCCGCCTGGCTCATTTCACTGAGCATAATACCCTCTAGCTCCATCCATGTTGTTGCAAAGGGTAGGATCTGTTTTTTTCTTATGGCTGAGTATCAACCCCTTTATCTTAATTGTTTGTTTAAATCTAGTTCATTTAAAAATATGTAACATAGATGCATATAAAACATTATGGTGGAAAGTACTCCCTCTTGTTCCCCCATCTCCCCTTCCCCAAAGGCCACTAAAGTTTATGCTCCCAGAGATATTTTATTCTCATTTTCTTTGAACCAGGACTGAGAAGATAGTTTTAAACATGCCTTGGTTGCTGTGCCTTTAACTTTCTGGTCTGAAGAGTGAGAAATTTGATCCTCTTGCAGCATGTGGTTAGTTTCCTACAATGAATTTTCCCTGTTAGTCATAGTTTCTTTTTGCCACTCTGGGGTAGAGATACAGCCTTTTTCATCTCTCTCCATATTCCTCCACTCACAAGTCCCAAGTTCCCTGCCTTCATTTGAATCAGGGAATTCCATAAGCACAGATCAAACTTGAGATACGACATCTGGATGCCTTGCAATTTCTCCATCCATGGATTTCAGAGGGGGCTCATTTTACATGATTGACTATTTTGATGATTTCCAAAATGGTTTCATAACTTTATATTCTTTTTTGTCTTGGAATGTAACTCCATTCTGCAAGTAACTGCTTTGTTCATCATCTGGGTTTGTAAAGTTTTTGCTCAGTGAGTGGGAAGCTCTGTTGGATAGTAATTGTGTATTAAGGGAAGAACTCTGGACTCAGAGGAAGAAAACCTGGATTTGAGTGCAAAATAAGTCTCTTTCTTTTTTTTGCCAACATTCTTTTTTTTAAAGGTATCATTGATATTCACTCTTATGAAGGTTTCACATGAAAAACAATGTGGTTACCACATTCACCCATATTATCAAGTCCCCCCCATATGCCACTGAAGTCACTGTCCATCATTGTGGTAAGATGCCACAGTGTCACTACTTGTAATAAGTCTCTTTTTTGCTGTGTAATCTTTGGCAAGCTGTTTGGTATCTCTGAACCTCTGTTTCCTCATCTCTGAAATGAGGATTGTGCTACCTGCCCCAGAGGGCTGTTTTTAAGGGTAAAGGAAGGCAATGAATGCGAGTCTACTTTGCAAACTGTTAAGAGCCTGATAATTATAATTATTGTAATTCTTTTAAAAAGTATTTATTAAGCTTCTATTGTGTTCTAGATACTAGAGATAGAGCAGGGAAATGAGCTTTTATTTTGGTGTGTATGTTGGGGCAGAGTGTAGGGGGACGAAGGAAGGCAGGGGTACTGGAAATAAAACGGTTAACTAATAAACAAGATAAATTGAGATTACAGTAATCATTACAAAGAAAACAAAACAGAGAAGTAGACAATGAATGGGGTTTGAGGGGGACGGTTGCTGATAAAAGATCAGGAAAAGCCTCTCTTAAGTTGATACCTGAATGTCATGTGAAAAACTGGGAAAGAGAATCCATGCCTGGGAAGCAACAAGTGCAAAGGCCTTGGGTGAAGAACATGTTTGGGGAATTAAAAAAAGAAAAAAGGGTAAGGAACTGTAGGAAAATAAAGAATAAAGTGAGGGAAGTAAAGAATGTTACAAGAACTGATGGGAAAGGTTGGCCCACAGAAGGGTCAGAGAGGGCCTTGTGGGCCATGTGAAGAACTTGTATTTTATTCTGTATACAATTAGAGGTTTTAAACAGGGGGATGATATGATCAATATTGCCCTTTAGAAAGATCTTTCCTCCCAGAATCTGGAGAATAGATCTTTTGGTAGGCAAGCAGAAGCAGTGAGACCAGTTACGGGCTATTGCAGTAATCAGGGAAAGAGGTGGTGCATGCACGCCAGAAAAAGCACAGATAAAACCATCCTTGGGGTATTTCTTTGGCTATGGAGGTCTTCTGTTTTCACATGAAAAGGATAGTCTCCTGGTGTCAAGTAGGTTGTTCTCTCTTTTCCTTTTGGCCATATGCTTTGCTGTCAATTAGGCATATGGAGGGGGTTGAAGTGGGCAATGGGAAATTCAGCATTTCCTTTTCAGATGCTGCAGGGTTTCGGACATGTTCCTATAGCTAATTCATAAGCATTTATTGACAGTAGGCCTTTGGTTTTCACTTCAGGTCGCTTTTCTTGTGACAAACTAGGCATTTGCCCAGAAGCCTGGCAAGGAATAGTCCACACTATTTGTACTTCCAACAGGCACAAGGAGCAGCAGTGATACCAACTCAGGGCCACCCATGTGGCATGCAGGTTGTTCCCCTTGGCTAAGAGGTGGGGCCTGGGACCCAGTCCAATCTCTGCTCACCATGCAGTTCGCCTGGCCTGGAGCTCTTTCGTTAGGGAGAAAGGGCTGTCTTTTTCTAACTGTCACTGAGGCACTGTCTGGGTTAGCAGTAGCTTTTTCCAAATGCTTGCAGTTTCTGCTTTGTGGTCTGGTTTCAAGGGTCTGTCTTTATCTTCACTATTCCAGATGAGCATTTATTGAACAAATATTTACTGAGTTCCTACTGTGTAGGAGGCACTGGGTTTACACTGATGAACAGACACACTTCCTGCCCTCATGGAGCTTATGGTCTAGTGAAGCTTACTCTGTCTTTCTTCATGACAACTGGAGAGTTTTCTTTTGGAGAAGGCTGAGCTGATCTCAGCTCCTGTTTTCTGAGACATGAGCTGGTGGCACCTGCTGTGGAAGCATCTCTAGGGACTGGGAAACAATGACTACCATGCACAATACACAGGCATCTTAGTCCAGACTTTCAGGGAGGTGGGACCCTCATGGCTAGGGATTGTCGTTAGCTCAGCTCTGATTAGAAGGAAGAAAAAGTAGCACTGGGGTTTCCATTGGAGAAGGATAAGATTTCTTCTTGAGCCTTAAAGCCTTCATTAAAACGTATGCATTTTTCTGTATGTCTGTTACTCTTCAATAAAAATTTAAGAAAACACTAAAGCTTGTTGAGCTGCCAGGGTCTGAGCTTAGAGAAATCAGGACCGGGAGGTGGGTTGGGCATATAGGTCAGGCCTTCCTGGGGTCTCTGTCTTGGGCATGTCCTCAGGCCCTTGAGCCCTTTCTTCAGTTTAGGGAATAATCAGATTGTTTTACCAGCCTTTTAAGAATACATTTTTAAAAAATTTCCAAACTCACAAGAAATTGCTTTATAAGCCATGGTATTTCATAGATGCGTTAACACTGGGGGATATACCTCTCCAGGGCATTCATTCTCCCCAGCTTCAAGGTGTCTGAGAAACAGAATTAGTCATATTTTGTTTGGGGGAGCTTGGAATGAGAGAAAGACAGAGATGGAGGGTTTCCAGGTTTTTTTTTCCAGGCTGTGGTAGAACCAGAATGAGAGGTTCCGTACATCTTGTGACCAGATGTGACACCTTTAACTGGGACCCAGCAGTATCAAAAAACAATTTTAAAGAACATTCTTTTATTTACTTGTTTAGCTTAATATTTGCACTGTATTTCTTAATTATAAAAATAATGCCCACTTTCCCACCAATGTTTTATTAAGAAAATGTTCAAACATATAACAAAAATACCTAATTTTTAAAAATTAAGTATTCAGAAATGTACCGTAAAGTAAAAGATCCTCATAATGCTGCCTCCTGGAGAGAATATTGCTCTTACCTATTTCTTCTCCATTCCTCCAGAATTGTTTTCTACTTATGAACTAACATATGTTATTATTGCCTTAACAGTCATATAATGTTATTAATGCTATTTTGTTTCTTTTAAAAATTTTAACAACTTATCTCAGACATATTTACATGTGAGAATTTATTGAGCTATGTCATTCTATTTTTAAAATAGTTTTACTAAGGTGTTAATTGTGTGCCATAAAATTTACGCATTTTAAGTGGACAATTCATTGACTTTCTAGTAAACTTTCATAATTGTGCAACTAATGTCATAGTCCAGTTTTAGAACATTTCCATCACCCCTAAAAGATGTCTTATGTCCATTTGCAGTCATGCCCTGTCCTTATTCTTATCCTCAGGCAACAACTAACCTATTTTCAGCCTCTATAGATTTGCCTTTTATGGGGTTGCATATAAATACAGTATTCACGAATGTATGGTTTTTTATGTCTAGCTCCTTTTAACCAGCAGAATGTTTTTGAGGTTCGTTCATGTAGCATCTAACAGACCTTTGTTCCTTTTCAAAAGTATTTCATTTTAGGATCTACCACATTTTGTTTATTTACCGGTTGGTGGCTATTTGGGTTGTTCCAGTTTTTGGCTGTTATGAATAATGCTGCTACACACGTGTGTGTACGATTCTCTATGTGGATATATGTTTCATGCTTTCTGAATGCTGGATAGAGTTCCATAAAATTATGGCTATACCATAATGTATTTAGCCAAACCCCCCTGGTGGTCCATTACTTGGCTTTTAATTTTTTTGGTGAATAAGTAATGCTGTACATATCCTTGTACATGTGTCTTTGTGCATATGGGTGTATGTTTTTGAAGGATACATATTGAGCAGGAAAGTTCTGAATCAGCAGATGTAGACATTTTGAAATTACAATAGCTAGTATCAAATTGTCTTCTAAGAGAAGCTGTACCAGTTTACACCTTCTGCCCCTGCCAGTGCGTGAGAGTGACTGTTTTTCCACATATTTGTCAATGTGGACAGGAATGGATATTTTCATTTTTTCTAATTTCACAAGGGGAAAATATCTCATTGTCATTAGAGTTGATATTTCTTTCATGATTAGAGTGGTTGTTGACCATTTGTATGTTCGTTTCTTAATTCCCGATTGAGTTATCTTTTCATATGGCTTTGAAAAAACTGTATTTTAGGAAATCAGCTCTTATAAAATGTACTACAGATTTTTCATTCTTCAGCTTACCCTTTTTTTTCTTTCCTGTAAAACTCTTTTCACGAGAGTTGTGTTCTACAGATGTTTTACATTTTTAAGTAATCATATCTGTTCTGAAAAAAAATCTGTGGACACTTTACAAGTATCTCATAGTTATTTATAATATCCCCAAAAGGAGGTGAGGAAAGTAAAATTTCGATGGGGGTGAAAGCTGAGGGGTGTTATGTGTGCTTCATCTACCAAACATCTGGATGGTTACGAGATTTTTTTAACTCCTTATTGAGTTTTTTGGTGTCATATAAGCACAGCCTCCATGTATTAGTGGCCTGAGAACTAGGTCTGGATATTTTCTGCCTCCTAGTCCTTTGCTAGTCATAATTATGACAGCTGACATTAATTGAATACATAGTATATGCCTTTGTGCCCATTAATCCTTGCAAAATCATTCTATGATATAGGTACAGTTATTTCTCCATGAAAATATACACAGGTATCTTCAGCTTGCTCAAAGTCATACAGCTAGCAGATGCTGGGGCTGGGATTTCAGACTCAGGTTTGCCTGATACTAGAACCTGCGCTAACTAGGGCTCCATCTCCCTTCCTAAAGCATTTGATGAAATGACCTAGCTCTGACCAATAGGGGGCTATTTCCAGAAGGCTTTAGAAAAGGATGAAGATCCTCAGGGCATGACATAAGGAGACAGCCACGCGCTTGATCATGGCTGGCAAGGTCTGTAGGTTCTAGTCTCAACCCTTCAGAATGCTTTTCTTGTAAAGAGGAGAAAAGGCATGAGTTTGCAGCAGTTTCAGACTGGGTGCAGTAGAAGAGTCCCTAACACCCTATTGGTTTTCTGTTTGCTACATGGCAGAAATGAGCTGGCTATTGGCAATAAGATCTTGGCCCAAAGAAGGGAGATTGGTGTAATGGAGAAGAGAGGTGCTTCAGGCCCCAGGTGTGAAGTAAAAATCGTTTCTGGGTGAGCATTGCTCTGCGTGGGGTATTTTGACCCTGGATAATGCTATAGGCCAACTTGGATAGCACTAGGGATATTGAAGACCTAGAAAGGATGTGGTTAAAATCCATAGAAATCTTGGGGATCCAGGAGAGGGTGGATGTACTCATGCTTATTTATTAGCTATCCAGGAAGCCTAAGGTGCCAAGGGAAATTGTGGGAGGGGGACACAAAGATGAATCACTGCTCTCAGGGGACTCACTGTCCGAGGAGGGAAATGGGCAGTGTTCAGACATTACTTGAACTAAGGCAGAGGTGGTTACAAGAGCAGTTCAGATAGCGAGCTGGGAGGCGGCAGAGCAGAAGGAGCACAGTCTTTGCAATGAGATAGCCCTGGCCTTGAATTATAAGATAATGACAACAGTATCATTTGTCAAGCGCTTAACAAGGGTGTCACATGGTGTTGCAGACAAGGACACCCCCCTTCAAGATTGAAGGACTTATCCCTAGGTCTGGGGGCCACTCTTAGAGAACGGCCTCTGCTGAAATGAGCTGCCTAACCCAAGATTATCCCCCTTTCCCAGCCCCTCTTGTAGAGGCCCAGCCCCTGCCCCCAAACCAGGGACAACCGTGAAGGGCCCTCAGCTTCAGCTTCTCCACTGGGACTGTGTCATGGCCTTGCTTCTCCCTCTGCCCAAGCCAGCTCCTTCTCCCTCCTTCCACAGATTTTGAAGTGAAAGGCACACCCTGAAAAGCTTCCTGCTTGATAATCTCCATCTCAGAGTTTGCTTCCCAGGGAGCCCAGTTCATGATACATAGATGATCTGACAGTTCTCACAAATGGACCCCTGGGATTACTTACTCTAGTTCACAGATGAAGTAATGGAGATTGAGGGGAGTTAATGACTTGTCTGGTGACAGTATGTGACAGATCTTGGGTTCAAGCCAAGTCTAGTTATGCCCAAAGCACAATCTTTCTATATTGCCACCCTGTTAAGTATGTGTCTTTAAGCAGTGGAAACCATGGAGTTATATGATGAGATTGCTAGAAGGGAATTTGTAGTTCATTAAGTTAGAGCTCCTGTTCCATAGAGACTCAGATACATCACTGAACACCTCATTGCTCAGGACCTCCTTTACTCCCTGATGAACCAGGGCGGTTGATTACCTTATGTGAGGGATTGGTTGAAGCATTCAATGAATCCATCCTTTCAGTCATTCATTCAACAAATGTTCATTGAGCAACTGCTCAAAAAGTTGCCAGGTACCACTTTAGGGAGCAGGGGTAACTCAGTAAACAAAGCAAAATCCTTGCCATCTTGGAGTTGCTTTTTAACAGGGGGAGGGAGACAGCAATGAAACAGACAAATAAGTACATAGTATAATGTCAAGCAGTGGTAGATGCTATGAAAGGACATGAAGAGAATAGAGAGATGGAGGGTGTCTGGCTGCGGGCATGGAAGTGTCTTATTTTAGAGGCAGGGACAAAGAAGCCTTCTGGGGTAAGGGGACCCTTTGCTAAAGACTTGAATGAAGGGAGGGACTGGCCACACAGATGTCAGTGGCAGTGCATTCCAGGAGGGAGGAACAGCACATGCATTTTTAAGAACGATGAAGGAGGCAGGTGGCAGGAGCATGATGAGCCAAAGAGGATATGAGCTTGGAGAGGCACTAAGAGGCCATAATCACTAGGGCCCGGGGGTTGGGAATAAAGAATTTGGTGTTACTACAAATTGGTTTGGAGAAGGTGAGTGGCACAACTAAGTTTATGTTTCAAAGGCGGGTTTTGTGACTGTTATTATGTTGAGAACAGATTTTAACAGATGTCATTTCCATTTCCTTCCTGGATTATTTCTATTTCTATTTGAGGTCAGTCAGAGAAGTTTCATGGAGGACATCATATTTAAGATAAGCAAGGGCTTGGGAATCAGATTCCCTGAATTCACATCCTGGTTCAGCCAACTGTTGTCCATTGGACCTTGAACTATTCGCTTAATGTTTTTAAGCTTTGGCTTCCCCATCAATAAAACAGATAAAAACAGCACCTCCTCTATGAAGTGGGTTTGTTGTGAGGGTGAAATGTGATCATGCTCATAGAGGTTAGCTTAGCGCCTACATTTTTTTTTTTTGTGGTAAAATATGATATAAAATTGACCATCCTGACTATTTTCAAGTGCACAGTTCAGTGGCATTAAGTACATTCACATGCTGTGCAGCCGTTACCACCATCCACTTCCAGAGCTGTCTTCATCTTCCCAAACTGAACCTCTGCTCGCATTAAGCAATAACTACTCATTTCCCTCTCCCCCAGACCCTGGCTACCACCATTCTGTTTTCTGTCTCTGAATCTGACTGCTCTGGGGACTTGATAAAAGTGGAATCATACAGTATTTATCTTTTTGAGACTGGCTTATTTCACTTAGCATAGTGTCCTTAGGTTCATCTGTATTGTAGTATGTGTCAGGATTTCCTTCCATTTTAAGGCTGAATATTATTCCTTGCATGTGTATTCCACAATTTATTTGTGCATTCATCCACTGACAGACATTTAGGTTGCTTCCACCTCCACCTCTGACTATTGTGAATTATGCACTTGCATTTTGTAAGCACTGAATTTATCTTTGCCAATAATTTTTATCCTGGTTTGTGTAAGTGCAGGGAAATGAGAGGTACGTAGGACCAGGACACTGGGGATGCATATTATAGATTTGCATAAAGCTGACTCATTTATCATGAAACCAACTCATTTTTTCTGTCTGAGCCTCAATGCTCTGATCTATGAAATGGTGATGTTAATACCTACTTTCCGGGGCTAGTTGTAAATATCAAATTAGATATAGTCTGCCAACTTCAGAGCTATGCTGTTCAATACAGTGGCCACCAGCTACATATGACTACTAAGAATTTGAAATATGGTTAGTCCAAATTGTGACATGTGGTAAATGTGAAACACATACGTATTTTGAAAATTTAGTGCAGAATAAAGAGAATGTGAAATATCTCAGTGATAATTTTTTATATTGATTACTTGTTGAAGTAATAATATTTTGGATATATTGAGTTAAATAAAATATGTTATTAAAATTAATCTGACCTCTTTTTAGTTTTTAATGTGGCTACTACCAGAAAATTTAGAATGACACATGTGGCTTGCTTCATATTTTGATCGGATAGCTCTGGTCTAGAGTTCACCACACATTCTCTGATCACGATCACCAATTTTCTGGGTGCTTCTCCCTTGGTTGGTTCAGGGTCTGAAAGGAGATTTTTCTCCCAGAGCTCCAGGCCAACAAATGATTTACATCACTAAGGTGCTGCAGTCTAAATGGTGATCAATGTTTATGGCCCATGGAAGCTTAAACAAGTCCAGAGAAGAATAGGTCCTGGCTGCTGCAAATAATGTCCTGCCAATAATGTGCTGCCTCCCAGTTCCCTCCACAAAGGGAGGTTTCAGCATTGCCACTTCTGCTGGGATTTGTGATTTAGCTCTGTGTACCCCAGCGACAATAGATTTCTTCATTTCAAAGCCTAACTCCTATGGAGGCCAGTGCTGGGGGGTGGGGCGGGCCTGCCGATTTCCCAGCTTAGACCTCTGTGTATTGCTAATTGTATTATCACAGTTTCTTTAGGGAAAAATCATGCATTCATTTAGGACATTTAAAAAAAAAGACCCTAGGGAGAGTTAAGATCCGTTTAGTACTGTGTTAGGGTGTAGAATTTTTTTTCCCCTATGGAGCAGAGGAGAATTATTCTTTTGCAGCTGGAAGAGAGCTTTTGTGTGCACGCCCCTCCCTCTTCCCTCATTTTATCTCCACACTGATAGGATATTCAGGGAGCTCAGACAGCGAGTGTTCACCACAGAAATAGAGATACGTTCAGAGCCAAAGCCAGTGGAGGCAGAGGCACGTTTAGCTGTGGTTCAGGTGGAGGGTGCTGTGCACAGGATGGGGGCCCTGGGGGCAGGGCCTTGCTCAGCTGTAAAATCGCCTGCTGCTATCTTCCCTGTTAATCCTACAGCTGCTTCCTCAGGCTGAAGCTCTGTGCAGAGCCGAGGGGTGGGTCTCCTGAAGCTTCCACTCCCGCAGCCCTGGAGGCAGGCCTCTGCCTTCTCCAGCTTTCCTGAGCTTCACACAGGGCCTGCTCCCTTGGGTTTTTGTCACATATGATATTCTGCCTTGGGGTCTAAATAGTTTCCAAGTCGGGTCACGGATGCTCCATGGATTCATTCATTCGTGGTTAGGTGGTGGTCTCTGAAAGACGAAGTCACAGATCCTGAGAGTGGGCTGGGGCTGGTAGAGGAAAGTCCTTTCTAGAGATGTCAAGTTATATGTGAGGTTGGTTTTGGGTCTTCTCTGTTGTCCTCTGTTGCCAGGTGGTCTGTCCTCCTCCTGAACTAGAGCTAGATGTGCCTCTGCGTCCACTGGCTTCGGCTCTGAACTTATCTCTGTTACGGTGTTGAACGCTCGCTGTCTCAGGTCTCTGAACATCCAAAACAGGTCCTCCTGTTTTGGTCCAGGAGAGGAATGGAAAGAGATACTGGCTGAGCAGTCAGGAGACCTGGCTCCAACAGAATGTAAGCCGCTTTTGCCCATTCTGTCATTGTGTCTTCTGCAGAATAGATAAACAGTCCAGGCTTGCCTACTCTGCAAGGTTGTTATGAGGACCAAATGAGATCCTGGGTAGGAAAACAACTTGCACACAAATGGCAGTGTGAATGCAGAATGTTATCTTTGCTTTTCCTACACAACTTAGCTTAATGACTTGATTAGTTAGTTTACAAATACCTTTATGCCCTTACCATATGCCAGGCTCTGAGCTAGGCAGGGCGGGTACACAAGTGAATAAACACATTCCCTGCCCTCATGGAACTCATGGTCCAATGGAGAGGAAAGCAAAAAGCAGGCAATTACAGCTGAGAGGGTAAGAGCTACAGGAAGGGTAAGGTCAGGGGCTGCAGGAACACAGAAGAAAGGCTAGTAGCTAATATCAAGGATCACTGCCCCACTGTTCACTTTTCAATTTATAGATGGGAAACTGACTCAGAGAGGCTAAGTCATTCCCTAATATGCCCAGCAAGTAAGTGGCTGAGTTAGAAGTAGAATTCAGGTTCAGTGCTCAGCATGACTTTCCTGCGCTTGGGAGAATAGGTGATTGTTCTGGTACAGGGGCAAGCAGAAGCTACAGGGCCAAGCTGGCCTATGGTGTCTTCCAGTTTAATGAGGACAAAAATGTTTTTATGAGGCTGGGTTCCCTGGAAAACATACTCCAAGTGGGACACTGCTATGCAGTAAGTTTATTGGGGATTGCTCTCAGGATCAATACCTGTGCAGGAGGGGAGGAAGTAGGATTGGCAGAGGGAGACGCTGAATTATGATGCTCTCACGTTAAAAACCTCAGCTTAATCTCACCAGGAATGCTGAAGGTGGGATGGCTTTCAGAGTTGTCCTGAAATGGGGGAGGTGACTGACTTTATACCCTCACATCAACCTGTTACTGAAGTTGGTTTTCCTCAAAAAGAGGCTGTTACCTTTGGAATGGTGGCTCTCTTCAGCCTACATCATGTCTGGAGAGGGGCTCAGATGAGGGCTGTGCGCCACCAACCCTGCAGACAGCTGAGGAATGGTACGGTGGTCCTGGCATGGGGAATGGATGCTGACGGGAGAGCAATAGAGGTCTAAGCTGTGAGGCATGAAGTCACATGCCTGCAAGCTCTGTGGACAGTCAGGTGAGTGTCAGCTTGGGGCCTCCTGTGGAGTGAAAGAAGGGTTTCAAGGGGGTGTACAGAGCTGGGGAGGGAATCTAGGAATCTAGGATGGGGCTTAGAGGTGAGGCAGGTGGACAGTTTCCATCTGGAGGTCTGAACAGGGGTGATAAAAACCTCTGCTCCAGGCAGGTGTTCCTGCGTGGGACCCAGATCTTTGCTAGAGTAGGGCAGGCTAGTGAAAGGCAGAGTTATGCCTTTCCTGGGGCCTTCCCAGGTGGGCTTTCAGTTCCCCAGGAACTGGGGGCTCAGAGGGTGATTATGGCTTGGCTTCCCAGATAGCCTGGTGTCTGGATTGGCTGGTGTCTTGGGAGGGAACTAAGCTTTGAGGTAGTCTATCTATGGTGATCGGAGAGGCTGAGGCTACAAGATGAAGGTGGAGCTGACGCCACTCTCTTCATCAGAGAGCAGTCCCCAGAGTCCCCAGTCCAACTGCTTCAGTAGTGAGCTGACTTGGCCACAGCTCCCACCATAGCTGTTTCCATGGAAACATTTCAAGCCTCAGTCTGGTTATCTTCAAAAGCATCAAAGGCAGCAAACCCCATCCATGCATAATCTTTTGTTATAGTCCCACAAATAGCTTTTGTTATAACCCTTCCCCCATCCCTCCCACCCATCCTCTGAACCAAAGAAACTGGCTTAATTGTGGCATATGTGAAAGAAACATTGGACTTTCTCTAAAAGTTTTGAAGATCGGAGTTTGAATCCCCGCCATGTCATTTGTGAAAGGCAAATAATAACACCTAGAGCATGGATTTGTTGTAAGGGTTAACTGAGTTAACTGTATCTGAAAATGCCTATTTTCATTCTTACGTTGCCTGGCCCACAGTGGGTCCTCACTAAATGTTAGTTTCTTCCTCTGTTTTTGTCAGTTGTGCCACTTTGAAATCACATTTCCCCACTAGCACCCATCATCTTTGTACAGTGCCTTCTTGAGTGTCATATGCCCTTGATACTTAATAAGCCTTCCCTGATGGCCGCGTATGTTCCCTGACAGCAAACGGCAAGTCCTGTGATGGCAACCTCTTGGGGTGACTCTTCACTTTTCTCTTGCTGAACCCCAGGTTTGAAAGGAACCAGTTATAGGTCCCCGAGGACAAACGGACTGGTGTCTCTCTCTCCCTTGGTAAGGCCAGGTCTTTGGTGGGAGCCGGCAGAGGCCCAGAGGGGTGGGGAAAGCTACTTGCCTCCTGAGAGTCTGTTCCAGCAGATGGCTCTGCTGCAGCTCTGCTTAGGAGGTTAATGGACACCAGATGTCTCGGCAGGCAAGCTTTCATTTTCTCCTGGAACCACTTAATTTGGCTGAACATCTGCCTTGGCTTCCAGGCTTTTCTATCACCTGAGCTTCACCACTGGTTCAATCACCAGTAGGTGTCAGAGGAGCTCCCTTGCCCGTTGCTCACTCAGGCTCTTGGGGTCTGCCAGTCTGACTTATGAGGGAGAGGTGGTGGTCTAGAGGAGATGAAAGTGGGACATGGTTGGTAACTGTCACTGTCTTTCATGTGTGGTCTGTTGTCATTGGCCCTTCCTGATGGGAAACCAATTTTAAGCCAACAGAATGGTGCCTGCCTGATTAGGGAATATATCCATATGGACCAACATTGGCTGGCGGACAAGGGGCAGGAGGCAGGGGAAGAATCTTTGGAGGGGACTTGAAAGAGGTGCCTGTATGCTTACCCCCTTCTGCCCCATGGCCTCTATTGATCCATTTCCAAACCATTGATGGCTGATTATTTCAGGAGGCAGTTGTGGCTTAATTAGTGCTTGGAAAGTGCCGTTTTGTTGTTGCTATCACTGGTTTTTAAACATTGGTGTGTCTCAAAGCGACCTGAGGAGTTTAGTAAGGCGCAGATGGCTGGACCCCACAGTGAGATTCATTAGGTCTGTGGTGGAGCCCAGGCATCTGCATTTGAAGCAAACACACTAGCTAAAGCTGACGCAGGCTGCTTTAGACTACTGGGAGCAATATGCCCTGGAACCCTGTCTTTTGGGGATCTAGAATTTCTTCTGCTTTCTAACCCAGAGATGCACACACATATTCATGGTCTTTATCTTTGCCTGGGAAACTGCTCATCCAAAAGATCTAGATCAAAAGTGGCTTCAACTGTGAGACCTTTTCTGAACACCCTTTATTGGGCAGAAAGACTGGTTTCCTCCTTTTTGCTTCCACAGCACTTAGCAGACACTTTTATAGGACAGCACAACTCACATTTGTTAGGGGCTTTTATGTGCTCCTTGAGGGCAGGAAAATCAACTTCTTTGACTTCCTATTTATTCTAGAATATAGCATGATAGCATGTCATAGGCACCAAAAAATATTTATCAACTAAACACAAGAATCCTTGTCCAATCCCCCTAAATAATATACTCTTACTATATATATAAGGTCTTCATAAAGTGTATTTAAAGAACTCTAGTTCTGATAATATAACTTACTTATCCTAAAAACAAAATATATTGGTGATATTTAGAGGACAAATACATCTCCTTTTCATGGCTTATGGCCTTAATCCTCATAGGACACAGTTTACTCTTTGTGACTGTAGCTGTTATTTCCCCCAAGTGCAAATGATGCCTTTCATATAACTGCTGTATTATCAGCCCCTGCTTTAATAAGTTTGCTTTTGAATGCCATTTACCTGGTTACTAGCCGACCTACAACCTATATTGCATTTTGTTACTCCTAAGTCCTTTTTGAACACCTATTTTTTTTCTTAAACATCTATACTTCGATGTCTAGAGTGATATTAGTCTCCTAATTCTTCTTTGTCATAGTTCCTCTAATTAATAAAATAGCTCAAGTTGGTGTCTTTCCTCAGTGGCAGGTTTCCAGAGGACAGGGACCATGTGTTTGCAATTGTTTTTGGACAGGGCTTACACAATTAGTCATACTGAAACATCTAAAGTGCCATGTAGTTTATAAAACACTTTTGTATCAGCCATGCTTTCAGTTGGAAATACTATTATTTCCCCTTTAGGGTTTCAGCTAGGATGAGACATAGCCAAAATTTTAAGGCAACGCTACTCCCTCTAAACCCTACACTTTCAAAAATGATCACTGCAGTAGTATTTATAATAAACAAACAAAAGGACAATTTATGTAATGTCCAGCAGGAGAGGAGAATTGCTGAGTGTTGGATGCCTAAGTATAGTCTGCTTGGGCTGCTATAGCCGAATGCCATAGATTGGATGACCTAAAAAGCAGATATTTATTTCTCAATGTTCTGGAGGTCCAAGATGAGGGTGCCAGCATCATCAGGTTCATAGTGAGGGCTCTATTCCAGGCTTGCAGACAGCTGCCTTCTTGATATCTGATCATGTGGCAGAGAGAGGTAGACCTCTCGTCTCTTCCTCTTCTTATAAGGCCACTAATCCCATCCAGAGGTGCCACCTTCACAACCTTATAAATCTAATCACCTCCCAAAGTTTCCACCTCCAAATACCATTACACTGGGAATTAGGGCTTCAACATACGGATATGGGGAAGACACACACATTTAGTCCATAACAGATGGTCACGACCATTCGATGGAATATTATGCAGGCATTAGAACCGAGGCCTCTGAAGGTGATGTATCAACATGTACAAGTATTACTGTCCTGGCAGTGATGTAAAATGAATGCCACTCAGTTGGTAGTTGGGTTGAAATGCCATGACTTAAAAAAAAAATTTCAGGCAGTGTTGCTATAATGTCAGTGTTATTGAAAAATGAACACACAAAACTGAACATCCTCCTTTTCCCCTGCTTTGCCACTACACATTTGCACTTTATTAATGCTTCTGAGGTGCTGATGAAGTGAGAACAACTTTTAGCTCCCAGAGAGCAAATGTCTGTGCATGAGTCATAGGCGTGTGGTCTAATGCAGATGATCAAGCCTGTGGCAAATGCAGAATTAAGTAGCTCTGATAACAGAGCCCTGAAGCATCCTTCTTGGAGATTAAACCTTTCAGGCTTTTAGCAGCTGAGAGGTGCTGGGGATGGAGATAGCTGGTTTAGGAAGGAGAGGAAGGGGGGCGGATATTGGATGGGGATGAGAAAGAAAATGCATCACATTCAGGTTAGTGCTTTTTTTAAAAATCGGCTGTCACCTGGAGAAGCAGTGGAAACTGTCCCATTATCTGGGGAGAGGACAGTGTGTCTGCCTACTTCCTGTTGTTCACTTGCTTGCCTTCCCACAGGCTGGGGTTTTAATTTTGCGTGCTGGCCTATTCTCTCAGCTTGTTTGGGTGTGAGTTTTCATTCTCAGTTGTTAACTGATCTTGTTTTATGTGTGAATGCCCTTCAAAATGTAAGGGTAGTCCTTGGGAGGAAAAGGAAAGACCAGTCCTCTCCTCTCTGCAGCCCTTCCCTTGCACCTATTTGTTCAATCCATACATAGTTTGCCTTTCTTGTGCTGGGTGCTGGTAGTAGTCTGATATGCTATTTGCCTTTATGGAACTCAGAATTAAACACTGATGGTTCAGGACCAGCTATATAAATTGCAGAGTTTGGAACAAAATGCGAGGCCCCTTTTTAAAAAATTATAAAGAATTTCAAGACAGTGCTGCAGAACACCAAACCAAGTACCATTCTGAGGACTGGGTGATATGTAGCTTATATCTATGTGTATAGGATGCATACCCAGGAAGCTGGCACCTTGTGTTAAGGAGAGGAACTTATTCCTTCCTGATTACCCCAATTCTCTTGATCACTCTGTTAGGGAACTGAGGAGCCTCAGAAGAAGAGGATGACTTCTCTGACTCAGTGGGCCTACAGAGAGAGATGATTAGAACACAGATAAAAGGCAAGATAAATATTATATAAATATTGGTTGCTTGAGACATGCAGCTAGGCCATACAGATGTATAAAGAATACTCAACTTCTCTGAAAACATCTGGACATAATCAAATATAATGATAGAAAGCTTTGCCATCCAAAGTTTTGCCTGTGGAGCAAATAGAGAGGCTGTGATCCATCTAATTATTATAGGCATGAAAGACAGGCTTTGTAGAGAGACTTGTTCTCTGTATGGTAACACAGATTACAGAATTTTCCAGTTTCTGTAAAGCAACAGATACCTAACTGGAAGTAATAATAGAACTAAAAGCAACTACAATAAAACAGTTTCACATTTCCCAAAACGCCCTCTAGCATATTGATTTTAAGAGAGAGATGGTACCTAAGCCAGGTAATTTGACAAATCAGTTTTAGAAATGCCTCATGTTCTGTTCCCTCCTGGAGAGTTACAATTCATATGAAAGTCCCATGGCAGCGGAGAAGCCCTTAGCACTTTTAACACAGTGTTATTTGATTATGACACCTTTTTAAAAATTTAATAATGAGCAACTATATATGTCTGCATTTATATACATATATATATATATATTTAGTTTATATATATATATATATATACATACACACATATGTATATATATATAACTATAGCAACTGTATGTCTCTCTATATGAAACAGGGATTCTGAAGAATATGCTTTGGGAAACATTGGTGATATTTCAGATGGATGGTCTGGGTCACAGGATCTGAGTTTGAGGCCCACTCATAACCATGAACAAGTTACATGACCTCTTTGGGAGACTGTCCCCCCATATGTTAGATAATAATCCATCACACAATTATACCAACTAAATGAGATGCTAGATTTGAAGAAACTTTTTGTAAACTGTTGTCATGCAAAAAATATAGTGATTACTGAAATTATATTGAAACACATAAGAACTACTGTCTTTGAGAATGGGTAAACTAACCCCTGGAGAGGTTAAGAAGGGAATCTGGAGAGTTCAGAACCATTTAATGGCAAGGCATCTCCTGACTCACATTTCTTATCAAGATGGTTTTAAACAAACTCTGCTTGTAGATTTTAGTAGAACATAGAGGGGCCACCTCTTCAACAGGCATGCCTGATGAATCAGCTGAAAGCAGACGCTAGTATCAAACTGCCAGCTTCTCTTTCCAGCTTTGACATGTGATGCTGGCAGAATGATGAATTCAGAGGTCACTGATTTCAAGGGATATGTGTCTTCACCAGGCCAGCACACCCTGTTATCTATATGAATCCCTTCTCTACTCTGAAAACTATCAGTGAGGTTGATTTAAAAGGGAGGGTGGCTTTCTCCTGCCATGAATGAAAAAGAATCTGGTAGGATCTCCATTATGTATCTTTTTTTTTGTCGGGGGAGAAGAAAAACTTTGGAATAGTGTGTTCTAGAAAAGAACACATTATTTTTTTCCCCTTCTTTAAAGGAGTAGCTGTGCAGAGTGGAAAACATGGAAGCAGGAATCAGAAGATCTGGGTTCTAGTCCTGTTTCTGCATCTCACTAGTAGTGTGATCTTTGGTGGTTCCCTCACCCTTCCTGGTTGCAAATTTGCTATGTAAAAATGAGAATCTTGGATTAGTTCACAAAATGTAGAGTTTTTGTATTTTACCTTTGCAAATTTTCCATATCTGTATCACCTTTAAAAAATTATTTTCTGATTATTTTTCTTTAAATAGACCCATTCTTTACAAAGTATTTTAAAGGAAACATTACATATTTCTGCAAATGAAAAGTCAGCATTGTTGCTGTATATTTGAAAAGAACTTTAAAAATAAAAGCAAAGAATGACTAAGAAGATACATTTCATGTTAATGTATATTTTACCACAACTAAAAAAAAATTTTAAACCCAAAGGAAAGAAAATACAACTATTAAAATAAATAATATTTACCCTGTACCACCTCAAATCTTTCATTCATCAGCACTAGATGATCTGAAAAATGCTTTCAAGCTCCCAAAGTTTTGGTACACATGGTGTTTCTAGTGCAGACTAGGACACATCATGTCTTTGCCAGAGAGCCACACATCTTGATGGATCAAGTTTATCTTTTTCCATCACAGTGTAGCATTGGAAATGTCCCCTTCTCCAACTCTGGCAGTCCCTAATGAGTGGCGCCAGTCCCATGACTTGTCCCTGTGAGAGCCCTGCCCAGCGTGGTAGTTGGTGTAACCTGGATTAAACCACTCGCTCCATCTGCAATATCTTCCTGCTTTTCTTTTTCAAACCTAATTTCCCCATACCCTTTGGATCTGTCTCCTTCAGAAAGTCTCCTGGGATCCCTCCAAAGCCACATGGTCTTTTCTACTTTCTCCCTAAATTTTTGCTCTGTACAAGCATTTTAGGTTGGGTTCCTTACACGTAGAGCCTGAGACAGGGTCTGGGGTGCATGTGATTTATTGAAGGAGTGAGCTTCAGGAAAAATCTGTAAGGGAAGAGGAAATCAGGACAGGGAAAGGGGAGGAGTTGTGGGGGGAATGTGGCTTTACCTCACATCTAGCCTTGGCTTGATTCACTGGGGGCTTCAGAATTAATCATACTTGCAAGTTGTTCCCGAGATGACATGGGGGATCAGACTTTTGCATTTCCAGGGTAGTTGCTGGCCTCATGCTGTTGGACATACGGCAGAGTATAAATCAGTGATGTGCTGCATCTAGTTCCTAAGGACTCACAGGAGCCAATTGTCAAATTTTTAGGAATTTTGGAGCCACTAATAAAATTAAATTATATAAACTTATAATTAAATAAACAATATTAAAAATGATGGTTTAATAATGTTCAAAACTCATCACTGCCTGATTATTTTACTACAGTTTTCTTTTACTGAGGCTCTTGTGGTTATTTTTTGTCTTTTATATCTTTGAGGTGAGGATACCATATGATGAAGGCTACAGTGCATCTCCTCACAGTTCTACATTCATTCACATTGGTAGCTTGATATCAACTGTGGTGGGAGTATTTAAACCATGGAAAGTAACCCACTTACCGGGGCTCCTCCATCCCTCATTACCAGAAAACCAGTGGTTAAATGTTTGCCGGCATAGCACTTGGTATAATCTCCTGGGCAAGGCAGCTTTCCTCAGCTGAGGAGTGAGGGTGGCCGCTGTCCAGAGGAGGGGGCAGCTGTGAGCCGCTAGTAGCCACCACTCACAGCAAGCAGCTGCAGGATGGCGCATGGCCTGGGGAGGGGGATCTGGACAGGCACTAACAGTGTCCTCTACCCTATAGCAAGTCTTTTGATGTTTTATCCATGCCCTGACTTGTAGCATCATCTTTCGTTTTTATGATTTTCCATGGTGAGGAAAGAAAAACAGAATAGAAGTCTGGAGTCCTGGGTTCTGGTCTTGGTTTTGCCATTGCCTTGCTGTGTGACCTTGTGAGAGCTATTCGACATCTGTTTCCTCACCCGTGAAAGGAGAGATCAGATCTCTCAGGAGGCTTCCAGCTCTGCACAGCTTCAGACTGTGTGATCCTCTTAGCCACTGCAGCCTGAGTTGGGAACAGTATAGGAACCGCACGATCACTGTATTACGTACAGGACCTAATACTCAAAAGTTTCCTCCCTGATCCTCAGGTTTAGAGACTCAACAGTAAAAATAGATAATATTTATTGAACACTTCCTATATGTGAAGTGTTTTAGGCCTTAGCTCATATAATCCATATATCAACCCTATAAGGTAGGGTTTGTTTGTTCTGTTTTATAGATGAGAAAACTGAGGCTCAGAAATACTAAGTAACACAGCTAGTAAATGGCCAATCTGGAATTCTAACAGCAGTCCGCTTGATCCCAGAGCCTATGCTTTCACCCATTTTCCACTGTCCCTTATTGGGAAAGAATTCGTCAGAGGTTCTTGTTATGTCAGGATCTCCATTTGGGACATAGAGACTGGTGGCTTCCATTCCTCCTTCACCTGCTGTCTGCCTTCTCACTCTGGGGCCTTTTCTGGGTAAAATGGGTCGTAAGGCCCTCTGCAGCTCAGACCTTTGTAACTGTTGAATAAGCAAATGAAGGAGGAAGGCCAGCTGTGCACTTAGCTGTTTGTCTGGGAGGAGCAGTGATGGGGTGGGAGAGCAAAGAAGGCTGGTAATGAGCATTTTCCCTGTGATGGCTCCCAAGGGGCGCTGCAGGCTCTGTGCTGCTGTTCGGGCTGTCGGGGCTGTCAGAGCACAGCCAGGAGACATGGGGTGTAGTAATAGATCAGATCAGCTTTACCCAGAAGGCTTGGCCACTCTTTGTGATTTCTGATCCTGGGGCCCAGTGTGGGGAGCTCACACTGATTCCATGCCACCTGGAGAACCATAAAGCCCCAGGCCAAGGGGAAACTTTCTGTGCTGACAAAAGAACCTTTATTTCTCACTGTTTCATTCAATCCTGCATCCCTCCTCCAGTGAACAGGGATCTAAGTCTTACCTCCCCAGTGTCCTCCCAAGATCCCATTTTGGTGTTTTAAAAAATCTCAGCACATATCTATTGTTTCTAGGCCTCTGCCACTCAACCCTGGCATTCCCTCTGCCTGGCTTTCCATTTCACAGAGGCGCTAATGACTTTCTTGTGATTCTGCCAGTAGAGAAATAGGAAGATCTGCCAAGTACATGTTCTGGTGGTTTTTAAGGAGGAGAAATCTGTAGGTGATTGTTGAGGGCAAAGGATTGAAGGGAAGGCTTTAAAGGGAGAAAAAAGAATGGATGAAGCAACTTGTTCACCCCTGGATTTTAGGAATGAACCTAGTTGAAGAAGCCAGGCTGGGCTCAGGAGTAAGGACACCCACAAACAGCATCTCCCAGCAGGATTTCCCATTACAGGGACTGGTACCATCATCCATCCAGTTGTTGGGGCCAGAAACCTGGGCATTATCCTTGACTTTTCTCCCTAATGCCAGAGTCTTAATTGGTCATCAGCCTTGTACCTATTTTCTGAATATCTCTTGAGTTCACTTCTTCCCTGTGGCCACTGCCCCCTACCAACAGCTCACTAGCTCTTACCTGGACTGGTGTAGCACTCCCTTCCCTGGTCTTAGTCTTTCTACTTCTGGCTCTGTCCCTTCTCTTCCATCCATTCCAACTTGCAGAATGGGAATATCTTCTAGAAATGTACATATGACCTCGTCATGCCAATTCATGTTAGAATTCAGTTCCACAATGACTGCCTCCAGGGAGGAGTTGAAACTCATTAGCCTGCCAGATAAAACTTCTGGCTTTGCTCCTGCTTCCTTTCATGGTGGGGGTGGGGGTGCCCAAAACCACCTGTGGATTCAATGATTAACTAGAAGGAGTCACAGAATGTAGAAAAGCTATTATACTCACAGTTACAGTTTATTACATTGAAAGGATAACAGATTAAGATCAACAAAGAAAAAGGTGTGTAGGGTGGGGTCCAGGAGACTCCAGGCATAAGCTTCCAGTTATCTTCTCCTGGGGGAGTTGTATGAATAGTGCTTAAATCTCCCATCAACAATGTGTGACAACACATAAAAAACATTGCCAACCAGGGAAGATCACCCAAGCCTTGGTGTCTTGGGTTTTTCTTGGGGGCCATTCATATAGACATGGATCACCCAAGTGACTGACCTTAGCTGCTCAGTCTCTAGCTCCACCAGAGGCCCAGGACCCCAGGCAACCAGACACGAACCTTCACCATAAATCAAACTGTTAGCATAAACTCTGGTGTAGCCCAAAGCCACTGCTATACAAAGATACTGTTAGGCAGCATATTCCAAGATCTCAGAGTTTATCTCCCAGGAGCTAGTAAAACCAGTCCTTTCTTTGCAATGTTCAGGATTTGAGCACCCCAGGCCTGCTGAGTTAACCCTTTATTGCACACCGTCCAACCTCACATCACCACTCTCTCCCATGCACCCCGCACTCCAGCCGTATCATTTAGTCTGCTCTCTGATGCCTGTGTGCCTTCGCATGTACTGTTCCTTCTAGTCTTCCTGCAGAGCTCTCACTCATCCTCAAGTCTCCAGGGGAGCAGCTCTTCCCATGAGCAGCCCTTCTCAGTGCCTCCAGGCAGCTTCTCCACTTGTGCACCCTAAGTGCTCTGTATCTCTGTCACTCATGGGTCCTTCAGTGCCTACTCCCCACACAGTAGGAAACAGGTAAGCTCCTTTAGAGTAGGAAATGTGTAGTCCATTTAAAAAACGTTTATGTTTTCTGATTATAAAAGTAATACTTGCTCATGGCAGAAATTTGGACAGCATGTTGCTTTTCAACTTTTTCTCTCCAGTACTTTCCACATAGCAATCCTGGTGACTATAGGGCCTGGGTCTGGCGCTGCCTCCGAAGTTGCTGCCTGACCTCGCCTAAACCTCTCTAAGGTTGTGAATGAGGGTGGCCCATGCCTGTGTTCTGTCCCATCCCCTTTTGCCCTACATTCCAGAAACAGGAGGAATGGGCTGTGAGCAAGGACACAGAGTTGAGGAAAACAGAGCCTCTGTCCTGAGGAGCTCAGTGTGGTGGGGAGACAGACCAGACAGCTCACTGTGGTGTGGTAAAGCACTACGAAGGAAAGGTGTGGCAGTGTTCTTGCAGGAAGCAGAAATGGGATTGGGATGGAGTGGGGGAAAACTTCCCCAAGAAGTTGACAGTTGCATCAGGCATTGAAGGACCTGAGGATTTTGCTCAGGGAGGGGAGGAAAGAGGTTTTCAGACCAAGGTCATGAAACAAGGGGGAGTGGCCGCACACTGCCTGGGCCAGGCTCAAGGCTGTGGGCTCTGCTTCCTCCAGAGTCCCAGACCTCAGATGTAACACACCACTTGACTCTCCTTTGATCCGAGGCAGGGGTTGTTCCCAGGAGGCTGCCCTTGCTGAGCAGCTGGCCCCAAGTTCTGTTTTGGTCATGCGGCTTCTGTATTTTTTTTTTTTTTTTGGTCACTTGGCCTTGGGTATGTGTGAAATCATAATTTCAGTTTGGATTTGCTGGCTGATTAAAACCCAGTGAAACAAAAAAATGGGGGAAATGTGCACTGAAACAGATGTCGGGCAACCCCAGGTAGCTTAACTGCATGCCAGCTTTAAGCCTATAAATACATTGATGGGCACCTCTTTCTGTTCTGAAACAGCAAGCCCTGGGGTCAGAGCCAGCTGGTGCTATTCCATTATACCACATTTTTAGTTTGAAGGAGTCTTTTGAGCAGGAAGGGCCTTTTGGGGCCAACCTGTCATGCCTGAGATCATGGTGAGACCTGTATGTACCTGTCAAGAGCCCAGTGTCCTACCTGAGTCCTGCTGACTCACCTGTTCTCATCTCCTGTCTTGTAAATCACTCACTGCTGCTCCCTGCCCCCATAACCCAGGCTCCACTCCTTATCCTCCAGCCTTTAGGGCTTTTGAAAAGATCACCAGGGCTTCCTGGGGGTATTTTTCCAATGTCAGTTGACTTTGTATGTGTTGGTGAAGTTACCAGAATCTTCCGTTGATTATGTGAGGATGTCTCTAAATCCAGTTGTGTTCTTTTCTCAGTTTTTCCTTCTCTGTGTTTACATCCCTTCCTTGACACTTTCTGGTCCTGGGATCTTGGGAAGGTTACTTAACCTTTTCATGTATCAGTTTCATCTGTATAGTGAGGATGATTATAGCACCCTTCTCATTGTCCTGGCAGGACTAAATGAGATCATACATGGAAAGCACCTAGAACAGTGCTTGGCACATAGGAAGCACTAGTAAATGGTTACCAGTATTACAATTACCCGTATCTTCAAATTCTACTCTAAGGTCCATCTCCTAGCTTAAAACCTGGAATAATAGGAAAACAGGAAATGGAGGGAGCTTTAGGTTTGAGCTTGGTTCTTCCACCAATTTATTCTGTGACATTGGATAAATCAACTCTTCTGGGACTTAATTTGGTCATAGTAAAATGATGAGGGGGGATTAGATTAGGAATGATAGATATATGAAGGGGCTAGAACTTCTGGATTTTCTCCTTCATTTGCTGTTGGTCTCAGATATGATCTCAAAATCTTCTGAATACAACCCTCCAGGCAGCCATTATAAGTTGATTAGATGGCACCTGAGTTGAAATCTGTTTTCTGTCCCTGGCCTAGATGGTGTTCTAGCTCTGATAAAGTCATCTAAATAAGAGCATGAGGAGCCCTGTTTTCAGGCTCTATAGATAGTCTATCTCTTGCCCATATAACTCTTCCCATTAAGAATGACAATAAATAAAAACAGACTCCCAGAAGGGACTCACTGAAAATCATTTAACTGAGGATAGGCATGGGGTTGCTGTATTGGCTGCAACATTTCCTGAAACTCATTTTTCTCTGCATAATATTAAAGGAACTCCTATAAGGTCTGAACATACTTTATTGCTACCTTTGAATTCAGTTTTTTAAGTCAACTAAATAAGTATTTGCATTTATATATCTTATTTTAGGCAAATTTTAGGTTTGGCCTCTGCTCTCAAGGGACTTTTCTAACTTTATGGGGACGTAGGATTGAGGCACACAGAGGCGTGAAAAATGGTACAAGTTTGTATACAATCAGTTGCTAAATTAAGTTCTAAAACGTACATTATAAATCAGAGATAGGAAAACATAGCATCATTGACACTTAAAAAAAAAACTTTGCTCATGGCAGACATAACTAATCAACTATGACAGTCTTTCCTAGTAAGCTCAGATGCTGCCTAACAGTACTCAGCATAGACTTCCAGGCAGACACTCCTGTAGGTCAGAGTTGGCACGTGCAATAAAATCTGTATGCCATCCTGTATTAGTTAAAATTATCTAAAGTTAGCTGCTGTGGCAAATAAATCTCAAAAATTCAGTGGCTTATCACAGTAAAAGTTTATTTCAAACTCATTTTAAATTGGTAGTGAAGTCTGCACAGAGACCCAGGCTTCTTCCATCCTGTGACTCAGCCTCTCCTCAAGGCCTATGGAATCCTTTCCGTTCAACCATAGACAGGGAAGGAAACTTGAGGACCACACCAGAGAATTATGGGCTAGGCCTGGGAGGGGCAGGCCCAACTCTGTTCAACATTTATTGGCTAGAACTCAGGCCTGTGGCCACATCTGACTGCAAGGAAGACTGGGAAATGTAGTTTAGCTGTGTGCCCAGGAAAGAGGGAACAAATGCAGATGTTGGTGGGTCCTTGCAATTTCTGCCATATACCCTGGCATTAGTAGGAGACTTCCAAAAAGGGCGGAGTGTCAGAGAAGGCCTTGAGAAGGGCTCTTAAAGATGTATAAGATGTAAAGGGGTAGGGAGTAGTGGGGGCATTCCAGGGAGGAGCAAAAGCAGGAGTAAAGGTTAGGGGATGGGGAGCATTTGGTCTTAGGACAGAAAGAAGACAAGATTGGCTGAAACTGAAAGACCTATACTCCGAAAACTACAAGACACTCATGAGAGAAATGAAAGAAGATACCAATAAATGGAAACACATCCTGTGCTCATGAATAGGAAGAATTAATATTGTCAAAATGGCCACCCTGCCTAAAGCAATCTACAGATTCAATGCAATTCCTATCAAAATGCCAACTGCTTTCTTCAATGAACTAGAGCAAATACTTCTAAAATTCATATGGAACTACAAAAGACCCTGAATAGCCAAAGCAATCCAGAGAAGGAAGAATAAAGCAGGGAGGATTATGCTCCCTGACTTCAAGCTCTACTAGAAAGCCAGAGTAATCAAGACAATTTAGTACTGGCACAAGAACAGAACCATAGACTACGGGAACAGTAGAGAGCCCAGATATAAACCCAAGCATATATGGTCAATTAATATATGATAAAGGAGCCATGAATATACAATGGGGAAATGACAGCCTCTTCAATAGCTGGTGCTGGCAAAACTGGACAGCTACATGCAAGAGAATGAAACTGGATCACTGTCTAACCCCCTACACAAAAGTAAACTCAAAATGGATCAAAGACCTGAATGTAAGTCATGAAACCATAAAACTCTTAGAAGAAAATATAGGCAAAAATCTCTTGAATATAAACATGAGCGACTTTTTCCTGAACGTATCTCTTTGGGCAAGGGAAACAAAATAAAAATTGGACAAATGGGACTATATCATGCTAAAAAGCTTCTGTGCAGCAAAGGACACCATCAGCAGAACAAAAAGGCATCCTACAGTATGGAAGAATATATTTGTAAATGACATATCTGACAAGGGGTTAACATCCAAAATATATAAAGAGCTCACATGCCTCAACGCCCAAAAAGCAAGGAACCCTATTAAAAAATGGGCAGAGGATATGAACAGACACTTCTCCAAAAAAGAAATTCAGATGGCCAACAGGCACATGAAAAGATGCTCCACATCGCTAATTATCAGGGAAATGAAAATTAAAACCACAATGAGCTATCACCTCACATCAGTTAGGGTGGCCAACATAGAAAAGAGTAGGAACAACAAATGCTGGAGAGGATGCAGAGAAAGGGGCACCCTCCTACACTGCTGGTGGGAATGTAAATTAGTTCAACCATTGTGGAAAGCAGTATGGAGGTTCCTCAAAAACTCAAAGTAGAAATGCCATTTGACCCAGGAATTCCACTCTTAGGAATTTACCCTAAGAATGCAGGAGCCCAGTTTGAAAAAGACATATGCACCCCTATGTTTATCGCAGCACTATTGAAAATAGCCAAGAAATGGAAGCAAGTAGATGAATGGATAAAGAAGAGGTGGTACATACACACAATGGAATATTACTCAGTCATAAGAAGAAAACAAATCCTACCATTTGCAACAACATGGATGGAGCTAGAGGGTATTATGCTCAGTGAAATAAGCCAGACGGAGAAAGACAGGTACCAAATGATTTCACTCATATGTGGAGTATAACAACAAAGCAAAAACTGAAGGAACAAAACAGCAGCTGACTCACAGAACCCAAGAATGGACTAACAGTTGCCAAAGGGAAAGGGACTGGGGATAGTGGGTGGGAAGGGAGGGATAAGGGGAATAAAGGGTATTATGATTAGCACACATAACGTGGGGGTGGAGCACGGGGAAGGCTGTGTAGCACAGAGAAGACAACTAGTGACTCTATAGCATCTTAGTATGCTGATGGGCAGTGACTGTAATGGGGTATGTGGTGGGGACTTGATGATGGGGGGAATCTAGCCACAATGTTGCTCATGTGATTATATATTAATGATACCAAAAAAAAGTGTTAAAAAAATCATTTGCTGAAACTAAAGCTTTGTGGGAGGAAATCCTGCATGGGTGAGATTAAGTGATGGTGAGTCCTTGACTGTGATGATATTTCCTGTCTAACTGGAAGAAATTTGGACAAAGTTTTATCTCCAGCAGAACCTACAAAAAAGGAAAAAATCCTGTAGCAGTCGCTGGTCTGATTCTTTCAGCTTCTGTTTTTTCCTACTGCCATCCTTCAATGAACCCAATGGCCTATTTAGAGATACCACCCTTTCTCAAGTTTCCTCAAAACCCTTTCTTTAATCGTGTAAAAAGAACTCCCAATAAGAAGAGAGTGAGTAGGCCAGGAGCCTGGAACATTAGTTCTTAGTCCAGTTTTGTATCTTTCTCCATTTGCATTTATTATCTTGCACTAATTATTCACACATAGCCTTGCCCTTTGTGGGTCCACATTAATTTTGATTGCTTTTGAAAAGCAATCAAGGAGGAAATTAAGTGATCATACATCAGAGGGGAAAAAGACGTGGCCCCACAAAGTTAGGATGTGATTTGCTGTAATCAGCTGTGTCTGGCTGCTGTGAGCTTTCCTCAGCCCAGGAAACACTGGCAGGTGCTCCCGAGCTCTTCTGGCACCTCTGTGGTTTGTCGCACTTCTGATCAGAATCTCAGTGGATCAGAAGGCAGAGAAGGCATGTGTAGCAGATGATCGCTCTCCTGAGACACAACTCTTTACATCTTCCAGCCTCAGTTTCCCCATCTATAAAATGAAAAGGTAGTCAGATGATCTTTCATGCCCCTCCCTCTAGGTCTACAACTCTCTGCCAAAGTCTTTTTGAAGTCATATAATTGTGGAATCCTACAAAGGGGCACATTAATAATCTCATAATTCATAGACTCTCCTTGTGCAGTCTTCCTGTGGGCATTAATAGGGTTAGGAAAATGAAATAATATTTCTGTATCACTCTCTTACTTCAGTGATCCAGGGCTGCTGACCTAGGTCATGGATTTCTCAGCTGTTTGCTTTTTCTTATTTTTTTTTGAGGTCTTTAAAAACCCGTGTTTGCAAACTAGAATATACATACAGAAAAGTGCACATTTAGTAAGTCTACACAGTTCAGTCCTGCCTTTTATGATCTTTTTTATGTATCCTCTTGCCACTCCTCCCATCCTCCTCTAATTTGGGGTGGGCACTGAAAGGGCCTGGGACAAGAATCCCAAATGCATTGCTGCCATAGACCTCTGCAGGGGGTCGTTTGCTAAATGAGTTTGGGAGACTGGCTGCAGAACCTGGATTCTGCTTCCCTGACCACCATTACCGTTAATGTGAAGATCTGCAGGTGTTCTGGGGCGTTGCTGATTAGGATCAGCCAGTCTTACAAGCGCTTGGCTAAGAGCTCTGGAGAGCAAACGTTCAGTCAAATGAGACAGAGGCTGAGGGCAGGGCCCAGACTAAAGACGTTGGCAGAGGAAGAAAGGACAGCAGGAGGTGAGTGACGTGGACCAGAGCACACACTCTTCAAAGGAGCAGAAAAGAGAAAGCAGCAGCACAGACAAGGTTCATACAAGCTAAAGGGATTGGAGTTGGGGCTGGAGGCAGAGGTGGGACTTTCCATCAAGGGAGAGAGGATGAGGAGGACCAGCGCTGAGACAGGACCCTGAATTTGAGATTAGTAGGTTAGCAAAGATGGTGCTTCTTTGAAGAGGCGAAAGGGAGGGGATGTGTGGAGAGAGAATGAATGTGAAGCACTCGGCAGCTGTGCGTGCTTTTGTGGTTCTCCCCTCATTACCTCCCATCTACTCTCAGTTTCCAGGGCGACAGTGATTAAATCCCACCCAGCTCTTTCCTCAGGTCATCTACCCACTGGGCCACTTCTCTTTGACTTTTTATCTTGGAGGCACATTGCCTTTTAGATAGATCACCATTAAAGCTCTTTTTTGCTGAAGAAAAAATAAGATTCAGGGAGAATTTAGTACACTGGCTCTGGAAAGGGCTAATCAACCTTGCTCTGGGGCTGTCCGAATGAGAAGCTGCTCCTCTGTGGAGTAACAGATGCCCCCGAAGTTTATTCAAGAGCAGCTTTTCGATTGGACTGACTCAAACTGAGTAGACTTCAGTAACTGGAAGTAAACATCTACTTAGGCTGCCTAAGGACACAGTATAATTATTCCCAGAGTTGTATGTGCATGCTTGGGTTGGAGAGAGCTGGAGTCTACCTGCTCTTGGTGATTCATGCTTTCATCTCACATTTACCTGAGGTCCGCCAAAGGATGGTTTCCTTATCTGTAAAATGGAGTAAGCAATACTTAGCTTGCAGAGTTATATGAGGATTAAACAAGATTTTTTATCTCATATACTTAGTGTAGTCCTTGGTATGTAGTAGGCATTTGATAAAAGGTGGTATTAATAATACAACAAGCATTTATTGAGTGTCCCAGGTGTTGTTATGGAATGAATAATACAGGACCCCTGTTCTTAAGGTGCTGGCAATGCAGCAATAAAGAGAGATTCATAATAGTCAGGAAAATAATCACAAGGCGGTGCAGTAAATATTGTAATAGAGGGGCACTAAGAGTTCTGCGAGAACCCAGAGGAGAGCATAGAGGATTCTCTGTGGGAGAGACAGGCAAGGCTTCTCTAGAGGAGGAGCCTTTGAAGTTAGACCTTGAAGGCAGAAGAGCAGAGAAAAGATATTCCTGGCAGAGGAAACTCCAAGTCCAAAGGCAATGAGGTTTGAGACAACTTTGAGGAAGTGCTCTTTGAGGAAGTGTAACTCATGTGGTGTGTGTGGCATATGTGAAAGGGGCTTGGTGTTTATTCCTACCAGCCCTGGGGTTTGAGGGTAGTGTGGTTAGGGATACCGAGCTGTCTGGTTTGGATGGGAAGTGGAGCACTCTAGCAGTCTGCCTTGGTGAACTCTCTGCTCGCCCACTCCCTTCGTCTCGGGCTAAGCCTCCTGGGAGCTTTTTGGGAGAGATCAAGCTTGGCATCCAGGGTTTATTACAGTCTGTTTCTAACTCCCTTTTCCCCTCCAATCTCAGACATGAGTATTTCTCAGCATATGCCCAGAGACCCTCTTATAAACTGGGTGTCATTGGTATGCCCTCCCCTCCTGCAGTCAGCCCAGTTCACAGCTGGCTTCTCTTTCCTCTGAGCCTCCTTCTTTGGCCACTCCAGCCACGATCCTCTCTGCCCTCTCTTGGAACCCAGGGTTCCTAGTGGCCTCGAATCTGGCCTAGACCAGGCATATGGGAGACAGAGAAGCAAAACCTGGTGGAAAGATGTGGCATGGTGTCCAGGGGTACCCAGCCAGCAGTCATAGGAGACTGGAATCCAGGGACGCAAAGGGCTTCACAGTGTTTCCAAAATCACAGGCGCGCCCCCTACCCCAACCCCCAAACTCCCAAAACCTCCCTCAGTTGGTGGACAGAGTACTACAAAGGGGCCCCTGGGAATCCAGGGCAGGGCCTCCTAGGAGAAGATCCAGTCGGGTAAGAGCAAGATACCAGAACATTACCCACATGAGGGACTGGGAGCAAGGTGGGGCCCTGGCTGTCATGCTGGAGTTCATACCTCAGTAGCTGCAGGGTGGAGCCTGAGCTGATTCATGCCTTCTGTCTGGTAGGGATCATTCTGGAGCTGGGGGAGAGGCTTTTAGGAGGAGAGGTGAAAGGGTAAGGAGCCAGGCTGAGCTGGATAGCCTCCCCCTTCTAACCTCTCCTGTAAAGCAACTAACTAGCTCTTTTCCTACTTTTAGCCCTCAGTTTCCAAATGCCTTTTACCCTGTAGCCAAGCCCTTTCAAGTGCCTCTGCTTAGCTACCGTCTAGAACCCAAATACCTAGGCAGTAGGATCTGTGCCTGCCTTTCTAATAATAATGATGACATGAACAACAACGAACATTTATTGGACATTTCCTCTAGGGGCTGGGAGATTTACATGTATAATTGAGTCAGTCTTCATGTTAAAACCTGAGACAAGAGGATCTCCATTTGACAGGTGAAGAAACTGAGGCTCAAAGAGCTTAAAACCTGGGGTTGAAGGTTACACAGCTCGTAGCTGCTGTAGTTCAGACTTGTATCAAGTCTGATGTGTCTGTACTTTGAATCCCTGTGCAATGCTGTGAAACAAAATCATTTAAATTTGTTGGAACAGGTCTTTGTTAAAGGCCATGACTGTGCAGTGCATCACCATGCTCTACCTTTACCTTGGCCTCCGGCATCACCTTGCTCAATAATTTCTGTATGTGAATTGATTGAACTGGAGGGGAGACTGAAGGAATGTGCAACACCTGGGCTAGAGGGGACCCCTGGGAATGGGTGGAAATGTCTGCAGAGAGTGTTTTTTAAATGGTCCCCAAAAGCATTCTGCCTAGCAACAAAGAGCCTTTCAGAATACAGCTCCTCAAGGAGTTGCTCACAGCAGTGGGGGGACTTGCTGGAGTCGCTGTTGCCTCTGGCTGCATAAAAGAGGCAAGTCACAGAGGATTGAGTTTCACCTCTGGGGTACAGCTGTCGGGGCTGAGGGCCTGGGGCTGGGGATTAAGGCTGATGAGAGTGAGAAGGTGTGTAGGGGACATTTCTGTGTATGTGTACGTACAGTGTTTTATATGTACATAATTAAAATCTGTATATTAGATATGTAACTCCGATGGCTAAATTTTACTGAATGCTTGCCAAATGCTAAGCTCTATAATAAGTGGGAAGTGTTCTTTATTTTTATTACCTCGTTTAGTTCTTATGTGTCTATGAAGTTAGATATTATTATAATCCCCATTCAAAGAGTGAGGAAAGTGAGACATATAAGGTGCAAAGGGGTGGAAATGTGGCTGCCAGGTGCCTACTCTTCCCTGTTAGCCACGTATGTGTTGTTTATAACAAATTAGGATCATATCAACTCTCTTTGCCACTTGACTTCTGCTCTGGGCCATTTTCTTGGCCCCTTCGCCTCCTCTTCCCCTTCTCCCAGGTTCCCAGGCCTTGCCTTTCGCTCTGGCCTCAGCAGGCCCAGTGAATCTGATAAGAAAGCCTGCTGAAGCGTGAGGACTGATCGCCACTGGATGAGTTTGGTAGGCACAGCAATTGCCCCCTTCAAAGACGTCTGTGTCCAAATCCCCTGGACACCTGTGAGTGTTTCTTCACACAGCAAAGGGACATTGCAGCTGTAATTAAGGTTAAGACCCTTGTGTTAGTTTTCCAGGGCCACCACAACAAAACATCAAAAACAAGTGGCTTAAAAAACAGAAACTCATCGTCTCATGGTTCTTCAGGCTGAAAATCCGAAATCAAGGCATCATCAGGGCTGTGCTTTCTCTGAAGGCTCTGGGGGAGCCCTTCTTCCTCTTCTAGCTGCGGGTATTGCCGGAGTACTACAGTCCTCGGTATTCTTGGCTCGTAGACACATCACTCCAGTCACAGGGCCATCTTCTCCTGTGTGTCTTCACATTATCTTCCCTCTGTGTGTCTGTCTCTGTGCCCATATCTTTCCTTTTTATAAGGACACCAGACATACTGGATCAGGGCCCACCTGAATGACCTCATTTTAACTCTGTAAGACCCTACATCCAATTCAAGTCACATTCTGAAATATTTGGGGGCTCAGGACTTCAACATATCTCTTTGGAGGGGACACAGTCCAACCCATAACAACCCAAATACAACTGTAAGGGACTAGATCTGGCCACATTGAAGAAGTGGATTTTCCCCAGAATCTTCCCATAAGAGCTTGTCCTGCTACACCGTGGTTTCAGCCTTTGCAAGACTGTAAGCAGAAAACCAGCCGAGTCAACCTGAACTTCTGGCTCACAGAACTATGAGATAACAAATTTGAACTGTATTAAGTTGCTGTTTGGAATTTGTTCCTGCAGTAGTAGAAAAGGAATATAGTTACCTTCCCATTTCACTGGCCCTTCAGTGCCTTAAGCCAAAGAAATCATCAATGCTAGGAATTCTTGGGGCCTCTGTCTTCTTTTTTGGGTCTTTGAATATACCATGCCCCACACAGAATGTGATATTTCCTATTACATTTCACAGAAAATTTAACTTGCTCCCCTCAGCAGCCCTGTGAGATGTAGGGATATTAACCTTCCCATTTTACAGAGGAAGAAACCAAAATTTAAAGAAGCAAATGATATGCTCAAATCCTCACAAAACTGGGATTACAAATGGGGTTTCCTGCTTCCAAATCATATGCGCTTTTTGCCATGGCTTATGGCCCCTCCGTTCCCAAAGCATCGGTTATATGAACACAATTACAGCTATCCAAAGGGCTAGTGGGCTCCCTTGTGATATCGTGAGCTTCCTCTTGCTGAGAAATGACTGAGCAGAAGCCACTGGACAATTTACTTGGGGTGCTGAGGAAGGAATCCCTGCCTTCCTGGGGAGGATGCCGGCAGGTGCATCCTAATGCCTTCTTCAATTCAGGGTCTACTGTGGGATGGGGGGTAAGCTTTAGGTACTGCAGTTCAGACTAGAGAAAGCTCACTGGAAATTGCATTGGCCAGGAGAGGATTCACAGAGGAGGTGAGACCAGTACTAGGATTTGGAAAATAGGCATGACTTACAGAGGATGACTGTGTTTGGATTTCTGGCACGATTGCAGGGTGAATCTTTGCCCACACCTTCCAACTGCAGTTGCTTGGGTGAAACTTGCAGGCAGAAACTGGGTTAAACCCAAAGTGAGCATACCCCATGGCCTCTAGGCCTGCCTCTCCCTGCCCACCCCCAAGTCCGTCATGGTAGCTGAGAGTACACCACGCTGTTGTCTGCTTCTGCAGCCGAAAGAATAGTGGTAGGAGAGCAGAGAGAGTAATGGAAATACAGGCTGAGAATGATTTCCTGCCCCATCTTGCTTCCTGTGGCTTTCCTGCTAACCCACTGAAACACTTCCTAACTCTGCCTTTCTCTGGTGGGAACCAAACAGCCTCTCTTCAGCTCCCTTCTTCTGAGGGCAGCTGTCTGCCTATTAGGTTCCTTAGCAGTTTCCACTTGTCCTTCTTGAGCCTGGAGCGTACCCTCCTCAGTCTTGATCCCTGAGTGGCCGAGGTGACTTAAAATGTGTCTTCCCCAAGCCAAAACTCTTGGGAGCTGTGAAAGCAGCTGTGTTCTCTCCCTTCCCCGGCATGTCTTGGAGTGCACCCCATGCCAAGGATGTCCAGGAAATGTTGGCCTAGCAGGCTTCAGCCTGGGAGACAGCATGGCATTGTGGAGAGAACTCAAGTGTTTATTAAAAATCTGCGATGTGCCTGGACTTGTGCTAGATCTCAGGGACACGGCTGAACAAGATAGCTGCAAGTCCACGTGCAAGTCGGTCTGCCTCTTGCTAGCTGTGTCTTGGTTCTGCCTCTGAGCTAGTCATGTCACCTCCGTGTCAGAGTCATGTCTTACAAAGCCTGAAATGGCTCTTTGAGAGTGTATTGTAAACTGTAAAGCTCTATGAAGGTGATATTGTTAGTTATTATTCCCTTATTTGATCCTCTCAATTACCTAGTGAGATAGGTACAGCAGCAGTTGTGAAAGCCATGTTACAGATGAGAAAGCAAAGCCTCAGAGAAGTTGAAGAACAGGAGCAGAAACAGGCACTAAATGTTCAGTTTCTTAATTGTGGGCTTATTGCGTTTTACTGGGTAGCTGTAGCCCCAGGAATTATACAGTGTTTTAATGATATTTTCAACAACCACAGCATTAATAACTAACATTTGTCAAATGCCTACTCTGTTGCCAGACACTAGGTTAAATCCTTTACATGCCTATTTTTATCCCCACTTTCCAGATGAAAATTGAGAAAATTGAGGCTTAGCAAGGGTAAGTCATCTGCCTAAAGTCACTTTTCTTGGAAGAGGTGGAGACAGGATTCAAACTTAGGCATGTCTGGCTTCAGAGCCTAGACCTATAACTTCCATGCTCTCTGCTTCTCCAGTTGGGCATCCCAATCTGACATGCCCCAAATAACCAGAAAGTCTACAAGATGGTAGGAAGAGGTAGGCGGGCAGTACTTCCTGCCTAACCCCCACACAGAGGCGTGACCCAGCCAGCAGTAACAGTGGGCATCAAGAGGAAGAGATGGCTTCCAGCAGCCTGAGGGTATTGGGAAAGTGAATCTTGAACAACACGCACAATTTGAAGTTCAGAAGGGGAGAGGCTGGTGTGAACAGGGAACCTGGGGGAAGAAGGAAGCTGAAGAGAGGGTTCTGACTAGTGGGTGCACTTGAGAAGCAGTGGGAGATAAGATGGGCTTTAACTGCAGCAATAGCTGAAGTCGGTTCCAGCAGCCCGTGCAGCTGTGGCCTGAGGGTCAGCCCTGCGGCCCACACCCCGGCCACTGAGGGAAATTAGTACTCAGAGACATCTCCAGGACTGTGGGGGAACAAAGATCAGTGCCTTGTTTTTGTTTTTCTTCCTGGGACCTTGAGGTTAGAAAAGAAGAGGAGCAGAGTTGCTCACCCTAGAGTAGGGGAGGAGGAGAAGGGAGGATGGAAGGGTCCAGGCCGATGGGAGGCATCTGGAGAGTGGGGCATGCCAACAGAGTGCCGAAGGGCCTCGCGCCGGATAGCTACAGGGGCAGTGCTCTGCGCGTCTGGAGACCCAGGTTCTGTGTTGCTGTGCTTCTGCAGGTTTATGAAGTTGGAGCGTTGATTTTTCTGTGCACCTCGGTTTTTCAGACTGTGACTTGAGAGATGTATCAGAAAGAACCCCTGGTTGCAAGTGACAGACATGTAATTTGAACTTCTGCAAACAGGGATTTATTGACTAATGTGGTTGGAAAGTCCAGGGATAGTTCTAATCCTAGGGAAGGTAGGATCTGGAGTTTCAAATGATATCATTGGGTGTCTGTTTCCCTCTGTCTTTTGGCTCTATTCTCTGTAATGCCTTTTGTCACAGGTAAGCTCGTGCTTCAAGACCTCAAGGAGACTGCCAGCTGCTCCAGGCTTACCTACTGCCAGCCTTGCAGCCCATGGTGGGGGAACATCTGTTAGCAGTTCCTGCACAAGTCCTGGGCCAGATGCTTATTAGTCCTTTTTGGTCATATGCCCGTCTCTGAGTCTATTCTTCTGGCCAGGGAAGCCTACTTCTTATTGATCAGACCAGGGGCACATGACCTTCCCTAGCATTAGGGGAGAGTTAGTCCCATAGAAACTGTGTGTACATTGAGTGAGAAAGGAAGGGATGATTTCTCCGAAGGCACCTAGGAGTGCTGAGTCCAAACAGAAGGAGGATGAATGTTGAGCAGGCAGAAACCTCAGATATGTCCTCCTCAGCATCCCAGGGCTGGTCTGACTGTCTGCAAATGAAACCACAGTGGAACGCGTCTAAGTGGTGTTGGGGTCTGGAGCTCTTTAAGAATACTGTGAAAGCCATGAACCCCCTCCCCATAAAGACAAGTAACTCCTTAATAGGCCTCTGAGTGGCCACATAGTTTCTCCTGCCTCCTCCCACCCTCAGCTGTCCTCAATGGTCTCCTGGGTGTTCCTTGTGCTTGCCATCCTGCCTCCCTCCAAAAGGCCTTAAACTCATTTTCTCTGACCTAGTTAATGCCTCCGCCATGTATGTTCTCATTATATGTGAACCTCTCCTTGGTTCCTGTTTCAATGGCAGTCCAAACTTTTGTATATGGTTGCTTGGTTAGTATCTGCCTCTCCTGCCAGAATAGAAGCCGCATGAAGGGAGCTGCTTTTGCTTCCCTTCATATTCGTAGTACCTGTAAAGTGTCTGGTACATACTTGGTGCTCTGTAGTAGGAGAGTGAAGGTTTGCACTGAAACACACTATTTTCTCTAAAGTTTTTAGTGGCACACACCTCCCTAAGGTCAGTCTCTAAGCCTCAGGTTAAGAACCTCAGAATAAAAAATGGAAAAATCAAGGCATTGGAAAGTCAGCTCACTTAAATCAGAGCCATGCAAACGAGGACCTCCTAGGCCAGTTTTCCTGACAATCGAGGTGCTGTTGATTTCAGTTTATGTCTCCTAAATGGAGTCCCATGGATGATTAGTTCTGGGTCAAATCTATAGGCAAACACATTTGGGAAAAACTATCTAATCTAATTGTCCTTCTCTTGGAGATTCACAGCATACATAAAACAGTAATAAGTTCTTCAAAATTATCATTAATATAACTACCATTTATGGAGGGCTTACTATATTGCTAGGTACCTTACCAGGTCCCTTGTATGTGTTTTTACATGAAATATCATAATAGCCTTATGCAGTAGATGCCTTCACAGCTCCGTTTTAGAAGAGAAACAAATGCCTGGAAAGTTTAGGAACCTCAAGCTGTCTTCTAGGAGATGGTAGGTTTAGAACTCAAGCCCCAGTAATCTAATCTCTGTCCAAGCTCCTTATTCACTGAAGCTGTGAGAAATCCTAGGGTAGGACCAGTTTTCCTTTGTTTAACTCATAAAGGGAACCCTTTTTCTCTCCAAACTGAGAAGTATCCCAAGAATCACAGCTACTTTGGAATATGCTGGTGGTATTGGTTCATGTTGAGTAGGACTAAGACAGTAAGAATGTAGGCCTGGCACAGACCCAATTCCACAAATATTTCTGGAGCACCCCCTGTGGCAGGCTTGGTGCTAGGAGCAAGGGCACAGAGCCACATCCTCATTGCCTAGGGACACCCAGTGCCCAGCTTGCCCCCATAGCAGACAAGAGCCTTGTTCCTGGGCTGCCCACCTGGAGCCTACCTAACTCAGGGTCTTCCACAGAGAATTCAGCTGTGTCTTCCCTCAATGGAATACTACTCTGAATCATGTCCACGGATTAGTTCATAGCAAAATGCACATTTATTCTGTAAATGTTGTTTATCAAGGACCTTCTGTACTCCTGAACCTGTGCTAGGAATTGGGGATACAGAAACACACAAAATACTGTCTCATTTCCCAGGACATCCATTGTTTGGTGGGAGAGAGAGATCAGTGCGTAGGAAACCATAATAAACCAAGACAAGACAGACTGACAATTCCCCTTAGAGATGCAGACCAGCATGCTGTGGGAATTCTGAGATATGAGTGATTTCTTTCCTTTTCTTTTAATTAACTAAATTTTGGTTTGAGATTTAAGCTCATGACCTAAATGATGCCAGAACATCTAGATGGTGGGCAAACTGGGATGTTTGACTGACAGGGTAAGTAGCCCTGTATTCTAGGGGAAATTCCTATGCACTGGCCCCACAGGGCAGGGAGGGATGTGGGAATGAGCTGCAGGCACACCATGCTGCCTGGGCTGGGCTGCTGACCGCACCTAGGCAGCAGCTGCACACACACACACACACAGTGCTATCGCCCCTGCCTGCTCATCTTCCAGCTCAGGGAAGTATGCCTTCCTGGTGTCCACAGATACCAGGTCACTCCCATTTCCCCAGGTGACTCACATGAGCCCTCAGAGGCTTTTCACTTCACAGATCTTGGGTTCCTCATCTGTCAAGTGGGAGTAAAGACTCTCTCTCATAAAGTCTTTGGGAGGATCAAATGAGATGAAATTTACAAAAGAGCTTTGTAAATGTTACTATTGTTGAAGGCCTGTCAGGGCCCCAGAGGAGTCCCACTGGAGGAGAAGCAGAGGATTATGGTCCCCCATCCCCCAATTCCCTCTCCTGCATGTGGGCAAGGCCAGGTGTGGCCAGAGTTCTTCCTGGGTTCCTGAAGCCTCATGTGACCTCTAGCCTCTGGGTCTCCCTGGTGCCCTAAGAGAGCTGATCACTATGAAGATGTAGGGCAGCGCCTGTGCCAGCAGGAGAGCCTCCTACATGGTGCCCGCTGTTCCTCCTGCTGCCCTCGTGCTGTTCCCTCCACCTGCAGTGCCCTTCTCTCTCTTTTTCCTGCTTCCTCCACGTGGCTTCCTCCCTTCCTTCTTTCCTGCTTCTCCTTCCCTCCCTCCCTTCCTTTCTTCCTCATTTATTCATTTGATAAACAGTTTTTTCTTTTTTTAAATTATTTTAATTGTGGTAAAACACATATAACATAAATTTACCCCCTTAACCATTTTATAAGTTTACAATTCAGTGGCATTAAATACATTCAGGTTGTGATGCAACAAGCCCCACCATCCATCTTCAGAACTTTTTCATCTTCCCCAAATGAAACTCTGTCCCCATGAAACACTAACTCTCACTCCCTCCCTCCCCCAGCCCCTGGCAACTGCCACTCTACTTTCTGTCTCTAGGAATTTGGCTACTCTAGGAACCTCATGTAAGTGGAACCATACAGTATTTGTCTTTTTGTGACTGGTATATTTTAGTTAGTATGATGTTTGCAAGGTTCATCCATGTTGTAGCATGTGTAGAAGTTCCTTCATTTTTAAGGCTGAATAATATTCCGTTGTATTTATAGACCACATTTCTTTAATCCATACATCTGTCAATGGAGACTTGAGTCATTTCCACCCTTTGGCTATTGTGAATCCTGTTATGGACATGGTTGGGCTGATAATCACTTTTTGAGCATTACCATGTACCCGGTGCTGGGCTGCAGATGCAGTGGGGATGAACTTTGAACCCTAGGCTTATGGAGTTTATAGCCCCTGGGGGTGACATTAAAAAGAAAACAAGCCAATAAACACAATATGAAATTGCTATACATCCTATGGAGGTGAAGAGCAGTGTCTGGGAGGGACAGTAATGGCAGGTATGGAGTCAGATGGCTAGAGTGATGAAGAGGTCTCAGGAAGTAGCCTGAAGGATGGGGAGGGGTGCTGAAAGGGTAGGGAACAGCATTCAGGCAGAAAGAACAGCATGCCTGAAGCCACTGAATGTGGCAGAGTTGGCATGTTGGAAGGGTTGAAAGAAGTTTGGTACTTAGATAATCTGTCTCTTCATTTTGCCTACTAGGGGGCATCCTACTACCCCCAGCCCCAGTTTATTACTTCTCCTCTGTTGCTTTTTTCCATCCTGGCACATATTCCAGTCTATTCAAACTGTGCCTTTGTTCAGCTGTTTCTACCACTGACCAGTGAACTGCTTAAGTGCAGGAACTATTATTTTATTTTATTTGGGGGATGCTTGCATATCTTGCTGGGTGTCAGGGACTCTCAGACACTCCTCTGAAAGAGGTCAGCTGTTTCACTGCCAGTACCTCAAAACCATTTAAACAAGGAGCCTCCCACCATCTGGGGCCGGCCAGAGCTGGACATAGAACCAGTGTCAGGACATTTGACTCACCATGGAAGTTCTTCCTCCGTACTTTCATTGGTGACGGGCCACACAGTTACGGACATCAGCATGCAAGGCTGCCTGTTTCAGTCGTCTGGAACTTTCTCTTTTGCCTCCTAGCAGGAAGCATTCTGCACAGTGCGGGGCCAAATGTGGCCAAACCTCCCCACTGGCAGTTGTCCTGGGCTGCAGATGTCCAGGGTCGCTGCACCAGCCCAGCTGACTCGGCTGGCCGCAGTGTGCAGTGCTCAAGGTTCCATGGCAGTGAGCCATGCCCTGCTGCCTCTCCTGTTGGCCTTGGTAGCTTCCCAGCTTCCTCTCACATGACTTTGTCTCTGTTTACTTTTCTTCCTGGCCTTCCTGCCTGTGGCGTCCCCATGCCACCTCGAGTCTAATCTGCTATGCTAGACACAGCCTCTGCAATGGCCCCTTCACAGTGGCCTCGTTCCAGGGCATATGCTGTCTTTGGCTGTCCCTCCTAGGCCCGCTCCTGATCGCTAGCCCCAGCTCTCTCCACCGTGGTGAATGGGAACCTGTGCACTTTTTTTTTTAAACCTATGATGTTGTCTCTGGGGCTCCTCCATCAAGTGCCCAGGAGGCCACCAGCTCCCGGGGGGTGGTAATGGGTTAATCTTAAAGTCATGGAGTGAACATTCTGCAGTGGCCAGCAAGAGCTTGACTGAAAACAGATGAGTGAGGTAGACACATAGGGAGGCAGAAATGAGCCAAGGACCCAGAGAGTTGGGGGAAAGCATTTGTTACTGGTTGGATTGTGTTCCTCGACAAGATGCTGAAATTCTGGCCCCTCAGTACCTGTGAATGTGACCTTATTTGCACATAGGGTCTTTGCAGATGATCAAATAAAGATGAGGTCATTAGGGTGGGCCCTAATCCGTATGACTTGTGTCTTTATTAAAAGGGGAAATTTGGACACACACACAGGATGCTGTGTAAAGATGAAGAAAGAGATGGGGGCGATGAAGCCAAGGATGCCAGTTTTCTAGCAAATGACCAGAAGCTTGGCAAGTCTGTCCCTCACAGCCCCCAAAGATACAAAGCCTACTGACACATTGATCCCATACTTCTAGCTCTTGGAAAAGGGCAGTAAGGACAATGCATTTCTGTGGTCTGAGCCACCCAGCTTGTGGTTCTTTGTTTTTTCAGCCCAGGAAACTAATGCAGTAGTCCAGCAATACCTGTGGAACCTCTCACTTCTGATGATGGGTCACTATGCTTTCTTTAGCTCTCAGGTTTCTCCATATCTCATTTAGTTTGGCCCCGGGCTATTTTGAGGCATCCTGGCAAAGAGTTTAATAATAAAAATTTTATAATATTTAAATTAGACTCTAATAAGACTTTTAATAAGATTTTCTTAAGAAATGTTTTGATATCCTTCCAACTGATATAGAGCTGGGCAAGGGATAATACCACATCATGCTTTTGTAGGACTTTCTACTTTACCAAAGGCTTTCTCATTTATTATCTATTTGACCGTCAGGACCACACTGGGAGGTTAGCACTGGGAACATTCCCATTTTGGAGAGCAGAGACTGAGGGTCACAGATATTCCCTGATTGTTGTAAGTAGCTGCACTGGGATTTAAATCTCAACTTCTGACTTCCTTCCTATGCTTTTTCCATGCCTTCACTGCTGTCCCTGAACTTGGAGCAGGTGGGATGGTTCAAGGGCAGCTGAGCTCTTGCTGGGTGACCTGAGGAGTAGCACATTCTTTAGACCCTTTTCCAGGAGCAAGGAAGAGGGGCATTAGTTTGCCAAGACCTTTCCATGTTCTCCTAATGCTCCATGGTGGCCACAGGGGGCCTCCCGGGCTTGCAGGACCCTGGTAGAGCAATGTCTGGTTGTGAGAGTGGGCCTTGACAGGTCATTTACAGTAGGACATGGCACATGGAGAGAGGCTGCAGGTGGAGCTGGCTAACCAGGGGTGTGATTGGTACTCAGCAGACGCTGAGCTCTCCTCCTGAGAGGGACTGAATAGAACCAAGTCTCATGCCCTGACCCTTAGCAAGCTGGGGCATGATGACGGTGTGTGTTCACAGGCCACTTCGTAGCATTCCTCAGGACCTTAAAAGTGCTCATTACCCACCAGGAGTCTGAGGCCTGAGCTCAGGCCACTGCAGAATGTGACCTTGGGCAAATCCTTTGACCTCACTGAACCTCAGTGTCCACAGCTGTGAAATGGCTGAATGAGCATGTCCACCTTGCTGGACAGAGGTGAGGAGTAAGGAGTATGATGGGAGCACTTTATAAGGATTGGCCTCAGTGTTACTCACGGTAATAGTAATAGTGAATGTCCATGAGTCTTTGGGGAAAATGCCATAAATCCTTCTGCCTATGAGGAGCCATGAAGAACCATTGACAGCTTGTAACGAGAAGTCCCACTCTGTTCTGTTGGCCTATTTTTTGTGTGTCAGAGTATGACTCAAATTCTTTTGCAGTTTTTGGCCTCTTAAGAAAACTCTTCTGGTTTCTATCACCAGTTAATTTCCACTCCATTCCTCCCCTCCCCTTCCCTGCCACCACCACTCTGGGGTTGTCATGTGAATGTTTTCCATGTAAAAAATCCAGAAAACCCATTCAAGCCAAACGGGAAGACAATATTACTGAGTCTGAAGTTGCTCAAGTTCATCTTGTGCCCTTGGCTCAGGGGTTCTGCAAGCTTTAAGACTCTCCAAGTGTCAAAAGGCTTTCTGCTTATAGACTTGAAGAATATGAGGCTGAGGGGCTGTTCATTCTGAGACATTCATCAGCACATCCCACATACCAGCACTGTTTCAGTGGCTGGGATAAAAACCTTTTGTCTTCTCTTCAGTGCTTCCTATGGGTCTATCACTGCATGAGGTGCATTATAAAAATTAAATCCTCTTTTTATCTTCAACACATGTCCAACACAGGTCTGTGTGACTTACATTCAGACTCCAAGCCATTAGGGTGTACTGTCTCTCTGTTTGAAGCAGCTCTAACCCAAGCCCTTCGTCTTGCAGGTGAAGAAACTGAGGCTCAGGAAGGGGGATGGGGACTTCCTCAATGGAGGAACTAGAACCCAGGTGTCCTGACTTCCAAAGCTTTTTCTGCTGCCCCATCCTCCCCTTCAGGGAAGCCCTGAACTGCTGCTAGGAGTTGCCCAGTGGAGCCCTGATTCAGCCATGCTCTACCAGGTAGATCCCAGGTCCCTACAAACCTGCTAAAAGTGGTATGGTTAATTGAGGCCATTGCCTACTTCAAAAAGCTTTAGCCTAATTGGCCCAAAGTACAGCTACTTTGAATTTCAAAGTCAAGTGTCCAGACTCAGGTAAGTTTGGCACCTAGAGGGAGTTATTTGCTCAGTTACTATACACCTGAGCTCAGCAAAAATGCATAATTAGTTAATTGTGCAGGAACTTCTCACTGTTGCGAAATGTGCAATGACATGTAATGCCTCATTTCCTTTGAACATACTGTTCTCAAAGCCTTCAGTGTTCTCCCTTCCCATCCCAACCTCCCCTTACTCTCTGCCTGGTGAATTCCTACTCATCCTTCAAGAGCAGTTTCCTGACTCATGTCCTGCCACTCCTCCACCCACCCTTACACGTAAACAGATGTAATATTTCTACAGTCTGTCTCTCCCACTGGACTGTAAACTTCATGAGGGCAGGAACTAGGTCTCACACATAATGATAGCAATAGTACTTAAAAAATGCTTCCTTGCAGCCAGGCTCTGTGCTAAGAACTTCCCATGCATTATCTCATTTCATCTTCCATGACATTATAAGAAAGATACTACTACTACTATTGTCTTCTTCTAGATGAAGATATAGATTCACGGAGAGGCTCAGAAACTTGCCTGACATTACACAGTAAATGGCAAAGTCAGGATTGAAGTCATTGCTACCACATATGGTTGTGCTGGCTGTGCACTGCACAAGAGCATCTGGTGTGGGGGTGGGGGCAACATGCGAGTAAAGACTGAAATAGTGCTCTCACCTTGGTGCAGGCCTGTGAATGTTGGGAGCAAGGGACTCACAGGCACCTTGTGCTCTGACTCTAGGGTTCAAGCTGCTAATAACTGTTAATTATTAATAATTAATTAATAACTTAATTTGGAATATAAATAAAATTGACCCTTGAACAACACAAGGGTTAGGGGCACTGGCGCCCCACCTAGTTGAAAATTTACATATAACTTTTGACTCCCCCAAAACTTAATTACTAATAGCCTACTGTTGAGTGGAAGTCTTACTGAAAAACATAAACAGTTGATTAACACATATTTTGTATGTTTTGTGTATTATATTACTGTATTCTTACAGTGAAGTCAGCTAGAGAAAAGAAAATGTTTTTTTCAAACTGTCACAAATCTCCAAAAATTTTTCCAATATATTTGTTGAAAAAGGTCCATGTCTAAGTGGACCTGTGCAGTTCAAACCCATGTTGTTCAAGGAACAACTGTGTGCATATTTATATTGCCAGTGTCTGGCACAAAGTAGGGACCCAAACATGGATGAAAGTGAGATTGTAAACCGATAGCCTTTCCTTTTTCTTCCTTCCCTTTTTATTTTTTATTGAAGTATCACTGATATACAATCTTATATTGGTTTCAAGTATACAACACTGTGGTCCAACAGTTAAATCAATTGTTAAATCCCACTCCCACTAGTGCAGTCACTATCTGTCGACACAGGAAGATACTACAGAATCATTGGCTATATTCTCTGTGCTGTGCTACCATCCCCGTGACTAACTTATATTATGATTGAGAATTCCTGTGCCTCTTTATTCCCCTCACCCTCTTCAACCACCCATCCCAATCCTGCCCCCATAGTAACCACCAGTCACTTCTCAGTGTCTATGAGTCTACAGCTGTTTGATCCTTTTGTTTTGTTTTTATTTTGTATAAATTCCACAAATAAGTGAAATCATATGGTACTTGTTTTTCTCTGCCTGGCTTATTTCACTGAGCATAATACCCTCTAGGTCCATCCATGTTGTTGCAAATGGCAGGATTTCTTTTCTTTTTATGACTCAATAGTATTCCATTGTGCATATGTATCACATCTTCTTTATCCATTCATCTATTGATGGACATATCTGTTGGTTCCATATCTTTGCTATTGTAAATAGTGCAGCAATAAACATAGGAGTGCATGTATCTTTTCAAATTAGGGATTTTGTTTTCTTTGGGTAAATTCGTAGAAGTAGAATTACTGGGTCATATGGTATTTCTATTTTTAGAACCTCCATACTGCTTTTGACAGTGGCTGCATCAATTGACATTCCCACCAACAGTGTAGGAGGATTCCCTTTTCTCCACATCCTCAGCAACCCTTGTTATTTCTTGTCTTTTGGATAGTGACCATTCTAACTGGTGTGAGGTAATATCATTATGGTTTTGATTTACATTTCCCTGATAATTAGCGGTGTGGAATATCTTTTCATGTGTCTGTTGACAGCCTGAATTTCTTCTTTGGAAAAATGTCTGTTCAGGTTCTCCATGCATTTTTTAATTGGGTTATTTGTTTTTTGGTGTTCAGGCATATGAGTTCTTTATGTATTTTGGATGTTAATCTCTTTTATGCATATATTCTCCCATACTAGGCTGCCTTTTGGTTTTGCTGATGGTGTCCTTTACTGTACAGAAGCTTTTTAGTTTGATGTAATCCCACTTGTTGTTTCCCTTGCCTGAGGAGATATGTCCAGGAAAAAATTGCTCATGCTCTTCGTCCTTCCCTTTTTACTCATATCTGCAGGAACAAGTTATCACTTAACAGATTATGTGGCTTCAGAAACATCTTTTAGTTGACTTGCCTCCTAGCAGGTACAGAGGAATTGCTGTAAACCCAGAAAGAAGTCTCCATTTGGAGCTCTAAGGGTTACATAGGTGTCTTTTGTTTCAGGTTAATTTATTTTGCCACCTTTGGGCCTTTGAATGTTATTAAACAGGTGTTAAACAGCTGCAGGTGAAATAAAACAAAGGCTTGGTTTTGAAACCAGATGCAGGGACTGCACATTGTGCTTGTGCACAGTGTGTGGGGTCCTGGCTCTAGTTGTGGTGCATGAGCACAAGGCTCCCCAGTAGGGCCTCATCAGGGGTCCTGAATGCATGGGAGTGCTGCTGCCCCGACAGGGGACTTCCCAAGCAGACTAGCAGCAGCTGCTAACAGCAGAGCAGAAAGGCTGGGTCTCTGCCACAAGCAAAAATGGGACTTTAGGATGAAATGTCCACAGAAATGTCTGAGTTTGTCCAGTTCAAAGCTAGAGGCTGGACAGGCCTGGGGATAAAGTTCTCTCTGATGAGCTTTTGGACTAAAAAGACAAGCCATGCATTTTGGACTTGACTGGTTACTTGGTAACGTCTCCCACTGACACAGGGTCCTGCCCCTTGCTAGTTGTATCATTGGACAAATCTCTTAACCTCTCCAGGCTTTCACACATTCCTCAGCAGAAGAGGGAGAGTGGCCCCAGCTGTGGAGGATTGCGATGGGGAGTTCATGAGCTAATGCTTATGAAAAAAATACTTTGTGAGTTGGGAAGGACTGTACAGATGCTATAACTACTGTGATTTATCATTAGGGAGTTTTTCTTGCCATTCCTTGGGTTCATTTTGTTCCCACCTGCATCTACCAAGTGAGCTTGGAGGAGGTGCTGAGGGAGGAGTAGGGTGGGAAGAAAACAGCATGGTATCCCCAGGACAAGTAGACTTGGTCTGGAACTCTTGTTTGGAAGTGAAGAAAATGGTTTTTGCTTTTTCCATTGTGAAGTGGGATGGTCTTCAGCAGATGTTGCAGAGCTGAGTTTGAGAGCTGTTTTCTCCTCCTTTTGTTGCATCTGGGACTTCTGAGGATGTTCTTTAAAACTAGCACATCCCAAGGATGGAGCCGGCCGAAAGCCAGGGACTTGGCAAAGGAATGTAGGTTGCAACTTCTCTTCTTTCTAGGCTGGCCTCTTTGCTGTCTGCCAGTTGCTTCATGCTCACACCCGCCTCCTCACTCTCTCTCTGATGTTCCCTCCATCCAGCACATCCTTCCCACGCCTGTCCAAATTGAATGTATGCTGCCGAACTATTCACACCTCCGTTCATTCTCCAAGTGTGTGTTGAGTGCCATTACTAAAGACATGGAACACAGTGGAAGCCTTACATTTAGGGGCGCGGCAGAGGATGCTCAGTTTTGCGTGGATGTGTCAAGGGTGAAAAATGTCTGGCAGCTGTCCTGGAGTCAGCCTCTGGAGCTTGGGAGCGAGGTCGGGGAATAAGCCGTGGGTGTGGGCGTTGTCAGCATGTGTGCAAGACAGAGGCACCAACACGGGCAAGATCACTCAAGGCAAACAGAAGATGTGAGTGGACAGGAGCAAGAGAAATGATGCTCTGGGAATACCCCATGTCCAGTGGGTCAGTTCAGAGGGGAACTGGCAGTGGAGAATGAGAAAAAGGGAATGAAGAGGCAGGAGAGGGAAAACCAGCAGGCAAATGATCATCCTGTGGGATGATCCCAGTGGGAGCTGTGGGAGAACGGCAGGCCAGGCGAGGGCCGCAGGGGAGCAGAAAGGATGGCTATGGGAAGGAGCCCGCTGGAGGACCACACACAGCCTTTGCGGATGCTGTCCTCCTCTCCCAGCCAGTGTCAATCACTGCATAGGGAGCTGCTGACTGCGAGTAGGTCCTGTCTCTCAGGGCTACCAGTTCACAAAAAGGATGGAGAACCCTAGGACTAGAAGCCTTGAGGAGGCTGGAGAATAGGGGTGGTTGGGTGCCAGGTAGTAGCAGAAATCAAGGGATGAGAGGTTGCAACTAGAAAGAAGATTTTTTCAGTTCAGGATTTCAGAGGTAGGGCGGTTCGTAGGAGTTGACAAGGTCAGGGCAGGGCCATATGAGGAGGGGCGGAGTGAAATAGTGCGAGATTAATGAGGTCAAAGAAATGAGGTCAAGGTGACAATTGGTCATTAGCATGGATGTTCACCTCTTCCCAGACAAGGGCAAGAATGCGTGTCATGAGGAAGTGGTGTCCACAGCTAAGTTCACAGCTGCTTGTAGGGGTGTGCTTTGGAGGTCCGTAAATGAGGATGTGTTAGAGATGCCCAAATGTATTATGATTAAATACGATGCCCATTGATTTCTCTCACATAAGAGCCCCACTGGCTCCAGCTGTCAGAGAGGCTCTGCTCCATCCGGTCATTTGGGAACCTGGTTTCCTTCCATATTATGGCTTTGCCATTTTCTAGGATGTTGTATTCACCTACTTGCTGTTGCTGGGTCCCATGGTATCCACTCACACCCCACTTAGTCACAGTGTCACCTTTAGCTGCAAGGAAAGCTGGGAAATTTCTGTCTGGGGCAGCTGTGACCCCAGTTCACACTCTGTCCCTGTGGATGAAAGGGGGAACAAAATTTGTGGGACCATCTCACATTCTGGCACAGATGGCTCTAAGGATGGGAAGTCATTCATTCAACAAATATTTATTGAATCACAAGTTGGGTCCAAAATGCTAGGTACTAGGGTTACAGAGGTGAAGTAGACAGACACAGTGCCTGCGGGCCGTCATGGAGCTCACAGCCTAGTGGGCTCTGTGGCCTTCAGAGGAAGATAAGAAGCCTGCTGAGCGAGGCCATAGAGCAGCCATTTGAGAGCTGGAAGATGGGCAGCCGTCATTGGAGACTGCTGCACAGAAGAGTCTAGACTTGGCCTTAGGCAGTAGGTAGAGATTTGTTCATTCATTCATTCATTCAACATGTACTTAGTGGTGGGGATGCAGTGAGAAGTGAAAAAAGATAACAGTGCCCATTCTCATGAGGGTTTTCTTCCTTATTAATCAGATAATCACATATATGGGATAATAATTACAACCTGAGGTAAGACTTCGAAGGAGCAGAATTAAGATTTGTAAGAGCATTTAACAAAGGATCGGACTGAAACTGAGCATTCAGGGAAGGAGGAATGATGACTTGATAGATTAACCAGGTAAGGAGCATGCCAGACCAAGCGAATGGCATGTGTAAAAGTTCTGGGATGGAGGGACTGAAAAATGGCCAGTGACTGACGCAGGGTTGGAGAGGCACTGGAAAGGTTATCAGCACAAACACATGCAGGGTCTGAAGGCTCTGGTAAGGCCCTTGGCTTTTCATCCTGAGAACTGAGGGCAGCCACATACATGTTTTAAGCAGGAGGAGTGACATGATCAGAGCCCTGAAAAGGGCCAAGCCCATGAGGTGGCATCTTTGCAGCAGAAAAGACAGAAGATACAGGAGAGGAATCAGAAAATGTGAAAGAACAGGGAGGGCAGAAAGATGCCTGGGGTAGGGTTTGTCTCAGAGGGATGGTGGAGGTGGGGAGTTGAGGAGAAGCCAGAGGACAGGAAAGGGGCTCATAAACCTCAGCCTGCTCTCTGGAATCGTGCTGGAGCCTTCCCCAGGAAGGACTCCATGGCTGCCTGATATGCTGGCTATCGTGGTGGGTGCCTCATCCCAGCATGGCCCCTTCCCAGATGGCACGACCCTCCTTTCCCGGCAGGAGAAGACCTTAGGAGGATACTCCTCTGCTGGGGGCCGTTCTCCCTTGGAACATGGCACTGGGAACTGGCAGGCAACCCGGACCCTAGGGGCGTCTCTGGATCCAAAGCCTGGCCTTCCACCCTCGCTAACCCCAGCTTGTCTCTGAATCCCCCAAGGGGAGCCCCAGGGCCGGTTCCAAAACTGAGGGGACCATGGGACTCCTCTCACCAGGAGGCCAGGCCTGTGGGCCAGAGACTGCACAGGGAATCAGGCATGGCTGGGCACTGGATCTGGAACCACAGGGAACCTCCATGTGGATATTTACCAAGCGTGGAACTTTATCTGTTTTGTTGTCTGTAAAAGGAGGGTTTCTATGAGGATCACAGGGAAATCAGTTAACAGGTACAGAATGAATATTGTGGACACTGATAATACTATAGACCAACTGGAGTACAGAGTGACTGTGACATTTATGTGACATACTTTCTTGTGTAGCAAGAAAGGTGATAGTGCTCAACTACCAAGGAGAAGCTTAGCAGTTGCCATACCTAATGTCTCCATGAGAGGTATTTTTGAGAATAACTGTGCGTGTGTGTGTCTGTGTGTGTGTGTGTGTGTGTGTGTGTGTGTGTGTGTGTGTGTGTGCAAACTGTTCTGGGTGTCAGGGATTTGGGCCCAAGCTCAGTACCAGCATGAGTACTGGCAGTCTTGAGCAATTCATTTCCCCAATTTGTATGGTAGATTATGGTGTTTAAATACATGGGGTCCTGAAAAAGATCAGCCTGGTCTCAAGTCCTGACAAGCCATTCACCAGCTATGTAACTTAAAATAACATAGAAGCTATGGTTGCTGGTGGGAATTAAAGGAGATGCCCCATCAAGGCGCTTCATATAATCATGGCATAGTAGGTGCACATTAAATGGAAACAGTGGGCCCCAACTTCCTCATCTGCAAAGAGTTGAGCTGAGTCTACCCCAGTGGTAACAATAAGGGTTTCCACTGGGAATGTCAGAGTTTCCTATGAGTGTTTCCCACTCTTGGGATCCCGGGGTCTCTGACTCATCCCAGCCTGGCTAAGGCACAGGCCCTGGTCCACAACCTGTCCCAGGGGGCTTGCTGGAGGTATGCAGCAAAGACCCTTGCAGTCATTCAGGCCAGGCCGATGGCCAGGAGTGCAGCAGTCTTCAGAAGCCCTTTAGTGGGGGTGAGCCTCCTTTTCCCTGTGACCTCCCCAGACCCCCCTACTGCCCCTGCCCTCTGTGCTTTGCAACTAGCAGCCTTCCAGCTATGCCTGAGCAGCAGAGCAGCCTAAATTCAGTCTGCTGGCTTCAGTGGTGAGCCACAGGTGGAGACCAAGGGGAAAGCAAAGAGGCAGCCTCATTTTCAAAATACTTTTGGTCCAGACTGTAAACAGAGCAAATATTAGGCCCAGGAGGGGCCCACACCCTTTGCTTGTTTTTAAGGAAAGATTGGAAGACAATCTTATTTCCTTCTGAGCTGCTGCCCCAGCTGACCTGCCCTTGAGGAGGCCCCCAGGCCCTGTTGCCTCTGCCTGGAGTAGCTGGTTGAAAGTGTCCTGTCCCCTTAGAGTGGGGGTGCTGGGCTTGGGAGCAGGTGCCCGGCCCGTGTTCAGTTTGGCTGGCTCTAATCTGGGTTTGGTTCCAACAGACAAGACCTTGTCATGTGGGCTCCATCCCACTGTCTCAGCCAGGGCTGCTGCCTTAGGCAGCTTGGGCAGACAGGCCTGGGGCAGGCAGTGCTAATAGTAATGGTTCACGTTTATTGAATACTTTCACTGTGCAAGGCACTGGTCTGAGAACCTTACCTCTGTTGGCGCATTTATTTAGTCTTCCTAAAATACGCACCCACTTTTTATGTCTCACTCTCTTTATAGATGAGGAAAGTGAAGGACAGATCAGGTAAGTAATTGTCTCAAAATCATGCAGCTAATAAGTGGCAGAGCTGGGACTGAAATTTGACCTGCCTCCACAGCCCAGCCCTTGACCACTACAGGTCATTGTTGTGGGGTTCTTCACAACACTTTGATTCATTTCACACTGTGCCAGACACCAGACACTTCCATGTACATTATCTCATTTAATCTTCAACATATTCTATGAGATAGACACTCCTCTTATCATTCCCTTCTACAGAAGCAGAAACGGAGGCTCAGAGAGGTTAATCGACTTGCCCAGTATCTGGACAGGAAGCCATGGACAAGTCCAGCCTGTGCCACCAGGTTGTACTGCTCATACTTCCTAGTTTTGCCCACTTGCCAAAGCCAGCTTCCCCCGTGTATACTCCCACCTGCCAGATAGTCCTGGAGCCCTTGTCCCCATGGGGAAGGGTTGTCCTAACTCTGGTTTATCCCATGGGCTTCACCACAGTGGCCTGCAAGGGCAACAGAGGGATTTGAAATGATAGGCAGCAGCTCCACGGACAGGCTCTGCTCCCAGAGCCCCAAATACTGGGATTGAAATAGTCCCTGTGTTCCTCAGGGAGAAGAATTCTTTGCAGTGACGTGTGGTGGAGCGAGTGGGTGTTAAGGAAACATGTTAATACCCCATTCTCAATTTTAACTTTATCTATTGCATATCCTGAGATGTTTATTTCTTTAATTGTGGTAAAATATGCATAGAATTTACCACTTCAACCATTTTCAAATACACAGTTCATTGGTATTAAAAACATTCACACTCTCACGTGACCATCACCTCCATCTATTATTCGCTGAAAATTTCCATCTTCCCAAACTGAAAGTCTGTCCCCATTAAACACTAATTCCCCATTTCCCTCTCCCCCAGTCCCTGACAGCCACCATTCTACTTTTGTCTTTATGAATTTGACTACTCTAGGGACCTTACATAAGTGGAACCAAACGGTATTTGTCCCTTTGTCTCTCACTTATTTCACTTAATATAATGTCTACAGGGTTCATCCACGTTGCAGCATGGGTCAGAATTTCCTTCCTCTTTAAAGCTGAGTAATATTCCATCATTTGTGTAACACATATTTTGTTTATCCATTCATTGGTCCACAGGCATTGGGTTGTTTTCACCTTTTGGCTATTGCAAATAATGCTGCTATCATATATTGAGGTTTTGTGAAAAAGTATTTCCTTGAAAAAATTTGGCTGCTAAAAGAAGCCTGAAAACTACTGCCTTGGTTCAAAGTTGGTGGGGATGGAGACCCAGCAAGCATGAGTAAGTTGCCTGTGCATGAGAACTAGAGCTAAGTTATAGAGCCTTTAGACTCTATATCTAGCATTTTCCACCCCTCTGATTACTGATCAGAGGAAGGGAGGAGAATGTAGCTCTGTCTTGGAGGCAACTGCTCTATTTCCCAGAAACCTCCTGGAGCTGCGTAAAGGACTGGATTTGACATTTGTTGAGTGCCCAAGGGAGCCAGCCTAGTGTAGGGATGGACAGAGCAGGACTTGTATCCTACCTGTGCCTCTCACCAGTCATGTGACCGTGAGCAGGTTGTTCCATGTCTCAGAGCCTGGAGTTGTTGTAAAGATCAAATGAGCTGAGACATGTCCTGTGCTTCTTGGTGCAGTGTCTGGCACACAGTGCCCAGGAAGTAAGAACTGCTGCTCCACAAGGTGCTGTGGGGATAAAGAGATGCACAAGACAGGCTCTGCCCCGTGGGAGTTCTCAGTGTATCCTATCAAGAGGCACATGATATTGATTTATTCCATTATCAGTGATATTGACATTTATCATTTGATTAAGATAGTATCTGCCAGGCTTCTCCATTGCATAGTTAATTAGCAAGTGTTTTGTACTCATTAATTAATTAGTATTTAATAAAATTTTGTGGGAATATTTTGAGACTATGTAAATATTCTGCTCCTCTTCAAACTTTCACTCTGCAGTTTTAGCATCATGTTCTGTCAATGATGATTTTATAATCCCATCACTCCTACATTTACTATTTGAAATTCTACTGCAAGGTAGAGCTTTCACTTTTCCTTTATTTGTTTGTTCATTTGTTCATTCATTCACTCATTTATATCAACACAGACTCATGGATTTCTTTTTTTTCAGAATTTAGGTGACAGTGAATTTCTATTTTATTCAATGGGTTATAATCCATAAAATCATCATTTATTTGATCCTCAAATTGTTTTTACCAAATTTCTAAAATATCTGATAAGCTTGGAGGATAGTACATAGCTTAGTGTGGTTGTAACATAAAAAAATACTAATACTTAGTACTTTCTAAGTGCCAGGCACTATTTTAAGTCTCTTTGTTAACTCTTTACATATATCAATTCTTCCCATATGTAACTGTTATTTATTGCTAGTATTGTTATTTATTGTTCCAAATATTATAGTTTAAAGCAACAAATATTTATTACCTCATACAATTTCTCTGGGTCAGCAAATAGGAATGGCTTAGCTAGGTGGTTCTAGGTCAGGGTCTCTCATGAATTTACAGATGAGATTTGCAGGGCTGCCTAAGCCAAGGATTTAATTGGGGCTGGAGGATCCACTTTGAAGACATCTAACTCACGTGACTGTTGGCAGGTTCATTTCCTTGCCACACGGACCTTGCCATAGGGCTGCTTGAGCATCCTCACAGCACGGCAGCCAGCTTCCAGAATGAGTGAGTGATCCTACAGAGAGGAGTAAGGTGGGAAGCAGTGCCTTATCTGACCTAGTATTTGAAGTCATACACTGTTACTTCTACCACTTTCTGTTCACTAGGAAGAAGTCACTGAATACATTCCATGCTCAAGGGCAGGTAAAGGGTGCTCATAGGCACCCTTTGAAGAGAGGAGGTTAAAGAATTTATGGTTGTATTGTAAAACCACAGCAAAATATATGAATTCCTAGTAACTTTTTCATCCTTACCATAACCCCATAAGCTAGGCATTACTCTGAACAAATAAGTGCTTTTCCCAAGGTCACATGAGCAGCCAGTGGTAAAACTGGGATATGAACACAAGCCGACTGGCTACTGCGCCCATATTCTCAGCCACTACCTGGTATGTCAGGGTGCTGAATACTTTGCTAAGCTGAGCCAAAGAAATGGAAAATTCTTGAAGATATTCAAGGGGAAAGAAACATGATCCAATCCAGTTGTGGAAGGCATAATGCAGCAGGGTGGATGATGATGAGAGAGGTAAGTTTCCACCTGCTTTCCCAGGTGGGATTGCGTGCAAGTCCCTTTGTTTCCTCAGTAGCAAGGAGGCTTGCCATCTGCTTATTTTACAGGTAGACAATTGGAGAAAAGCAGTGTAAATCATAATATTAAAAACAGGCAGGATGGGGTGCTGGCCTCTTTTCTGGCAAAGCACTGGAGGAAGGCTGGGTGTGGAGCACCATAGTTGGGTTAAGGTAGGAGAAAAATATGGGACAATATGAGACATGATCATTATTCTCAGGAGCATATTGTCTATTTGGAAGACAGGAATATAAACATGAAATCATTTAACCCAGGTTACATGTAATTTACTGATTAATGGTAGAGCCAAAGATTGTGTCCTACAGCAGTGCCTAACAGGGTGCCCTGTTTTTCTTAGTGATTGCTTGTGAAGTGAATGAAAGGCAAATAGATACTATGATGGTGTCCTACTGTGGCATGGGTGGAAGAGATAAGAAGGAGGTGGGTGGTGAGACAGGTGAGCCAGACAAGGGAGGAGAAGTTATGAAGCATCTGACTCCAAAAGGCAGGATTAGGTAAGAGACTTAGCAAATGTCAACACAGAGGAGGTTTCAGGGATCTACAGAGATTGACAAGCACCAAAAGAAATGCCAAGAATTCAGGGACATCTGGCAGGGGCAATATTGGGATAAACAGGTATCAGGACCTGGTATCTAGATGGAGAGGCAAAGAGATTTACAGCCCAAGATCAGAGCACAGAATATGGGAAGACACACTTTGCCCTTTGGTGACCTTTGAGCTCATGTTGGCCTGAACTGGTTCACTCAGAGAGGGGTTCATTCTAAGGAATATGAGCAAGAAAGGATGGGGGTGATTTGGGGAGGCTCCTATGTCTCCCAGTGGGCTCTGTCAGAAAACTTGGGGACAGGGAGAGGGTTTCATTTGGGCCAGCCCTCTGCAGTGTGTCCTGCAGATTACTGAGGCTTTCCCATGCCCAACTTATGGTGCACGGGAGAGAGGGTGACCCTGCTCTCAAGGCATTTTTAGTATTGAATTCCTTAGGAGAAACCCAGACCTTCACTGCAAATGAGACCCAAGGAACATGACCACCGTGGAAGCCTGTCTATAATTCTGTACTTCTGCCACTGTGCAAAGAGTTAGAATAGCTTCTTAAATTTCTCTGCGTAAAAGATGTTTACATAGTTATTTCAGCCCCACCTTTGCCACTTCCTTTTTGTGGGAACTTAGGCAAGTGATAAGGGATAATTCCTCATCTGGGACATGGAGATAATTAATACCCACCTCCCAGGGTTTTTGGGAGAATCAGTTCAATCACACATGTGAATATAATTTGAACAGCTAAGTGCTATGTGAACCTAAGGGAATATTACTGTGAAATAAACTCCACCCAGTGAGAGCTCAATCATCTTAATATTTGTCATGTGAAACTACTTTTATGTAGGAACCTTGAAGTCCCAGTCACATTCACAGGGGAGCTACAGGAATAATGCACTGCCCTTCTCTGGTCCACGGAACAACTCAAAGAGAACTTGGTTAATCAAACTCTTTAATTTGACTAGAATCCCTCCTCATCCCCAACTGCTTGTAAAGGACCGGTGTCTTCTGTAAGAGTAATAATATATAGAACGCTGCCAGCTTTGAGGAGACAAGACAGCCAGACAGAATCCCTGGCTGACCACATGGCTTCACTCCAGCTAGGAAGGGGCTTTGCTCCTGCACTGCCCTGGCTCTCCAGCCACGCTCTGTACTTCCTGATTATACCTGAAAGAATTATTTTTGTTGAATTTTCATAGAGACCCACAAAACGATTAGGTGAAAAAACTAATAGCTGTTATTCATTGAATGGTACAAGAGCAGCTCTGAATCTGAGTTTCCCCATGAAGAATCTTCCTTCAAGCCCGGAAATACTCCTCTAGGAGTACTTCCTGTGTAACAGGAAGTTCTCCCTCCTGCCTGTGGAAGTCTGTATTTTAACTGTTTGGTGTCTACATATATATGGGTTCTGTAAGTTGTCCTCAACCCTTTGGCGTGGGTTATATTTTCCTCTTAGGGTTCTCCTACTTTAATTCCTCCAACATAATTTAGAGAAGGCTGACCATGTACTGGCCATGAATGGGAGCTCTGCGGACAGATTGTACCATTGCCGTTTGTGGGTTATGGCCAAGCTTCCGTTTTCTTTCCATAAAATAAGGCTAACAGCATATATGCCTCAGAGTGTTGTTTTGGGGATGAAAGTTGCTAATGTGTGTAAAGTGTTTAGATAGTATCTAGTGCATAGTGAGCACTCAATAAAGGTCAGGGCTTTTTTTTTTAAGTAGCACATACGGTATTTATTGCCCTCAAGAAAAATGTAACTCCTAGAAATACAGACATCTTGAAAGGTTCACAGAAATCCATGGATCCATACTTGAAAAGTAAGGTGCTTAGGGGTACAGAGTATATAAAGTCTTAATAAATATTTGTATTTATTTGAGAATGAAGGATACAGGGGTTGTCCCTTTGAGGTGTTAGACCCTGCTTTTCTTGTCTGTATCCTCTCTGTTGAATATATACTAGGCTTTTCTCTGCTGCCTTTACTTTCCCAGAACTAGTTAAGTCCCTTGGGAAATATGTTAATAGATCTTGTTTTTCTGGTTGTGCAGTTCTTGCCCACTTCTCAGCTGGAGCCTCAATATTTTAATGGTAAGACCAAGTGGCAACTCCCATTAGTATACATTATGAGGAATGGGTCTCAAAGTGCCCCATTAGGGGCAGGGTTCCAGAGCCAAATTTATTTCTTACAGTCTGGGGTTGCTGTGGGTTCTTTCACTTGGGAAAGAAGGTGGGAAAAAACCTTCTCTTGATTGCTGCCTTGGACTATGACAAATGCAAAGCAATGTACCAATAAATCTTTGCAGATAGTACTTGGCAAGTTACTCAGCAACTCAGTGGCAGGATTTGAAGTTTCTCCAACGTCTTCCTCCGGGGTCTGGTACTGCAGCAGGGACTCTGATGGGCAAGAAAAAGCCAATTACAAAATGCCAGAGAGAAAATGAGGCAGGGGCAGGGGAGGGGGGAGAGGGAGAATCTAATAAACACAAAAAAACCCTCCGACTCATGATGAGCCTACAATTCCAAATTCCAAAATACTTGGAAGGAAAACTATTGCTAGGGAAAAAGGAGAAAGAAAGAAAGGAATATAGCCAGCACAACCAACAACAGAGAGATGAATTCACATCAGACTATAAGAAGAGCAAAAGTTAATAATTACTTCAAATTATATGTGATGAAATTCTTAAAGGGCTGAAGAAAGGGATATCATCTGTAGAAAAGAACAAGAAATAATGAAATAAAAAATAAGCAGAAACAAGAGCACAGGATTAAAAAAAAACCCCAGAAATTAGGAAATACATAGTTTTGAATTTCTCAATAAAACCTCTATAGATAGCAAAAACTCAATACTGGATATAACTAAAGAAAGAATTAGTGAATTAGAAGTCAGTCCTGAGGAGTTCATCAGATACAACCCAGGGTGAAAAATTAAAAATATGTAAGAGCAGTTAACAGACACAGAGAATAGATCAAAAGACTCCAATATTCATCAATCAGAGTTCCAGAAGAAAGAGAACAGTGGAAATTAATGAGAGGCAGTATTTGATAAGATATTGAATGCATATTTTCCCAACTGAAGAAAGATATGAGCTCTAGGATTGAAAAATCACCGTGAGTGACAAATAAAAACAAATCCACACCTTATATTGTAGTGCAACTTCAGAACCTCAAAAACACAAACTCTTAAAAGCCTCACAGGGAAAATACACATTACCTACAAAGGAGCAATACTTAGCCTGACAACAAACTTCTCAACAACAACAGCTGTCAGAAAACAGTGAAGTATCTTGAAAATGTTGAGTCAGAAGAACTGTCACCCAGGAAGTCCCCGCTCATCAAAACTAGCACTCAAGAGTGAGAATGTGATAAAGGTATTTTCAAATATACAAAAAGAAGAAATTTTAGTGCACACTGATGTCTGCTGAAAGAAATACTGAAGGGTGAACTTTATCCAGAAGAAAAGTGAATATGGAGATTAAAAAATGGCATGCAAAAAAAAAAACTGAGCCAAAAAAATTAGTGAAATATAACCATTGAGTGTTTTTAAAAAAGAAGCAAAAAACTTACATGCTAAAAAAGTTTTAAAAAGGTAAAGTGAGGGCAGTTTCTACTTTTTCATCTGATTGTTGCCATATAGGAAGTCAGCCCAGTATTTTAAAGTCACTGGTTGGTCTTTCAAGACAAGCGACAAAACCAGAACTTCTATGTGAAATCTTCTGGTTTTTAAGGTTTGTAACAGATACATAAATGTTTAGTATGCCAAGCTCTTCAACATGTAGATTCAAGAAAAATTCAAGCTGTTCAGCTTTCTTGGTGACCTTAGGTACGGGCAGTACATTTTTTTTTTTTTTAGAAATATGATTTAATTTAAAATTTTCTAGGAGCCACATTTTAAAAGTAAAAAGAAACAGGTGAAATTAAGTTTAATAATATATTTTGTTTGACTCATACCTAAAATATTATCTCAACATAAAATCAATTAGAAAATTATTGTGTTATTTTATGTCCTTTTTCTGGAATAACAAGTCTTTGAAATTCAGTGTTTTCTTTTTTGAAGTATTGTTGATATACAGTTTATTTCAAATGTACAAAACAGTGGTTCAGCAGCTACCCATGTTATTAAATCCTCACCCCCTCTAATGCAGTTACTATTATCAATGTACAAAGATATTACAGAATCATTGATTATATTCTCCATGCTGTACTACCACCCCCATGACCAACTTATGTTGTGATTGTAAATTATTGTGCTCCTTTACTTCCCTCCCCCTCCTCTGCCATCCACCCTAACCCCTCCCTCCCGTTTGGTAATCACTAGTCACTTCTCAGTGTCTAGGACTCTGCTGCTGTTTTGTTCCTTCTGTTTTGTTTTGTTTTTATATTCCACAAATAGGTTAAATCATATGGTATTTGTCTTTCTCCACCTGGCTTATTTCACTGAGCATAATACCCTCTAGTTCCATACATGTTGTTGCAAATGGCAGGATTTCTTTTCTTTGTATGGCTGAATACTATTCCATTGTGTATATGTACCACATCTTCTTTGTTTACCTACTGATGGACACTTAGGTTGCTTCCCTATCTTGGCTATTGCAAAGAGTGTGGCAATAAACATAGGGGTGCATATACCTTTTCAAATCAGGGATTTTGTTTTCTTTGGGTAAATTCCTAGACATGGAATTACTGGGTTGTATGGTATTTCTATTTTGAGTTTTTTTAGGAACCTCCATCCATACTGCTTTCCACAGAGGTTGCACCAATGTTTATTCCCACAAACAGTGTAGGAGGGTTCCCATTTCTCTGCATCCTTGTCAACATTTGTTATTTTTTGTCTTTTGGATAGTGGCCATTCTGACTGGTGAAGTGACATCTCATTGTGCTTTTAATTTGCATTTCTCTGATAATTAGCAATGTGGAGCACCTTTTCATATGCCTGTTGGCCATCTGAATTTCTTCTTTAGAGAAGTGTTTGTTCAGATCCTCTGTCCATTTATTAATCAGGTTGCTTGCTTTTTGGGTGTTGAGGCATGTGAGTTCTTTATATATTTTGCATGTTAACCTCCTGTCAGATATGTCATTTATGAATATATTCTCCCATACCATAAGAGGTCTTTTTGTTCTACTGATGGTTTCCTTTGCTGTACAGAAGCTTTTTAGTTTGATGTAGTCCCATTTGGTCATTTTTTTTTTGGTATCATTAATATATAATTACATGAGCAACATTGTGGTTACTAGATCCCCCCATTATCAAGTCCCCACCACATACCCCATTACAGTCACGGCCCATCAGCATAGTAAGATACTATAGAGTCACTACTTGTCTTCTCTGTGCTATACTGCCGTCCTTGTGCCCTCTGCCCCCCACATTATGTGTGCTAATCATAATGCCCCTTATTCCCCTTATCCCTCCCTTCCCTCCCATCCTCCCAGTCCCTTTCTCTTTGGTAATTGTTAGTCCATTCTTGGGTTCTGTGAGTCTGCTGCTGTTTTGTTCCTTCAGTTTTTGCTTTGTTGTTATACTCCACATATGAGTGAAATCATTTGGTACTTGTCTTTCTCCACCTGGCTTATTTCACTGAGCATAATACCCTCTAGCTCCATCCATGTTGTTGCAAATGGTAGGATTTATTTTCTTCTTATGGCTGAATAATATTCCATTGTGTATATGGACCACATCTTCTTTATCCATTCATCTACTGATGGACACTTAGGTTGCTTCCATTTCTTGGCTATTTTAAATAGTGCTGCAAAAACACAGCAGTGCATATGTCTTTTTGAAACTGGGTTCCTGCATTCTTAGGGTAAATTCCTAGGAGTAGAATTCCTGAGTCAAATGGTATTTCTATTTTTTGAGTTTTTTGAGGAACCTCCAAACTGCTTTCCACAATGGTTGAACTAATTTACATTCCCACCAGCAGTGTAGGAGGCTCCCCCTTTCTCCACATCCTTGCCAACATTTGTTGTTGTTTGTCTTTTGGATGTTGGCCATCCTAACTGGTGTGAGGTGATATCTCAATGTGGTTTTAATTTGCATTTCTCAGATGGTTAGGGATGTGGAGTATCTTTTCATGTGCCTGTTGGCCATCTGAATTTCTTCTTTGGAGAAGTGTCTGTTCAGATTGTCTGCCCATTTATTAATTGGGATGTTTGCTTTTTGGGTGTTGAGGCATGTGAGTTCTTTATATATTTTGGATGTTAACCCCTTGTTGGATATGTTGTTTATGAAATATTTTCCCATACTATAGGAGGCCTTTTTGTTCTACTAATGGTGTCCTTTGCTGTACAGAAGCTTTTTAGTTTGATGTAGTCCTATTTGGTCATTTTTGTTTTTGTTTCCCTTGCTCAAGGAGATGTGTTCAGAAAAAAGTTGCTCATGTTTATATTCAAGAGATTTTTGCTTATGTTTTTTTCTAAGAATTTTATAGTTTCATGGCTTACATTCAGGTCTTTGATCCATTTCTAGTTTACTTTTGTGTATGGAGTTAGATAGTAATCCAGTTTCACTCTCTTGCATGTAGCTGTCCAGTTTTGCCAACACTAGTTGTTGAAGATGCTGTCTTTTCCCCATTGTATATTCATGGCTCCTTTATCATATATTAAATGAGCATATATGCTTGGGTTTATATCTGGGCTCCCTATTCTGTTCTATTGATCTATGGGTCTGTTCTTGTGCCAGTACCAAACTGTTTTGATTACTGAGGTACAGGTAGTATTTAAGTGTTCCTTTGGTCTCTGTTGTCTGTCCTATGAGTGGGGATGTCTTCTCAGAGGATGTAGTACTTAGACTGGTAATTGAGGGAAGGATGGAATTTAAGTAAGTGGAGAGCAGAGGGAAGGGTACTTGAGACCCTGAGGTAGGAGTATACCTAGAGTGGTTTAGGAAATTAGTTGATGGGGGTGAGGTCTGGGAGAAGGAGTTGAGGTTGGTCAGGGCCAGAGATGTTTGGATATCGTCTTGTATCCTTGTGTCCTCCCTAACATCTGGAAGCTGGTCTATTTTGAGTTACATTGTTTATTGTCTTACATCATTTCTCTGGGACGGGTGGTGAATAAATCAACACTACTTGGTGATGAGGGTGAGAATGCCAATGAAAAAGGCAAGAAGGAGAAATCAGGAATATATGGAGAATGTGTGGTGTGATGGGATACTTCCCAAGGAGCTGCATAATGCGCCTGCCAGTTCTGTAATTAGAAACAGGGATCTTGAAAGCATGGCTGCCATGTGGTAATTCACGTGGATTTCTCAGTAGCTTGAGTCTCTGGCTCTTGAGTTTTTCTAAATGGCAGGGTTGCAATGCTCTGAACCAGCTTGGTTTCTTTGAAATAAAACCAGATAAACAAATGTAGAGGACGTGTGTGGGAGTGGTGGAGGGAAGCTGGCTTATGAGTCAGGAGACCCAGATTCTAGTCCTGTTCTTGCCATCAACTCCCTCATAGGCAGATCCACCTTACAAGGGTTTAGATCCCCAAGTAAACACATCAGGCCATGTCAGTCCCTGAAATTGCCCTTAAAATATAATATAAATTATTTAGTGTATACAACACTATCCATTAATATGTACACATGTATAAGGTATATAGTAATGTGCCATGAGTAATGTGCATTTAACAAGATAATTTATTACAGAGAAAATTACATTAAGTTATCTTTCATCAGTCTTTTTTTGGTCACATGTATATTTTTATTTTCTATAACTTAAAAGCTCATATATTGCAACTGGATTGTATGACCTTGAGCATAAAAACAAAAATCGTCCCTTTGAGCTGCAGTAAAATAAAATGACTAGCCTAGATAATTTATAGGGCCACCTCCAGCTCAAAATCATTGAGTCTTTCTTTGATGTTATGATGGAGTGTTCTTGATGCAGGAGGCCTGGTTGAATGTGGTTAGGGACACAGGTTCTGTTTCTGGCAGGCTGAGTTTTCATTTTGACTTTACTTTTACTTAATCGTGTGACTCTGGAAAAGTATGCCTCAGTTTTGTTCTTTAAAAATCTGTAAAATGGGGATAATGGTATCTACCTCATAGGGATGCTATGAGGATTAGAAGATCCATGTAGATGCTTGGCACATAGTATTTGCTCAGTAAATATTGCCTAGTATTATTGTTATTCCTATTATTTGCAAAACACCATAGTGAGTGCTCTTGGGAAAACAAATGGAGTCACCACAATTAAAATGCATTTAAAAAGAACTGGTACCTTCAGTGTAATAAAGACTTTCTGGTGCTGGCTAACATACAGAGTTTATTGTTGGGTATACTAAGGAATCTTAGGGCTGATGAGGGTGGGCTCCCCTGGGAAAAAGGTGCTGAAATGGAGATTAGCATGCATGACATCTATTGGGGAGTTCATTTGGGTTCGACGTCTGTGGAAGCAAGGGAAAGCCAGCAGGATTGAGCATGGGAGAAGCTGAGCTCTGATGCAGTCTTAGTGAAGGCCACAGGACACTCTGGAATGCGAAGCGGCCCTCAGAGCTGTCCCAAGTTGTAGCAAGGGGCCAGGCATTTATGGTCCTCGTGCCCATCAGTGTTGGGTATGAGCCATAGCTGGAAGGCAGTGTGACCTAGGGTGAGGCACTTTTCTTCAATTTCCACAGAGGGCTGACAGCCAAGGGTAGTCTTCCAGAATACTTCGAGCAGCTGGGGACTGAGGCCTTCCTTCCTCAAGTGGAATCTAGTGGCTCATCATGGTGCCAACCAGAACACCCAGAGACTGAGAACAGCATTCAGTCAGCCCTGCCAGGGATAGAACTGGCAGGTTAGGAATGGAGGCTACGTTGCTCATCTCTGACTGCATGGGTTTTGTCTCTGCTGCTCTCTGTTCCATTCTCTTGCCTCTCTCTCTGAATTCTGGCTTCTTCTACCTCCTCATTTTGCCTATAGCCCAGGACAGCCACCAGCCCAGAGCCTGCATGGTGTTAAGGCTCCACGTCTCATCGCCACTGACATCAAACCCTGTGTCTGAGGTCAAATGCTTGAGAGAGAGACACTGGCTGGCTTTGACCAGCTTACAAATGGCTGAAGCCAGCCAGTGTCCAGATCCACCTCTGGCTTGGGTCACCACCATTCCTAGTCCAGTCTCTAGAGGTGGGGGTGGATCATGTTGTACCTCCCCTTTCCAGGGGTTGTGGCCAGGGTATGGGCACCACAGAATGGATATCAATGGGGCATTTAACAGGGATTTGTTGAGCACCCTGATGTGCCAGGCAGTATTTGAGGTTCAGTCCAACAGATGACAGCCCCTGCCCTCATGGAGAGCACCTTCTATTCAGGGGGACTGGCTGTGAAGAAAATTAAGGCCCTATCAAGGCAGAGGTTGGGGATGTAGAAAAGCATTTTCATAGGGGCACACGCAATAATGCAGGGAGGAGGAGGAGAAACTTCTCAGAACCTGCTCCTGTCATTATCTCTTTCCTTCCATCTGGCTCCCTATTGCTCCCTTCTCCTCATTTCCAAACCTGCGCTGGGCTCCCCTGTCTTTCAGGAGCAGCGGCATCTCTCCGTACCTTTGCTCGGCCTCGAGCTGCCCTCTGGCTCCCTGCAGGTAGGTCAGCCCCACAGCATCTGACAGCTGCTTCCCTCAAATCTGCAGCCCCCTCCCATCTTCCCTGTTACAGTGCACTTTCCTCACAGATGGGGAACCTCGGGATGACCTGCAGCTCTGCTCTTTCCATCCAGCTAGCTGTCAAGTGGTTTGGAGTCTGTTTCTCACATCTGTCTCCTCTTTGACCAGTCCTGGCAGGATGTTCTGAATTGCTCCTCTTGGCTTCCATCTCTGCTTTCCGACTTGTCTCACTAGTCAGCCAGATTAATATCCCTGAAATGCACTCCTGATGTCACATTCTTTGACTCAGTGTTATCTTTTGGGTAAAATTCAACCTTCTCTTGACCTCTCAGGACTTCCTTCATCTGGCTCCAACTTGCCTTTTCAGCTGAGCTTTCACCTTTCCATATTGCTGACAGCTGTACTCCAGGCATCCAGAATGAGTCCCCAGGTAGGTTTCAGACTTACCTACCGATAGGTCTTTCCCCCATTCTTCTCAGTCCTTGACGTATCTTTCTTTCTAGAAGTCATGCCTCATTCACTAACTGGATGTGACCCATCTCGCCCTCTTCTGAACCTCTCAGACTCCATCCGAACCTCACTGCTGCCCCCTTACCACTTGTTAACTGTATTGCAGGCAAGTCCACACATTTTTTCTGCCCTACTCAGTGGCTGAGCTTAAACAATGGTTTAAGGTGACTTCTCCAAGCTACCCCAAATAAATACATTATCTAAGTAAAAATAGGCTCTCACTATTCTCAGCAGCTTCAAGACAATTTCTCTAGTGTCCACTTCCAGTAGATTGCCACTCTAAGCTCTGCCTGTATGCAAAGTCTGGAGTTTCTTCTAGTCAGGAGGTTTTTGAGGACAGATCAATGTCCAGACATTTTTCAGCCTTCCATGGCACATGAGCGTGGGCTTGCAGAATGTGGCCAGTTAGGGAGTATTTGTTGGCTGAATGAATGGATCAGTGAATTCATGCTACAACATACAGCCTCCCCTGGGATCTTCTTTTTCTCTTAATTCTCCATAGAGGTGAAGCATACTTTTGTTTCCCTCTGATTGGCTGCTTTAGAACAATGCTGTAGATTCCAGCGACAAGCTTTCATTTCCTGACTGAGGTCCTATGTGAGAAATAGCAAAGAACTTGCAACTTCAGGCAGGTAGCCAGTGTCCTTACAGTTGAAATGCAGGAACTTATCCTACTGCCCTCAGAAGGCTATTCCCGGGCCCTGCCCCTCTAAAGGGGTGCTGGAAATGTTCTGTGGCCTTTGCCTTCATTTCTCCTTCTGCACATGGAAAAGGTACAGATTTCCTCTTCTGGATTTCACATAACCTTGAAAATAAATAGGGAAAATGTACCTGGGGTGATGATGGGGTCCTTCTGGTGCTGACCCCCTGGGCTCCCTTTTCCTCCCCCACCTTCTTCTATACTCCAACTAGCTTGTTAAATACCTCATCAGGCCTTTGCTAGACTGTGTCTTCTGCTGGGAACATTCTCTCTGACCTTCTCCTCACCCTACAAGCTCCTTCTAAGGCTTTAGATTCCTGCTTAGAATCTAAAGAATTCTAAAATCTTGCATTACTCCCAAGAAGCCCTCCTAACTGCCCCAGCCCACCGTTTCTCAGTCATATTCCCCTGCCATGTGCCTGCACCACACCCTGTACTTGCCCTTCCCCTTCCCCAGCATTCATCTCACTGGACAGTAATTGTTTGTCAGTCATCCTTCCTGGTCTGCATGCGCCATGAAAGCACAGCAGGGTCTGTCTTGCTCACCACTGTATCCCCCAGTGCCTAGCACAGTGCTGGACACAAAATAGTCATTCAACAAAAACACTGAAATGAATGGGTGGAGACATAGATGGGTGGATGAATGGATGGGTGAAACAGGTGTTATGTATCTGTTAATTACTGCCGTACAACTGTGCATGATAAGCAACCACATAACCTCAGTGACATTCAGTAACAAGTTGTTTATGGCTCATGCCTCTGGAGTTATCTGGAGGTCGCTAGGCAGCTCTGTCGATCTTGGCTGGGCTCACTGACATGGCTGGGGTGGCTTGGGCAACCAGAGCAACGAAGCTCCACCCCGTGTGCTTCTTTCTCATCTTCCCCTGGGCTAGGCCAGGTGTGTGCTCCTGCTGATGGCAGGTGTGTGAGAGCGAGTGGAGATACTCAGGGCCTCTGGGGCCCAGGCTGGACCTGGCACATCACATTCTCTTAGCCAAAGCAGGTCATAGGCCAGCCCAGATTCAAGGGCAGTGGGGGGAAACAGATCTCACCTCTTTAGTGGAGAGGAACTGTAAAGTCATAAGGCAAAGGTTGTGGCATGGCGCCCCACAATCCTGGGTCATAGTTCACAAGTAATGGGAACCTTGGGGAGTCACACAAGTCAGATGGGCTCATGAACTTCAGTTTCCTCACTGGGAAAATGGGAATGATGCTATCTGTCCTGTCCATCTCACATAATCAGAAGCAATTCATTCTTTCTTTCTTCGGCTCAGAGTTTGGGAAGCATTATCAAGTGCAAAGTGCTGTGATGCAGGAGGTAGGATTACTCTTGCATAGGCCCTCATCCAACAGAGCTGGTGAGGAACGTGGGACAGTGGGGAGATGGGGATGGGAGACTGAGAACCCGCCTGCCGGCCCCATATCCTAGGCTCCTGACAGCTCAGATTCTCCATTGTGAACTGAGACCATGTGGGGTCTCATAAATAATGGATGTAAATGGGTTTTGAAAAACATCAAGCTTTATGTGGTTGTAAGGTATTATTAGATACAGGATCATCTTTGCTGCTGTAGCTGTTGACAAGTCTGGCTTTACCCCATGGCATTTCCTCTGTCTCCCCGGGAGATGAGATGGTTGGGAGCAAATTACTCTGTAAAGGTGTTTCCATAGCCCAGGAAAATGCTGCTCGTTGTGCATTGGGTTCCTCTGCCTGCTACCTGTCCAGGGTGGGAATGCTAGGGTTCTTGCTTTCTCAGGGGTGTTTTCCTTTTCCAGTCCTACTGGCCATCCCCTCTGATAAAAGTCAGTGTTTGTGGAGGAGAAGCAGGCATGTCCTCCTTCCTTCCCTTAAGTTTCCTCCCTAATGTTTATGGCTTTTGGTGCTTAGCAGCATCTCTAAAATGCTAATGGGAGGTTCACTTGGGTACTTGAGCTAAGCTAGATCCGTGGGCATTTCTCCCACTGGCTTTGGAGGATACCTCCCATCAAAACAACAGGCCCTGTCTGCCTCCAGAGACAGTCATGGGGGTGGAAGGTGGAGCTTGAGGCCTTTGTTTCCTGAACTCTGAAAGGCTGGGTGGCATGGGGGTTTGAAAGCTGGGTCTTGCAGGATGAGAAGGAGAGGCCAGAGAGTGGTAATAAATTCTCAGGTTCTGGGCACCCATCTGAGCCCACATGGACTCTTTGGCTCTTAGCACATCATCTGTTTTTGTGGCTCCAGCGCGGGTTGCATTCCTTTTTCTCTGAGGCTTCACTTCTCTCCAAAGGCCTTCACTCTGGCTGGCTGTGTGGAAACACCTGGCTCAGAGCGCATCCAAGTTCCCCAGCACAAAAGGAAGCTCTCGAATGCATCTCACTGACAGCACATTATTTTTTTCTCATTTCTCTTTCTCTGTCATGAATCATTGTGCCTGGAATCTTCCCTGGAAGGGTTCATCTGGCTAATGATTTTGTCCCTGGAATGGCACACTGTGAGCAAGAAGCTGAGGTGGCTGAGATTGGTGGGGACGAGCATTATTGGGCTCACATAGTTTGGGGCTCAGGCTGCAGCATATGCCAGCCAAGTGGCCTTCGGGAGCTTGTCCACTGAGCATCAGATTCTTATCCATGAGCTCCTCTTGGTTTGTGGTCAGCATTGAATGAGGTTCAGTATGTGAAATTGCCTCACATAGACAGGTTTTGAATCTGTTTCAAGACCAGTCAACTCTTGAGCCTCCTGATCCGTCACCTTACTTCTCTGGTGGCTGCTGGGACCCCATGGTCACGTCCTCTACAGAAGGGAAGATCCAGGTGGGGGTCTGGCAGCATCAGACTTTCACACAGTATCTCACATGTGCCATGAACAAGTCTGCTCATGCTGTAGCTGACGTTTGCTTCCTGCCAGGTAAGTGAGAGCAACGCATCTCCCCCTTACCCCTGCTGGGGGTGCCGTTGTGGGATTACTACTTTTATTCCAGGACCTGGTCCTGGTGCTCTCCAAGCTGTATCTGCTCAGGTGCCACTGTGTTCCCGCTGGTCTGTGTTTTCTCCAGAGCCATCCTTATCCTTGTTCTAAGCCAAAGTGTGGAAGGAGCCTTTCTCTCCAACTCTGCCAAGCTTTGCCTCTAAATCTCATGGTGTATCTCATGGCACATCTGAATTGGACTTTGAAGTTCACCAGGTGAAGAGTAAATGTAACACTTCTATTTTACTGAGATTCTTCCAGACCGACTTCTTTTACATGGGTTTATGAAATCAGTATACAAATAGGTACTGGGATTGCCAGGACCTAAGGTCTCAGTTTGGACTAGAAACTCTGTGCACTGTGTCAGCAGCACAGTACATCACTGCAATTATCACCACTAACCACAGGTGGAACAGGACTCTGAGCTGGACGCTGTACAGGAGAGACTATGTGTGACGTCAACTACTAGAAGCTTAGCCTTTGAAATTGACCTTGTGGTACTATATCCATGGAGCTCTTGTAAAAGTTAGTGAATCACGGTTTGTTAGTCCACCCAGACTGCCTTATAGAAAGAACTGAATAAATATCTCTCAGTTGAGTTTCCCTGTCCTTGACTATAGTGTTGAGGTAGCCTCCTAACTGGTCTCCTTATCTCCTGCCTCCTCTTCTGACAATTCACCTGTCCCCCGTGTTGCCATCAAGTTTTTCTATAACATTGACTGTGAGGTTAAGTCTAGGCCCCTGAATGTGGTCTTCAAGGCTGTTCACCACCTGGCTCCAAGGAATCCTTTCAGCCTGAGCTTCTCCTGCACCCTGCCAAACTTCTGAACTTCTAGCATCATCACACCGTTTGCTGGTCCCTAAACATGCCGTGCAGTTTCAAACCTTGGGGCCTTTGCCCACTCACCCCTGTTCTAAGCCAAAGTGTGGAAGAAGCCCTGGTGGTGCTGCCTTATCTGCCCTCTCCTAACCTGGCTCAAGGCCAGGTCAGATGCTAAGGGAAGCCTGCCCGATCGCTTCGGCACATGCCGTCTCTGTCTCACGCATAGACCCCTGCTTCGTTCGTCATGCACCCATAAGTGCTCTTGTACCTACTTCCATTCCAGCTCATTGTAGTGTAATTTTTTCTGCATGTTGGTGTCTGCTGAATTCCTCAAGGGCCAGTCCTGTGTCATCCCTGTCATTGTATCCTCCTGTCCTCTGTCATCCTGCTGGAGCCTGGCAGATGCTAATAAACCTTGAAAGAATGTGCAAATGAATGATACAGGAATAGGAAGTTAGCTATGAATTGGGTCATCCATGTCTTAGGGGGATTGGGAAATTTTGAGTATTTGAGTAAAATATGAAGTTTATATAAGATGGAGAAAAAGGAAAGTATCCATGAGATTTTCAGGCCTGGGTAGAAACAAGAGAATTTTTATCTCCCTTCTGAGAATTCTGGAAAGACTTGCTGGAGTTGAAGACAAAACTATTAACTTAAGAGAAGAAAGAAAGAGTCTGTGGGCATGGGTAAGAATGAATTTACAGATTTAAACATTTATTAAGTACATGTAACATTTACTGAGTTTTCAGGCAGTGTGCCGAGCACTCTGTATGCATAATCTCATTTAATGCTCTTAGCAACACCTTGAGGTGGTTATTCAGTTTTTCCAAACCCGAGACCTGAAGATAGATGAGATTTATGTGGCTTGTGGGGAGAGGTGAAGAGAAGAGAAGTGCATTTCAGGTAGAAGAAATAGCAGGTACAAGACCCTCAGGCAAGAAAGAACTTGATATGTTCAGGTAACAGAGGGAAGGCCCGGGGAGAGGGAACAGTGAGCAAGGGGCACATGGAACCAGATGAGGCTGTGGAGGGGTGGGAGACCACATGCAGAGTCTTGTAGGCCTGTTAAAGCGAAGAGTAGGATAGGGACTTGCCGGTGGTAGGACGAATTAGGTTTTTGATTTCCAAAGAAGAATTGATTTGAAAATATTGGAAGAGGAGCAAAAGTAATGTGGGTGCAGGTTTAGGAGGCTGGTGCTGTTGTTTGGGTCAGACTTCAACTGGTGGGGGGGACTTCAGCTAGGGTGGAGCTGTAGAGAAATAGATAAATTTAGAAAAATTGGGTCCGTAGAATGGATAGGACTTAGTTGTGGATGGGATGGAGGCATGGAGGCGAGGGAGAGGTAAGGCGATAGCCAGTTTCTAGCTTAAGCAAGTAGGGGGCAAAGGTGCCATTTCCTTACATAGGAAATATTCAAGGGGGTGAGTTTCAGGGTGGGAATGGGGGTATCTCATGGGCACAGGCATCTGTGGATCTCCGTGGGAGGAAATGCTGGCTTTAATGATGACTAAGGTCCCTAGAATCCCTGAAAGTAGCATCTGGGTCAGACTACCACCCTCCCTATCAGCTGGTTGTACTCCATCGTGTCCTTTTCCTGTGGGGGAATGGTGGACTGAGAGCCTTCGAATGATTGTGGTTTTGCCCAGCTTTCCTTGACTTTTCAAAGGCAGACCTTGAAAAGGAATCAGCATCACAGGGTAAATTCCTTTTTGATATTTTGTCTATTTCCTACCATGAAGTATGTTCAGGATGCAAAAGACTTGGTCCTGGAAACTGGAATGCAAACTTAGATGGCATTTTATTCATTCATTAACCCCGGTAAGCTGACCTGCAGCAGCTAGCTCCTTCAGGAGGGAGAATATGAGTGAATTGAAAAGAACGGAACAGGCAGTGCTTGGGAATTTAAAATCTGTTAATGTTGTGTTCTTGCCAGAGCAGATGGCCCCAGGCAACTCACCTCTAGCTAGGGAGCAAGTACCAGCCGCCAAGGGAAGAGGGAAGGAGGACGGGGCTGGAGCTTATCTCCCTGCAGGCAGTGCAGTGAGTGGGCAGCTTGGCTGCAAGGGGATTCCTGTGGCTCAGAGGTGTGACAGACTAAGAAATTGTCCACTTGGTTGACATCCAGTAAGCTCTTAATGCTGAAACAGATCTTAATCCAAAGACCCCAGTTTCTCCAGAATTTGAGGCCCAGAGCTTGGTTCATAGTAGGACCATGAGGGCAATCCACTGACCGACTGACCTAGAATAGTGAAGCTATCCATCCAAAGTCTCATGAAAAATTATCACTGGGCAGGGAACAGAAAGAACCCGCCTCACCATGCTGCTGAGTGGCAAGCTAATAAATGGAAGGTGTTTTTCCTCTTTGGTAATAGGATCCAAGACATGAAATAGGAGATTGGCAGAGAGTTCTATATTGCATTAAAAGAACAAATAGATTTATATTGGGGTAATAAGTGCTTGCTTTGAGCCCAAGTGTGAATGATTGGATTCCAGCCTAACCGCTGAAATTTGCTGCAACACTGGGAGACAAATCCCCTAAGGGACATGTAACATTTTCCTCGTCGTTTGATCTTATGTCCCTACTGGAGTCAGTGGAATTGCAACGTTTTGTACTGATTTGCATGTAATGGACTTTTATAAAGTAGTGATAATCATACCATGAAGAAGAATCACACCCATTTGTATAACTTTTTTTTCTAATTAAAAAAATATTTTTAAATCAAATATACATCGCAGTGGTTCAGCAGTCCTCCTTCCCCTTCCCCCCATCCCCGCCCACTCCCCTCCTCCTTGGTAACTAGTAGTTGCTTCTCAGTGTCTGTGAGTCTAATGCTGCTTTGTTCCTTCTGTTTTGCTTTGTTGTTATACTCCACAAATAAGTGAAATCATATGGTATTTGTCTTTCTCTGCCTGGCTTATTTCACTGAGCATAATATTCTCTAGATCCATCCATGTTGTTGCAAATGGCAGGATTTCTTTTCTTTTTATGGCTGAATAATATTCTATTATGTATATGTACCACATCTTCTTTATCCATTCATCTATTGATGGACACTTAGCTTGCTTCCGTATCTTGGCTATTGCAAACAGTGCTGTGATAAACATAGGAGTGCATATGTCTTTCAAAGCAAGGGTTTTGTTTTCTTTGGGTAAATTCCTAGGAATGGAATGACTGGGTCAAATAGTATTTCTATTTTTAGTTATTTGAGGAACCATCTGTATAACTTTTTACTGTTTGCAGAACTCTTTCATGTATGTATATATTTCCTAATTTAATTTTACTACGATTCACAGGCAGGTGTCATTATTCCCACTTAATGGAATAATGCCCACCTTAAGGCAGAGCTGGAACTAACCCAGAACTTACTTTTTCAAGTCCATATTTGAGTATGAAATAGCCTTACCAGACCACAGCACATACATATGCTAACATTATCTGTGCTCAAGCTTGTAATCCATTATTAAGCCATTAGGCAATTGTAATGCATTTATGTTTTTCTCTGAGGTTTTTCCTAAAAGTTTGCTCGATTTAGCATTTGAGAAAGTACTTATGGATTCCTCTTCTTATGTCTTGTTGCAGTTTATTTATCCTCAAAGGCATGGAGGGTCTCCTGAATAGTTTCTCTTGAAAATTCACTAATTGACAATAAGAACTGATGGTAGTGGTTGTAAGGATTTGCTTGATGTGTACTTTAAAAATGAAACTCTTCCCAAAAACCAGGCCCTACTTCCTGACCTATTTGAAAATTTAACCTCTGCCCGTATTGTGGAATGGATAGAGATTACCTTTGAAAACCTTTGCAAAGTTTTACAAAAGTTAAAAAGAAGAGGAAACACACACATGCACAGAGGTCTGACATCAGGCCCTTCTTGTTTTTCCTTTTCTCCTTTGCAAAAATCAATTGGCAAGAATTTGCAAAGTTGCCAGGGTGAGGTAATGGGCAGTAACTCACATGGCTTTCAGAGGCATAAATCATTCAGCCTGATGTAGTGCCTTTCCATCCCATGACAAGCTTCGTGAGTAGAAGCTGCACTGTGCATAAAATATCTGGGTTTCGCTGTAGCCTTGGATATTCTTCCATGTGGCATTCTCATCAGAAGGTCAAGGAAATTCATCCTGCATCCTATTACTGTCAGGTGAATGCACACATGGCCCGAGGCACCTTCTCAATGAAGATTAGCAGCTCTTGCCCAGGCTGGTCATTTCAGCTCAAGTTAATGGGGTCAAGGTGGGCACAGCTATGGCAGAACAGGGACTGCCATGCACTGGGTTTGAATCCAGCAGAGCTGGCACTAGCCAAAGTAACATTTGCTGTGAAGGTTTTCTGGAGTCAAAATCTGGAAGTTTGTTTTTGTTTAGCAGATATGGCATTAACATTACAGAGTGAATTGTAATATATTTGATCAAATCTGTGCTCTCTGTATTGTTTTACACCAGGTCTCTCATCATATTTTTGCTACTTGCCCAACTCCTGGGGATATTCGAGGTTGTCACCTCTAAAGGGGATGCTACCCCACTAGACCCAACCATGGCTTTGCCAGGGCTAGCTGATAATATTTTGCAAAATGTACTGTTCCTCCCCATATTAAAAGTATAGTGCCTATTATGTAGAGGATTTGAAAAATATGGAGAAGTACAGTGATTAGCACAAGAGTTGGGATCTTTCAGCCTACTGGTCAATCTGGCCCATCACCTGTTTTGTAAATAAAGTTTTATTGAAACATAGCCATTTACATTCATTACTATACTGTCTATGGCTGCTCTTGTGCTACAAGGGCAAAACTGAGTAGTTGCAGCAGAGACCATATGGCTGGCAAAGTCTACAGTATTTACTAGTTAGCTCCTTCCAAGAAAGTTTGCCAAGCCATGGCTTAGCACATAGGTGAAGCATTTACTCAAGAAACAAATCAACTGTATTCTTATCACCTAGAAATAACCACAATGAACATTTTGGCATGTATTTTTCAGTCTTTTCTCTGTGTATAAATAGCTGTAATTACATTTTGGGAGAACCAAGCTCTACATCCTCATTTTATAACCCACTTTTGTTATTTAACTATATGTGATGGGCATTTCCCAAGGTCATTAACTATTATACAACATGATTTTCCAAACTGCATTGGAGTTTATTGCATGGGTATGCCCCATACCCATTGCATGGGTTGTTGTTGTTCATGTTATGTTGTATATAAGTGTTCACTTTTATTAAAAATGGTGGGATAAATATCCCTGCACATATATTTTTGGTATGTACTGCCAGTTCTAGAAGGGTAATTATTCTATATCATATTGCTAATTAATATTTTTTTCACCTTGGTATGCCTTATTCTCCCAGTACATTGGCAGTTCCTTAGGGCAGGTCTCCTATTGTATACATATTTCCATCTCAGTTCCTCCTGTCCTCTAACACGGACATAGTAGGCAATCAGTAAATGCTTGCGGGTACGTTTGGTAGAATTCCCTGCTCCTTCTCTCTGCTTGTCCAATTCTACCTTAGTGTCTGTAAGATGAATTCCAGCCAAAATAAGCAGGCAAAGAGAGGCAACAAAGGGCCAAGTAATTTATTTAAATAGCCCCGGGTGAGGTTCTGTGGCCTTCTTGTCACAGGCCAGAGAAGTCACCCCCAGTTGAGGAGGTGGGGGGCTTATAAGGGATTAGGAGGGGGAGGAGTGGGAAAACTACCCTAGGGGGTGTGAAGAGGTATGACTGGCTAAAGGTGACATAATAGACAACTAGAAACTTTTTTTTTTTTCCAAGAGGGAGGAGGCTGACATCCGGGTCTTATTTGGCACATCAGAAGGATGGAATTCAGGAAGAGCTGTCCCCTTTCTATATATGGCATGGACTTTGGGGTCTGTTCTGTTCTCCCCCTACGGCATCTCTCTGTTCTGTTTGCATGTCCTTGTTTTTCCTTTCTCCAGCCTAACAGTGTCCTACCTAATAAGGTCCTACCTCAGTGTTCCTTCTTCATGAGGTGTCAGCTGACTATCCAGCACCCTGTGTTCCCTCCTCTTCTGGTCATCTGACTTTCTATGTCATTCACTGCTTAGACCATATCTATAATTCTTTTGAACTTTCAAAGTGGTATAATGTACATTAGTTTCCTGTGGCTACTGTAACAAATTGCCACAAACCTGGTGACTTAAAACAACACACATTTATTCTCTCACTGTTCTAGAAGTCAGTTTCGCCAGGCCAAAATTAAGATGTTGGTAGGGCCCTACTTGCTCCTTCCTGAGACTGTAGGGGAGAATCTGTCCCTTGCCTCTTTCAGCATGTGGTGGCCACTGGCATTCCCTGGCTTGTGGCCGCATTGTTCCAGTCCCTCTGTGGCCACATTGCTTCCTCCTCTTCTGGCTGTGCCAATTTCTTTCTTCCTTTCTCTTATAAGGGCATTTGTGTTTGCATTTAGGGTCCACCCAAATATGCCAGGATCATCTTCATTTCAAGATCTTTAACTTAATCACGTCTGCACAGTCCTTTTCTGACATTTAAGGTAACCATCACAGGTTCCAGGTATTAGAAGCTGTGTATCTTTTGGGGGTCATTATTCAGCCTGCCACATACATCATTTCATTTAAGTAACTGAGTCATTTAAAAATATTTGTGAGGAACCAACTTGGTGACAGGCCCTGGCACTCCGCCTTTCATCACAACAGGGCAGAAAAGGCCTGTACATGAAGAACTGTAGTCAAAACATTGAGCACTTGCCAAGTAGCTGAGGGACCCAGGCTCTGGTACCACATTGGGGTGAGACAGTCTGTTCCTCAGTTTCCCCTTTTTGAATTAAAGGATTGGACCAATCACCAATTCCTGAAGTGAGGGACAGAGGGACACTGTTGCTGTATATATAGGATGATTTTAGTTGGTTCACTAAATAGCACTGACTCACAGAAATAGGCAGCTATTTCCTCTTTAATCCTCCTCCTGCTTACCTTATAGAGAAAGTTGCCATTAGGTACTAGCACGCCTTCAACACTTCCTGTAATACTTGCTAAACTATAAAAAAGAAAGCAGGTCTCAGGCTACAGAATCTAGGTAGAATTTAATGACATTATTTTGCATTTACTGTGTTTATTTTTTGCATTTACCTTCCATTAATGGTGAGTCATTCAGATTTTTCCACTTATGGCAGTACTATAAAGCATTCCACGTAAGAAGTGAAGTGATATAAATAAATATGTTAAATAAATATAGGTGGATGGTTTCTATAGAGGATACATTGTGAAGATGGCTGTGAGGTTTGGGAAACACTTAGATATTTCCAGGCTGGCTCCCAGTTCTATGACTTTTATTTTAGTTCTAGAAACAGGGTAGGACTGTGAACAAAAAGAAGCATCCTCAGTCAAGGACGCAGCTGGAAATTCAGCACTAATGAACCCCTGATTTCTTCCCATTTAAATGCATCTGATCCTTCAGGGACCATTGGGCAGCAAAGCCATGAATATTGATCTCATGTTGAAATTGATCACGGCCCACTTTAACTCAGAGCTTCTGGTAGGAGGAGGTGTGGCTTTATTCTGACCATTCTTTGCATTTCACAGAACATCTGGAAGGCGGGTGTCAACTTCTGTCTAACTTCTTTATGAGAGGAAATGGCTGTTGTTTGGACATGGCACAGATAGTTGGGGAACCTTCTCTCCCATCCACTCAGCTTTTCACTTTCTGCTTGGGCGAACTGGTTTAGAACCCAGATAGGGATGCTCAGGGGCTTGCAGAGCTGGTCTTTGCTTTAGGGCCACAATGAGAAGTGGGAATCTGTCTTCCATCTCTACAGCCACACATGTATATCCGCTGTAATTCCCTAGTGTGTTTGGGACCTTATTATATACCCTTACTTAGAGAAAGACTTTTCCTGGTTGGCAGACATCATCATCATCATCATTACCAAATAGTTCTTTATATTTTTCAAAACACTGGCCCATATACTGTGCTTCCTTTCTTGAGTGAGAGTGGTAGTGAGAAGTGGAGAGGGAAATGCCAGTCATTTCATTCAGCTTATATGGTCCCTCACCCCCCAAGCTGGAAGCAGAGATGTGCTTTGATTATCTGTGCTAAGCCTCACCTTCACTACCCTGAGTAATTGTGAGAGATGACTAAAGATAGAGGGTAAAAACTTGGCTGACTTGGTGTAGTATATGTGGCTAGCGCTTTGGAAACATTCCCTAGCAAAGTGGTACAAGATTTAGAGCCAAAGACTCCTTAACATTTCAGTAAAATTAGGCAATTCTATTCACCTATCTGTGCCTCAGTCTCTTCTTTGCAAAATGGGATAACAGGAGTACCACCTCCTAAAGCTGTAGCATTACATTCACTGCTTTGCTTGAAAAAGGAGACACTTAGCAGAAAGCACACTGAGCCATAATTGTCTACTGCTCAATTTACCAATGAGAAAGCCTAAGTCCAGAGAGGTTACTGACTTGCTGAAGGTCACACAGCTAACAAGCTTCAAGGCTAGACTCAGAGCTTAGCAAGTCTGTTCCCTGACCCAACTCTTGGCACTGCCTCACCCAGCCTCCCATATATCAGGGCTGAAGCAGTGGTAAGATTTGGGAAACAGTCCTATTCTGGGGCTTATTCCCTTCTTTTGCTGGGGAACAGAGCTAGACAGGGGCAGTGCCTGGCAGGGTTAGGTCAGCATGAGTTTGAATCCTATGATCCAGGCAGGTTTACTCTCCCTTGGGCCTCAATTTCATCATCTGTAATATGGTGAGATACCCACCCCCGCCCTGCCACTGCCTTATATGGTCAGAGGCAGCGGTGGATGTGAATTCGTTTAATAAAAGATAGACTGATGTCATTGGTAGGGGTCCTTGGCCAAATGAGAAAGACAACACAAGATGCCAGGAACTGGCTCGAGCGTGCAGAGAAGATGCACCAGCGAGCTTGCTTTGCTCCGAGTTGCTGGGCGGGCCAGCACGGCCCCCACCCCCCGCTCCAGCAGCGCCCCTCTGGTTGCCGGGGAAATGGCGCAAGACTGCTGCGTGTGGCAGAGCAGCTGGTGCCCTCCGGCGCTGCACAGAGCCCGGCCACCCTCGGGGGGCCTTGGAGCCTCCAAGACAGGCTGCCTCTCTACATATGGGAGGCTGGGAGAGGGGTAGGGATGCAGAGCCCTGTCCCTGCAATGGAGCCCTTTGTATAGGCCCCAGGGAAGGAATGAAACGTGGGCACAGGCTTGCTGGGAGGACAGGAATCTAGCGGAGGGATGGTAACGAGTAATATAATCCTCCTTGCAGGGCTGTGGACAGAGGGCGAGGTGGGCCTGGGAAACACGTAGCTCAGAGCCCAGCGTGCCCCCTGCTCCTGCAGAGTGGCTGCAGCAACAGTGGCGGCTTGATCTTGCCACTTCTCTGTGTCTGCTGTTTACCAGGCATCATGCCAGGCGCTTTCTATGCATGCCATCTCTCTTAACAAACACTCAAGGAGGGCGTTATTATACCCCATTTACAGATGAGAAAACAGACTCAGAGAGCTTCAAAGTGGAGAACACCAGATTGGAAGCCCAGGCTGGCTGTCTCCAAAGCCTGTGAGCTCATGCCCTTCTTGTGTCCCCAGAGCCTGTAAGCCTGTGCCACCTCTCCGCGGGGACTATTTGCTGAGGGTCTCCTAGGCGCCTGGCACATTACTGAAATTATTTCAGGTCTGATCCTTGCAGCAGTACTGCAGGATGAACAGAGTTATCTGCCTTTTATAGATGGGAAAATGGCTCAGAGAAAATGACTTGCCTGTCCAAGGAGAGCTCACAGTGCATGTCTGGCAGAGACAATATTCTACCTCAGGATAGTGGCTGGAGTCCCGGCTCTGTGAGTCTATCTGCTCTGCCCCAGCGCCTCTCTCCCCATAGACGCAAGGTGGATAGCAGTGAACCCCCTTCGGGATGCTGGGTGTTGGGCTGGTAGCAATGACAGTAAGTCCCCATCACTGTGCTGTTCTGGGGGCATTAAAAACCCCATTACACTGCTCTTGTTGGAGGGGTTTTGCACAAATTCTGAGTAATATAAAATGTTGGTGGCATCCCTGCCAGGATCTTATTTTCTGTTTGGGGGAATAAGAAATGGCCACAGAAAGTAGTAATAATAAATGATAGTCATAGCTAACCTTCATTAAGCCTCTAATACAGTGCTGTCCAGTAGAAGTTCCTGTAGTCATGGAAATATTCTGCTTTGTCCAATACAGTAGCCACTAGCTACTATATGTGCTTTTCGAGCACTTGAAATGTGTTAAGTGCAACTGAGGAATGAGTTTTTTATTTTTATCAAATCTAAATTGTCACATGTGATTAATGGCCATTGTGTTGGACAGTGCAGTGCTAATGTAGATGAAGTACTGTACTAAGAGCTTTCTCAAGTAATCACTTCTTATTCTTACAACAGCAATACAAGACAGATTATTATCATCATGCCCATTTTATAGAGGAAACTGAGTCCCAGGGAAATGAGAAAACAAACATGCCCACGTTAGCTTGGCTGAACATGTGTGGGCTAGGGTTTGAACCTCTGTTCGGGTAAACCAGAGCCTGCTATGTGTGCTACCAAGCCAGTGTCTCCCTCCACCGCAGGAGAGCTTGAGGTTAAGGTTGGAATATACTGGGATGGATGCAGTGACAGCCAGGATCAGTGAGAATGGCACCAAGATGACAGAAGGAGAGCAGGATGGAGACAGGAGGTGGAGTGGGACATGATCCCTGAAGGGGGAGGTATTTGATCCCCCAGGGAAAGCACCTTGACCTTGAGACCTGGTAATCTTGACTCCTGTCTGTCCCTTACTGTGGATTTGAGCCCTGGCTGTGCTGCTTTCTGAGTGACCTTGGGTGAATTACTCCTGCTCCTTGAGTCTCAATTGCTTCATACATAATATAGGGAAGACATGTTTCCGGCTTCATAGAGGTGGTGACAATCTGGTGTGACTGTGCATGGAGGTGATGAGTCAGCGTCAGCTGTAACGTACCATACCGTTTGTCCTCCTTGTTAGCTCCTGAAACTTTACGCTGGCGAGAGGATACCAGCTGTGTCTGTGGAGCAGAGGGGGCAAGTGCTCACTTCATCTTGATCTTCAGGACAAAATACTGACTGTGAAAGTGGGGCCTTGCCACCCCAAGAAGTATCAGAAAAGTTGCCACAGTCTCAGGACAGGATCTAAGTATTACAATTGGTTATGGCCTGGGAAGCTGCATTTAAAATTACTGTTAGGGTCACACTGTGGCCCTTCTTTCTAACCCAGGAGAGCCATCTGCAGGTGGAGTCGGGGGTGGGGGGTGCTGGCAGAGGCCCCTGGGGACAAGTTATTGACATTCCTAACTGGTCAGACCTGTTAAACAGAGCTACAGGCTTCATATCAAGTTTCTGGCTTTGTCTGCCTTTCTTTCTTCTTTTTTTTTTATTATGGGAAGTTTGAAGAGAGAAGAGTATAACAGGCCTCTTGCCTATATTCATCTCTACAACTGAACTTCAACAATCAGCTCAAGGCCGATCTTGTGTTACCTATGCCCTACTACTCCCCAGGCCCCCACCCACAATAACCCAATATTATTTTGAAGCAAATCCCAGCATGTCTGCTTTTTAAATTGTCCATGTGCCCCTCTCACAGATTTCTAATGAAGGTACAAATTGGTACAGTGTCAGGGGAGGGCATTTTAGCAAATGCAAATGCCTTTTGATCTGGCACTGCTACTTGAAGAATCATGAAGGTGATATACCAGCACATGTGCAAAAGGAAGCTGGTGTATGTTTTTTCATTCCAGCATTGTTGATGCTGTGTAAAAGATTACAAACAACCCAGAAGTCCACAAACGGGGACCGGCTAAAAAATTTTACAGTGGGATTCTGCAGTGCTGTAAAAAGGAATGAGAAAATTCTTTTTAAAATGATATAGACTGCTCCCTAATGTATTCTTAAAAGAAAAGGATAAGGTACAGAACACTGTGAATGATATGCTATAATGTGTATAAAAGCAGAGGAAGTAGTGTGTTTGAAATATGCCATTATTTCTGGAAGGATGCACATGCACCTGGTGACCTGGTTGCCTTGTTCCCTGGGGACCAGGTGGTTGATAGGCAGTTGGGAGAGAGACTCTTCTCTTTATATCCTTGCTACCTTTTGAATTTTGTGCTAATTTTTAAAATTCCTCCATTTCCCACCTCAAAATAGAATTCCCTTTTTGCTGTAAACCTAAAACTGTTCTCGAAATAGTCTATTAATTAACAAAAGTTTTTACCCAAATGAGTTGAAAACTTAGGTGTGCACAAAAGCTTGCACAAAAGTATTCATAATTGCCAAAAATTGGAAGCAACCAACATGTCCTTCAGTAGATGAATGGATAAACAAACTGAATATTATTTCATACAATGGAATATTATTCAGCAATAAAATGAAATGAGCTATCCAGCCGTGAAAAGACATGGAAAGGCTTTAAATTCTTATTACTAAATAAAATAAGCCAGCTTAAAAACTGTATGTAATGGGTAATTCTAACCATATGCCATCCTGGAAAAGGCAAAAATACAGAGATAGTAAAAAGATGAGTAGTTGCTAGGGGCTGGGGGCAGGAGGGACGGAAGGATGACAGGCAGAGCACAGGGGGTTTTTAGGGCTATGAAAATATCTGAATGATACTATAATGATGGCTACATAACATTATGCTCTTGTCCAAACCCACAGAATGAGAAACACAGAGTGGGCCCTAATGTAACCATGGACTTGAGGTTAATAAGAGCATATTAGTACTGTCCATCAGTTGTAACAAATGTACCATACCAATGCACATGTTATTAGTGGGGGAAACTGCAGGGGAATGAGAAGGGGTATATGAAAACTTTATGTACTTTCTGGTTAATTTTTCTGGGAACCTATAACTTCTCTAAAACAAATGTATTATTTTAAAAAAATAGAATCCCTAATTACCTTGCATCTGAAGACTCTCTTTGCCCCTTCTACTTCTGAGGTTGTGGTTTGAGTGGGGTAGGGGGTCTGTGGAAACTTGTTCTCTCATAAGGCGGGTCACCTCGAGTGTTGCCATGGGCAGAGGCATTGGCTCAGCGCAGTGATCTTTCCTGAGACTGTTGCTTGGGAGTAAGCAGGAGCACGTGGGGGCTGTCAGTTCTTGGGCTTTGAGTATCAGAGCAGTTGGCCTTGAGCCTATAAGCAATAGGGAGTCATGGAGAATTTTATCAGGAGAGTGACACAGGGAGAGCTATGCTTCAGGAGGCATGGATGGCGGGCTTAGCTGTGCCCCCTTTCTGGGCCGCAGGCCTCTGCCTGTAAAACAGGAGGCTGCACGAGGTGATCAGGGAGGTGGTCTTCAGCTCTAAGGTTCTGGGATCAAAGTGCTTCCAGGCTTTCCAAGCACCTTCTCCTCCCTGTGCCACCCCTTTTTGTGTTTTCTGCCACTCAGTACTGTGCTGTGGCTGCAACTGTCCCCTGGAGGGAAGGTCTGCTGAATGAAATCTGTGCCTTGGGAGCAATTCTGTTTTATTTTATTTTTTTCCCTCCCTTTGAAATCAAGGAGAAAAACCAAAATCTGTGCCGGCTCTGAGGAGGAGCAAGCTGGAAGGGGGTTAGAGGTGGGTAATCACATCCCCTCAGGGTTCCAGCGCTCAGACAAGCTGCGGCAGCGCTCCTGCCAGCCTCGTTTCCTGCTAGAAAGACTTGACTGAGCCATCCAGGCTGCTGGAGGGTTCCAGGCACGACCCAGCCTGGAGGCTCCAGCTGGTTGTGTGAACTGGGGGAGGTGTCTCTGCTCCTTCCAAATCATCTCCTGTCACCACAATGTGATTTATGAGCTTTCCTTCTAAAACTTGAGAACACTGGCTCCTGATTATGCCCTGTAATGGAGGAAGGCAGTGGCTGCAGCATTTCTGATAAATGATCTCTTTAGACCACTATCCTGTTGCAAAAAAGATAGTTGATTACAGATGGATTAAGGTCTTATTTAAAAAATAATATGGCCTCAGTGTGAGGTGTTGGGAGAGTCTTTGCCCCCATCTGAAGGGTCTGGACTTGATTCCCAGCTTAACTGCCACATTCCAGCTGTTTTTACCAGAGGCTATTTACCCCTGTGCCTCCTCTTCCTTATCTGTGGGGAAAACCTGGGGGACACTAGGAGTGCCTGCCTTGTAGGGGGTGCTCTCTTATGTGAGATAAATATCTAAAGAACTCAGCCCCAGGCCTGGAACAAATGATGTAATTCGTAAGTGCTAGTGATTTATTATTAAGATTATTATAAGTCCTAAATAGCGGGTGGTCTAAAAATAATTTGAAAAATATTTGGAAAGCGTTTTTATTACTAAGTGTTAAAATGGTCACTAGTGGAAGTGACGTCTCAATCCAGTTCAAAAGTAGGCCGTGTCATAGGCGTGTCTGTGTAGCTTATTACAGTTCTTAGAAAAAGTGTGACCTTGGACAAGATCCTGATCTTGATTTACACAGTCTTGGTTTCTTCACCTGTAAAAATGGATAATAATATCCATGTCTTGTGTTTGTGAGATTGTGTATGGTGTCTGTGTTTGGTGTGTGTGTGAGTGTGTGGTGGGTATATAGGTAGTCTGTATGTGGTGTGTGTGTGTGTGTGTGTGTGTGTATTTGGGTATTGTGCAGCTTCCATTATCATAATATTTAAACTCCTTGGGTAAAGGCACTTGTTAAAGTAAATAGTAATTTGCTATACAGATATTGATATTCTGATGACCTGTTATGTGCACAGAGAATCCACTTTCAGAGCTTAAATTTCATTTGAGCAGCTAAGGAAGATATGACACATATAAAAAAAATAATTAAAAAAGCAGCACAGGCAGTCTGAGACTGTAAGGACCGTGCGAGTTCACAGGAGGGCCAGGAGGGCCATGCAGGCCAGGACTTCCTGGGAGGAGCAGTGCTTGACTCTAAAGCAGTGGTTTTAAGACATTTTTGCTTGCCTACTCTCTAAATGAACTTTGCAGGGCAGGTGGGGGAGAGTGGGAATCTTTTGTCTCACACATTTTAACTTGACACCTAAAATGTTTCATTATAAATTTAAGTAGTTGCAAAATACATCATTTCTCCCGTATTATAAATATTGACCTTGTAGAATAAAATCACATTATACTTAAATGTATCAAATGGAAACTAAGTAACAGTTTTTTATTTTGCCTTCTTATGGAAGTATCGCTTCCATACAGTGAATGTACAGAGTTGAGGTGTGCAGCTTAATTCTTTTTACCGTCACTGCTCTGCCCAGATTGAGTTGTCATATGTCTCCAGTATTCTAGAAGGCACCCTGTGTCCCTCCCAGTCAATACCCTGCCCAAGTGACAATTTATTTGACCTCTACCACCGCAAACTAGTTTTGGGTGATCTCATTTGTTGAGCCCTCTTTCAGTCAACATAAGGTCTATGAGGATCAAACACGTCACTGCAAGTAGCAATAGTTAATCTTTTTTATGGTTGTATCATATTCCATTGAAGGTCAATCTCATATCATTTAAGAAAATCTTGTTTGCTCCTCAAGGACATTCTGGGTTGTTTCTAGTATTTGTCTACAAGTCTACTATGAATATTCTTTTCTATTTTTTTTTGGCAGACATAAACACTGACTTCTTTTGGGTGTGTATCCATGAGTGGAATTGCTGGTATCTACCACCATCCATCATAAATTACCCAAATAAGTCAGATACCTCACATTGTACCTTTCATTACTTTCTGAAACACATAATTTCCTTCTACTTCTTTCGTGCAATTTTTAAAAAATTAATTTTTTTCTATTTTATTTTGGTATCATTAATATACAATTACATGAGCAACATTGTGGTTACTAGATTCCCTCCATTATTAAGTCCCCCCGACATACCCCATTACAGTCACTGTCCATCAGCATAGTAAGATGCTATAGAATCACTACTTCTCTTCTCTGGGCTATACTGCCTTCCCTGTGCCCGCTCCCTGCTACATTATGTGTGCTGTCCCTCCCTTCCCATCCATCCTCCCCAGTCCCTTTCCCTTTGGTAACTGTTAGTTCATTCGTGGATTCTGTGAGTCTGCTGCTGTTTTGTTCCTTCAGTTTTTTCTTTGTTCTTATGATCCACATATGAGTGAAATCATTTGGTACTTGTCTTTCTCTGCCTGGCTTATTTCACTGAGCATAATACCCTCTAGCTCCATCCATGTTGTTGCAAATGGTAGGATTTATTTTCTTCTTATGGATGAATAATATTCCATTGTGTATATGTACCACATCTTCTTTATCTATTCATCTACTGATGTACTCTTAGGTTGCTTCCATTTCTTGGCTATTGTAAATAGTGCTGCCATAAACATAGGGGTGCATATGTCTTTTTGAATGCTCCTGCATTCTTAGGGGAAATTTCTAGAAGTGGAATTCTTGGGTCAAATGGTATTTCTATTTTGAATTTTTTGAGGAACCTCCATACTGCTTTCCACAATGATTGAACTAATTTACATTCCCACCAGCAGTGTAGGAGGGTTCCCCCTTCTCTGCATCCTCGCCAACATTTGTTGTTGTTTGTCTTTTGGATGGTGGCAATTCTTAACTGGTGTGAGGTGATATCTCATTGTAGTTTTAATTTGCATTTCTCTGATGATTAGCGATGTGCAGCATCTTTTCATGTGCCTATTGGCCATCTGAATTTCTTCTTTGGAGAAGTGTCTGTTCAGATCCTCAGCCTGTTTTTTAATTGGATTATATGCTTTTTGTTTGTTGAGGTGCTTAAGCTCTTTGTATATTTTGGATGTTAACCCCTTATTGGATATGTCATTTATGAATATATTCTCCCATAATATAGGATGCCTTTTTGTTCTACTGATGGTGTCCTTTGCTGTACAGAAGCTTTTTAGTTTGATATAGTCCCACTTGTTCATTTTTGCTTTTGTTTCCCTTCCCCGGGGAAATATGTTCATGAAGAAGTTGCTCGTGTTTATATTCAAGAGAGTTTTGCCTATATTTTTATCTAAGAGTTTTATGGTTTCATGACTTACATGCAGGTCTTCGATCCATTTCAAGTTTACTTTTGTGTATGGGGTGAGACAATGATCCAGTTTCATTCTCTTACATGTAGCTGTCCAGTTTTGCCAACACCAGCTGTTGAAGAGGCTGTCATTTCCCCATTGTATGTCCATGGCTGGCTCCTTTATCACATATTAATTGACCATATATGTTTGGGTTAATTTCTGGACTCTCTATTCTGTTTCACTGGTCTATGGGTCTGTTCTTGTGCCAGTACCAAATTATCTTGATTACTGTGGCTTTGTAGTAGAGTTTGAAGTTGGGAAGCAAGATCCCCCCTGCTTTATTCTTCCTTCTCAAGATTTCTTTGGCTATTCAGGGTCTTTTGTGGTTCCATATGAATTTTAGAACTATTTATTCCAGTTCGTTGAAGAATGCTGCCAGTATTTTCATAGGGATTGCATTGAATCTGTAGATTGCTTTAGGCAGGATGGCCATTTTGACAATATTAATTCTTCCTAGCCAAGAGCATGGAATGAATTTCCATTTATTAGTGTCTTTTTTAATTTCTCTTAAGAGTGTCTTATAGTTTTCAGGGTACAGGTCTTTCACTTCCTTGGTTAGGTTTATTCCTAGGTACTTTTTTCTTTTGATGCAATTGTGAATGGAATTATTTTTCTGATTTCTCTTTCTGCTAGTTCATCGTTAGTGTATAGAAATGCAACAGATTTCTGTGTATTAATTTTGTATCCTGCCACTTTGTTGAATTCAGTTTTTAGTTCTAGTAGTTTTGGAGTGGATTCTTTAGGGTTTTTTATGTACAATATCATGTCATCTGCAAACAGTGACAGTCTGACTTCTTCCTTGCCAATCTGGATGCCTTTTATTTCTTTGTGTTGTCTGATTTCTGTGGCTAGGACCTCCAGTACTATGTTGACTGAAAGTGGGGAGAGTTTGCATCCTTGTCTTGTTCCTGATCTTAGGAGAAAAGCTTTCAGCTTCTCTCTGTTAAGTATAATGTTGCCTGTGGGCTTGTAGTATATGGCCTTTATTATGTTGAGGTACTTGCCCTCTATACCCATTTTGTTGAGACTTTTTATCATGAATGGATGTTGAATTTTGTCAAGTGATTTTTCAACATCTATGGAGATGATCATGTGGTTTTTGTCTTTCTTTTTGTTTATGTGGTGGATGATGTTGATGGATTTTCGAATGTTGTACCATCCTTGCATCCCTGGGGTGAATCCCACTTGATCATGGTGTATGATCCTCTTGATGTATGTTTGAATTCCATTTGATAATATTTTGTTGAGTATTTTTGCATCTATATTCATCAGGGATATTGATCTGTAGTTTTCTTTTTTTGTGGTGTCTTTGCCTTGTTTTGGTATTAGAGTATGCTGGCTTCATAGAATGAATTTGGAAGTATTCCCTCCTCTTCTATTTTTTGGAAAACTTTAAGGAGAATGGGTATTATGTCTTCTCTAAATGTCTTATAGAATTCAGCGGTGAATCCATCTGGACCGGTATTTTTTTTCTTGGGTAGTTTTTTGATTACTGATTCAATTTCATTGCTGGTAATTGGTCTGTTTAGATTTTCTGTTTCCCCCTGGGTCAGTCTTGGAAGGTTGTATTTTTCTAGAAAGTTGTCTATTTCTTCTAGGTTATCCAGTTTATTAGCATATAGGTTTTCATAGTATTCTCTAATCATTCTTTGTATTTCTGCCGTGTCCATCGTGATTTTTCCTTTCTCATTTCTGATTCTGTTTATTTGTGTGGATTCTCTTTTTTTACTTAATAAGTCCGGCTAGGGGATTATCTATTTTGTTTATTTTCTCAAAGAACTAGCTCTTGGTTTCATTGATTTTTTCTATTGTTTTATTCTTCTCAATTTTATTTCTTCTCTGATCTTTATTATGTCCCACCTTCTGCTGACTTTGGGCCTCATTTGTTCTTCTTTTTCCAGTTTCAATAATTGTGAATTTAGACTATTCATTTGAGATTGTTCTTCCTTCTTTAAATAGGCCTGGATTGCTGTATACTTACCTCTTAAAACTGCCTTTGCTGCATCCCACAGACGTTGGGGTGTTGTGCTGTTGTTTTCATTTGTCTCCATATTGCTTGATCCCTGTTTTAATTTGGTCATTGTCTTTTATGAAATTTTACCTTAATATATCTTTATGCTTGAAATGTTCTTATTGATTACTGTTTAATACTTTTTACCCAAAATATGTATGTAAATTGAAATGGACACAAAAAATTTCCATTGACCGTTAAACTCTCAGTATTTTTCTTTTGGATTGATTTATCATTACAGTGATCACATATACAGTTCATCAAAATAACATCAATATTTTACATATTTCATAATAATTACTAAACATAAAAAGTAAGATGGTATGGAAAATACTTCTTATAACGAGATGGGTAGGGTGTTTGAAGGCAGTGCTTCTCTACTTTAAGTCCCACCCAGGGATCTGGCTAACATGTAGATTCTGATTCAGCAGGTCCGGGTTGAGGCCTTGAGATCCTGTGTTTCTAATAAGCCCTCTGGCAATGTTGATGCTGTTGATCCATATACCACACTTTGAGTAGTAAGGGTTTATGAGCCAAAATACTCCAACCTTCTAAACTGTGCAATTTTTTTGGCACCCAGATATCTTAACACTTTGGAGCACTGTGCCCTAGTCAGAGTTAGAATGAAGGAGAAGTTGGTGTTTCTTCTGCAAAGAGGGAGAAAGACCATTGTGAAGAGACAGGTGGGGAAAGAGCAATCATACCATCTAGACGTGGACAGCATTCTCGGCAGAGCAGGAAAGACTTGGAAAGAGGATCTGCAGCTGATTCCCACTTACTCTTCCTGCCTGCATACCCCTGGCCTGGGGAAGACTTCGTGTGTCCCAGGATAGGGCTACCCCCTTTGAAGACCACTTCTCTGAAGGATGCTGAGGTGGCACTGGTCAGCATTTCAGACAGAGTCCCATTGACACAGGTGGAATTACACTCTTTAAGAATGGGTTTGAATGATTCAGAGAGTCCACTGGAGGTAAATTCCAAGATGTAAAAGTTTGTGGCTGGATGGTGGATGGACTTGAATCCCATACTGAGGAGTTGGACTTAATCCTCAGGCAGGGGGTGGGGCTCATGGTATGTTTGGAGCAAGGGGCTGGTGTGAGCAGAGTGCTTTAGGGGGACCGATCTGTTGAGCAGCTTGTGATGGCTGAGAAGGAGTTAGTGCATGGGGATGGCAGCAGTGACAGCATTCTAGGCTAGAAGAGGAGATTGGCTGTGATTGTTGGGATTCAGCTATGATTTTTATCTCCAAGCACCAGCTTTTGAACTTTTGCCATCGTTGCACAGAGTGGTTTGTTGTCAGTATTTCCTGACAGCGAGTGTGGGGCAACATTCCTCTAGGGGTACCTGAGATGTTTATGCATGGAGCTCAAGGTCATTCAAGGTGGAATACCGCCATGGCCTTAAATAACACTGTAACCCAAGAGCGAATGACATCCCCATCTCAGCCCTTTTTCAGTTCTGACCACATCTGGAGAAAGTCTTTCTTTAATATCTCTCATGTTCCCATTTTCTGTTTATTGGTAGAGAGTAAACAGCTTAGGTTTAGGGCCTTTTGTAAGCAATAGTCTTCAGAGAGATTTTACAAAATTTTTATCGTGGAATTCATTTTCTTTGTACCAGGATGGCAAGTGGTCCTAGTTTTCCCCTTATTGTGGTAATGTAAACACTTTTAATAAGTTCATTTCAGCATGAAAAGTGAGACAATGTACTAGGTCATATGGAAACAAATAATAATGCTGGTAGCATGTGGATATGGCAAAATTAAAGGTGGTGGTATGCAATGATTCAACTTTGGGAAACACTGGGTTAGAGTGTGTGGCAAAAACTAGCATGTGCCAGATCTTTGTGCCAATGCCTAGAGAGACTGTGGGTGGTGAGGTGGAGGGGAGGAGGCAGCTGGCATTACAGTGCCTGGCTGATGGCACTGGGTCAGCTGGGAGGGTCCCACTGCTGTCCCTACCACCACCAGCCTAACGCCATTGCCGCTCGTCTCTCCCTGCAGAGATCCGCACGCAGCTGGTAGAGCAGTTCAAATGCTTGGAGCAGCAGTCTGAGTCGCGGCTGCAGCTGCTGCAGGACCTCCAGGAGTTCTTCCGGCGGAAAGCAGAGATTGAGTTGGAGTACTCCCGCAGCCTGGAGAAGCTGGCTGAGCGGTTCTCCTCCAAGATCCGCAGCTCCCGGGAGCACCAGTTCAAGTGAGAAGGGGCTAGGGGTCTGGGCGATGGGAAGCAGTGGGGCTGGGAGTTGAAGGCAAAGCAGAAAACATAAAAAGACTTGCTGGAGACAGGCGTGCTTTTAAGGCCCTGCATCTGCAGTTACTTACACCCCCAAACCTGGCTTCCTCAGTTGTAAAGTGAAGGTAGAAATAGTTCCTATTCATAACATGCTCTAAAGAATTAATGAGTAACCGAAGAAGAGTGCCTGTCAAGGCAGTAAGTGCTCAAGAAATCATTGCTGCTGTTGTTACTATCATAGGAAGCACCAGCACGCGCTAGCCTCCATTTGGACCAAGGTGACACGCTGGCCCCTATCAGGACATCCTCACCCTACTCATTTCTCTTTTACCTGGGGAGCAACCAGTCCACTTCTGAACTCCTTCAGCACAGTGACCTCACAATTTCTTCTCCATGGAACTGATGCTCAGAGCTTTTCTCTTCCTTATTCCCCTGGAGAACCAGCCCATGCTCTTTTCCTACCTTATGTACTTATTTGCAATGCACAACCCTCCAAGACCTAATTTCTCACACCCTACTCTGAGTTTGGGGAGTTCGGGACCCTGCTGGCACTGATGTGGTGGGCTCTGAGTCCTCCAGCCGCAAAACCTTCTACACTCAGAACCTGCAGGGCCAGCCAGCTAAGCGCAGGTGGGAGGCGGCAGCCTCCCCCAGACCGCATTCACCCCGAGCTGTCTGCAGAGTGGCACCAGGCTCTCTGATGTTCCCTCTTGCACTGGTTATCTTTACAGCGAACGGCCCTCAGTCCCAGGAGACCAGCAACTTGCTGTAACCCGCCCGATCTTCTCCTCCTTCCTCGGGTCTGGTCCTGTTTAATATGTTAAAAAATTATGGTAGAATACATATAACAAAATTTACCATC